>NC_138203.1:174171409-174783909 GCF_964194415.1 Vipera berus | reverse complement strand
CGTTTTATTCGCTTCAGCTCCGGACAGACGACAAGCGGAGAAACACGTCCTTTTATAACGAACTGTCAACAGTAACAACGAATCGGGAAACTGTATTCTCCCACCTCGAGGGCGGCGACCAATAGCCTGCAGGTAGCTTTGACAGTTCCTGGGCGATTGCGCTTGCGCGGCTTGGCCGGGGAATCCGTCAGCTGGCTGGCTTACCGGCTGAGGGGAGGCGCGTTCCAGGAGCCGGCATTCTGACAGCTCAGCTGTCAGCTGGCTGGCTCTGCGCCTGCGCAGCCTTTTGACAGCTGTCACTGTCAGTGGCTGCTGCCGGCCTGTGCACGTGCACGGTTTCTTCCGGCAGCCTTTTGACAGCTGTCACTGTCAGTGGCTGCTGCCGGCCTGTGCACGTGCACGGTTTCTTCCGGCAGCCTTTTGACAGCTGTCACTGTCAATGGCTGCACGCGTAGGGATTCCCTGGTTGTTCTCGGGCCGGGAGATTGTCCATATAATGTCAGTATGTAACAGTCTCAGTGAGGGGATCTCGTGTGTATCTTCCATATTGAAACATGTAGAAAGGGCAGATACACTTGGCTCCTTCAACTGTGGTTAAGCCTTCTCAAATCACTTTTGATTTGACTGTAAGTTTTTTTTATTGAAAAGTTTTTAATACATTTTATCTTTAACAAAACAACCCCTCCCCACCCCCACCCACCCTTCCCAGCCCAACCCAACCCTCCCACCCTCCCCTTCCCCCCTCCCCGACTTCCCAGAGCTAAATACAAGGTATAAAAATAAAAAACAATCATAAACTACCATATGCTAATAACAATAAACTATTAAGTCTATCGCACTTTAGCTCTTATAAAATGACTACAAGCAATATAAATATCACATCGGTACTTATTCAAATGCTAAATGAAACTTTTTAGTCCCATATTTATTCTGGATGTAATCAATCCATTTTTTCCACTCCAGGATATATCGTTGTTGCGAATGGTCTTTCAAATACGCCGAGATCTTTGCCATTTCCGCCAGGTTAGAAACTTTTAAAGTCCATTCCTCTATAGTCGGCAGTTCTTCCTTCTTCCAATATTGCCCTACTAAAAGTCTTGCTGCCGTAATTAAGTTCAACATCAACTTAATGTCCACAACAGTAGTGTCAGTAATAATACCCAATAAAAACAATTGCGGACAAAACTTTATCCTTTTCTTAAATATCTTCTGCATATTCCACCAGATTTTAATCCAAAATGCTTTAACCTTTTTACAGGTCCACCATATGTGAAAATACGTTGCATCTTCGCCACCACACCTCCAACATTTAGGCTGGTAGTTCGGATACATACTTGCTAGCTTTTTGGGATCTAAATGCCACCTATAAAACATTTTATAAAAATTCTCTCTTAAATTTTGGGCTTGCGTAAATTTTACATTTCTCACCCAGATCCTTTCCCAAGTGTCCATTGTAATAACTTCTTGAATATTCTGAGCCCACTTTATCATGCAATCTTTAACAAGTTCTGTTTCTGAATCAATTTCTATCAATGCAAGATATATCCGTTTAATATGTGCGTGACCCTGATTTCTAATTTGCTTTACCAAATTTTCATCAGTCATTGAAAAACCAATTTTCTGGTCTTCTTTCCACCTGGCCTGTAGTTGCCCATACTGAAACCAAGTTTGAACAATCTTTTCTCCTCGCAAAAAGTTATACGGCTTCAAACGCCATACATTTCTCTCCAAACTTAAATTTCCTTATATGTAGTCACCTCATGTTTAAACCCAACATTTATATTTTCTATTGCGTGTTTTGGTATTGCCCATAAAGGTATTTTATAATTTAACTTATATCTATACTTTTTCCAAACTCGCAACAAAGCATGTCTTAAAATATGCACCTTAAACACATTATCTACCTTCTTGTCATACAATAAATATGCATGCCAACCAAATAACAAGTCATGACCTTCAAGATTTAATAATCTCCCTTGTGTTAAGTTAATCCAATCACTTATCGCTGACAATGCAGCAGCTTCATAGTATAATTTAAGGTTGGGCATTTTAAGACCACCTCTTTCACGCGTATCCTGCATAATCTTAAATTTAACTCGTGGCCTTTTCCCTGCCCAAACAAATTTATTAATACCCTTTTGCCATTCCTCCAAGTTTGAGTCCTTTTTAAGAATAGGTATCATTTGAAATAAAAATAGAAATTTCAACAAAACATTCATTTTCACTGCTGCAATTCTTCCCAATAAGGACAATTGTAGTTTTTTCCAACTATCCAATTCTTTTTGAACTTTACCCCATAGCTTTTCATAATTATTTTTATATAACTTTGCATTTGAGGGTGATAAATATACCCCCAAATATTTAACCCTTTTAACAATTTCAAATCCAGTTAACCCTTCTAAAACAGCCTTGTTTAAAACAGTCATGTTTTTAGACAGCATTTTAGTTTTTTGTATATTAACCTTAAATCCAGAAACTTTCCCATATTGCATTATTATCTCCATCAATTCTACAACGGAATTTTCTGGCTGGGTCACCATAACAACCAGATCGTCTGCAAATGCCCTCAATCTATAATTCTGATCTCTTATTTGAATTCCCTTAATTTTTTTGACTGTAAGTTTTATAGAGGTTTGTCCTTGATAAGCATGTTGCAGATATTACCTGGTGACAAAGATAATGATGGTTAATCAGGAACTGAGAAAAAGGCTAGGGATCTATAAGCATGAAAACTGAATTTAAAAGGAAAGGATTCTGGGGTGGGGGGGAGTCCAAATGCTGTCAAAATTATTGCTAACAAGGCAGTCCAATCAATCTATACCATGTGAATTCAGAATATAATTAGCAGGGAAAAGCACATCCTTTGTAATTATTCATTATGGGACACAGGTAAGCAAGGCATGGGTGCTCCTGTGACTTTCAGCATAAATTGAGGTATGTTTAGCAAGGAGAAAGTATTATATTTTTCCAAGTATTAAATGGATCTGTTTCTGATAGAGAAATGGCATTATCTCTATATCAAAATTCAGTAGTGTAGGGAGCGAAGAATAAAGGCTAATATCTTAAGCTTTGTGATGATGTTACTTTTTTTTAATTCTAGCTTAAAGACAAAGTTTAGAGCCCTTCTGTGTTTCTTGTATCAAAGTACCAAATTAGGATTATTCATTCTGTTTTGTCTGATATTTAGAAACAAGATATAATCTTCATAATTTAAAATATAAAATAACTGGCAGCTACTATTGTAAGATGGATCCTATCTATTGGAATAACTAATAAAGCTGTAAGACAGCCAGTCTTTTGGAGTCAGATATAGAAAGTTTAAGGCATTCATAGTATGACTTAATAATTATGCTAGATTTATCACTTATATGAAGTTTCTGTTGAGTATCACAACTTTTCAAGCTGTAACACCCTAGAATGTCTTTCTGGAACAATCTGGACAACAGCAAATCTTCCTTCCTTCCTTCCTTCCTTCCTTCCTTCCTTCCTTCCTTCCTTCCTTCCTTCCTTCCTTCCGTCCTTCCTTCTCTGTGATACTTTTAGGAAATTAATTTTGGGATAGTGAATCACTTGGTGACTCAGAATTCACCCAGCTAAAAAGACTATGACTGAGGTACCAGACTCCAGCTTAAAAGACATATTGCCTCTTTTTCTCACATGAAGAAGAGTGCTTATAAAAGAGATTGCCTTTGCATGCGAACATAGGATGTTGTCTTATGCTGAGACAGACTGTTATTCCATCAATGTTACTATTATTACTGATGACTAACTCCAGATTTCCAGGCAAAAGTTTGTCTTGCTCTGTGTAAGGGCTGGATTGTGGACCATCTATGCAGAATACTACTATGGCTGTTTTCAGGTTAGAAAAGGGGAATCCAAACAACAATAATATAAATACAGTAGCATTTTAAAGCAAGTAAAACAAATTGTTCATGCCTCTCACTTACTGGTTTTACTCCTCTGCAGACATTACATAATTGACAATATCTTATGGATGATCTGTTGTGGAAGGTAGAGTTAATTAACAAGAAGATAGAGTTACAGTTTAGAACAGCAATAGATAACCTTGGAAAATATTCATTATTCAGGAGATGTGAGGGTAGGGCAAGTAAAGATATAGAAAAAGTGTTGTCAGGAATTGGTGTCAAAAAGGGCCTGTGATATGCCTATTAAATTTTTACATTTCCCCCAAATGGATCTCTCTCTCTCTCTTTGGCTATCAATGGAAGATGTCATCTGCCAGCTGCATCTGGACATTGAACCGCACAGAGTGTAAAATCTTTAATCTGTGTCCCTCTCCCTTCAGACACACCCCAGGAAACTTGCCAGACTATTATAGCACAGCCCAGCAATGAGATAATGCATCTTATCTATCTGACCAACTTTTAATGTGGTCTTCTTGATTAGTGTTTAGAAACCAAGCAAACAATTGATTTAAAATAATTGGTAAATTATGATTAAATAAAGATGTTTATACAAAGGAGTTTGTCATTGATATGATAAAATAAATATTTGCAGAAGAAACTTATTCTTGGCCTGGAGCCTGGCCCATGAGCTCTATGAGATTGACCATGGTCTCATTTTAATAAAGATCAGAAGGCTTTCCAAGAAAACAAAGTACCTCCTCCACCTCTTAGCCAGCAGCACACAGGCACAAGACAAATATTATTGCAAGGCAATGTAGCTTCTCTTTGCACTATTCTGCCAATACTGGCCATTTGCAAAATTATATGTGAATATTGGGAGATAATTTGGCGGTAGAATGGGGAAGAAAAGTAACTGCATACAGGCAGTTTTTCTAGAATCAGAAATCTCTCCAGGAAAGCTAAAACAATCTCAGTATAATATCATTTTAAAAATATGCCGAGTTAATTGTTGTTTGCTACCAAAGTCTTGAGTGTTAAAATTTCAGCAAAGAATTCTGATAATTCTCTTTTTAGGGAAGTACAGAAATGATTCTGAAGAAAATTTATTTATTTTTATTTTAATTCCATTTATATCCCGCCCTTCTCCGAAGACTCAGGGCGGCTTACAAGCTTAGCAGTATGACTAAATATATGACTAACTTAAAAAAAAAAGAATTTAGACCAGGAAAATAGGAATGCGTGAGAAAGAAACTCAAGATTGCTCTTAACTCACTTTAATTTGGTATAAGAGGGAGGGAAGGAAATGCACTGTCACACTTTCAAAATTCTATTATTGTAGCCTATATCAATAAAGTAGAATATTTCATGCAATGTTTATTTCTTAATATGGCCTACCTTCAAGGGCTGACATCTTTATAGATACCTAGTACTATCATAAAACTGCAGGTTCCTGGGAAAAGGAAATTGGTTAGATTCTTCAGAGCTTTTTTTTTTAAATGCATTTTGACATATTTTTTGTGAGGGCTCACCCATCTACAACATCTATAATGTAAATTTTGTACTTGTTTTTAACTTTATAGGTATTTGAGACTACCTCAACGCTTTATGTGTAACTCTTCTTTTTGTTCTGTTGCAAATGTATCTAGTGTGGTTCCTCAAACCTCAACGAAGGTATGCTAGTGAGCTTTGGTCTGTATTTTTCTCTAAGCATTCTCATGTGCAGTCATAAGCTTGGGGTTTGGTCTATCCCAGGGGTCTTCAAACATGGCCCTTTTATGACTTGTAGACTTCAATTCCCAGAATTCCTCAGCTAGGCACGCTGTCTGAGGAATTGTGGGAGTTAAAGTCCATGAGTCATAAAAGGGCCTAGTTTGAAGACCACTGGTCTATCCAATGTGCATGGAATTCTGGGTACTGAGCACTGAGTTACAATAATAAGTTGTGGCTTATCAAAGTTAAATAATTGGTCATTGCTAATTATCTGTAACTTCAGTAGAATCTGAGGACAGGATGGAGTGCTGAGTGCTCCATCAGTAGCTTCCATGATATATAATTCTCTAGAGAAAGAGCTTTGATGTCTGTATTAAACCTCTGATATTACAGATTAGGTGTCATCTGAGTACTGGGGGGGACATTGCTGGATTCACATATTATGTTAACTCATGGCTTGTTGAATTAAGTACACTGACAAATTTTGCTTATTGTATTAAGCCATAAGTCATAGTTTCTAACCACACTGTTTGAATTTATTCAACACACTAAACCTCATTATGGCTTAGTGCAGTACATAAGTCCAGTCATTATCATGTTTCAAAAAGGGTGAAATGTGTCATATCTCCTTTTTCCATAGCAAAGATAAGGTTAAGAGTGCTTCCTTAATAACTATAAGTTCTACTATTCAACTCTTATTTCCCATATGCCAAGAGTTAACAAAGTAGAATTAACCTAGTTTGGAGACCTAAACTCTGAGCTTACATAGCATGTAAAAAGCAAATCAAGTGTCTAATTCCTGTAGAGCAAGGGCTATAAAAGTCAATGGGCACAAACATACATTTAGTGCTTGAGGAAGAAGAGAGTCTTAGCTTCATTTTAAAGGTGTTTTTTATATTCTCCATTTGATAAGTGATTTAATACTCAGAAATAACTATTTGAAAATCTACAGTTTTAGAATAGCTATGGATGAGTAATGGAAAGCCATGCAAAATAACAGCAAAGGCTTGAATTCATGCTCTAACTCATATTTACTTTCATGGGCCTCCCCCCACCCCAGCTCTGTGTTGGAAAATATGAACCAAAAATTACCATGACAATGCAAATGAAAAATGAAAATAAACTCTATCAATAGCACACAAAGATTGGAGGAGATTACCAGCAGTGATTGAAAGAAGATGAATTATGTCAGTCCTGCAAAAGTTGCCTGGGATAATCCCCATATTGCCAGTGGGGATGAGGGAATGCTTACAAAGAGACCATTAAGGAACAACCTTGCAGCATGTTCCACTTTTATTATCCAGTGTCATTTATCTCAACCCGCAATACATTCAAGCTGAAGAGAAATGCAGTGGAAAGGCTGCCTGTTAAGTCAATTATCGTAGAGAGATTGTTCCTTTTGATATAAGCACCTAAATAGATGCACTTGTGTCAAAGGCATATGTTATACTGCCTTCAAAATAAGGAAGAAAGGGGAGGAAAAGATATCCTTGTTCCAGTTTGGGGGATATAAATAGCCATAAGAAATGCTCTCAAAGTGCCTGTCTCTTTTAAAATGAGTTAATTATGAACTTATCCAACCATGGGGGCTTTCTGTTGATTCTCTTGATTACTTCCCCCGCTCCCCAATATATCTGAGTTTTCTGAGGAGTCAAAAGTGGCTTCCTACTAGCAGATGACTATCAAGGGTGACTTGTGATGCTTAGTGTAAGCTAAAGGATTTTCCTTTCTCCAAGTTGGCTGGGGGATTCTGGGAGTTGAAGTCTACATGTCTTAAAGTAGCTTAAAGTAGAGAAATACTATCCTAATCTATTTATTGCATTGTAAGAGACCTGTCTCTGTTCAGTAGCTGAAGTTGGTGTCCTGTAGCCCCCTTTCCTCTCTTTTTCCTACATACTAACAATTCTTTGGTGTAAATTATTTCTTTCGCTGAGAGTGGATTAGAATTTAGGTCTACCCAATCCCAATCCAGTGCTTTTGTCAATAAGTCACAATGGCTCTCAATCAGTGGTGGGATTCAAATACCTGAACAACCGGTTCTATTATGTGATGCAGGCCTGGGCCTCCGATGCCTAGAACGGACCTCCAAAAGTGGCATCATGCACTTCCGGTGGGCTGTTCTAGGCCTGGGAGACCTCCTCCAGGCCTCTGATGCCTAGAACGGACTTCCAGAAGTGGTATCCATGCACTTCTGGTGGGCCATTCTAGGCCTGGCAGGTCTCCAAGGCCTAGATGGGACTTCCAGAAGCCAGCCAGTTCTCTGAATTTAGGTAAATTTAGCTACCCGTTCTCCTGAACTGGTGCAAACTGGCTGAATCCCACCACTGCTCTCAGTTCTCTTAACACCATTACAATCCTTCATCCTTCATACAACCATCATTACAATTGAACACCCTTCATAAATACTAAATTTCTTCAGATCAGTTTTTCAATAAGAGCCATTCCTGCCACCTTTGCATTCCCCATCAGAGATGTGATTGGCAAGGTTGAAACCTGAAATCTTACCCACATCTCTACTCTTATGCATTCTGATGCACAATCTCCATTCATGTTATTTAACAGTTGGTATTTGCTTTTCCTTAATATGCTTACAGCAAAATACAAGTGTGCTGGTAAAATAAATGGTTACAGTGTTCATTTCATCAGATAAACAGTACCATTGTGGAAATATAATGGGATGCATTGTACAAAATTAGCAAACATACTCACAGCGGTAGACTCTTTTCCAGTTGTTTTCAGAAGAGCAATGTGTCAGAAGTACCAAAAGATTCTGGGTGGAAAAGTAATGGAAATGTATTTTATACTACTTCCGGATATTTATATTATTTTGATCAAGTGTCCACCACATTAAGCATGGGGAGACACAGGCTGATTTTCACCCTCAGGGAAACTCATTGCATTCCTTTAGGCCAGTCATGTTCTGTCAGAACTAACTCAGGACTATTGTACTGGGGAAAACATTGGAGGAGACACCGTTATCCAGGATGGTTTAAGCTCTTGGACAAAAGGCAAGATATAAATCCGATCAATATGCTTTCTCAGGTGATTCATTTTATATGCTGTTTTATTTCTGTTGTATGTTTTCTGATCAAGCAGCTTTGCCTGCACCCAAATTGCTTATGTACTCCCTATATCTGCTTTAAATGCAGGTTTCACATGGACTCTGTACATGACTTTTTGAGAGCCAGTTTAATATGGTGGTTAAGGCCTAAGGCTTGAAACCAAGAGATTCTAGTCCATCTTGGCCACAAAGCTAGCTGGGTAACCTTGGGCCAGTCACCAGACGGTGGCAAGCTACTTCTGAAATCTTGCCAAGAAAATTGCAGGAACTTGTCAGGCAGTTACAAAAGTCAACAAGCCACACAAGTACCTACAGAAAAAGAATATTCATGTACTGTAGATAAACATCCAGATATAAATGTTTGAATACTAGATCAGCCCATCCTGATGCATTCATTTAAATATCAAGTAAATAACACTTAATCCTTGAGTCCTTGGTGCTCTCTGACATTGGTTGTTTTCTTACAGACATTTCATTACCCAACTAGGTAACATCATCAGTGCTAGCAAGAGAGTAACAAGGACTCCACAGTTCAACCCTCAGCTTCAGATATTCTTTTCTATTAGTTAACACTTTCTTATTTGCTAGTCAAGCAGGACAACCACACAAGTTAAGCAGATAGTATCACCACCAGATGTTTTCGTAGCTGGCTGACAGGCCCTACTCAGCGTGTGGTCCTCAATGGAACTGCATCTACATGGAAGGAAGTGTGTAGGGGGGTGCCCCAGGGCTCTGTTCTGGGCCCAGTGCTCTTTAACATCTTCATTAACAATTTGGATGAGGGGATAGATGGGGGAACTCATCAAATTTGCAGACGACACCAAGCTGGCAGGAATAGCCAATACTCCAGAAGATAGGCTTAAAATAGGATCTGGACAGACTCGAACACTGGGCGCTATCTAACAAAATGAAATTCAATGGTGAAAAAAGTAAGGTTCTACATTTAGGCGGGAAAAATCAAATGCACAGGTATAGTATAGGTGGTAACTTGCTCAATAGTAGTAACTGTGAGAGGGATCTCGGAGTCCTAGTAGACAATCACTTCAATATGAGCCAGCAGTGTGCTGCAGCTGCCAAAAAAGCCAACACAGTGCTAGGCTGCATTAACAGAGGGATAGAATCAAGATCAAGTGAAGTACTAATACCACTTTACAATGCCTTGGTAAGGCCACACCTGGAATACTGCATCCAGTTTTGGTCACCACAATGTAAAAAAGATGTCGAGACTCTAGAAAGAGTACAGAGAAGAGCAACAAAGATGACTAGGGGACTGGAGACTAAAACATACAGGGAACGGTTGCTGGAATTGGGTATGTGTAGTTTAACAAAGAGAAGGAAGAGGGGTGACATGATAGCAGTGTTCCAATATCTCAGGGGCTGCCACAAAGAAGAGGGAGTCAAGCTATTCTCCAAAGCACCTGAAAGCAGGACAAGAAGCAATGGATGGAAACTAGTCAAGGAGAGAAGCAACCTAGAACTAAGGAGAAACTTCCTGACAGTTAGAACAATTAACCAGTGGAACAACCTGCCTCCAGAAGTGGTGAATGCTCCAAAACTGGAAGTTTTTAAGAAGAGACTGGACAGCCATTTGCCTGAAATGGTATAGCGTTTCCTGCCTGAGCAGGGGGTTGGACTAGGTGACCTCCAAGGTCCCTTCCAACTTATTATTATTATTATTATTATTATTATTATTATTATTATTATTATTATTATTATTATTATTATTATTATTATTATTATTATTATTATTATTATTATTAACTTTTTCAGTGAAAAGAACACTAGGTAAATGCTACACTTCTATGTGAAAGATGGTAGGTGTACATCAGCACCATCAGATCCCATTAAATTCTGATCTTATGCACATTTAGCATCTCTCTCTTTCCTAGCTTGATCCTTCCTTTCCTATTTTCTTCCACTTTTCTATTTTAATGAGGGAGGTTACCTTTCCTTCACAAAGGGCATAGATTAATGGCATAGTAATACTGCAGTTAAGATTATTATTTATTAAATGCCCAACTCACACATAGGTGACTTTGGGTGCCTTATATCATTTAATTAATTCCCATCCATCCTATAAGACCTCTAGAGAGACAAAATTTGATGATCATCATTTTTTCATTACAACAGATCTGTAGGTTTTAGAGACAGCTTTTCCAGATATCAGTTCATGCTGTTATCTAATCAAGGAGAGAAGCAATCTAGGAGAGAAGCAACCTCTCCTAATCAAGGAGAGAAACAACCTAGAACTAAGAAGAATTTCCCTGACAATTAGAACAATTATTCAGTGGAACAATTTGCCTCCAGAAGTTGTGGTTGCTCCAACACTGGAAGTTTTTAAGAAGAGATTGGACAACCATTTGTCTGAAATGGTATAGGGTTTCTTGCCTGAGCAGGAGGTTGGACTAGAAGACCTCTAAGGTCTCTTCCAACTCTGTTATTCTGTGAGTACCTGAGTCTGTACTATAGAGAAGATTGCATTGCCTTTAGAAAAGTTGCTTGTGTTCTCAATGCCGATTCAATTTCTTTTTGTTGCTTCAGCAGTTCAAGAACCATATCTGGCTAAGGAGACATTTCACAGTTCTTTATGAGGTTTTATATCTTTACAGTGGTTACTTTACAGATGTATTTCAGCATTTGCTTTGCCTGTTTCACAGATTACGTCACTGTTTCCTTGCACAATGCAAGAAAGCAACAACAATGGATGGTTTACACTGTGTATTAGGCTTGTTTTCCAGTGAAATAAATGCTGGTTTTTCCCCTTAATTGCTAATGCTACCTGAGCTTTGGATCTGATGGCTTCTCTATATTTCTGTACCTCAACTGGCTTTTACAACAGAGTTTCAAATAATTTAAATAATAGTATTTTAAAACCAATGAAACTGAATTTGATGGATGCACATTCTAGAAATGATCTGGATATAACTTTGAAAGAAAAGAAGACTTCATTGTTTCAACACCTGGCAATGCCATTTATAAGGTTCGGGCTTCTAGATAGGTAGGTAATTTGTTTGATTTGAGTATTTCTCTGGGAATGCTTTATAAAATATGTACTATAGATGGAGGAAAGGGCAATTCCCCCCCCCATTGGTATTTTAACTGCTGCCCTTTCTTCTTATTAGCTTTTGGGTCTTCAATGTGTATTCTAGAGAGTTCCCATGAGGACATTTCAAAAGAGCCCACCAAGACTACATTGGCCTGTGGATTAAGGAGTGCGGACAGTGATCTTCCAGAAGGACAGAATTTGTAGTAGTAAAGCCAGCCTACCCCACCCTGCACTTAGTTCGCATGTTGCATCCCTCCCTTAATAAACACAACAGATTGCCATTTTTAAAAAAACGATTAAATATTTATGCTAGGCAGAAAACATTTTGCAGGGTTTTTTAAACAGCTATGTCATCTTGCTCTTTTCATTCTCCAATCTTACAGTTCTGAATCAGAAGTGAAGATTTTTAGCCTATTTACCAAGAAGTAAATATTATGATGGAAACATCAGACAGCTTAGTAGTGACTTTAAAAAAAACACAGAGAAAGCATTTTCTGGGAGTGTATTGTCAATTGCAAACATTCCCTGGGCTACTAATGTGCCTAGAATGATTTTGTTCTAGTAGTGTAATCTTAGGGTGTTTCCAAATAGTTGGCTCATAATGCTATCAGTCCAAACGCATTGTGTTACTCCTTCCATCTTTCCCTCTTAAAGGATTCTTGGGTGGCAAAAGACAATAAAAGACCATAAAACATGAGATGGCTTGAAATATATCCAGTGGTGGGATTCAAATGTGTGAACAACTGATTCTCTGTGTGGATGCCACTTCCAGAAGTCCATTCTGGGCCTGGGCAACAAAAAAATTAGCTACCAAAGTGGTGTGAACTAGCTGAATCCCACCACTGAATATATCACTCTGGAACTCTCTCCACCTTCCTCTGGTAAAATTCCATGCAGGAGATAGAGCAGAACATCATCCTCACGTATGTTGAGGATACTCATGTCATTTCCATCCCCCTGTTCCTCAAAACCACTTTGAAGATGATCTGTGATCACCAACTCTTTCTACAACATTGCACTACTGAGTAAGAGCAAAAATAACAATCCTGACCACATAACATTGTACTGCACTGCTATGGATCCCACAGAAACTCCTACTGGACACAAAACTGTTATAAGAATTAGTTACACCCCTTTTTCCTCATTGTTATTTAACGTTGTATGAATCTGTCTGCGTGCAAAAATAATTCTGAGCAGTTCCAATGAAGGAGAGCTGCAAAGCCAACTAAAAGCCTATCCCTTTAAAAGACCTGTTAGAGATAAGAAGCATAGGAGATGAGCAACTGACGAAACAGTGTTGCCTATATGTCAGTGGTGGTGAACCTATGGCATGTGTGCTAGAGGTGGCATGCAGAGCCCTCTCTTTGGGCACATGTGCCATCACCCCAGCCCCACCTTCCTCTATGGCCCCCTCCTCCCTAGCAGCCCCCCCAGAGGAGAGTTGACTTTGGGTGCGGCCCACATGGAGCAGTGCAGCTAGGGTCATGGCACCTGGGCAGTGGAGACAACACTCCACCCTCACACCCCGATGTGCACAGTTGATGCTGCGGGGCGTGGGCAGAGGGCTTGGCCACTATGGCACTGCAGGGCCGCCTGGGCGATTTGCTGCGGCGGGCTGTGGAGGTGATAGGTGGCCCTGCGGGCAGGTGGGAAAGGGGGCAGGGTGGTTTGGGGGCACTCAGTGTCTAAAAGGTTTGTCATCACTGCTATAGGTTATATAGAGCCTCTGCATTTCAAAGAAAAGAGCAATTTTGCAACAGTTTTATATATATATATATATCATCTGAACCAGAATTCAGTCAGTTTGGTTCTCTTTCACTACAATTGTTATGGGATTGTATAGTTTCAAAGCAGGCTTTGTCCTGTCTTAGAATGTTTGTGTAGGAATTCATCTCAGTCTGCTTGCCCATAATCCAAATCTGATAGGAACTGAGCTGTGGGAGAACTACTACAGTATTGATCCATTATCTGCAACTCCAGAAGCTTCGGACTTACAGAGATCAACATACAAATGAGAGTTTGCATATTTAGCAAACATCTACATTCATAATAAAGGTAATTATTTATAACGATAATACCTAAAGACAAGCTGGGTTTCAGATCTAATGCTGCAAAGGTGCTTTGCAATGGATGTAGGTGTACACATTGTATCTGTCAACAGCAGCCAAAAAAGCCAAACATAGGGATTCAATCAAGATCATGTGAGGTACTAATACCACTCTATAAAGCCTTAGTAAGACCACACCTAGAATACTGCAACCAATTTTGGCCTCCACACTATAAAAAGGATGTTGAGACTCTATAAAAAGTGCAGAGAAGAAAGATGATTAGGGGACTGGAGCCTAAAACATATGAAGAACAGTTACAGGAACTGGGTATGGTTACTCTTGTGAAGAAAAGGACCGGGGAAGTCATGATAGCATGTCTTTTGAGGGGCTGTCACAAAGAGGAAAGGATCAACTTATTTTCCAAAGCACCTGAAAACCAGACAAGGAATAATGGATGGAAACTGATCAAGAAGAGAATCAACCTAGAAATAAGGATAAATTTTCTGACAGTGAGAACAATCAACCAATGGAACAGTTTGCCTTCAAATGTTCTGTGAGTTTCATCACTGGAAGTTTCAAGAAGAGACTGGACTGCCATCTATCAGAAATGGTATAGGGTCTCTTGCTTGGGTGGGGAGTTGAACTAAATAATAATAATAATAATAATAATAATAATAATAATAATAATAATAATAATAATAATAATAATAATAATAATAATAATAATAATAATAATAATAATAATAATAATAATAATAATTTAATTTCTATACCGCCCTTCTCCCGAAGGACTCAGGGCGGTGTACAGGGCTATAAATACAATAAAAATACAATGTACAAAAGTTAAGAAAGAATTAAATAATGTAGCCCAATTACAGTAAAAATTAATAAAATTAATATTAAAATACCCCAAACCCATTAGACCAGGCCGGATTGTTCAAATAAGTAAGTTTTTAGGTCACGGCGGAAGGAGCGAAGGTCAGGAGCCATCTGGAGCTCAACCGGTAAACGGTTCCAAAGGTCTAGTGCGCCCACAGAGAACGCCCTCACCCTGGGGGTCACCAGTCGACACTCCTTGACCGACGGCACCCTGAGGAGGCCCTCTCTGTGGGAGCGCACTGGACGAAGGGCAGTTGATGCTGGCAGCAGGTGTTCTCGTAAGTAATCTATGACCTATAAGGTCCCTTCCAACTCTGTTATTCTAGTTCTAATATCCTTAAAGAAGCTGTGTCTTTTATTTTGCTTGCCCAGCATCCATACAATTTCAGGAAAATATGGCTTTGACTTAAAAAGTGCCAACAAGTGCAACAAGATGCTGCCATGTCTACTTCAAAGCACCTTTTCAGCGTCAGGGCATGTCCATAAGAATACTATGAAAATAGTATGAAATACACCCCCATTTTCTTTCTGCATCTCCATGCAGCACAAATGTCTATATTTGAAGGGTATCTTGAAAAGTGCATTTGCAGGGGCTGTGAATACCCATTGGAAACTATCAGAAGAGAACTGAGAAAGATTTTGGCAGAGGAAGCAGATCAAAATTACTGCTTAATTAATTGTGAATTGCCCATTTAGAAAGTTAAAACATCAACATTGGGTGGGCACAAAGATAGGACAGAATTAACTACCCCCAGTTTTGGCTCTCCTTTTTCTCCAGCTAATTTCCTCCAGCTAATGCTGTAAAGAGACATTGGTCAGGTGGGGAGAGCAATCAATGTGGTAGTCTCAGTTCATGCTTCTGAGATGCCATTGCCATAAAGGTTGAAGATTGTGGTAGAGTCCTTTGTGCCCCCCCCCCTTGCAGTACATGTTCCTGGTACGTGAAATATTTGTGACTGAAGCTTTATACAGATAAAAGTGCATAAATTGTACTGCAGCTGAAAGATGGTGTGTATGGAAATAACAAGCAATTTTTTTTTTGGGGGGGGGAATACTGCAAACATTTTAAAATAGACATGGGTTAAGAACTAACAAGGAGTAAAGCTGCTTGAAAATCCTGCCCTGAGTTTGAAAGAATAATAAAAAACACTAATTGAACTGCAGGATATGTTATCCTCTTTCTTTCACTCATAGATAGATAGATAGATAGATAGATAGAGAGAGAGAGAGAGAGAGAGAGAGAGAGAGAGAGAGAGAGGGAGGGAGGGAGGGAGAGAGAGAGAGAGAGAGATATTTCAATTTAAGGCTTCTTTTTCAGCTGACTGACAATAATTTAAACATGTTTCTTGAATTGGGTAGAGTAGGGAGAAATTTGCAAGTTCTGGACTTAACTATAACCTGTGTTTTCAATATTGATGATATAAAGCCATATCTGCACATAAAATCTGACTTTGGTGTGTTTTTGATCATTATTTTTGTGGCATCGGTGAATTTATTAATACTTTTTATCTATAGTACTAACAGAAATAGAAAAGAAGAGTGAGCCTGACACAGAGCCTCACTGACAATTACAAATCTCTGCTGAAGTCCTTGGAATGTAGTTATTAAACTCCCGATAAAAGCCATGTCCCTAATGCTGGTCTTCTTTTTTGAATTCTTGGTTGCAACAGTTCAGCATCACAGAAAGAGTTAACCAGGAGTCTTGTTGATATTTCAGAGTTGCTTTGAACCCCTGCAGTCAGAGGGAGCGAGAGTCTTGATTGGCCAAGTTCCTGTTGGTAGTAATAGCGGATCAGATATCAAACTTCTGTCTTTCCTAAGGACCCTTTAGGAATAGTCTGCTCCCTGCTAGACTATGACATCAGGCAGGACACCGGGTGATGTTGCTGATAGTAAACTTTGAGAAAGGAGGGGAGGGGGTGGATAGAAAGGAGGGGTCTGCTTGCTGATGTTAACTAGCCCAACACAGTGCAAAGGCATGCAGTAGGTTTTCGTGGCGGGTTAGTGCTGGATGAGACCAAACTTCCCAAACTCTTCTGCTGCTTTCTGCAGTCACCTATACTCCAAGGAGGGCTAGATGAATTGTGATCCTTTGCTTGTGGTCAGCTTCTCTTCTTGGTGCCAGTTTATGATTTGAACCGAGGGGCTTTCTGACCCTGGGAATTTTCACAAGGCTTCACCATGACACTTCTGGGGTCTGAGCATTCTATGCTGATTCGGAGCAAATTCAGATCAGGTAGGGCTAACACAGCAAGAATTTCTCCTAAAACTTTCCTTTTTCAGTAAACCTCAGCTAGAGGCTGTTTCTCATTAAGCAGCATGCAAGTAAAATAACCAAGGAGTTGTAAAGCTGTCATGGGCTTTTGCTATCACAGAGACTGTGCAGTAGATGAAGAATGCGTGTCTATCAGTCCTTTTTATCTGCTCCCTCTCTTTCCGTTCTTTCGCTGCCTACAATTTATGTCGATAGTCTAGCTTATTAAAAAAAAAAGAATTCAGCTATCATTCTGAACTCTCCTAATCTAAGATAAATTATATATATATATATATATTTGTGTGTGTGTGTGTGTGAGAGAGAGAGAGTGAGAGTGAGAGTGAGAGAGAGAGAGAGAGAGTGAGAGAGTGAGAGTGAGAGAGAGAGAGAGAGAGAGAGAGAGAGAGAGAGAGAGAGAGAGAGAGAGAGAGAGAGAGAGAGAGAACTGGATCAGAAATCCATAAGGCTGGTTGTTACAATAAGAGTATCTCCTCCCATCTGTTCAAGTCAGGTGCTGTCCCGTGTATGCCGGCCTTTATGCATTATTCCAACATCTAGTCAGCCAGCTAGCTTTCTTCCTTTAGAGTTGTGACTAATTGGACAAACATGAATTGCAGAAAGGCATCATTTTTTTTAGAAGTACAAATAACAAATGGAACATGCAAAATATTTAAAATGACATCACCAGAGAAATAAAGCTAGAGCCAAGCGACTGATTGCCATTTTCTGAAGCTTTGCTACAAAAAACATGTATCAGATCTCCACAGAGGGTTGAAGCCCCATTCAGGGCTTCTTCTTTGAGGACCTGCAACAGGAACAAAGGTGAGTGATGGTGAACAAGGACAAGAGACCGTCCTTTGACTGAGTAGGTAGCATCTGTAAATAGCATCAGGGTAATTTTCCGCGAGTGCAGTATCATAGCGTAAAGGAGACAGGAAGATTCTTCTGCACCCACTTGTCTTGATATTTTGTTTTTATTGGCTGTGATGAAAACTATTACCACTTCTGAAAGCATTCTGTTCTTGCCACCCAAGGATATCTCTATGTGTGACCAGTGAATGCACAGCACACTCACATTCTGCATTTGTAGGGTGCAACTCATTCCAGAATGTCACCCACTCAATATGGGAAAGGGAGATGGTGGCAGCTGGGTTTGATCTCTGCTACATCAGAGATAACAAGGAGATCAGAAGATCCTGATGCTAATGCACTCGGGTACTATCAGGACGTGTGAGACAGCTGGGTGGTCAGTTGCAATGTTTGCTTAGAAAATAGAAAATTGGCAGCTGCTTAAAAACTCCAGAGAACTATGTACAAATGTAAGAGGCTTTGCCTGGCTTGGTTCTCCGTGATTTAGGATCAGGGGTTTGCTGTGGTTTCTCTATCAATGTGATCTTACATTTCTTGAGAATAACTCATTCCTCACAATCCATTAGTATACTGTCTTATGCTAATGGTGCAGAGCCATTCACTGAAAAGGAGAAGGCTTGATCTGTAACCCAAGAATCCCAGAGCAACACTGCCATCTTCCTGAAGCAGCCAGGAGAGATGGGGATAATTCTCTGAGCCACACATTCCTCTACAATGAGCCACTATTGTTTTTAAGAGTCATTTATATGTTATTTTTAAAGGCGGGGGTGTTGGGGGTATAGAGATTACAGAGCTGATGGTAGGATCACAGAACATAGTTTTCAAATGATTCCAGGCTAAAAGTAAACTTTATGACTCTTTGAGACCCATACATTTTGTTCCTTTTAGCTTTTCTAATGGAGTCAGTTTGTGGGGCACAGTTCCAATCCAGATTGTCTTTCCAAAAATGTAATTACCCTGTACTCGTTTTAGGACAATGGCATATGCAATGCTGGGGTGACTTTGCCCATCTTATTTCCTGGAGAACCCTTTCTATGAGCTGAATGGACAACATCTGTGAACATTTCTCCCTGAAGTTAATATTTTACAAAGATTAATGTCGCTTAATGCTGCTGGGGCAGAAATACTGTAGATGCACTTAGCGTTTTGTCATGTAGCGCATTGAGGAGAACAAAATGATTCTCCGGCATATCTTTTCTTTTGTATAAAGCTGAGATTCAATTGTTATTTGAATCATAGTGCTTAAGACCTTAGCTATGGTGTGGACAGTCCCTCTCATTGGGTTTGGTGCTTAGAGTCATTCTTCCCAAAGTGAAGGAAAGGTGTTACCTGCAGATTCTGGCTTGCCAGAACTATATTACCAGTTCCTGTCACAGGTAATATAGTGAAGACACAAAGGTGAATGAAGAGTTCATTTACTCTTTTTCAGTAAGTGAGCTGTAGAACCAGACAACCAGAGAAATTGTTTTCCTTCATCTCGACTTTTTAAATTTAGCAATGATTCTTTGTGCCTGATACATTTTTAAAGAATTATTGCATATCAGAATAAATGAAGAATTGACCAATATGACAATTACTTGCTAAGAAAATGTTTCATTTCTTGAAACCCCAAGTTGCTTATATTGACAAACAGCTTTGTCATTATAACAGCATAATGCAGATCAACAAGATGGCATCTGTTTGAATAGCCCAGTTCCTCCTGGGGTAAAAGAGGTGTGTCAAGGCTACTCAAGGAGGGGAGTTAGTAAAAAATCAAATACCTACATTTAGAGATTTCTTTTTGTCACTTTTTTCGTGATATTCTCTCTAGGAGAATGCAGACCAGATATTATGTTGCTATCTTAGTGGTACTAGACTAATGTGAAGTATATAAGGTGCACAAAATTAATTCAGTATTTAGTGCTTGGAAATACTTAACCATATTCTTGGCAAACTTGCGGTCATAAATGAAACTTATAAATCCTTAACTTATTGTAGTAGATATGTAGATGCATAATATCTTGGGGGAAAAAACCCTAATCTATACCTGGTTGAGTTCAATGAACATTAGATAGTTTTCCATATGGACAGAGAGAATTGTTGAATGGTATGTTCCAACTTTAAAATTTATGTTTTTAATTCATATACCTCCCTGAAAATTTGGGCAGATTTAAAATGGTGATAATAAAAAAGCATTATTATACTTATCGCTTACCACATTGTGCTTATAACTAACTATTTTAAAATTTACAAATTCTTGTTTTCTTACCACTGTCACTTCACTATTACAGCTAATTAATACTTCTGAGTTTCATTCATAGTGCCAACAGTTTGCTGGACTGTGTAGTGTTTTCTTATGAGGGAAAAGTAGCAAAAAATATGTTGTGACATAGCAAATTTTATAAAACAGTAATTTATCATGCTGTCTTATAAAATGTAATGTCCTTGTTTTAGACTACATGTTGAGGATATATTGGATTCTTATGATGACTAATTAAGATAATTACAGAATATAGACGCCTTTCAATTTTTGTGACAACCTCTGGTTTTTATACTTCCCTGTGAGATCTCTTGGAGGTTGTCAAATTATTTACGCATTCCTTACTTATTTAATAAATAATGGCTGATAATGGCATTCTCCTTGTACGTGTGTGGACAAGTCAGAAGAAGGGACAAATGGTTATTTTTTGACATGTGAGAAGGATATGTTGCTTGTGTTTGACTAATTGTACACTTGGGTTTTAGAAAAGCATTCACACAGCAAATGAAAAATGGCATTTCCATTGCTCTAGGTTGTTACCATTGTATAAAAAGTACTGATATCAAGATAGTTAATCTCTTAGAATTTTTCTGTCAAGATGTTTTGGCAATGGTCATTTCATCTACTTACGCAACTACCACTCTGGTACCCTATTTGCTCATGCACTGAAGAATGCTTTGGGGTAATTATTTATGGGATAGTCTGAAGATTAAGATTAGTCTGGACATTACCAAAACATGCAAAACATTGTCTTGCATGTTTTGGTAAACTTTTAGGTCAATCTCTGCAGTTATATATGTTAGATATTGGATACCTCTAGTAGTTAAGAAACTTCTCCAGCACAGAATGCAGCAGTTTGAATTTGGTTGTCCATTCTAAGTGATCTTCTCTGGTTATCAGGCTGTTTCCAGACCAAATTCAAGGGGCTGATCTTCCTTTTTAAAATTCTAAATAATAGGCAGAATAATTTTGTTCATAGATTTTTCTCCCCTTTGTTTTAGAGCAGGGATGTCAAACTGCCGGCCCGCGGGCCAGATGCATCATGGTGAAACTGTGCCCACCCCATTGCCGGCAATGGGAAAAAAGTCAGAATACGTCGCAACACAACACGTGATGTTGTGAGTTTGACACCCCTGTAACACTGATTTAAATGTCATCCCATAATCGGTTAAATTATTTACTCCTAATTGTAGGACTTCCTCTGGGGTAGCACTTTATTACAGAATGTTCTTCCATGATAAGTTCACCTGTCTTCAAACATTGACAGACCGACAGGAATAAATCATATTTTGAGAAGCTTGTTGAGCTTTGCTTTGTTTAAGTCTTTGGTTTTTCTAGGACTGCATTCAGAATAAGTTTGATTTTAATTGCATCCTACTTTGGTAATATTAACATGAACATTATAAAGTCAAAAATCTCATTACAAATAAAGAAAGAAAGCTATAACATTGGGTGGAGTTCTGCCAACCTCATGTCAAGGAAAAAGCAAGCAAGTTTCACTTACAGTGAGAACAGCTTCAAATGCCACTTGGGACAGACTATCCACTGCTCTGAGTTGGGTATCAATCTGAAATGGACTCAGCAGTCTTGCAGTCACGGATATTTTTTTTCTCTCTCCTTCCATTTCCATAAAGTGGAGAAACTATGGTGTATGCTATTTTGTCTATTTTGCCAAAGATAAATAAATAAATAAAACTGAGGTCATCCTGACAAATTTCACAGAAACAATGATTCTTTCGACCTGGCTGCCAGGTTCCAAATATCAATGGAATTGTATTAAATCAAATGGGACAAACATTAAGTGGTTGGCTCAAGAACCCTCCCCCTAACTGTTTAACTTTTCCTGGAGGTGGAGGGAATCGCTCCAGAGAATTGTTGCTCCCAAAAATACATGTTCAGATAGTATCAGACTGCTGCAACTAGACGATGCAACTTGGGAGACTACTTAAGAGTTCATCTCTGATCTGCTAGCTATCACTGAGGGTTCAGGTTGGTGAGCGGTGTTATGAAGTTATGATATTTAGGCTTGTGGTTTTCAACCTTACTGGCTAAAGAATCTTAAGCAGTTGTACTGAAAATGGGTTGATTGTCAGTGTAGGAAAGGAACATCTGTGTTCCTTTGAATATTGTATTGTGTATTGTACTGTGTTGAATTGAGTGTGTTTTGAGTGCAGAGATAACTTAGTGTGGCACACAATGTGACACTGAAACCTAGATTCATTCAGACTATTTCTCCTGTCTCTGCTTTGTTTGGATCTGGTGCAGTCTGAATGTATTTTATGCTCTCCTATGAATGGAAAGCAAACTTCTAGCTGTTTTACTGTCAATAGATATGAAGTTGGAATCTGCTTTGTATGTAAGTTCTGGTGCTAATCAGAATGAGAGGCCAATGAAAGAACTAGACATACTGGATTTATATTTTAACAATGCAGATTTTGGCAACATGTTAGAAAAAAGATGTGCTTTTTTAAAAAAAAAATCCACCTAATCTGGTAACAAAGATTTGATAAGCTCCTGATGAAAAAAAAATGTTCATGTTCTAAAGCAAATGTTCTTTTGATTATCCCTCAAAAGTTCCCAGAGTTATGACTGTAAATCGAAATAAACACTGTATGCTTTATTTACACATTTAGCTTCATTAATTTTATTTTTCATTGGGACTATAAACTTGCCTTCATCAGAAAACTGAGGTTTCTCCTGTTTAAAATCTCGGATTTATCCTGCAGACTGTTTGTTATAGTCTGTGGCATGGTTGGAATTGATCTAAAGAAAAGGCAAAGAAGAGCAAACTTACAAACATCTGAAATGCAAAAAAATTGAGCAGGTGTATTTAATCTCATTGCTTGAATACTAGTGAGATGCTTCTGTGTTATGGGGAAACAGACATAATGGAAATATTATAAACTGCCTAGAGTTATCCTGGATGGCCAAAAAATTGGATAAAGATATATTGAATTTCATCATTATTTTTTGATATTGTTTTACATATTTTACCCAGCTTTACCACCAAGACTACATATTAATAAACACCTGATCAGTTTAGAAAACACCTGAAAAATTATAGTAACTTGACATTTTATTGATACAGTCATTCAGTAAATCTCTAATCTGGTAAAAGGTTCATTCTGAGTAACTCAGGACATATCAGTTTTTTCATTAATGAACATATATTGGGACGGGGGGGGGTATAATAACACCATGCCAAAATTGAACTGCAGAATAAATTTGCAGCATTGAATTAGTTCATATTATAAAATACAGTAAATACCTTGGAAGGCACCAGAAAGTTCTCCAGCTTGATACAATTTCTGGTACCACGCTCAGAATATCACACTCTAAAAATGCATAAAGGAGTGTTGGCTTTCTAATTTTAGGTCTTATTGCTAATTTCTGAAACTCAGTTCCATTTCCCTGATATACAGTACTGGAAGATCTCAGGTGGGTAAAATTCACCGGGTAAACAAGATTAATTTGTGCCTTTTTAATGAACTCTAAATAACTAAATACCTGTTCTGCAGTTTTGCTGCATTGGAATAAATGCCACCCATGGATTAACTTCCAAACAGTGCTACCATTAGTCATAATGGGACTGCTATGTTGATTAATATACTGTCGAGAGTATGGAACAATTTTCTGAAACTGGGAATTGGAAGTATGCGTGTGTGTTAAATGAGTTAGACTATGCCTCGCTGGGTGCTCTGCTGCCCTTAAGGGCAGGGAGGAGACTTCAGGGCATAACTGCCAGTCTAAGCCAATTTTTGAATATGCTTAAAGGAGGGAGTGCCATCCTCTGTCTTACTGAGACAGAAGGCTGTCTTAGGCTACATAGGCTTTTTGGCAAAGTGCCTCCATATGTGTATTTGTAGGGTTATGTTAACTTCCATGGAGAGCTCATGTCTTGTAAACATAGGCTAGATTGATGGCCTATCTTGTTCATTGTTCTAGCTAAATAGTTTTGCATATTTCATCCTTCATCTACTGGTTCTGCAACTAACCAGTGATGATGGCAAATTAGCTCAGTCCTTGTTCAAACCATCATTTGGAAGATAGAGATGAAGTATCTCTAAAACTAAATGGAATGATTGCACCGTTTCTCAACAGATGTATCTATTAGTGGAATAGCACTTGGATTGTAAATGAACAGAAACAATAAGTCAAAATTTTTGCAGATGAATGATTCACTGTAAATTCTATCTCACAGTCACAGATACTTTTTTATTAAAAAAAGAACAAAATATTCATAATACCAGTTGCATTATACATAAGACAAAAGTGGCTTCAATTTGGACTTGTGTATGAACATTTTGGTGTTGGTGTTGATTTTTATAATATATGAGTATTTAAATATTATATTAGCTAATAATTAGTTGAACCCTCCTTGTCATGGTTTATGCTGTAGTTGAAAGGTAAAGAATAAAGAAATCTTTCCAAAAAAATCCCATTGTTATCACAAGGACATCCTAATGAGTGAAGAAAGAAAGAAAGAAAGAAAGAAAGAAAGAAAGAAAGAAAGAAAGAAAGAAAGAAAGAAAGACAGAAAGACAGACTAGTATATACCCAATTAGGAAATAATTAATATTCTGCTTTGAAAATTAGTAATTGTCTATGGCTATATAGCAACTCTTTTTATTAAAAAAGAGAAAACGTGTTTGGGACATTCTGAATCTCCGTGGTTCTAATTTTCTGGCATTCTATGGGGAAGAAAATTCCTCTGAAACTTCTGGAAATGACTCCCTTTCCCTCCCATACATATGTGCTGAAGATCAATCAATCAGAATAAAGCTGGAAGGGATCTTGGAGGTCTTCTAGTCCAATCCCCTGCTCAAGCAGAAGACCCTATACCATTTCAGACAAGTGATGAAGCACCCACAACTTCTGATGGCAAGCTGTTCCACTGGTTATTTGTTGATGCAGATCAAGCATTCATATCATTCAAATTAAAGAATGTAGATGAATTATAGGACTCCAGCAACTCATCTAATATTTTTCCCCAGGATTGGAGCTTTTGAGTTTTGTTGTAAATGGGAAGTATTTTGGCATATGTGCACTTAAGTATTTGTGGTGTCAAAGCTTTGCATCTGGTTCCTAAGACCATATGCCACGCTTTCTCAATGCCCAGGTCTTTGGCGGCTGCCTCCCCCAGTTCTCTATCTCTTTCCTCCCATGTTTTCCTGCTGAAATGACATCTCTGAAGTGGGCAAGTTCCTTGTCTAGTCCTGATTAAAGCAGCATGCAAACAGATGTTTTAATCCCTCTGCAGTGCTAAGCTTGAGCAGGCATAAACAAATCATGAGAGCTTTTCAAGAGGTTGCTGGTGCCCCGAGGAAGCCATTTGTCTCTAGGGCTCATTTCTTGGAGATTATTTGTGGAAATGGCAAGGTTTTTTCCCCCAGTTCCATACTAATAAGAACTAGTCCCTGTCAAGAAGGCAAAACTCCATTCCCTTAACAGTTCTGCCATGATTTAAAAGTTCAGATACTTTCTCCTGCCTGAGGCATTAATGAATTTCTTCACCAAAATAATGGATGTTCTGATAAGTATAATGGATGTTCTGTATGTAATTACAGCAAAAAAAAATACTTAACAGAGTTTCATCTATTTGTTGATATTACAGTTGTTTTTTAAAGGTTAAAGGATAAAAGTAGATTTCGCTAAAGTGAAAGAACAACATCATGAATGAATATTACTTGGAAAAAGAGAAGGTTATAATTATACAAGTTTCTAAGAAAATTGTTTCAAAAATTATTATAGGGAAAATTTAATAAAGCATGTGTCATTAGTCTTCAGCTGAGTTTATGCTAAGCTGAATATATGAGGTGAATTGAAATTATACCCCGTGGCAGCATTATCTACTCATTTTGGTTTAGTAATTTTTCTGTTATAACATCTTATCAATATTGTAATCTCAGATTTCTTGATATACAGGAAAGAAAGTATTTTAGATTTGGAAAAAAAAATATAACGTAGAAGTGAAGTGGCAAAGGCTTTGAATATTTCATTTTTACTTGACTGAATTGTATTTGGTAAATACAAATCGGCAAGATTTTATTCTAATGAGTTTTGGATAAGAACTTTCCAAAAAGGGCTGATTTCTTCATGAACAGGATGGAAAGGATATAAGATGTTTGAAAGTGCTCAGGTAGGAATAAGTGGGATTGACAGATTCATTCTTTCCTAGTCTTGATTGATGGTTCATCTTCTGTTGCAATATTGTGGATGTTGACTTCTACTGCCCTTTGTCAAGCTTACTCTCTAGTAACTATGTTTTGGATTGCAAATCAGTACAGACTCATCAGCATGTTGAGCAATTTTGAAAGATTTCTGCATAATATTTGTAATATGTAAATTGATTCATACTTGCTTCTTTGACATGCAGCTGAATGTATCACATCTTCCTGTAGCAGACAAAATACGATTTCTTCACTTAACATTCTCTCTGGTCTACAGCATCATTTCTCCTAATTTTTAAAATGTCCAAAATGTCACTGAACTTGATTTTCAATTTGGAAACAAATTTAGTGATTTGAATTTTGAACCATGATAATTATGAAAGACCCAAATGGATTTTGGAAAGACAATGCAAGCTAAGGTGATGGTGTTCACCTTTTGTCCTTCAAGATAAGGTTATGTTATGCCAGATGTACCTGGTTATCCATTGTGAGTGGAAGTAAAAGAAAGAAAGGCATTTCCAGACCCTATGAGTGGACTTTACTCACAAATGAAAGGGAGAACAAGCTGGACTTCATAAATGTCAGAAGTTTCAAAATTATTCAATTATTTATAGTTACAGGCAGGCCTTCTCTGTAAGATTGGCCATACCTTCCTAGACAGCCTCTCTGTTTTAGCTACATCCATTACTTTTCTTCAAAAGCCTAAAAAAAGGAGAAGGGAGGAAGGAAGGAAGGAAGGAAGGAAGGAAGGAAGGAAGGAAGGAAGGAAGGAAGGAAGGAAGGAAGGAAGGAAAGAAGGAAGGAAGGAAGGAAGGAAGGAAGGAAGGAAGGAAGGAAGGAAGGAAGGAAGGAAGGAAGGAAGGAAGGAAGGAGAGGAGGAATAGGAATAGGAACAGGAGGAGGAGAAGGAGAAGAAGAAGAAGAAGAAGAAGAAGAAGAAGAAGAAGAAGAAGAAGAAGAAGAAGAAGAAGAAGAAGAAGAAGAAGAAGAAGAAGAAGAAGAAGAAGAAGAAGAAGAAGTTGTTCTTTTCGTAGCATCCTTCAATAGTAGCTTAAGGCTGCAATCTCACTTACACAGGAATAAAACTTACTGATTTCTAAATAAGATACATGCACAACACATCTCTCAGTGATCTAGTTAGAATTTCAGTCTAGTAAATCCCATTCACACTTTGTCAGAGAAAGAATAGCTATTGCTTGCATTCCCTCGGCTTTCTTCACCCTTCCTTTGTAGTTGTAGAGTGGAAAATCTGAACAAATGAAAAGTTTGCGGTTATTTGGGCAGAAGTTAGAGTTCACTTCTGAAAGATGCACTCTCTCCCAGTTTTACAGTTACGGCTGCAGCAACGAAGAAGCCGAGAGCAGCTTGCCAACCAAGGCATCATGCCACGTAAGTACTTCATTTTGTTCTCCCTACCATTACTGTATCCACAGGAATCCTTGGTTGAGGTCTGCCATGTCCCCCACCCCCACCATCCCCCCCCTCGCCCAGTCCCTGGAGCATTTCATCAGGATAATTACTGATTCAGAGCAGGGTATGGCCTCTACAGGTGCACTGCTTTAGCATCTCCAGTCTAGAGCTATGCAGTACCCTTGCAGAAATCAACTTTTTCTCAGGGGAGGGATGGAAAAAGAGTTCTGTATAGAAAGATCTTTCATAAATGAAGGCAAATATAGGTATCCCAGGATAATGTTACTGGATCCAATCTGGGTCAGTCACCGGGACTCATGCTGGAACCCTTCCTCAGGGAACTTCTCTGTATGCTCTGGGCTATTCTGTGTGTGGTATTTGTTTGATGGCTGTTGTGTAGCTTTTTAGATGTAGGTTGGGGTGTTGATAGCTGGCTATCAACACCCCAATAGCCAGCCATCAATGCACAGAACAGACCAGAGCGCACAGAGAAACTCCCTGAGGATAGGGTCCAGCATGATTCCAAAAGCTTCGGGTCCCAGTGACCTAGCCAGATTGGATCCTGCAGAAAGTTCTTTTTTCTCTACTCCTCATCCTGAGAGGGTTGTACTCCTATTTTCTGCTCTGATGATAAGCTAGTAGGGGTTTCCCTGTAAATCGTACTTGGGATTTTTTTTTAAAAAAAATAATAATTGCCAAGAGCTATTGCTGCTGTGATAATTAAAATAAGGTATAAAACTTTAACTTGTGCTTTTCTAAGAATTCTAAAGAGCCCTGGGATCAGTGGGGATTATAGGTGTGGTAGATTAGATTGTATTAATTTGTTGCCAGGTTTGGGATGCCTTGCAAAACAACCCCTCTTAAGGTAGGTCATTAGGTCATGATTATTCCAATTTTTTGCAGATGGGGAAACTGAGACTGAGAGAGATAACACCTTGCCCAAGGCCACCCAGTGAGTCCATGGTCAAACTAGGATCTGAATCCAGGTCTCCCAGCCCAAACACTCTATCTGCTGGATCACCCTAACTCTCAGCCACACACACACAATTTCTGCAAAAGGCTTTGGGTTTAGCATGTGGTTGTTAGCTCTGCTATTGCTTTCCTCTTGAGTCACAACCTGCCAACCGTTCTATGTATTTGGCATGGATCATCTGTCACTTCCCTGCAAATGGCGCATGCAGCAGCTTGGCAGTTTCATAGGGCATTTCAGTATCGGTAGGACAGGTACGGCATGTAATCACTTCTGAGTGGATCCTCACGGACTGTTTATGCAATGCGTGGCCCAAAGTTCTTGACAGTTTTATTCCTATCCCACTATCAGGCCAAACTGGCGTGTTCCACAAAAATGAGGTGTCATTGGTGTTTGCCAACTGTCAAGGGATGCTCTGACACCCCATAAAATTTGCTAGTTCACCTCCCGAAAGGCGTTTTTTGGTCACAAAGAGAAGAAGGAAGAAAGTGATGGGGAACTAGAAGCAAGAATAATAGTTGTAGGTTATGCTGTCAGGCAAACAGATCTGAACCACTTCCCAGATGTTCACCATAACGAGAGAGAAATCTTTATCTCCCTGTCCTTCCTAATCCAAAATGTATCTTCCTCGAGAAGACAGAGCTTGGCAATATCCTTTACAACCCACTGAAGAGCAACAGATTTATTTAGCTAGGTTTTACAAAAAGCAGATAGGAGAACAGCCATGAAATAAGACGTGGGTTTTGTTAGATTTAGCTAGCCATATACAAGATAAATAGATTTATGCCACACGTCTTTGGTCAGTTTGTTTGTTTTCTGCAAAAAAAAAGTGGATCAGGAAAAATCTGAAACAGCCTTTACAGTAGTTCATTTTAAATCGTAGTCATCTATTATGGCAAGTGATGTCAATTACCTTATTAATCTGATTATTTACTTCTTCGTTCAGTGATGATTTCTACAGAGTAGGCAGGGAAATGGCTACCCAAAATGGTTGGAAATAGCTGCTGATACTAAGTGGTATGAATTTGGACAGGAGATCCCTGGAAAACCCACATAGAGGAAGAGTAGAAGTATCAGTCATATTATTCAGCCTTCTTCCTCATTTCCTGTCAGTATTTACGTTATAAAAATGTTTCCTTTTTCTCTGTGACTTTTCTCTCTCCATTCCTTGCAACACATTACACTGGCAAAACTCATAACTGGAGAGAATGATTTGATTAGTGTTGTTATTTGATTCATTGGTACAGTACATTTTATAAAAATGTATTTGCCTAAATTCTATTCTTCAAAACATTTTCGTCTCTTCCTTAGCTCACATCACACCTCTGGACAGGTATATTCGTTCTAAAGCAGGGGTGTCAAACTTGCAATGTCACGTGACCTATCGTGACTTTTTCCCCATTGCCAGCAATGGGGTGGGCACGGTTTTGCTATGATGAATCTGGCCCGCGGGCCGGCAATTTGACACCCCTGTTCTAAAGCATCTCAAAGGAGAAGGGAGGTTTTAGATTAGCAAAGTTGGCACTGATCATTTTTACAACTTATTCTGCCTTTTCTCACTAATCTTTTTTCAGCTGGTAACTGTGGCATTGGAAGTTGTTCTCTATGCTTTTTTATTGCACTCTTTTTCTTATTTGTTTAGTTTTTGTAGAGTTGCTGTTTGTTTTTTGAGTGTATATTGGATACATTTATCTCCTGAGTCCACTTAAGTGTAGGAGATAAATAATAAAGTAGCTTGTCCGATACATCAGTGCAGAATTACTCACTTCTCTGACAACATATTCATTTGAAACAGAGAAGCCATAACTGGCATGTGAAGATTGGATAAATCATTGATTAAAAGCAGTTTTTACTCTCTTATTTTTTTTTCTAGAGAAAGAAAGTTAAAAAAAACAAACCCGTGCTTGTGAAATTAAAAAAAGTATCACCTTTACCGGTATTTTCTCATTGCACAGATTGACTGAATGCCTTATCACAAATTGTACAAAGAAAGCAAACAATAATTTGACACTTACTAAAAAAGGGGGCCGAATTTTGTCTGCAAACTTTGACATTGAAGTCAGTCAAGACGTATGTGCCAACGCACCTTCTCTAAGTCTCTTAAAATATAGGGGCAGCCTCCCACTTGATGAAAAACAGTTCCCAGAACAAGTTTATGGGGAAGAAAGATTTCCTTATGAAAAATTCACTGATGCTTCAAAAAGCCAGACTGGACCACTTGTTTGGCATCTATTTAGCTTCTAGTCTGTACAGTTTGTCAAGTTTAAGATTCTTGCCTTCTATTTTCTCATTTTGAAATTAAATTTAAAAAATGAAAATTGGGAAATATTTCTCTCTCTCTCTCTCTCTCTCTCTCTCTCTCTCTCTCTCTCTCTCTCTCTCTCTCTCTCTCTCTCTTTTCCTTCTCTATCTCCAATGAGATTATTAGATTAAGTATGAGTGTCAGATCTGGCATAAAATGAGATCCCTAATAATTTTTAAATTTTATTTTTTTTTAATTTTAATCCCATTTATATCCCGCCCTTCTCCGAAGACTCAGGGCGGCTTACAATTTAAGCACAAACCAATGTGCTTAGCAGTAGCCTTCATTCTATGTATATGTCTGCTTATTAGGGCTTTCATACACCCCCCAAGCGGCATTATTACAAAGTCAGGTTAATTGCCCCCAACAATCTGGGTCCTCATTAAATATAATTAAACCTTATATTCAGTCTCTTGCAATTGCACAAGCCCTCTCTCCATCTCACTGTTTGTGTGAACTTCCATTTCAGTATAGTTCCTTTCCCAGCATAAACAAGGACCAAGGGGGCAAAAGAAAATAGGAGCTGGCAATCTGCATGCTGGCTTGTCTGCCTGCTTAAGTGAAATGGGATCATTGTCCCAGAGCTCTTTGCAAATTAAAAAAAAAAAGATAAACTATGATGAAAACACACACAAACCCCAAAACACACTGGCTGGTTCCATGCAAAAGAGAAGGGAACTTTTTGTTTTTACTGTAGCCTGTTTGGAAGAAAACAGACAATTAGAGCTGGCCTGTTGCCTGTTAACTCTGGTGAGTTTCACCCCTGCTCACTTTTCCTAGGCTACAGGATAGCAAAAAGAGTTTCAGCAAGAGTTGAGGGGCGGGAAAATTAGAAGCAAGCAAAATATTTTATCTGAATTCAGAAGAGATGGGAGTTAGAAAAGCAGATATTGTTAAAGTGCCCCTTCCAGCAATTAACTGATTTTTGAAATGTATTGTTGAATTTATACTCCACTTTTCTGCTCATTTCAACATTCCAAATGCCTTACAGTAGCCTTAAGACAATTTCATACTATGGCACTGTTTTTCAACCTGACAACTTCAAGAGTTGTGGACTTCAACACCCAGAATTCCCCGGCCAGTGGTGATCGTGGTGCTGGGAAATGAATTCCGCACATTTCAAAGTTGCCAAAGTTGAACCCCCCCCCCCCGAACTGCATTATAGCATAATCGGAATTGGATTCCATGTGAAGGACCTGCAGAGAAGAGGAGATGATTGGCTACTCGGTACTGGGGAAATTGAGAAAGCAATTTTTGTCTCACGCACTACAATTTCCCTGTCTCTTCTCTTGCATAAATACATAGTTGCTGTTCAGTGCTAGCAGACAAATAAAATAGTTTCAAAAGAACCTTACCCAAATCTGCCTTCTTCCATTGATTCAGGGCAACTTGGTGGTCCCAAGAGGCCATGGATGTTATAATATAGAATTATAATAATTTGGCATTTTTCCCCGGTATATTTTGTTGTTGGCTTTTTAAGATTGTTTTCAATCTGCCTGCTACAATAAGTATGCTAAAATGGTTCATAAAAGAAACACAACTGGGAAAATTGGAATGTAATGGATAACTGTAGTAGCCCTATAAAACTAAAAAAAAATAAAAATAAAAGAGACACATTTTTCCTTTTATTGATTCCTTAAGTGCTGATACCATGTGATGAAATATAGCTCAAGTTTTGTTAAAGGGAGAAACTCATTGGCAGTTTGCAGCTAGATCTTCTCTGACTGATCATGCTGAATTCTCCACCCCAATCTGAGAAGCATGACCTACCGTAACTATATTTAGAATTAATGTGCAAGATTATAAGTGCACCTCTTAGACTTTTTCAGAGAAAATGTCCAGATCCTGGACAAGCTGTGCTTTTGTGTTAACCTCCCTCACTTCAAGATATCCACCACCAGAGGGTCTCCTGCTTAGACGACTTCTGTCTCTTTGCTCAGCTCCACCCTCCACCATTTTTCACGCCACTGCCCGATTTATGATAAAGACGAGTGACTTCCATAGGATTGTAGATGTCACTGTTGTTGTTGTGATTATTATTGTTATTATTATGAAGAACGTGAAGCTGATTGTATGCCCCATGTGCACATTGAACTCACTAGGCTTCTGCCTCTTCCTGTTTGCAGCGCTGAAAAGCCCTTCTCCCTTCCATGAGCAAAAGAAGAGCTTGGAGAGAACCAAGGTAACATTGAGCAGGCATTTGAGTGGGTAGTTTCACCTCAGATAACAATCTTTTTAGGGCTCAGAAAAACCCTCTGCGGATCTGTGACTGAAAAAAAATGCTTAATGACATGACTCAATGAAGACAACAGTGCTAAACACATCGATGCGATATTCAGCTTAGGCACTGGCACATAGCCGTAGGAAACTGAATATTTGCACTCTGGAAGCTGGAAAGTGTATTCAAGTTCAGTACACTTTTGATCATGCAAGCCATGAGGGTAGTGGGGAAATCCCAGGAGGAAACCTTGATCCTTTTGCTTGCCATGGACCACATTGCCCTTTAATCATATAAGGTTCCTTTGAGCTGGTGACCACCCGTGCTCCGTGTCTTGTTGGCAACAGCCCTTGCAGTGGGATTAGGCATTGTTAAAGCTAGTGGAAAAGCCAAAAGGGAAGAGCTGAAAAAAAAATTGCAATATATTCTCATGTTTATTTTGCTACACACATGCTCATTGGTTAAGCCAGATCTTATTATGAAAAGAGATTGACTTGTTCAGTAGCTGATGATGGAAACACCAGTACTGCAGCAGGGTTGGTACTGCCCACTTGCAAATAAATTGTTTAGAAAAAAAAGGTTTGTCTCATGTACATTGGATTAAGGATTTTCTTTTGTTTACTGGCAATTCAACTTGTCCTCCCAATCCTACTGGTGTAGGTTCTCCTATTTTCAAAGACCAAAGTATCATCTGCTCTCCAACAATACCAACAGAATGATGTTCACTCCATGCTGTCTGTGATTTGCCTGATAGACACAGTTCTTCTTTTGTTCAGACAAGATTCCATTTCTCATTGCAGATATGATACGATAACATGGACGTCTTTGTCTGCACGGAACAAGTTCTTTTTAAGAGATCTAGACCAACTAGGCCTTTAAAAATGTATTAGAAGAACTATAATCTCACTGGAAAAGCTTTGTTTGTTTGTGACTATAGGTTCAATGTCCTATATTTCTAATTTATGGAACATGACAGTCCTTGAAAACTATCTACCACCATAAATAATGCAGCTTAGAGGCCAATAGCATAGAGAAGCTTTGTAAGAGCCTAAAATGTCCATTGGTTTGAAATACTTAGGAACTAGCAATAGTAATAGTAATAAACATATATAGTGCCCATAGTGTTTTACAGCACTCTCTGGATGGTTTGCAATGTCAGCATATTAGCCCCAACAATCTGGGTCCTCATTTTATGATCTCAGAAGATTGGAAGACTGAGCCTATCAGGATAAAACCCCAGAGTTAGGCTGCCATACCACATTCTAAGCACATTCTTTTTTACTTATAGCCCCCATAACACAGCATGTGTGTTATTTCTCTGTTCGTGGAACAGTAGGATCTACTTAATACATGACTGGATCTCATGCAGACAGGGGAACCAAATGATTGGCTCCATTTTATCAGTTCAAAATGATGCCAAGAGGATGATGGGGGAGATTACATTACTTTACATGAGTGTCTTGCAAAAATGCATGGCTAATGTAAGGAAGGATCTATAGCCCATTGTGAAAAATTAATGTGCTTGGGAGACTTCAAGCAGTCTGAAGTATCTTTGAAGTGCTGTGTATGTTCAGACATAGGTTAATATCTCACTGTCTCTTCAAAAGCTTCTACTGGCTGGTTGCCTAGAAGAAAAAAAGAATTATATGAGTCAAAAGATCTAAACTGGATCCATTCGGAAAGCCAAAATAGACTCACAAATACATTCTCGGCCTTTATTGAAAGTATTGGGTGCTTTATTGAAAGTACTGAGTGAGAAATTTACATTAGTATATTTCTTAGGTAGCTAGAGAATGGTAGTTTGATGGGAGGTCTGTATGAATCTTTTTTTATACATGACCTGAAACAACATTGGTTTAATTATATTAATTCAAACAAATGTAGCAGTAGTTACATGGACAAAAAGCAGCACCTGCAATTTATTTAAATGAAGCCACACAATTTGCTTTAGTCCAAGTGTATGTTGTAGAATGTAGACAGTTGCAGTTTAAGTTAACAAGAACAACTGAACTGTTTTGAATTTAATACAGTACATGTTCTAGATTGTTGTTTTGTGTTATCAGGCCATTGTATTAGCTATCAGTAATTTGTGTTGTAAGATATATTAATGGAGGCCTTTAACAGATCCAAATCTAACTGGCAAAAATTTGGTATCCAGATTAGAAATTGTTGTAAGCAGGCCACGTTTTAAGTCTAGAGCAAAATAGAGAGTGTCTGGTAAAACAGTAGAGTATCCTTATTATCATGCAATGCCTAATACTTTTAAGCTAAGCTAGCGAGGTAATAATCTCTGTTCTTATGTTCTACAGACTGAAGATTATTTAAAGCACAAGATACGAAACAGACCTGAGCATTCTGAACTGTTTGATATGCACATTGTTCAAGGTAAGAGGGGCTGAGTTGCACTCCATTGTGAAAAAAAAGTCTATTTAATAAGTAAATTAAGTCTTAATATTTCCTCCAACTATGTGCCATTCCATCTATGGATGGTGTCTTTTATCCACTCGTCCAAAAGTTTTTCATTTCTCTTTTAGTTTAGGAGATGTGGGATTTTTTTAAAAAAATGGGGGCATATAAATGATTTTATCCAGATATGATATACACAAAGCCCATTAACTCTAGTCTATTTACACTATTAAGAACTCACTCATATTGAGTCCTAGTCTATCGAGATAGAGGTGGTAGGAAATGCTCCCATGAATGGAGAAGAATATTAGTTGGAAGCCATATACAATACTTTTTGTATATTAAACCAACCCTGAAAGAAAGTCCTTTCCAACTGTTACATTCCGTGATTCTGTGATGCTGGTACCTACTACTTATTTATTTATTATTTATTTATTTATTTGATTTATATACCGCCCTTCTCCTGAAGGACTCAGGGCGGTGTACAGGGCAATAAAAATAAGAATATAGGTATACTTAATGTAGTCAGTGTAATTATTTTTGTTGCATATGACTTGTCATGCTTGCTAGAGTTTATTTTAATCAAGCTTTGTTGAACAAGCCACGAATAAAGCAAATAAACCATGAGGTTGAATAAATCATTATGATGGTGTGAATATTTCTAATATTGATTTCTAACAATCAATAAGCCAATCCCTAGCCATAGTTTGAAACCATGATTTCCTTTCCAAAAGTAAGTTACAATTTACTGACTGGCCTTGTTGACATATCACACTAGGCTACAAACACGCCACTTTATGATATAGTACAATGTGAAACTTAAAGGTGTTCTGGTTAAATGCTTTTTGTTACAATTGCATCCATGTATAAGGACCTGCATATTTCCTCTTTATAGAAGTAACATAGAGCATGCTGTGCTTGTTGAGCTTTTTCTAAGCAGGAAAAGAAAAAAGAGACTTGGTACAAGACTTAATAATTTTCACCACTTACCTGACAGATTCAACTGCAGAAGAATCCATTCAAACTAGTCAGATGAAACTAAAACGAGCCCGTCTTGCAGACAATCTGAATGAAAAAATTGCTCTTAGACCAGGACCTCTGGAGCTGGTGGAGAAGAATATCATTCCCATTGACTCAGCTGTGAAAGAGGCCATCAAAGGTAATTTTAATAGGTACCTGTTCAGGTACACTGGTTTTAATTGGCAATGGTTCAGGTACACTTTTGTACCTGGCACACCATAGGAGGAAGGCACATCCTACTATAATGGAGAAACTCCTATGGGGTTGCCTTTTGAGTGACTCCTCTGAAGGAGCATGGATGCGTGTTGAAGATCTACCAGAACTTAAGTATTCCTGAATGGTTTATTCCTTGTTGGCATGTCCCCTCCAAATCCAAGATATCTGTTTGCTAGCTAAGCAGGAAGACACTTGATCAAAGCCAGACTCGGCCCTGCAAAGATTACAGGGCATAGAAGGAATCTTCTTTTCTTCCACTGTCTTCCAGCCTTTGTGATAGAGCCTGTCTTTCCCAGCACTTTACTTATCAGTAGAAGCCAAGGGTCAAGCGCTTTTGCCTGCTAGATGACGGGATATTGCATGGGAACACTTTCCAGAACTCCTGAGGTCTGCTGAGTGGCAGAGAAGCAGCATCTGGCAGGAGTCACACTGAGTCTTGAGGAAGCAAAACCAACAACGCAAAAAGTCTCCTCATTGTGTTCCTCTAAGGAAATTGCTAGATACTACATTTCAAACAAAGGGGGCATTCTAGAATTTTGATGTTTGTTGACCAGAGTTTATCTATTGGGCAACACAGTCTTCAGGACTTCCTTGAATATGTTTTCTCTCCCTGGATGAACTCTTTTTTTGCCAACATTTCTATCCATTTTAAAAAAAACAAACTGACAGGAGAGGAATAATTTGTTCTGAAAGAATAGATAGCAGTTGCATTCTTCAGAGCTGTGAAATTCTGGAGAGAAAAAAAGGATCTGAATCTAAAGAGGGTGCTTGTGTTAGTGTATGGTTGGCAGCAACTTCCAAAAGTTCATTATGGCCCATTATGCTGAACCCAATTTGTGTTGAATATGGGATGAAATCCTGTCTTGACTCATCTTCAGTAACAATCGACAGCTGTTGCAGAGCCGTTGTGGTGCAGTGGTTACAATGCAGTATTGCAGGCTAATTCTGGTGACTTCCAGGAGTTCAATTCTGGAACAGTTCAAAGTTGACTCATCCTTCCATCCTTCCAAAGTCTTCTAGTCCAACTCCCTGCTCAAGCAGGAGACCCTATACCATTCCAGATAAATGTCTGTCCAATCTCTTTTTCTACAAAAGAAAAAAAATGACATGATCATAGAACAATTGTATTTTATTTCAATTAAGGTGAAGTATAAATTAATGAAATCAGATTTAGCTTTTGTCCTAGACACACCATTTTTGCAGTGATGATCCAGCATGAGATTTCAAGGTCCAGTGTAGCTTTTGGCCCAGAAAAGTTATATAGGAACTGATGGGCGTGGTTTAGCAACTTTGTTGTTGTTGTTAGTTGCGAAGTCGTGTCCGACCCATCGTGACCCCATGGACAATGTTCCTCCAGGCCTTCCTGTCCTCTACCATCTACTGGAGTCCCTTTAAGCTCACGCCTGCTGCTTCAGTGACTCCATCCAGCCACCTCATTCTCTGTCATCCCTTTCTTCTCTTGACCTCAACCTTTCCCAGCATTAGGCTCTTCTCCAGTGAGTCCTTCCTTCTTATTAGGTGTTTAGTAACTTACATGGGAACAAATTGTGTACAAATTAAATATTATAATACCTTCATTAGATCAAAACTATCTTTCAAAAACCCAGAATAGAAAATAATGGCCCTTATTGCTCTAAAAAATATCTTGAATATATACATACAAGGTCTGCTAAAAAAAAACACTTGATAGATATTCTAGCAATCTAAGTTTATAACTTGTGTATTCAGCACAATTTTATCTGCATATATGTGATGATGAAATATACACTGAGTTTTATAGCCAGATCAGAGTATTTTTCTGAAATAAATTTTATCTTGCAATTATGAAGCTCAGTCTCTATTAATTCAGTCTCTATCAATTTACAGTGATGGTTTTCATCAACTGAGTATCATCACTGGTTGACCATTGCTTTATTTTGTTCTTGGAATTTTTTGGGGGGTGGGGAGGGATTAGTTATTTATATTTTATTTTGATTTGTTTTATTACTGGTCTATAACTGGATAAGACTTTGCCATTGCAGTTTTGCGTATCAATGATTGCTAAATAGAGATCAGGATATAGTATATACGTAATGGTCCTATATGCAGTTTTGGTCTTTTTTTTAACATGACTTGTGCAAAATGGTCTACCATTTTGCACACATCCTTGTAATACATGTTACATTTAAAATGTATATATCAAATTTACATGTATGGTAATTTTTTTAAGGATACAAGTAGATCATCTGGGCAGTGTACTTCCTAGTTACTGTAGGTTTTGGTGAATCAGCCTGGTTGTGAGGCTTCAAATGGATTTTTTGTGGCAACAGACCTTCTTCTCTGCAGTGATTTACTCAGCTGATGATGGTGGTAGTATCTCAGTTGCATCATGTGACTCATACTTGGTTTCTCTGCATTGTGTGGCTCTTTCATAATCTTGAGAGCGTATCCTCTTGATTGTGCTGGTGCAGATCATCATAGTTTTATAACACATGGCCAATAGAGTTTGCTGTGAGCTGTGAAATTGGCTCTTTTGTGATCTTGCTGGATGGGTCTTTCACGAGTGAAGCATCTGCACAGTACTCATGTTTAGCTGTGTCATCAAGAAGGCCCTCCGCTGAGATCACAAGGGTTGCACATAGTAGAAAAACCTGTGCAAGTCACAGGAGACAACTGTAGCTACTTCTTCCATTATCAGTCAAGCAAGTTTTCTAAAGAAGGAAGCCAGCTTACTAGGGACGTTATGTGGAGTCTTGCAAGAAATTTGACTCAGTCAGATCTGCCAAGAGGTATACTGTGAGGATGATATCAGTGGAAGGACAAGACAGGACATGCTGTATGGAAGGAAAATGACAACTAAAGGCTTTGGAACCTAACCCCTCAATTCCCATGGATTCAAGTTCTGGTTATTCACAGTTTTGTGGTTCTCATTTTTATGTTAAAATGAAACATCTTCCCCCAAATAATGAGGGGCCTCTGTTGATGCTATATATATATATATATTGTAATACTAAGTACAAACATTTCCTAGTTACATTTTTTTTCTTGCAAAAACATTGGATACCCATTGCCATTCACAACTAAGTCATGATAACCTATTACTGAGTTCATCTATCTGCCTAGGTACCCAAGGAAACTTCACTAAATCTTCAGATGCCTTTGCTTTTGAAGAAGATAGCAGCAATGATGGGATGTCCCCAGAGCAAGTTAAAAGTGAGGATTCTCAGGGGTCTACAGAATTAGCAGCAAGAATCAAAATATCTGAAGCAACATTTCCTTCAGGATCTGGGACAACTCAGGTAAAATAATATTTGGTGTGGGTGTTTCAAATCTCATCTCCTATTAAATAACAGGCTATTTAAAAATACCCTTTCAGGAGTGTTATTCTTAGATTGGTGTGAAAGCAAAAAACTATGGGGACTGGTTGAGAAAATGAGGTTTGAAGGTTTGGTAATAGTTAACCTTTGACTTAGAGATTTCATAGCTTAGATCAGGGGTCTTCAGATTTTACCCTTTTATGACTTGTGGACTTCAACTCCCAGAATTCCTAAGCCAGGCACACTGGCTGTGGAATTCTGGGAGTTGAAGTCCACAAGTCATAAAAGGGTCAAGTTTGAAGACCCCTGGCTTAGCACCTGTTTTGAAGTGTACCTCAAGCATGTATCATGCCTCTTTAAATAAAGTCATTCTGTGTAAGCATCTTTGGCCCCAGCGGTCTTGTGTGAGAAAAAAAAATGCCTCTCACCCTCAGAGACAGCTTTTTAAGAGAATGTTGAGGTAAAACAGGGGAAAATCTTGAAGGGCAGTTTTAAACAAAAACTCTGGGACATGGAGTCCAACCCAAAGTCCAACTATCAAAGGATTTTTTGCTATTGTCTATAAGATGGGTGGATATATTTTAACAAGTATTCTAGGATCCAAAGTTAGCTTGGAAAATGATGGGAATTCTTTCCAAATTTGAGGAAAATAACTGGATCCTATCGGGCTTAACAAAAAATGAACCTGGAATTGTTGGACCCAATCTGTAGACAGCTTTGTACACTGCAGTAGTGCTATTGACCTGGAACATTCTAAGCTTTGACAGTATAATGAGTCTAGAGTGATCTCACTTTCCCTTTCTCTGTGATGACAGAGCCTTCAGATGACTGGTTTGCCACATAGTAAGTACCACAGTGCAGAAGAGGCTGAGTTAGTAGTACATGGTTATTAGTTTTCCATTACACTTTCCTGAGTTTCCTGTCTCTCTTCTCTTTAAAACCATGGTAAGGGTTTATCACCACATTACTATGGTCATCATGCTAATTTCATTCTTTGGTTATTTATTATGTATTTTAATATGCAAGGTGTGCACGCAGAAGGCAATATTTCTCCCTCTCCAGTTTAGTGTGACAAAAAACTGTACTTGTAGCTACAACTTTCTATTTTCTCTGGGTTAAAGACAGCCTAAAAGCCTCAAATTAATTAATGACAGTTTTGCTGAGAAGAAAAAAAAACATGAAGTGGCTATAAAGTATATAACAGTTGCAAGCTAGACTGTTAGGTTGATATATGACCTCTATAAGTTTGCGTTGCTCTAATTTTGGTAGAATATACAGGTTCTTGTACACGCTTGGTTAAATAATCATTTTCAATGTTTGAATTTTAGCTGTATTGCCTGAATTTGTGTTTAGCTAAGTAGAAGGGGTTAAGTAGCCTGTCATGCAACATGAGTTATCATGGATTGCATGTCAGAATGACGTTTACTTGTACTTGCTGACTAAAATTGAACTGATATGACAAAGCTATTCTTAGATACTTTATTAGATATTTTATCACCTGCAGGATAGACTGCAGAGAGTTGTGAATATTCTGTTCAATCACACCAGGTTTGGAATCTGTCTTGCTTAGTAGTAGGAGAATCAAAATTTCATTCAATTTACCATCTCATTGAAAGAACTAATTAGATTTTATAATCTATTGCTTCTTCTTATGTGAAAAGTTGTGTTGCCCATTTTTCTGAATTATTGGCCCATCATCTCAAATTATTTTACAGCTTATGGCCTTTGTTGGCAGTCTTGGATGATCTCAAAAAGCTAAGGAAAGATCTGGTTAATATTCAAATGGGATTCTATATGGGGATGTCAGGGATGTTGATGACTAGGAAATGGAAAAACTTCCTGGAAAAAGTCAATGGCAAAACTACTTCCATATTGCTGCTAGGAAACCACACAGAAATGTCCACAAAGTCACCAAGAGTAGAGCTTAACACAAAGGAGATCTTATCTTCATTTGGGACAGTGCACAGTAAATATCTGTATTCCCTTTATCAGTACTCTTTAGGTCTGATTTGTGGGGGGGAAGATACCTTACAGACAGTGTAGTAAGGATATTTCTCATCAGCCCCATTGCTATATATTGTTGTAATTTGCCTTCATTCTAAAATAGCATTCAGAATTAGCTAATTGATTCTAACCGTGAGAAGAGAAATAATTTGTTCTTACTCAGGCAAATACAATCAAGATATGGGTGTAAAGGTGCAATACATGCTAAAATTCTCCAAAATCCTCCAAGCCTGCAGAGGAAGTCATCCATGAGGTCAGCCTTTGGTGATTATATAAAACATGGGGGTGTCCTGCAAAGGATCCCAAGCCACTGTTAACCTGAACACGACATATTCTTGGCTAATGCTGCTCTTCTTCATTCCAACAGCTTTGTTACACAGTGTACTTGGCATGGGGCATCTCCATTTTCCAAGCACTTATGGCAGGGAGCCCAATGATCATCCATTTGGTTTCCTAATAACACCAGGCTGATAAATGTGATTGGTCTTTGTATGCAAATATGCTTATAGGAATAGTTTAACAGGCCATCCAAAGTCAACTGCAAAAAGTATTGATTATGGTGAAAATCCCAAAAATGTTGTTTTTGTACATACACTTGCACATGTGAATCACTTAGCAGCCTGGATTTGCTTAACCATATGCAAGCTAAAAGATGGTTAGACTTCCACAGTATACCTCATCACTTTCACAGGTGGTTGTGCATAGCTACATAAACTTCAGACCACTTTACTTCTAGTTTAATTTTGATGCAAGACTCACCATGAGGATTTTCCTAATAGTACAGAGAGTTTCTAAAATGATACATAATCCATGTGATATGCTGCATGGAGAATTACCAAATAAAAGTGTCCTCTCAAGGAAGTAAGATTCAGCGTACACATGTAAGATCTGAGCTGCTAGGTATAATGGTTAAACATGGATAGTTTCATCAAGTCCCTTATATTGAACATATTTGTATTTGCAGAACTCCAGCTATAGAAGATATAGCACACATGTTATCTGGGTATCAACTATATAAGAAAGAGAGAGGCTGGCATCTTGGATCACATATCAGACAAACTATTAGAACCCTCATATTAGAACTACATATTTCATGTGTGGGGAGAACTGAAAAAAATCCCACACAACACAGCCCTTTATCTGAATAAAACAGTTTAGTTGGGATCTACATATGTGGGTCTGATTGGGGTAATTGGTAGAGATGACTCAGTAACCTAATATTTTATTTCTTAGTTTATCCTTTTTATTTCATCTGTTTCTCATATTCCACTTTTATATATGGTTCTGTTGTGTCATGTATTATGTTTTATTCTGTATTTGGATATGTCCTACGTGCTAATAAGCAACAACAAATTGCTGCTTAATGGAACAAAGGCAAGGTAACCAGCCGTCAATCCAACTAGTGTAGCTCATTTATATATGCCTTCATAAATTTCCTGCCTGCACCAATCTTCATGAAACTATCATCATGAAATTACCTACATTGATGGTATAATTGTCACATGTATTTTCAATGGGTTTGTTTTGTTTGGTTTGGTTTGGTTTACAGGGTCATTCCCATAGTTCTGAAAATGATACGACTGATTCCTCATCTCTGCAAAATAGCCAGCCAGAGAGTCCAAAACAGCTCAATGGGCAGCAGACACCTCCTATTTCTATTACTACATCTGTAAAGGTACGCTACTATCTTTCATCATTTAGGCAAAAGGAGGGGGGCTGACAAGTGTTGAGCAACTAAACCATAACCATGGTTGCTCTGAAAGACAAATGCTGGTTTAAAAGTAAAAGGAATATTTCTGAAATTACAGCACACAAATATGGGTACTAAGGCAATTTTGCATAATTAATTAAGTGGAGTAATTAATCAGAAAGGCAGGGATGGCAGTTAGTGTTCTATAGATGCATCCTTTTTGCCCTGCTCTCATTTATGAAGCTGATGGATTTAAGTTAGGAAGTTCAGATTTAGCTATTTAACTGTACTTCGATTTTTAAATGTTATACTAAACACCTGCACCAAAATGCAAGGGTCCTTTGCCATTTTGAATGGGATTATTTCCCATTTCTTCTTAAATGGCAGCAGGTAGAAAATCAGAATATTTGAAAGGAATGCGCACCTAATACCATGTGAGCATGGTCCTCAAAACTGATGCCAGTTGTTTTATGCCCTGAACTGCATATAAAAGGAGGAAAAGTGACTTTTGTCTTATATTTTTCACCCATGATTTTGAAGCTCAAAGGCTTTTGAGGGTACTGAACATCAGTGGCAGTCCTCCAGAGAATTCAGACTTAGCAAGATATGGGTTAATTAGATAGGCCAGTCAAAAGCTTTGGGATCTAACTGACCTTCCTGATATTTTTTGCGTGGAATACACAGTCAAAATCCTCAAGTGATGGGAAGAATCGCCATAAAAAACCTAAGGAGATGAAGCCCAAAGTGAAGAAGCTAAAGTATCACCAATACATTCCACCAGACCAGAAGGCAGAAAAGTCTCCTCCTCCCATGGATTCTGCCTACGCCAGGCTACTGCAACAACAACAGCTCTTCTTGCAGCTTCAGATACTTAGCCAACAACAGCAGCATCGACACCAGCAGCAGTTCAATTACCCTGGGTCACATTCCTCTCAGCTAAAGTGAGTAGCTGGTGGAAATGTTTTCTGTCTTCCATTCGTAACAGAGCTATGTCACCATTTGATGGTGTGGCTGATTAGCCTCCTTTATTAGACTTGCATGCAATGGTGGGATTCAAATATGTGAACAACCGGTTCTCTGTGTGGATGCCACTTCCGGAAGTCCATTCTGGGCCTGGGCAACAAAAAATTAGCTACCTCTTCTGCCGAAGTGGTGCGAACTGGCTGAATCCCACCACTGCTTGCATGTTTCAATTATTCCTACTAAGGCTGCTGAGTGTGCAGCTTGCACACTGGGAATGAAGGAGATATATATTCTTCTCTAACTTGAAGACCTTGAAATAATCCTTTTAATGTGAGCCCTACAAGCCTGTTCTGGGACAAAGCATCTCTTGGTTTGAAATTCTGCCAAAGTACTACTATTTTGTACTGAAATCTCAGAAAAATGATAGTGAATGAATAATAAAACTAGGATCAAAACTGGTACATTGGCGATGATTTAGAAACAAAAGAAGTCACAGTAACTAATTTTGCTCTGTTTTTTTTTCAGGCAACCAAATGAGCCTAAAATCTCAGGCTCTTCCCCTACGACAATCACCAATAATCCTCTTTCTCCAGTGAAGGGAACCTTTTCTGGGCCAACTTGCATTTCATCCCTCAAACCAGGTCCTCTTCCATCCAATCTGGATGACCTTAAAGTGAGTATTATGTGCAGAGTAAGGTGTAACAATGTTAGAAGGCATGGCAAGTTATAGAAGGTTTAATCATGGTTTATTGAATCAATTGCAATAGCCCATGTTTGCCAAAGGCTAAACCAGAAGCTGCAACTTACTGTATATACCAGGGTGCTAAACCACAGCCAATAAACATAACCTACACCACACCTACACCCCAACACATGCCAAAGTACACGTTGCTCATATGGGGCAAAATGGCAATAAGAGGTTTTTTTTTTTTAAAAAAGTGTGTTAGAAGGGTTAAAAAACCTTTAGTCCAAGAGACCGACCCAGATTGGATCCTGCAACATTATCCTGGGACACATATATTTGTCTTCATTTGTGTTAGAAAGGCTCTTCCCACTTGAAAGGCAGTCTCCAAAATTATCATATAGGGAGTCAATTTCAGTCCTTCAGGGGGATTGTCCCCACCCTGATTTTTAATGTGTAGAAGTGGATACTGGAAGCTTCTGAAAATCACCCCATTTCCTTCTCACCCTTCAAACCTTCAGATGCAGGTTTTGAGCTATTGTCGTGTGCATTATATTTTTAAAGTGGAACTGGGGTTGTTTCGATTGTTCTCTGTGGCTTTTTCCCATCCTAAAAATCCCCCAAAGAGGGACAAACATATTCACTTTCACTCCATTGAGATTACCTTCTGAGGCTCTTGGAAAAGGGAGAAAGCTGAATTGAGGTCCCCTTAATTTTCACACACTGCACTTACGTTAAATTGAATATCACATTACAGTTTGATGCATTATGTGAGCTCAGTCTTGAAAATGTGTTGTTTGCTAACCCTAGCAATTTAACCACTGTGAAAAAGTCTTCCTGAGTAGTGCAACACTTAATTAAAACTTCTGTTATTTTTAAAATTAAAATTGCAGCACTTTTAACATGCAATATTTGGGAAATTGTGATTTTGTGTGTGATGTAAGATGGGTGACAATTAAGATGTGGATCTGAAGAGGGAAAAGGTGATTTGGCATACATATACCAAATTACCTTTTGGTCACATGTAAGCAACTACTTAAAGGTATCATATCTTTTCTTGAGCTTATTTGGGATTCCTGGAAAAGGTGCACCTGATTTTGACTCTGGATCTTAGAATCAATGAACTTATCTGAATTCTGGCTATCTCAGCTAAAACACCATGACTTCTTTGATCCCCACTCTGATTTTCTTTTACATAAATTGATTGATCTATATCTAGAAACTCTGCATTAGAATCATCCTGACATATATGAATAACACTGGCTGTATTTAGACAAAAATCTGTAAGACAAAGGCATTCATTCTTAATTCAGACTCATTACTGTAAACTATGATTTGATTATTCCAAATAATCCCAGGATTATAAAAAACTATTAGAAATGACAATGTTGTACAAGGTACCCCAATTTAGAGTTAACAGTTAATAGCAGTCTCCCTAACAATAAGACCTCTTTGTCAGAAAAAAATATTCTAAATTTAGCTTTTGTTTGGGTAAAACAGTTTGATTAAAATAAGTTTCTTTTTCAACAATAAACATGCAATACAGTAAAAATGAGGTTGATACTAATTACATTTTATCACAGGTGTCAGAATTAAGACAGCAACTCCGAATAAGGGGACTTCCGGTGTCAGGTACAAAAACAGCCTTGATGGAACGTCTTAGACCCTTTCAAGAGTGCAGTGGAAATTCAGTGGCTTCGTTCAATGAAATAACCACTGTCACTTTCCCAGTAACTCCAACAAGCTCTCTCTCCAGTTATCCGTCACAGTCTTCTACTAGTCTGTTATCCAATGGCTTTTACCATTTTGGCAGCACTAGTTCCACCCCACCCATCTCTCCAGCTTCCTCTGACCTTTCAGTGAATGGCTCCTTGCCAGACAGTTTCAATGAAGGACCAATGTCATCCCCACAGTTTGTCCTGCACCCGTCACCTGTGCAAGGTGGTTGTGAGGAGAGCCTGGTGGGAAGTATCAACGGAGCTGGCATCCAGCACGATGTTGAAAGGGTTGACACAGAGAAAGACAAAATGCTAGTGGAAAAGCAAAAGGTTATCAATGAGCTGACTTGGAAATTGCAGCAGGAGCAGAGGCAAGTGGAAGAGCTAAGAATGCAGCTCCAGAAGCGCAAAAGAAGCCATGGACTGGAAGATAAGCAGCCCCCAGCACGGGTGTTTGGTTTTCCAGTCAAGCAGGAGAATGCAGTGTCCAGCTGCCCATTTGCCTCTAAGCAAGCTGCCTTGAAAGGTAAGGCTAGCAATTCTGAGGCATTAAGTAACTGTGGGACACCTCAGATGCCTCATCTTGTAAATAGCCATTGCATGGAACCTTCTGGACAAAATGGCATACTGTCCTCCACATTCCTAAGCCCACAGTGCTCTCCTCAGCATTCTCCACTAGAGGCAGCGAAGAGTCCTCAACATATCAGCCTTCCACCTTCACCAAACAGCCATTATCTTCTCTCCATGTCTCCTAGCAATCAGGGAGATGGACGCAGCAATTCTCCACAACCTAGCCACCATTTGTGCACAACTCTGGTAAGAAAATACATATATTTTGCTCTTGTATTTTACTCATTGGCCTGGAAATAGTCAGTACAAGCAAGCCAGTAATAAGAGTCATATTTTAAAAGGACTGAGCAGGAAGTATTTTTGGAGGAAGAGTCAGGGAACCATAACCACCATCACTATTTCCAGTGACGTTAGATGTAAAGAAACAGCTGCTTAGGTATACTTATAATACTTGGACAACTGTATACAAAACCTCTCAAAATAGGCAGATCCCAGGTTGTTTGGGGCTTTAAAATATAAACATGACACTTTGAGTTCAGTCTGAAAATAAATTGGCAGTTAGTGCAGATATTTTTAAACTGGTGAGATGGATTCCAGGCATTGTTTCAGCCCTGAACAGAACCTCCATTTTTGAATGTCTTCCTTGGATCATTTGGAAAGGGAGTTGGTTTTATGGGTTATGTGAGGGTGACAACTAAGCAGTTTTCTTTGCGTCACTTCAGTAAGACTGTATCAGCGTGGAAAAAGTATTTTTGGCAAGATCTGGGTTCATTTTCCCCCCCTTCCTTGGGGTTGCCTTAAGCTATGATTGACACCAATATGTAAGAAGTTTTAGCTTACAAGCCTTAAGATGCAGCTGCCAAGGAACAGAGATTTGGCTGGATTCCTATAATTGATTTTGCTTCCATATAGGTGCCGACACAAGGGAGCCCAAAGTATTCCATTCTGTCTGCCAGCTTTTGTAAGTCCAGTGCTGCTCTCCCAGAGGGAAAACAGCCTCCACCTTATGCTGATGCTGTAAAACAGGTAATGGTCCAGGAGGATATTTTTAGGGCTGTGCTTGGCTACAGGTGGATTTTACTATTGTACCGTTTCATCACAAAACTCAATCTGTTGCAAGGATTCTTAACCTTTTTAAGAATCTGGTCTTTAAATAAAGGAGTCCTTTTATTTTGAATGCATAAAATATAGATTTTACTGTGTAATATAAAGGAAACTAATTGTGTTCAAATACAGCTATCAAAATATTAAATATGTAATACAGCAATATATGTTCTTTTTATTGATCCATTAAATTAATAACACAACTCTTTTTTAGTTTTAATAATTTTAGCTAGGGAAATTTCTTGAAGTTAACCAATTTTATTGCCATCTAGAGATCATAGATTATTTTGCTGTTTATGTAGAAGCTAGTAAAAATATTCAGGGTAACGGACACCCCGAAATCTAACCATGGACTCCAAGGAATCCACAAATCCCAGGTTAAAAACGCCTGATCTATGTGGCTGAGAGGAAGAAAAAAAATCAATGACAAACCTGAAAGATCTGAGATGCAAGCTCAAGTTGAGCATTCAGTCTGAGCTAGCAGGAAAGGGGATTCTTTCTTGGGAGTTACAGTGTTGTTAGCTTTAATTTATTTGGTCCATGAAGTACAGACAATTGGGATCATTCCTTTGCAGTTCTTCAAGGCTTCTTATTTCATCTAACTTCCAGACCCCTGGCTCTATAGTAATGCTGGGATCTAGTTATCTAGCTAGCTGATATTGGTACAGCTTGTCATAGTGTGACATTGCAATTGACAGAATTAAAATAAAATACAAACAAAGGAATTAAGCCAACTTTTTTATTAGCAGTGAAATAGCACTGGATTACATTCACTTGAGTAATGTAGACTCCTCCCTCCCTCCCTCCCTCCCTCCCTCCCTCACAGAGAGGTTACAACCCAAACGAGTAAGAACTGTAAATCTGCTGGAATTATTTTTTAGAATATATGATAAGGCTTATTGGCACGTGGAAAAAATAGACCATAATCTGCCACACTGGTCCAATGCAGGTTGGCAGATGTGATTAGTGTTAGTCTGGGGCACAGGTCTGCAACCCGTGGCTCTGGAGCCGCATGTGGCTCTTTCAGCCGTCTCTTGCGGCTCCCAGTCCTCTGCCATGTGCAGTCCCAAAAAAAAAGTGGGACTAAAAAAGTTCAACCAATCAATTCAAATATGCAGGGTAGGTGCATATCTCGCCTTGGCTCCACTCTTCAGTCAAACCCTGTTCTGCGCATGCGCGCATGCACGTGCATGTGCACACATTTTTTGCGGCTCCCAGTTTTTCCTTTTGTGAGGGAACCGGTTCCGAGTGGCTCTTTCACTGTTTCAGGTTGCTGACCCCTGGTCTGGGGTATCCATCATGGCATGTTCACCTTGGGAGACCCTTCTGGGCATATACATGTCCAACAACTTAGCCCACAATTTCATTTACCCACACAAGCCGTTTCACCTCACCAAAGACCTAATCATAGAAGGCCCCAGTTGGCAAAAGAAAGCTCAGGAACATACAGGTTGGGAACATGTGGAAGAGGCCTTCATCCTGCAGTGGATAGACAGTGGCTAAAATGGTGATAAAATATGATAAGGATGAGGTTGAATATCCCAGTGAATCCTGGGATGGGTTCTCATTCTTGTCTAATGTTTGTAAAATGGGACATTAAATAATGCACCTGAGGGCATATTAACCCCTGGGTCACATGGGCAATATATTATTAATATTTTAGCATTCATAGAGTTGGTTGAGGGTTGTAGGAAAAGTGAGACCAAATCGTACAAAATGATTCCCCTGGTGTTTCCTATTTTTTAACACTTTCAGGGTTCATATTACATTGTTCATGTGGTCCCCGAGTCAAAATGATGCTGCTAGTTTTTAGCAGTTATGGTCAGTTCTGACTCCAAGACCTGCAAAGGGGGACACAGGAAACCACTTACAGCCTTGGGAGGCACAGATTGCTCATCCGTGTGTTTTGTGCACTAAAACCTGCTGATAAGTGGTGAATTATTTATTCATTAGCTGCTTACATCAAATTTTCAATGCCAGCAAAAACACTACAGAGCTATATCTCAATCCCTTAAGAGTGATTTCTTTTACAATAAAAATATGTAATCCATTTCCTCACTTCCCAATTTCTTCTGCTTCTTTTCTTGCTGCAGCAAATGACTCAAAGTCAGCAGATGGATGAACTACTAGATGTGCTTATTGAAACTGGAGGTAGGTGATGCCAGTAGAATGAGGCTCTAACCTAGCAAAAAGAGGATATAAACTTCAGGCTACCCACAGCTGATATTCTGTGCTTGTCAGGTATGGCAGGGGACTGAAATCCATCATCGGTTCTATCCACTTCCAGAAGCAAAATGTAAATAGCTATTGCTTAGTTAATTATCCTAAGCAGTACTCAGTCTAAGCACTCCCAGGTTCTGCCTACTAGTGCAGCCATTGACCACTCTAGAAAACTGCTAGGTTTTGTTACATTTATATGAAGTGATTATTTAAGAATAAAGAAGCAATTCTGGAAGTTTAGCTATTTTTGCAACTCCCAGGAATTGGTCACAGAAACTGTTGTGGTTTATCTTGTCAATTTGTATCTCGACTTTCCAAGATTGAAAAAAAGGGATTTGAAACCAGTGACAACCAAAACATTATTAGAAATACAAACACATTCAACAATAGTAGAAATATAGAGAATTTGTATGCAAGAATAAAAATAATGCTGAATAAAATCAGGGAAGAAACCAAACTGTAGGTAAGAGCTGGCACTTTGTAGATCGAGAGATAAAGGGCAAAGGAAGCCACCAAGCTCTCGGAAAATCACATTGGCATGGTCATGCCCATGGGCACCCATGTGTCTTCTGGTCCTACAATACCTGTTTTTTAAAAAAAGAATTATTTAAAAAACTGAAAGAAGTAGGCAGGACCTATAGATATTTTTAAAAAATAGTTGGGTAACTGCTGCTCAGTGCTTTGCTTGAAAGTATGCCCCAAAGGAAAACACAGAGCCAAAAATGGCATTGTGGAAGGGACCATCTTGTGGGGAACACTGGAAGCATTTCCTTCTGTTTGCCTTCTGTTGTGAGCACTTTGTGGTGTGAATATGTAAGCCTCTCTCTCAGCCTCAGGCATTTTGAAAGAGAACCACAAAAAACTAGACTCCACAATCAAACCTTTGTAAATGTTTTTCCTCACTAGCTTCTGTCTGCTCCAGTGAATCACGTGCACAACTTTAATGCCTTTATGCCTAGTTTAAATGTTTTAACAATTTCTTATCCTCTGCATGCTCAAGCATGTGTATACATATCTGAATGATCAGTCCTCATTCTAATAATTCTTTACATCAGCTTTTTCGTTGATTCTAGACAGGCATTACAAACACCCCTTATAACAACTTTGTCTTGTATTAACACAGCTTCATCACTACTTTCAATTGCAGGCATTTTATATGATCTCCATGTTCCTCTCACCATCCCTTCTGTACCTATTTGACCTAGTATAGCATCAAGTAAGGTTTTATTCAGCCAGAACAAAAGGTTGGAATGTGTCATTGCAATGGCAAATGCTGTTGGGAATTTCTGTTACACAAGCAGGAAGTATATTCACTTAACAATGGAAGTAGACACGCAGTGGTTTGCTCTTGACTTATCATGTTTGATTTGCAAACAGAAATGCCTGCAAATGCTAAAGAGGACCGCCCTTGTCTTCAGAAGGTACCTCAGATAACAGTGTCTTCAGGGACTTCTGGAACACCCTTGTTACTAAAGGCATCCACTTCATTTGAGCAAAACACCTCAAATCAGCTCTCCTTTGAACGCTGCTCCAGCAATGAGAGTCATTTGGAAATCTTGTTAAATTCCCACAGTCCTCTCAGGCGGTCAAGTGAAGTCACCCTTCTGAAATTGGGTACTGAGGAACCTCACTTTGATGGAGCAATGGAAGGATTTTCTAGCAAAGCTGCTGATGAATTAGTCTCACCCCATGAGATCCTGCCAACTCCCCTCTCGCCCATGGAGACTCAGTTGTCTCCTTCATCTGGTGAAGGATCTGGTTTGCACATGAGCTTCACAGAGTCTCCCTGGGAAACAATGGAATGGCTGGACCTCACACCACCAAGCTCAGCCAATGGTTTTGGTTCCCTTACCACTACAGGGCCCAGCATCTTCAACATTGATTTCTTAGATGTTGCTGATCTCAACTTGAATGGCACTATGGATCTGCACTTACAACAGTGGTGATGAAAGTAAAGCTTAAGAATGGAGAGGAAACCTACCACAAGTAATTTCCATGAAAAGAATTAAAAGACTATTTCAGAATGCTCTGGAATAATCCAGAGAGAGCAAAAAGAACTGGAGTCATTTTCCCCAGGACATAATTTATCTTTGCACCATCAATGGATTCAACCAGATGATTATTTCCTTTCCCTGCTACACTCAAAATAAAGAATCCTTCATTTCTAACACAAATTCCTCCTTACTCCTTGTAAGCAAACCCAATTGCTCATCATCAGTTCCAACCTCTTCCAGGAGATTCTGTATGCAAGACAACTGTACATTGCCCGAACTTGTCAATATTAATCCTAACAGGTTTATTAAACTATATGACTCTGTTATGGGCGTATTTGTAGATCCAATACACTGCTCCTTGGGAATCCTTGCCCTTCATGCTTAGTTTTACTGGGGATTCCCACCCCACACTCCTTTTCAAGTCATCTTGCTCAGATGCTTCAACAGATCAACCTTTTACTATCAATTTTCAAAACTGAAATAATCTTCCAGTGTTTCCCTAAATATTTCTCCCTCTTTTAAGTTTATTTATTCCTCTTGTTTTCTCAGTTTTAAAGATACATGCAGCAGACCTGAAGTAATATGACTTATTCTGTAGTGGGCACTCTCCTTGGAAAAGATTTCAAAATGGAACAAGAAAATGTAGAAATAAGAGGTCTTTAATTGAGAGTAATTGGAGGAGAGCCTCCATGGCCCCATCAATGTTCTGCTTTAAAGGTACATTCCTCCTTTAATAAGTACTTATCTCATTTTTTAATTTTTTTATTAAATTAAAATGTAAACATATATGTATGTATATAATTTGAGATACATAAAAGTTGTAACAAATCAGTATGTAACTAATATCATCCATCATTCAAAATCTTTGAAACATTTGACATTCTGAACATAAATTTTGTCTGTGACCAATAATTAGAAATTCCAAATATCCATGTCATCAAGAATAAATTCACCGTAAGGAATAAGAGTCTTCACCATTTATAAGATACAGAAGATGGGGAAGATAAAACCTTTGAATTCAGAAATCTCTATTCTTCTTCAGTTATATTTTTATTGGGTTGCCATATCTTTATGAATGTACCAAATAGTTTTATTCAGTAAGTCCCAATGTTTTGTTGTATTGTCATCTTGCTTCAATCTCTTTTCTTTTGAATTATTTGCATATATTATTTTTGCTGCCATTATGGGGAAAACAACAACCATATCCTAGCCTTTTGGTACCACAGCTCCTTAAAGCACAGGAATTGAAGGTAAAATTAGAAGAAAAGCTGTCTTAATTTAAGACCAGAAATTGTTTGGTGTGGAACAGTGCAATGTCTTTCTCAGCTATTACATTTTGTTGTTGCTCTTGTTTTCTCATTTTAATTCATTTTTCCCTGAGAGGTCTACATACTGCTTAAGCTGAGATATGTTGTGTATAAGTAGAAAAGCAGTCTTCCTTAATTTCTTTGTTTTCTTTACTGCAACTTCCCATGTTTCATATCTGTTGTCATTCTAGAGCAGACATGTCAAACACAAGGCCCAGGGGCCAGATCCGGCCCACGAAGTGGTTTCATGTGGCCCGTGAAGCCATCCTGGAAACAGTGACCCTGGCCCAGAGACCCTCCTTCTGCTAGAGACCCTCAGATCTGTCCCACTCCTGCCCAGGCCCCCATAGGCACCCTTCATGCGAACGATGTAGAGCTGGCCATGCCCACCCAGTAGGCCATACGCACTTTAGCCACGCCCACCCAGTAGGCCACGCCCACCCTGGCCATACCCACCCGGCCCCCTGAGGGCAACCGCAATGCTGATGCGGCCCTCAATGAAATTGAGTTTGACACCCCTGTTCTAGAGGATCCATCAACCCTCAAAAATGCATCTCTGTGGGTTAATATCAAGGAAGGGAAAGCAACAGTCTGCAAGTAAAGTTCCTTTTGGTTTTATCTGGATCCAAACCCGTTGTATTAATACTACATTAATTTCTAGGTTTTCTAAGAGAATAATCTTGCTGCTGTCAGGATGATAAAATAGTGGATTGTCCACATCTTCAGAAATCTTGATAGCTAATTTTGGAAAGAGGTGACTGAAGCTGTGTTTTTACTTTTCACTAATTAATACAAACAGCTCCAAAAACTCCTTTCAATGAACAAATTGTTTTCCCATGACTAGCGAAAGGCATTACTTCCAAGTTCTTCTTCAACCCAGACTTAATATTATGAATTTTAAATCCTATCATACCTACTTTTGCCATGACAGGCAAAAGTTGCAGGTTATTCATATTTAGCAGATTCTGAATTAATGGTAATAGGTAGCATATAAATTGAATTAAAGATTCCTATATTCAGGGCTTTTTTTCTCATAGAACGCTCAGAACGGAGTTCCAGCACCTTTTTGGGATGGAACCTTGTAGGGTAGGCAAGGCGGGTTGTATGACATGTGTGAGTTCCTGCACCTTTTTCTTTTACAAAAAAAGCACTGCCTATATTTATTCAAAAACATCCAAATCTGTAGATAACACAGCCTCGCTTTGTGTATATGTGTAGGTTCTGATGCTTTGGGTCCAGAGAATTCCAACTTTCCCTCTGTCCCATCCCATTTTCCTGTCCTGCCTGACTTTTTCAAAGTAGCCATTCTTCCAGTACAGACTGTCTTATTCCATAGCATTTCTCTATCCTGAATCACCAGGAATCAGGCAAACCATTCCTTTCTGCCTTATGCTTCAGAAATCTTACATTTGTCACTTTCACATAAGACAATAATAAATAAAATGTCTCATTACTGCTATTTTTCAATATAGCTGTGCTATAAAAATGTAACTGATTTGAAAAATGGCAACCCCTGATAAGCTATAACGTTTGTTTTGATATTTACCCTTTTCTTTTTTCATTTCAATCCCCTTTTATTTTAAGTGAGTACGAAAGTGGGAGGGGGGGACTTTGACTGGAAAAAAACTGTTTAATGTTGCTTCTGTCTTGCTTAGACTTAAGTGAAAATAATTTAGTTTAGATAATGTTCCATTCATAGCCTGTGATATGACAACCTCATGCCTACATTTCAGTACTTCTACCAAGGAATGATCTGTGTTATGTGATATAGTTTGTAAAACAAAACAAAATCCATTTTTAATCTAATCTCTATCTCTAGATTATATTTAATAACTTTCAATAATAGCTCCAAATATAAATTCAGTTTGGAGGATAAAGACAGCTTTCTGTCATGTGCCAATCCAAATCGGGCAGTTTCTCATTAATGAAAAGTTTATCTTCCATTATTTGCTTAAATTCTTGTTTTTGTTAATGCAAAAATATTGAATGCAAATTTTCCTGCATTCAATATTTTGTAGGTTTGTTCTCAGAACTTTTTCATAATTATCCATGTCAGTTGAGAACTGGAAAAAAATGTTAAAACATCTCTAGGATTTAATAATTTGGCACATGGACGTCCTGGATTTTTATAACAAATCATCCAGAAGACGTATCTTTCAGAATTAACCTTAAAATAAGTTGCAATTTGTCTGATCATTTTTCTCTATAAATATCATCTCTCACTAGGACTTCACTCTATTTCAGTTATGCTTATTCTCTTGTAAATGGATATTAGCTATTAAGCTATTATGTCATTTAAAAGTCTACACTTGCTTTTCAAACCAATTACATCAGCTGTGGAAAGTCATTCTTCAGTATTTTTTTCTGAAACATTTAAAAATCAGGTTACTTTGATTTTTTTATTCCAAAAAGGGGAGTCTTGCTAATTCACCGATTCATTCTACATCCCTTGAAATTTAAAGCATGCATCGTAGAATATGTTGTACAGTCTTAATAGTTCCATATTCATTATTTAAAGAATTTTTACTCACCATCTTAGCTGTCTGCCAAACATACTTTTTCTTTCTTTCTTTTTCTATTTAATTAAAAAAGTGGCCAAACTATTACTGTTTTCCTGCAAAAGACTAAAATGTCTTTGGTAATGGCATTTCCTTTAAAAATTTGGTAGTAAATATATCTTGTTAATGTTTTAATTTAATTAATTCATAAATAAAAACAAATATATACATAGGCAATGATGGGTAATATATGGAAGAAATATTTAAGGAAATGTCAGTTTAAGAAATTCCTATGAATTTGGAGGACCAATTATTATAATGTAATATAATAATGTAATAGAACACAATAAGTTCAATAATGTGAATTATTCTCCACATACATAAGATAGCCAGGGTGGCCCAGGGGCTAAGATGTTGGGCTGGGAGCAAAGAGACTGAGGTTCTACTTCACCTTCATCACCGATGCTTCCTGGGTGACTTTGGACCATCACTGTCTCTCAGCCCAACTGGTTTCATGGGGTTGTTGCTATAATGGGGGTGGGGGGAGAAATAATGAATGCTAGCGCTATACATCCATCAAGATGTATCCATCTTGAACTACTGAATAACAAGAACAAATGAGAATGAAAAAGCTACAAAACCAATTCATTAAATCAGCAAGTCAAAGGAACTTCTTTAAAAAACAAAACAAAAAACCCAATCCTTCTGGGATGCACTTTATTCAGATCATTTCCTCAGCAACTCTTTTTGAGTATCTGCTAATAGTTTCCCTATCTACATAATAAGATAACTTCTTATCTTAGACAGGAAGGAAAAACAGACTGTAGAGACATTCCACGATAGGGCTATCCTATCTGGTCTGCAACCAGTCAGACTACCACTATTTAGCTAGTGGGCACAGAGAGAAATGTGCTGCAATCCTTGGAATTTTGCAGCTCTGATGCCCAGTGACTGTTTCAGTGAGCAAATTTAGTTCACTGGAATTCTAACATCAGCACCAAACAGCCATGAAAGGAGCAATCCCACTTTTTTATTTTTTTTTAAAGTCTAACATTCACCTCAAATGCCTCCCCAATGCTGGACACATACCCAAAGTTGCTGCTCTAGCACCTCTGTCAATCCAATAGACTTGGAATGATGGCCGTAAGAGTATCTACTGGGTGTGTAAAAAAAGGAGGAGCCATGTTAACTTTTTTGAGCACATCCCGCAAACACCTCTGGATGAGTCCATCTTTGCTTTGCCTCTTCCCCATCTAGAGTACAAGTGGAATGAAGGTGCTAATATCCATCTTCTATTTTGGGATAGTGGTACAAAAGTAAGTGCAAGTTCCAATACCAGTTCCTTCTTTTCCCTATGACACAGCAACATTCTTAATTCCTAGAGTTACAAACGATAGGAGTACATGTATATGTAGAGAGAAGATACGCATCTTTCAGTAAAATTGTGAAGATTTTTGATGTTTAGTAAGAATATCCAGGACATTTGGGAAGTATTTTAGCAGCAGAAACAAGTGTCGATATACCAAGTAAACCAAGTGAACATTCCTAACCACCGAGATATTTGTTTACATATCTCATACATTCTTTCTTTACCAGAGGTAGCAAAATAGGCAAATACCATGTAAACCGATTGCAGAATTTAAAGCAGTATTAAATAAGGTTGTGCACTGAAAGCTGTCAATTTGTATTAGCAATGTAGACATTAGAAGACAGATGAACCAGGACATTTTCCATACAAACTCAATTTTAAGCACCATGGCTTATGAGTAAGCTATTTAAACTCAGAAAATAAAATGTGTATGTTGGACAATGACACATTAGTCTGTGAATGCAATTTGATACAATAAATCTGTACGCAGCATGACTCAGCTATCCCTCACATGTGTCAATAAAGCAAAACCTAGAAAATAGTAAAAAAAAGCTAGGACAATTCTGGCTAATTAGATTGAACTGCAGACTTAGCTTTAAGTTTCCAGGGCCAAAATTGAACAAAAATACTGGCAAACTAAAAGGAGTGTTCTTTGCACTAATGCAAAATTTCAAGAAATTTCAATAAAGCAGATGCATTTTATTTAAGCATTAGCATAAGCAACATTTTAAACCAAGCAATACTTTGTATTGATAGGAAAACAAAAGCAAAAGCAAAACTTTCTACACTTATTTTCATTAAAAAAAATCCTTTTTTCCTACTTCCAAGGAAAATAGCCCTTCTCATCCACTACTCCAAGTATATTTGGAGCTACATGAAAACAAGAGGTAGTTTTGTAGGGTAAAATCACTTTAGCATCAACACACTTGGCTGTCTTCTGTCTCAATCCACTGAAATTCAGTTTAAACTATTTAATTCAGTTTTCTTTCAAGCTGTCACATGCTTTATTTCCTGAAACAATATACATTCTGACTAATATTTCTTCTGTTTTTTTACATGTGTCATTCATTGTAGCAAGTTGAAGGTATCCTTTTCCTATTTAGTTTTTACTAATATTAGACTATGTGTGGAATGATTATGCATAAGAAACAAAACATAAGACAAGGACATTCAACCTTGTCCAATAATTGCATTATATTGCTAATAATGGAAGTAATGAATCAAAACTCCAGATAGTACTTTATGTCAGTCACTATCCATCTTGATGTAAAAATCATTTTGTTTCAAATCAAGTAATCAGTTGACCAGTAACGCCACGAGACAGGCTTAAAAGTCTCAAGAATACCTCAAAAATCTTGATTGTCTTAAACCCAGATAAAAGCTAGGTTAAGTCCTACTCAAGCAGCACAATCCCATGCTTTTCTCTTTAGCTATATGAAATTGTAGGAACAAGGGTATTTCTATCATCCTTTATTTGGTCACAGAGCAGAGGAGTTTTATACTATTTTTTCAAAAGCAATTAGATACCAGTCAAGTGAACCGATAATGATCGGTGGAGTCTTTGGAAAAAATAGGTGCAATAGGCAGCTCTATGTGCTTCAACAATGCAAAAGACTTGCTCATTTCTCGTCTTGAGTGAAAATGTTTGTCACAGCACTCTTCTTGCTATGTGGATCCTCTGGTGGGAAAAACTAACAAGATTTTCACAGAACGAGGTACATGCACTGCATAGAATTAATTATTCATACTGAGTGAATAACACAGAGTGATATCCAAATGCAACCAGAGTTGACCATCTCTCTTCTTCCTGGCTCATTTTTAAAGTCTTTAAATAGCGGACAATAGTGTTTAAGCCACAAGACATTGGCCATTGGCATAGTGCTTCATACTTCAAAGAGCTAACTTTGCAAATAAAGTAAATAAAGCCTATTCCCCACCAATCAACCTTCTGATCTGTTCCTGAACAGTAAGTTTCCTGTATTTCAAGCAATAGGTGATATTTGAGGAGAAATACATTTATTAAGAAACCCAATTCAACCCTTACTAGTTCTTTAGTTGGTCTTTCTTACTAGATTTCAGTAAGTGCTCTTCTGCTGTGTGCAGATCATTTTACCGATTTTCCATAATTGAGCAGAATAGTATAGGATATAGCATTTTTGGGACAGATGGGGTGGTGGTGTCCTCTTGAGTGTGCTTCCACTACTAATAGTTATGTAGATGAGATATGGTACATACATGTGTAAAAATGTACTTAAAACACTGTTTTAATCATGGTGCTATTAGGTATGTTAATAGTTTTCTTTAAATATATATATAAACTTCTTAAAGAATCAGCAGCACTAATTATTTGATAGTACAAAATTGCATAGTGATAGATTTGTCAAGGAAAATCAAAAGCATCAGGGGAATAGATGTTTAAAATAAATATATTTGTATATTTATTAAATAACTGTAAAACAATTCAAAGCTGTTCCATGCTTAAAATCTAATGGAATGCTAAACTATAATTCAATGTTACAAATTCATTCAAGGTGTCCATGAAAAATGCTGTGCTCAGAAACTACCCATGTCGATGACAATTATAAAGCTTTGGTTTGATTTGTATGGGTTTCCAAAGGCTTCCTCCAATGGGATCATCAAATGGAATGAAGAGAATTTATTTCCACTTCAGTATGTAAACATTATTACATTTAACCTAAAGAGGAGCTCAGAATGAACATTGGGTAACTGCTAAAGAAACAGATATCTAAGAACTAGATTCCTATTTAGCTTTGTGTTTTGACAAATTACTTAAGCCACCACTCCTGGTATGCAAATTATAAGAAGCCAGGATTAAAACTATGATTTCTGGTTTACTCCTCCTGTTAGATTTACAAGAGGAAGAGGAGGAAATATTTTCTATATTTTATTGTGATGAGCTGCAAAACCCCATTTAGGATATTTTAGAAGTGTGTGTGAACCCACATATGAAAAGGATTGGTTCACTAGGCATCTTGCAATACTGGTCATCTATTACTACTTTGGTTTTTCTTATAAATCTAGAACACAGAATCCAGAAGATTCTGTGGAGGGGATGGTAAACAAAAAAAAATATCTATTTATATTTGTCATTACTATTTCTTTAAGTTTTGTAAAAGTGAGGATTGGAACCTAAAACTCATTGTTTACCAAATGAGTGTACTTACTATCAGATTTGTTTGGAAATCATACCTGTGTGTTTATCATCAGCATATAAAGGACTGTGTGCCATCAATATCTTCATGAGGAAGATCAGCAGAACTCTGTCTATAGACCTCACTATCTGTAAAACTATGGCCTTGTTAAGATGACTAACTTCAGTGGCTGAAATAGGAAAAAAGTTAACAGTTGCTGCATGTTAAAAATGTTAACTGTAAAAATCACTATTTAACGCATGGGTTTTTGATTGTACAAATGTTCACAGTGCACTAGTAGCCAGAATATTCTTTCACATGCTTATTTTTCTTTAGTTTTTAATGTTAATATGCAAAGAAGTTTGAAGCCATTCCAATGAGACATTTTAAATAGCACTTGAATCCAGAAGTTTTAGGTGCTACACTGTTGTGCGGTACAGAACTTTAAAGCCAGCTTTATCCTTATTTAAAAGGATGCTGTTAAACTACCAAAAATAAAAAACAAAAAACAAAAATCACACTGTAAATAAATACACTGCTTACCTCTGTGACCAGCACTGCTGTACTTATTAAAAGAATCCTGTGATGTCACACTGAGCTTGTGTTTTAATGTTATTTTGTCATGTCAAATCTTAATAGTACGTGCTGTTCTATTTCCATACAATATTACTTTAATTTCTTCTGTATCCTATCCAAATGACTCAGAATGGATTTTTATGTTCACCTTGAAGGAAGACAACTATGTTTACTGCTGGTAAAAAGACTGGACTGGAAAAAAAAACTCATCCGACTCCACTACTATTTTCTCAGTGAATCTAAGAAAAAGTATACATTTAAGGAGAGGTTGTTCAGGAAAAAAAGAAACATTTTTTGTGATCAGATCTCTTAGTATAGTCCTAACTGGCAAGCCAGTCACACCAGTTTCTATTCTCTGAATGCTAAAGGAAAATTAGAAATGTGGTTAACTCCTTTACAATTTTTATTTTTATTTTTTCCCCTCTTTCCCTGCCCTTCTCCCCATTCCTTATATAATAAACCTAGGCTTGGATAAATGAATTAGAATGATTTCAGTGTTGTTGGAATCAATTAACAAAATGAAACCCAAATCAGATATTGACAGATGGAACAGTAGTGATAAATGGGCTGCACTACCACAGACAAATGGGATTTTGATATTAAAGAATAAATCACACACATAAATAATAAAATGAATAAATGGACTTTTCTCACAATGGTGGGATGTAACTAGTGCTGACATAGGACCAGTAGTTGTTTTAATATGTTTATAAATTATATGGAATTGGGTGTGAAATAGCCAGATTGGCTGATAACATTAGTCAAAACAATAAAAACTTTGGGTTATAAACAAAAAATAAGCAACTGCAAAGAGTTCCACATTACGGGAGTGGGCTTCTAAACAGCAGATATCATTCAATGTGGGCAAGTGTGAAGTTATGCATGCTGATGCCAAAAATCCCAACTATGTAAACAAATTAACAGGACCAGAGTGAGCAGTGACAATGAATATGTCGACATAGTGATATCATGAAGGACATCCAACCAGTAAACGCTCAGCTCCATCTAGTTGTCCCGACTCTACCCTGAATTAGCAACAGAAATAGCACTTTGACTTATCTATCGCTCCACAGTGTTCTACATCCCTCCCTAAGCTGTTTACAGTCAGCCTATTGCCCCCAACAATCTGGCTCCTCATTTTACTGACCTCAGAAGGATGGAAAGCTGAGTCAACCTTGAGCTGCTTAGAATCAAACTGTTGGCAATCAGCAGACTTAGCCTGCAATGCTACGTTCTAACCACTGAGTCACTAGGCTCTGAGAATTAAGGGATTACAAGGTCATAAAAGAAAATTTTAGCGTGCATCTGCTGTACAAAACCCCCAACATGTTAAGGATAATAAAACTGGTATTCAAAATAGGGATGCTAGTATCATAATGCCCTTATGTAGATTAAGTGGTGTGACCACATATGAAATATTGTGTGCAGTTCTACAAGTAGTCCTTGCTTAGCCACTGGTAGCTTAACAACTATTTAAAGATACACAATGGCCTGCAAAAAACAAAGACTCATCGTCAAAATTACAATTTTTGCATTTTTTACAAGATCATGTTTTGAGTACTTGGCAACCAGCTCACATTTACAACTGGTTGCAGTGTCCTGGAGTCACATGACTGATTTGTGACATTTTTTGCCGGTTTCTGGCAAAAAAAAAAGTATTTGCAAGAATGGATGCAATTAATAACTACATGGTTCATTTAAGTATCATGGTGACTCACTTTATGACCACTGTAAAAATGGTTGTGAAATTGAGCCATAGCACATGGTGATCGGCTTAACAGCCCCAAAGACTTATGACAGAAATTCCAAGCTCAGTTGTCATCATTATGTGAGAACTACCTGCAGTTGCAATACCTCAGAGACATTGTGGAGAAAAGAAGTTTCAGAAATGGGCAACTCAAGGGCTGGAACACTTTCCTATGAAGGACAATTGTGACGTGAGGCTTTTTAGATTAGAAAGGAGGTAAATGGGAAGATACAGGATTGAGGTACACAAAAAAATATGTATGGTATGACAAGATGCAAGGGGACTAGAAGCCATTTCCCCTTCTCAAAAGTACTAGAACGAGAGATCACCCAATGAAATTGAATCCTGGAAAAGTCAGGAAATATGGGGAAAGGAAGTTTTGTTTTTTTTTAACACAATGCAAGATTCAACCTTGGGATTCACTACAATGCTGACTACCAGCTTAACTGGCTTCAAAAGAGGTTTGGACCAATTCAAGAAAATCATGGGGATCAATGGTGATTAGCCTCAATGGCATTTCAATTGCCTTTGAAGACCACCAACAGGAAGACCAGTGAGCTTTCTTGGACAGTTGGTTGGCCACCATGAGAACAGACTGCTGATGGGCCAGGAGTCACACCCAGGAGTGCACAGCTTATGCTCTTATGATGCCACTGCCGAAACAGTGAAGTTTTGGGATACATTAAAATATGCATAATAAATGACTAGACCACTCAAGCAATATTCCAGGTCCCAGTTCCAATAGTAGTTAAGTAGGTGATGCATCAGCAGACGTGGTTCATGAGGCAAGGACAAATACCTGTTTAACATATATCAATGATCAAATAGAGTTTATGGTTTTTGTTTAAGATGGGAAAACCTTAGTTCCGCCATCTATTTTAATTCTTTTCTTTTCAATAAATAGGGGAAACTGGCCACAGAAAGGTGGCATTTATTGATTTCCCCATTGCATACCTGACCTTATAATAAAAATTAACAAGGTCTACGTTGCATCCTTGATTTATTACAACTGACCTGCAGGCGAAAAAAAATAGAACTATTACATTAAACACTTTGATTCCATGTAGAATATCTTAAATAGAACAGGAAGTCAATTCAGGAAAAGATAAAATAGTTGGAAGCTCTTAAAAGCCATCATGTTGTGAAACTCCATTTTACTTACAGACGATTAGGCAATATCCCTGCACATCAACTTATCAATAAACTTTTATACACTTTTTGCTATAGTACAAGGAAAAAAAAATAACCAGAGCTCACAATGTACAGTTCTTACACTATTTTCACAGCTTCTGAACACTATACATCTTTATAAACATACACTGTAATATAAATGCTGCACCCTTAATAGTATATTATAACAATCTATGATTAATATGCTAGGACTTCCATCGCACTGAGCCTGTGTTGGAAGCTACCTCCATTTTCTGATCAACTGCATGGAAAGATTCTGCTTATATAAACAAATAACAGAATTGGGAAATGGGGCTCTATAACAATTATTCATTTTTTATTTTTATTTTTTTGCAAAGACAAGGAAGAGCCAACAGGAAATTGTTATGTAAGGCTGGGAGGCTCTGTACTTTTTTTTGCTCGAAAGGACTAAAAAGAACAATTATTGCATTATTAAAAGTCCAAATTCCATTCAAACATCTCATTTTTTATTACATATATTCTTGCAGGGACAAAGGTTCTTGTTTTGACTGATTGTTTTATCTCTTGAAAGTTTATTAACCAGTTGGTAAACTAGAAATAAAACAGTTCACTGGCTACAGAAATAAAATTTTGTTTCTGCTGTGTCTTTAAAAGGTCACTTCCTTTCCGTTGTCACTTAGAAATTAGTATTTCATCAAATATAGCTGAAAAAATTAATACCAGTTTAATTTTATATGGCTTTTTTTATATTGACAATATTAAAATTCCTTGTTCTGTCACTCTGTCTTTTGAAGAATTTAACACATTAATCCCCTTATATTAGCAATATTATGTGCCATCAGGTTGGTGATGGCTCAGCAATTTTCTCCATAATATATATCAATAAGCCATCATAAAAACTGAATTCCATTTTCAGAATAATTCAGCAGAAATCGAATTCATCATCCAAAGTACATCAAACTAATTAGCACCATTTTGCTATGATTTTGGAAGTACAAGTATCTAATTGAAAGAGAGGGAGGAAGCTTATCTGCTTTGATACTGGATATCAGACATGAAGCAGAGATCCAAATCACACCAGGAGTTCGTTAATAATGTAATTCACAACGGCAGGCCATCCAGTGTCCTTTCCAAATGTGAAAGTTAGCCAGCTAATCACCAGGTTAGAGTTAGAAATCAGGGGTCACAAGCCAGTTAAATTCCACTGAATAGTTTAATAATTCCTCAGTTCAGAATTTTATGTCATTGGTTAACAGTTTGTAGGATACTAGTTCTGCTGAAGACTGGTTTCCTCGGAAAGTGAAAGAACACATTATTCCTCCTCTCTTGTAAGTTGAATTGTTAGCTCTTTCAACGCACTGAATGTTTTTGGTAAAGAAATAATCCATTTTACATGATCACTCTTTCCTCCCCCAACATTATGAAGTTCTGCTGAGCTACACTGTTTTAAAAATATACACTGTGGCTGAAAAGCAACAGAATTTCAACTCAATCTATTGCACTTTGTGAAGAAAAATATATTTATATATATATTTATATATTTATATATTATCCCCCGTTTGCCTTTGCTAGCTCCAGAAGGTAAAAGTAGCTCCATTTGGCTGCACAAGTTACTGTCTCCCAGGCAGTATTTTTTATGTTTCGAATCAGACAGATCAACAACTAACTTCCTTTCCTTTAAATTATTTGTAGCAGTTGGAAGAGTTCGAAAATAAAAGCCCTCCAGTAGCTGCTGAGAAGTTTCTGAGTTTAGAACTTAACTTTAGGTGCTATCCAATCATGGCCAACAAATAAAATGTTACTTATTTCCACATTTTTATGTATATGTCCACAAAAAGAGCAAAACAAAGTCTCTCTTTGACTTGACACTAACACTGTGAGAGCGGATATTACATGGATGCACTTTGTAAGTGACAATTATATACAGACAGAATGGAGGAGAAACACCAACATTATTGCACATGGTGTCTGGGCGAGCATTAAAACACTGCAATATGGGGTGAAGATTCTGTACATCTTGCTTTCTCTCAGCACTTGCACTACAGTTTTGATATAGCAGCAGTATCAATCAACATACATTGGTGAGCTGGGAGTTGTTGGCATTTGATCCAGGATTTTACAAACATAGCATGCAACATCCACTGTTCGTTCCTCATACATTAGAATGAAGGGATGTTTCTGGAAGAAAAGAGGAACAAAACAGTCTCACTGTCGGTAAACATGATCACAAAAGGTATCTATAGGACATAAAAGTATTCAGTGTTTCTATGTATCTTAAATTCTATGAGCTATTGCCATGATTTCTAAAAATTTCTTATTAGGAAAAAAACCCCCAATCCTCAGTGGTTTAAAATAGCTATAAAACATTCAGAATAAGAATCTGTAAAACAGACATGATTTGACTGAAGCCCTTCAAATGAAGTCTACAAATTATTTACAATAAATTGTTGTGCAAGTCTATTATCCAAGCACAGAATTTCAATTTTATTATCCAAACCTAGGGGAAAAGATGATTTGTAAAGCAACCATCACTTAATTCTATATAAGTGCAATGAAGGTGATATTCTACAGCATGAAAAGTACCCATGTTTCTATTACAGAGCTTCAATCATTCTTCATGACAGGGATCATCTAAACCTTCAGTTTGCTGATAGGTTCTTACTCACCAGAAGCTCCTTATACTTTGGCCTTTTGGATTCATCCTTTGTAAGGCTAAAAAAGATTAATAAAAAGAGTACACATGAAAGTGATTGAAGAAAACAGCAAAAATTAAAGGAATGATCAGAAACAGGTAATTCTAATGGTTTTTTTTGACACATATTCATTTTTCTGTTTAGTATAACCTATAGACTATTACTTGTTTTCAAATTCCATCCTCATGAATGCCTTAAGTCTGTAGCACCCATATATCTGTGCTTCCTTTTTTCTTCCTTCCAAGCCTGTTCTAACCCCTTAGAAACAGTTTTTTTTAAAAAAAGACATCTATTATATTAGCTTATCCTGTCAAAATACCAATAATCAATAATTAACTGTTGATCAATAATCAGACAGAACAAAGCTGGAAAATAGGAAAAATAACTTCTTTTTAAGAGGAAACCTTGGACTTTCCCAATGCTACAAAATAAATAATATCACTTTGTTAAAGCTTTTCTATACATCAACTCCTGTAGCCCATTAAGAGTAGCTGTATTGTGAAAACATTTACATGAAAACCAGCAGGAAGATCCATTCTATCCAGATTGGAACACTTTAAACGGTTTAGTTTAACAAGCTAAGCTTCAGTTTAGTTTAATAAACTACTGGAAAACTCTCTATATGAGCTGTTCCTTCATGGCAGCAGAAGAAATTATAATTGACTTTAGCTTTCTGTAACACACAAAGTGATAAAGGATTGCCAATGGATTTCAACCAATATGAACTTGTGATTGACAAATGATTGTGATTAACTTATTCATTCAATTGCAAGATTTATAGGCCACTCCAATTCACCAACTCTGAGCAGTGGATAGCTCTCCAATATTGGAAATTATAACTACAACTATGTCCCACATTCCTATGGAACTGCAAACCCTGAATAAATACAGTAGCAGCAATAATAAAAAGGCCTTAAACCGCATCCCAAGAGGAAATCACAACTGTTCTCTCAGCTCGATGGAACAATCAGATTTTTGTCAATTTTCTAAAAGCCAGGAGGGTCAGTTGTGTATTTGCGGAGTACAGTTCCAAGGGAGGGGTTTGCAACTGAAAAGACGTGTATGTGGCCCCTGATGGTGACAATCTCCTATCAAGCAGACACATGGTGAGCCCACCCTACTGAATCCTATCGCATCCTGGGAGATGGTGGTCCCACGAACCCAGAAAAGGTTTAATGACAACCAGCACCTTGAATTTCACTTGGAAGCAAAGTAAGCAATCCAGTGCATTTCTTGGAGTAGAGGTAGGATTGGTAACAGAATGAGAAAATGTTAAGGGAAGAATTTTAGAAAAGATTATTTAGTTCTAAGAAAGCATAAGAAATTCAAAACAGCCCTGCCTTGATTTTGTTTATTGTGAGACAGAGTAAAAAGAAACTGCTACAAAAGCTAAAATAGCATCCATATTCTGTCTGGTTTATTTGATAGCCATTAAATAAGGCTCCAGTCTGGACATAAAGAGAACCTATAGTTTAACTGCAGCTTCCTAGATTTTGCTCTGTGTGTGCAACGGAATTGTGAAATGGGTTTCAAAAAACAGTTTAAATATTGCTTATTAAGCCACAAGCTGATGGTCAAAATGTGTTTCATAAAGTGTTTGAAACATTAACAAGAAAACAGACTGACCAAGTTTCCAAACAAACTGTAAAAACTATTTCTGTACTATTGTTAAGAAACTGACATGGATATTTCCATGAAATCATCAGGAGTTCAGCATGTCTCAAAGGAAATTTTATTAGTTTACTACTAAAGTTACACTACACAGAAAGTTCATTAATCTTAAAAATATCTTTCTTCTGCTTTCCTTTTTACATAATTTAAAGTTCAAGAGCAACTTCTTTGTTATTTTACATGTCTGAACTCCTGTTTGGTTTGCAATTATTTTACTGGTAGATTGGATAATATTTCCCATCTGGCATACTAATTTCAACAAGACTCAGAAACCATTTTATCTCCAGTATATTGTAACAAATGCATTGCAAAGCTGCAAATACAGCCAGTGGAAGAAGTCTATCAATTCTTGTCACTAGATACTATAGCAAGGGTAGGGAGTACAATGCCATCCAAATATTTTGATTAACCCTTATCAATCTTAGTGAGAAGAGTTACTGATTTGAAACAGGGAAAAACTCTGGATACTACCCAATTGCCTATGCCTTCAGAATGATGAATGCAATCAGCACTATTCTACTCCAAGTGCTAGACACTTCTGAGTCCACGCCCAAATGAGCAGTCTTACTTGTTAGAAAATTTTAGGCCCAGTTATAGGGTCATAGCACGCTCTGGATGGAAAATGACTATCTCCATTCACTCCTGTTAAGCATATTGTCTCAATCAGAACCTTAGGTATGCCGCACCAAGTCATACTTAAAATGAAAATACCTACTCAGTCATAACACCCCAGATGCAGAATTCAATTCTGTGGTTCAATTAGCATAGATCACTCTGTTTACTCAGGACTTATAAATAAGTTATAATAATTTGAACTTTTTAATTTTAAACTATATTTTTGGTCATGCTGTGAATTTCCTTCTTGCATTTTGTGTGTGTGTGTGTGTGTGTGTGTGTGTGTGTGTGTGTTTTACAGGTTTCGTTCCCTTTGCATTTTAAAAAATTTGTATCTTTTTTAAAATTAGCTTTGCAGAAAAGCTATTTTGCAAGGTTACACAGAAATGTCACAGTAAATAAAAACAAGTATTAATTTAAAATCTGAAATTTAACTGAAGTGGTTGGAACACATTACTAAGAAAGGCTTATTAAATAAGTTATAGTTGACTAGTTCTCATTATCATGCTTTCAGTGTAAGGCATCAACCACGTTATGCAAAAAACACACTGGTTGGATTTACTTTTGAAAAACAAACATATTTAACCTTAGCATGTTATACAAATTTATTTACATAGATATTATAGACATATACCCTAAACCAGTGGTTCCCATCCTTTTCTTCACCACGGATCCCCTTTAAATACCTTTTGTAGCCACGGACCATGGCCACAAGTTAAGTCCCCAAGACTTAATTCAAGATTGACATTTCTTTAAACCTTCACAGACCCACTGTGAGAATAACTGCCCTAAAACATTCATCCAGAATAAGATCAGAATGAGACATACTCACCACAAGTTGACAAAGTTGATAAAACTTTGGGAAAACTCCCGTTCCTCTGAGTTGCTCAACTGTGGTGGATCTCCTTTGACCACTTGGGTCAGCTGATCAAATACACTATTCCACTTAGGATAAGGAAAACGCCCTGTGGCTAACTCATACTGCAGCAAAGAGACAGCACAAAACACACAGGCTGAATTATTCCAACAAAGTTCACAGAAACAGAAACAGTTACTGCTGCTATTATTTATCCTTCCTTCTGAAGGAGATGGGAGAGGGATATAATGTAATGCAACAGTTCTATAACCATCATAAAACACAAATCAAAGCATTCCAACTGAGACAGTAAGTGAACTGAAGATCTAACACTCCTAAATAAAAATCCAGGCAATTATATCCACTATGCATGAGGAAACATATTTTAAGCATTGTGTTAAGCTTAGTCAATAAATTCAATAATTCACTATAAATAAGGCTCTACCTTAGATCAGCTGAAAGCAGCAACAGCTGCAATATTAGTGAAACTACAGATCATCACAAAGTATGGTAAGCCAGTACAAGGGAAATGAACTTTTCATAGTTTACATCCTAAGTTAATGAGGACATGATATACAAGTAGTAATCCCTTCAGTTATGCCTGGGAGTTCATACTTGGCCATTCCCATTAAAATGTGCGCATTCTGTATAAACCGTAGCTTTGTCACAATCTTCTAGGATAGCTTCACACAAAGTACATAGCCTTGATTCAAGAAAAGTCAGGGCTAATCAGTTGAAGCTAAACAGAACATACATTTATTTCTCATAGTCAAGGGTACATATATTAAAATTTATACTAACGATGAAAAGGTTAATGCTGCATGCTCCTTCAAATCTGCCACTGGTGCTGACCAATGATTTTACACTTTCTCATTAGACAGGTACCCCTACTCCATTTATGCTAAAAAGACATGGCTTTCTACTTTCTACTCTTTACACAAGCAATGATTTTATATGTCCACTAGGGGGCAGCACCACATGGTACAACAAAACTGAAAAAGTGGACAAAGAAGCCCAAACTATGTACTTCTGAGACATTCAGATAGGCAGATGTTTTATCTTTATAAAAGTAACACCTATCTAACTTTTACATTTCCCAAAACCCTTCTATCATTTCATAAGCAGATTTAAGAACTTCTCTTCAGCAATACCCACTATTTCTTACCAAGGTAATCCCTAAGCTCCAGACATCAGAACGGACATCATATCCTTGCCTGGATGCACTAGGGTCTATCCTCTCTGGCTGAAATAAGATAGGAAAAAAATCAGGTATAAAGGAAAAAGATCAAATGTATGAAGAAATGGTGTAAAGATTACACAGTGAGATGGAGGTAAGATTTCATGTTAACACTAACATTTCCCTCATCAAACATCACTTTAATGAAGAACAAAAACCAAACAGAAGTCTAGAATCTGGTTAGCAATTTCTGGGCTCCGTATGAATTGTGCCAGTTAAGCATAATTTGATCAATTGTTTATACATCGACAATCTGATACAACTAAGCATACTTCAGGCCTAACTACATGTCAAACATTTCTTAAAACTGATGCCTAAACCGAGTCTCTAGTTCCTTGTATAATTTACGACACAACCCGAGGGGGAGATCATGGTAAGAAACCAACGTGCTGTTAATTCAGATCAGGAGCATCCTCTGAAAAGGGAGTGTGAACCTGCTTTTTGTTCAAGCAAATTTAGGCACATTTTTAAGAGTACTTACTATCATACTAAAGTTTGGACATTCAAGGCACCTCTACTCTCTTTTCACAGTAAACCTGAATCCTAATTTCCAAACCTATTTCAATGACTCTTTTTCTCTTAAGTGGAAGCAAAGATTCCAATGATGGTGAAATGTGTCTCCAACACTGTATCTTTCCCTGCCGCCGCCTTTTCATTGTAGAAAGCTTTTTCTAGGGGGGAAAAAACCCTGCCTAGTTAGACATTTATTCCTCCTGCAAATGTTCCTGGTCCTTTCACTAATAGAGTCCAGATTGTTATAGATTATTAAAATGCGTGCATGATTTGCTATGCATCCAAAGCTACTCATCGGATGTAATGTTCTACAATGAGACTGAAATTGTCCCTAGTCTGATGTGCTTTTAGCCCTAGCCATTCACATTTATGAGATATTAATGATGTGCTCTGGCCAGAAAGGGCATACTTAGAAATAAATATAGAATTCTCTTTGCTGCCTATATCAAATCTCTAAGAATCATAATTCACTCAGGGGGTCTTTTTCAAAATTAAACAGAACTTGTCCCCTAGCAACCATACTGCTTACACAATTTACAATTCATATGTGTGCAACATTCCCGCTTCCTCTGCAAAACTACTGACAGACAGCTGCAAGAAACCTTCTGTAATGATTCTACTCTTTCCTATTCCCTCCAAAGGAATTCATTTCTCTAGGACAGGGGTGTCAAACTGCCGACCCACGCCCACCCCATTGTCGGCAATGGCAAAACCATCCCAATATGTTGCGCGATGTCACGTGACGTCGCGAGTTTGTCATGTCTGCTTTAGGATCACTATAATCTCATTTGAATTTAATTTAAATTTAATGTGCCAGAATTAAATTCTCCATAATCATATGGAGACACTTACTGTTTTTCTATTCTCTTAATAATATAAGCAAGTGTGAAAATGTGCTGGACTGCTGTTCAAGCTATCAAATCTTTTAATTTCTTTTTCTCTCTTTGGAACATTGGCAAGATCTATATGCCATTGCATTAATTTAACATACAGCAACCTTTGACTGGAGATTATTGGATGGTATGAAACATTAAGCTACCGTATTTTCCGGCGTATAAGACGACCCGGCGTATAAGACGACCCCCTACTTTTAAGACGTTTTTCAAGGTTTTTTGTCTTATACGCCGGAAAATACTTACATGCCCTGCCCTCCCTGTCCGTCGCAGAGGAGGCGAAGGCCCGACTGGCCCCGCTGGCCCTCCCACTGCTCCCGCGCTTCTGCTGGCCCCCGAGACACAGCGTTTCCCGGGCGGCAGGCAGCGCCGGAGGGCAGCCGCCACCCCACCACGGCTGGCGCCCCTCCTGCTTTCCCCCCCCAGGCCTTGAACTTCTCCCATTCGGCGCAGGGCGGGGCAGCTCCGCCCGCAGCTTTTTCATGTGCCGCTTCCCTCTCACCGTCGGCCGAGGTGCGCTCAGCCCGGGCTCCCGGTCCCTCTTCCCGGCCGGCTTCCCGCCCTGCCCCTCATGGAGCTGGACTGGGCGTGCAGCCTCTTGGTGTGGCTGCTTTTCCTGGGCAGCCTGGCGGTGCGGCTCCTGAGCTCGGACCTGTTGCTGAGCCGGCGGCTGCTGCCCCTCAGCGCCGCGCTCACGGCGGCTGCCTGCTGGCTCATCTCGGCCAGCACTGCCCGGCGGAAGCGCAGCGTCGGACGGGAGCAGGACTTCCCTGCCGGCTCCCATCCGACGCTCTTCCCTCTTGAGGCAGCTGCTGCCTCAAGAGGGAAGAGCGAGCCGGCAGGGAAGTCCTGCAAATGCACGCGCATGCAGGACTGCCCTCCCAACTCCCGTCCGACGCTCTTCCCTCTTGAGGCAGCTGCTGCCTCAAGAGGGAAGAGCGAGCCGGCTCTTCCCTCCTGAGGCAGCAGCTGCCTCAAGAGGGAAGAGCGTCGGACGGGAGTTGGGAGGGCAGTCCTGCACACGCGCGCACTCCCCAGCTGCTAAGGAGCAGCCGGGGAGTGCGTGCGTGCGCAGGACTGCCCTGCCGGCTCCCGCCAGACGCCACCCACTGATTTTCCGGCGTATAAGGCGACTGGGCGTATAAGACGACCCCCCCAACTTTTGAGGTGATTTTCATGGGTTAAAAAGTCGTCTTATACGCCGGAAAATACGGTATACATGGAAGGAATTGCCATATTAGGAGTTGAAAATTTATATAGACATCAGCGTTTTGGGCGTTTCACATCATTTTCCATCCATCCCCTGACCCACAACCATTTCCCATGTTATTATAAACTACAGGAAAGAAATAGCTTGTTGAGGACAAGTGTTGTATTTTATTATTGTTGTGATTTTAAAAAAAATTCTAATGCCTCTGTTCTGGTTCTCCTTCTGTTTTATGATAATAATTCTAGGCCTAGGTTATGTTTTACAATTGTTTGATTTTAGAATTGGAGACCATTTTGAAAACCCTCCAAAAATCCAGGGAGAAATAAATTAAATAAGAACATAAATGTATACAGTTTGCTTATCCACTAGATCCCTATGAATACATTTTGGAGGTGAGAGAATCTCAATGCCTTTGAGTCTCTTAGTCCATTAAGAATGCAGAGAATGTCTGGGTAGCAGGTCACACAAGAAAGTGACGAACAATGGACTTAACAACAATAAAACTAGGTAATAGTTTTGCCTACTGGCAAGAATAGGATAAGCAAACTTGAGGGTTGAGCAAGGCTTCAAGAATTCCAGAAATCAAGGACAAATAAAATGAATGAAAGGTTCTTTGCTATAACAAGTAATGGAACTGAAGATATGAAACAGTACTTCAAGCAAAGTTCAGGGCATCTATTTTGCTCATCTCCCCAAAATGTACAAAACAATTCCCTAATATTTGATTCCGTACACTCTCGTGGCTACAAAACAGAAGATGGTGGGCTGCATGTGGTGTCTAGGCTGTAATTTTTACATTTCTATCTTAGGGGCTTGCCTTGCATATATTCCTGTCAAATGAGCCAACAGATCCAAGTTATCTATCCAACAATTTAGGCAATTAAAAGTGACCCATGGATTCATTGTGTATACATAATATCATTCTACATATCAAAAACAAAAAAAGGCTTTCATTCTTATTCCCATAAATTTTCTAATCCCACTTACTGCCATGTATGGCCGACATCCAGCATCTCTGGTTTTGGCAATGGAGTCTACAAGTTGTCCACTAATGCCAAAATCACAGAGTTTAATATTTCCATTTCTATCCAGAAGAATATTGGAAGGTTTAATATCTGAAAGAAATAAGACATACTTATGAAGTCAAATTCCAGTTAAAATACTTTTAGTTTCAATCTACTAAACTACAAGAAACAATGTCAAGAGATTGTTTGCGTCTTTGCTGGAGAAACCTGATGTCCTCTATCTTCTCCCCACCATACTTAATCAATACTGTGTGCCAAACATTTGGAATTTGCAACAAATATTTCAAAGTTGATACAGCTTTTTCTAATCCCAACATCCCAATTTCAACTCTGTTTTGGTCTCACCAAAAGTGTTCTGAACTCGTAAGTGAAACATTCCAAACATGGAATGTTTACCGTCAAACTATTTGGTGTACCCAATTAATCAACTCTGATAGAATGTGGGCAAAAACACATTATTCTTCATGTGAATCTGCAAAAACTAGAGATAAGGAGTGAATCTGCAAAAACTAAGAGTGATAAGGAGAATTTACTAATACCTAATTTCTTAAATCCTTTTTATATTTAATAAATATGATATAAGGAATGCATCCAGGAGGGAAGTTAGTAAGAAAATGTTCACCCAAGCATCCACGTTTCTTTGTTTTACAGAGATCTCATTCATTCCAATAGTAATTGCTCCTGCTGTCAACGCTGATAACATCGGATGTTCTTGCTTTGACAATATATGGCGATGCAGCCATTTTCCTTATACTGTTTTACCCTTAAGAGTTAGAATTAGATGATACTGGGGGGAGGAGGAGGAATGTGTATGTGAGTTAGTTAGACACAGCAATATTGCAATAGTTGAGAATCAAGGTTTTTTGAAATAAGAGATGATAAGAAATGGCGGGTTGGAGAACTGGAGGGAAAGCCTGCATTTCAAATTAATTGGAGAATGTGATTTATGACTGTTAATTAGAGGGAATTACGCTACATACTATGTGTTCAGGGGAGGGGAATTCAGATTTTGGCTTCACCTATATACGTGCCAATGCTATGTTACTCGAATAAAGATTCTTTAAGGAAAACAATGCCTCAAAGTTCTTTGAAAAGTTTCATCTGTCGGAACCATGACACCTGCTTTTCAATTTACAGCTTTATCTGCTATGGGCTTACAGTTTGTTCTCGTTTGGGCTCTCTCACACACACATACACATACAAACTGAAATGATAGTTTTTAATGAAAATTATGCAGCATAAAAGCAAAATATAATCTGATGTACATCAGGAATTACTAGGTGTTATTTTTAACCCATATATGAAGGCACATTGTGAATCTGAAGGTCAACATTAATTCCACTAAGTGATGGGTAAAGTATTTGCATTTTTTTCATTAGCTAAAACTTGTTCTGAATATATGAGTCTCCTGATATGAAAGGGTAAAAGCAAAGAAAAGGAGATTAAATCCACAGTGCCTGCTATTACTTCTTTAACCACAGGAGCTGGATTTTAACTTTTAGCAAGTCAAACCAGCACAATGAGCAATAGAGAATGCTGGAAGCTTTAATCCAGACTGGAAAGTTTCAGGCTCCTTGCCCTTGCTTTAAAGCAGTAATTTTAGGCAGCATTTTAAGCTTTGGGGGGCAGTGGGTGATTCAGATTTCCCAAGGATGAAAGAAGGAACTTCTATTATTCTAGTTGATCATTTTGGGCTTCCAATATAAAGATTTTCAATTTTATAGTCCATGCAGTTCACATAATTAATAGTATAACAATTTAAAGCAAAAAAAAAGAACTAGTTTTTGTTTTGGGACCGGAAACTCCCCTGCATTTGGGGAAAAGAAAGCAGTGGGCAATTTCCCCTACTTCCTGCAGTTCCTTCCAAAAACCAGTCTTTCCTGTTCCAAATGCCCTACTCCTCAGCTCTCCAGAGAACCTTTTCTAAGTACTGAACAAGGAAACAGGAATGAGCAAATATGACGACTCTACTAGTGGAAGCATTCTTTGGGTGGAATAAAACTGAAGGTATATTCCTGCAATTGATGTGTAAGTAATGATCCACAGCAATACAAACAGAAAGAATAGCAGAGCAAAGAGTAAAACAAATTAGAAATGATAGCAGATTAAAAAAAAAATAAAAGCAAAGGGCTTTTAGAATGCCTCAAAATATAAATTGTGCCAGAATTAAATGTCTTAAATTAATGTAGAGATACATGCAAGGTCTCTGAAAGGTTCCAAGTTATAGATATGTTTCCAAAAATCCAGTTTGAAAAGCAAGATGTGTTATTTATATAATAAAGACATACCCAGATAGGCCTACCTCTGTGAATGATTTTCAAGTTTTCTTTTAAGTGGTTTAATGCTTTCACAGTCTAGGAGAGAAGAGGAAAGTTTTATGGAGTTTTTACTTTAGTCCTATTAATATCACAATTCCAAATCAACAAATGCTTTCCAGAATGTATTTCAGGAAAATTATAAGGCAGGAATTGAAAAGCACCCCTTCAAAGCCTTAACAATAAAATTTTACAACATAGTTAATAAAATAGATAATTAATTGGAAAGTGCTCAATAGTACCAGTAAAGGGAAGAAGAAAGATGAGTGCAGGTAGTCCCTTGGGTTATGATACTAATCAGGATCGGAATTTCCATTGTTGAGTGAAGCAGTCAGCAAACAAAACAAAAGTAGTAACCGGAATTACTTATTGACAGCAGTCCAGATCGCTGTCATTAAAGTAGGATCACATAGTTTTTGGACAAGAACTTTGCACTTCTGGCTTGAACAAGCTACCTTTGTCTCCACTTCCCACACACATCCATCTTTCCCCTTTGGGCCACCTCCCCAGCCCCCCCTGGTCCCCCTAGTTGACCATCTCCATTTTCCTCTTTCCTTTATTGGCATAGGATCCAGGAGCTGGGTGAAGGCATAATCCAGGTCAAACACAGTGAGTACATCAGGAGAGAGAAGCCTCATCTGCAAAAGGAAGCATTCCATGCCACGCTGGGCAGGAGGTAGTGGGTTAGAGCAGATAGATGAGGCAGGGTGATGGTGTGGGTGGAGGAGACCCTTCTCTCTCTGTCAGCGCAAGAAGTGTGATAGCCCACAGACTGTGGAGAGCATAGTAGGTCAGGATGGTAAAGTGTGCTCTGTCACCAGCAAGGTAAGAGAGGCTGCATCTCCCAAGGTGAAGGTGACAGCTATGTGAGAGGCACTCCTTGGGGTGACAGTGGAACTGAGGAAGTGGTAGGATGAGGATAGCAAGCATTTGAAGTGTTCCTGAAGAACTGGTCTGAGCAAAGTGTGGTGGTGAGCCTAGCACAGACAGAGCCTACCCACAGGTTGTCTGCCTGCTCAGCCCAGCCTTCCTCCTGCAGTCATTCACGAAGGGCTAGCAGCTTCCAGTACATTAAAGTCCACAAATCATTTCTGCAGGAGTGCTTCTAGCACAATCTCTGCAGCTCACTTCAGCACACATTACGGGCTATGCCTCTGCCAGGATTGTAGGCCAGCAGTGGGAGGAAGAAGATGCTGATGGTGAGCAGGGGGCAGTGTGTGTGTGTGTGTGTGTGTGTGTGAACAGCAGAGTGAACAGCAGCCAAAAGGGCAGATATGGGTTGTAGATAGGCATGAGAACGTGACCATGGGATGCTACAACTGGTTGTAAATGCAGGCCAGTCACCAAGTGATATTAGTACGATAACATTAATTTTCTATTACCTCAATATTTCTATAAATCTGGCCTTCCCGGTATATACTTCTATAAATTTTTATATTACCTCCGGTTATGCAATACTCTGTCACCTGGGTCTCCCTCATCTCCTAATTTTTCTTCCATCTAAATTAGTGTTAGCCATCTTTTAAGCATATTCTTTTTCACCCACTCTTAAAATTTTCCCCAAATTTCATAATAGTCTGACTCTGTCTTATCTTTAATTATTATTGTTTATCTATTCATTTCTGCACATTCCATTATTTTCCCGACCACCTCTTCTTCTGGAGGAGCTTTCAGTGCCTTCCAGTTTTGTGCAAACACAATCTTAGCTGCAGTGGTTATATGAATAATCAAATATGTGTTCTCTTTGCTATATTTCTCTGGTAAAATACCCAACAGGAATATTTCCGGTCTTAGTTCTATACGTTGTTTTATCATCTTTTCTATCCATGATCTGATTATATTCCAATAGCTTTTAGCTTCTGCACACGTCCACCACATATGTGTTGTGATTCAGGGTCAGCCTGTGGGTTCGGCAGTTGGGTCGGACGACTCAGAGGAGGAGGAGGGGGGTGTTGAAGAGCTTGCTGTGGGGATTGGACAGTTTGATGAGAGCCCCCAGCCAGGCCCCTCTCATCTGGTCACGACGCAGACCCAGCTGTGTGAGCCTGACAGCGTGGATGAAGATGACCCACAGCTGGCCCTGTTCAAGGACGCCCGACGCAGGAGGCAGTCAATCAGGAGTAAACAGAGGAAGGCAATGGGGCACCTCGGAAGGAGGCAGAGAGAGGCCACGCCCTGAACTGTATTTAAGGGGAATGTGTGGGAGGGCTGGTTTGCTGAAGGCAACCGCTTGGATAGTTCCTGTTTCTTAGCTCCTGTTTCATGGTTGGTGTCTTGTCTTGCTCTGTTTTATGTGAATAAATTTGGCAGGCTTTATTCCAGCCTCTTGCCGTTTGTAAAGGGGTTGTCCCTGCTTTTGCTGCAGGGCCGGTAGCAGGCTGGTACAGAACAATATGATAGAAAGAGCCTGGTATTTGATGGCATTTCCAACATTTCATAGATCTGTCCTTAAACATTTTAGCTAGTCTTTCTGGAGACATATGCCATCTGTAGAACATCTTGTACATATTTTCTTTATACGCTGTCGCCATTGTCAGTTTATAGTTTCTTTCCCATAATTGCTGCCATCTATCTAATTCAATCGTGTATCCAAAGTTTCTTGACCATTTTATCATTGACTCCTTAACTTGTTCCTCCTCTAATTCCCTATATAGTAAGTAGCTATACATTTTTAATCCATTTTTCTTCAGTTCCCGTATTTCATCTAACTCTGTTCTCCCCAAATTAAAACCATCTATTTTAGCATATTTTTCATATCTAGATTGTATTTGCGTTCTCATGTACCAATCCATTTTTATTCCTTGTTCCTCTAATCGTTGTTTGGTTTTCAGCTTCCCCGTCTGTTAGTAGGTCTTTATATCTTATAATGTTTCCCATGTTAAACATATTGGGGTGTATTAACGCTTCCATAGTTGAGAGCCAATCTGGAATCCTAAAGTAATGCTTTCTCTTTATTTTCTCCCAAACCATCAATAAAGAATTCCTGATATGATGTCTCTGGAAATAGCTGTGTATTCTATTGTTCCCATACCATATGAACGCATGCCATCCCAACTGTAAGTCATGCCCCTCTAATGTCAATAATCTAGTATTCCTCAGGAAAATCCATTCTCTCATCCATGACAATGCTGCAGCCTGGTAATATAATTCCCAATTAGGTAAGCCAAACTCTGAGTCTTGCATCCTGTAACATTTTTAGATTAATCCTTGCCTTTTTCCCCTGCCAAATATATTTCAAAATTATTTTATTTAGCCCCTCAAAATATTTTTTTCCAGTCTTATTGATATTGTTGAGAACAAAAACAACAATCGTGGTAATGTATTCATTTTGATTATTGCAATCCTACCCATTAATGATAGTTGTACCTTTTTGCTGTCAGATGAATCCCAGATATTTTACCTTTTTTACAATCTGTATCTCTAACTTTCCCATCAATTCTTTTCTTTGTTTTTCAGTAATATTTTTCACTAACTTTTTTGTTCTATCTTTATTAATCTTCAAACCTGCTACCTCACCATATTTTTCTATTTGTTCTATTAATACAGGTCCTGTCTCTAGTGGCTCTTCCAAGATAAATGCTAGATCATCTGCGAAAGCTTGTAGCTTATATTCTTCTCTCTTAACTTTCATACCTTTTATATCCTTGCTGCCCAAAGTATTGATCATAAAAAGTTCTGCTTTCTCTAATGTGTCCAGTCTATGTCTCTGTTCTTGCCAATTTATCATTACTCCTTCTGGTATTAACCATCTAAAAATTATCCCTGTTTTAATTAAGCATTTCGTCAGAAATCGATACTCCTTTCTCAGCTCTCTCACTCTTCTTGGGATCTGTTTTAACATCACTATCTCTCTTCCTTTTGTATTTTCTATCTCATTGATGTCTAGAAGCTGGTTTGGGAAAGCAAAGCAAACTAAATCAGAAGCATGCACAAAAAAGAGGTGCTTTCAAAGAAAACTTACAGCTAAAGTGATTTTGCCTAGAATTTCTTCTGGAATAACGTCATCTAGTACACTATATACATATTTGTAAAATTTATCAAACGAGGTAGACATGAGCTCCATACAGATCCAACAGTCACCCTAAACAAAGGAAGAAAAAAAGTGTTATTGCTGTTATTGTTAAAGTGATGTTTTGGATGTGCTGCACATTTTATAATCATTAAGGGTAAGCAAGCAGAAATAACATTCTTCAAAATTCATCTACTTACTCCTTAAAGGAAAAAGCATTTTTTTTAAAAAAAAATTAGGTATTGACTATCTCACGGGTCGGCAACCCACGGCTCCGGAGCCGCATGCGGCTCTTTGAGCCGTCTCCTGCGGCTCCCAGCCGCCTGGTGCGCGCGCACCTCTTCGAACGGGCAGTGGTGCGCGCGCACCTCTCCAAATGGAGAGTGGCACCGCCCGTTTGGAGAGGTGCGCGCGCACCTCTCCGAATGGGCGGAGGTGCGCGCGCACCTCCCCAAACCTTTGGAGAGGTGCGCGTGCACCTCCGCGTGAACGGGCAGCGGCGCCGCTCTTTGAGAAAGCTGCCGCGGCACGTTTGCAGCCTGCCGAAAGCGGCAGCTCTGCAGACGGGCCGCGGCAGCTTTCCCAAGAAGCGGCGCCGCTGCCCATTCCGAGAGGTGCGCATGCACCTCTTCGAACGACCGTAGGTGCGCGCGCACCTCTTCGAACGGGCAGTGGTGCGCGCGCACCTCTCAAAATGGAGAGTGGCACCGCCCGTTTGGAGAGGTGCGCGCGCACCTCTCCGAATGGGTGGAGGTGCGCGCGCACCTCCCCAAACCTTTGGAGAGGTGCGCGCGCACTTCCGCGTGAACGGGCAGCGGCGCCGCTCTTTGAGAAAGCTGCCGTGGCACGTTTGCAGCCTGCCGAAAGCGGCAGCTCTGAAGACGGGCCACGGCAGCTTTCCCAAGAAGCGCCGCCGCTGCCCATTCCGAGAGGTGCGCGTGCACCTCTCCGAACGACCGTAGGTGCACGCGCACCTCCCCAAACCTTTGGAGAGGTGCGCGCATACCTCCGCGCGAACGGGGAGCGGCACCGCTTTGAGAAAGCTGCCACGGCCCGTCTGCAAAGCTGCCGCTTTCGGGGAGGTGCGCGCGCACCTATGGTTGTTCAGAGAGGTGCGCGCGTACCTCCGCGCGAACGGGCAGCGGCACCGCTCTTTGAGAAAGCTGCCGCGGACGGGCCGGCGCCATCGCGCAACCAGGAACCGGTTCCATCACACATAAAAAATTGGCAACCGTGCGCATCCGTGCATGCGCAAGAAAAAACCATTTTGCGCATGCGCAAAACGTTCTTTGCGTATGCGCGTGCATGGATGCACGCACACGGCTCCCACTTTTTTTATGTGTGATGGAACCGGTTCCCAGTGGCTCTTTTCCTTTTTCAGGTTGCCGACCCCTGGACTATCTGATGGGTTTTAATGGGTACCCTGTTTATTTAAATGACACTGTCCTTTAGTTAGAAAAAACAATTGGTTTCATTATATGTGGACAATTACATTTGCTTCACAAGTAAGTTAAATTTTAATTTATTTCAAGAAGAAGAGATGTTTTGCACTCCATGTGACCTGTTGACTGAATGAAAAGAACATTATACTGTATGACTTTGTGTCCTAAAATTATATGTGATATAATACCAAAGATAACATTATGTTCTTTGGGCTTTGGATCTGTTTCATAGCAGAAGGTCATTATCAATAAGCAAGTTTCTATAAAAAGGCACAGCTTACCACACTACTTCTCTAAGGTGCTATTACAATGAGAACATTGAACATGGAGTGACAGCAAGGCTCAATAACTATGAGTTCAATGCCCTGCCCAAAACATGTCCTCCACAAGATGAAGAGAAGAATTCAAGCATTCTTTGGTGGACTAGCTAGAATAATGTTGCAAATCAGGACCAGGAAGGTTGGGTTTCAAATCACCACTGATCCAGGAACCTCGTAAATAACACTGGCCCAGTTAAAATCTTTTGTCTAACCCAGGGGTCAGCAACCTGAAACAGTGAAAGAGCTACTCGGAACTGGTTCCCTCACAAAAGGAAAAACTGGGAGCCGCAAAAAATGTGTGCACATGTGCGTACATGCGCACATGTGCAGAACAGGGTTTGACTGAAGAGTGGAGCCAAGGCGAGATATGCACCTACCCTGCATATTTGAATTGATTGGTTGAACTTTTTTAGTCCCACTTTTTTTTGGGGGGACTGCACATGGCAGAGGACTGGGAGCCGCAGGAGATGGCTGAAAGAGCCGCATGCGGCTCCAGAGCCGCAGGTTGCAGACCTGTGGTCTAACCTATCCAGTAGGATGATTATGAGTGTGAAAGTATGTCATCTAAAGCCATTTGGAAGGATGATTGGATTAAAATGTAATTAAGAAAATAAAGTTTGAAAATAGAGAGCACAAATTCGTAACTTTTTTTGTCAAACACCAAAACAAAATCATATTCTGAAGCTTTATGTTCAGCTGTTACAACTAGTCCCAGTAATATTTCTCTTGTAGGTACCCCAGTTCATGCGATGTTATTACTATCTTGCCGTTCAATTAATGCATGCCATCACCCGTTAAAACCTGCTGAAAATACTTAAACATTTGGATGCAAAGTAAGAAAATTCTGCAGGCCAACCTCTCTGAAGAGTGCTCCATAAAACTGAACAATATATGGGCAATCACTACTTCGCATCACTACATCCAGATCCATTAAAAGCTGTTTTTGTTCCTTTTCGTCCACTGTTGACCGAATTCTCTGAAAGAACGATAAGGACAAATAATTAAACTCAAGTCATAGTAGACAGATTTTAAAAATATAAATGGATGTTATCAATATGAAATATTCTAAAATGGGAGAAAGTCCTAGCTTGGCAAAGACTTAAACTGAACAGGGGGAAAAAATAAACCAATTATTTAATATAATCATACAGAATACATCTGTAATCACATAGAATACAAGACAGGGAAAGAGAAAAATGTCACAGATACAAGCTAATACCTGTCAGAACTTATCTTGATGCAAATACTTGTTATCTGCAGCAGTGTTGCCCTGCAATACACACACATTTCTACGTCCAGTACCCATCTTCTGGTGGGCTCCTCCAATATATCCTTCCTAATAAGCTTTTAGCCATATTGCATTTCTTGGAAATAAGGAAAATGGAAGCCAGGAGGTGCTGTTTCTCAGTTGCACTCTTGTGAAAATCCTTCCCTTACAATTAAAACATGCACTATTCTTCTCAAACTGCAGAAACTACTGAAGATGGAATTGTTTGGGAATAGCATTCAGTTCAATAGTTGATTGCCATCATGTTTAATTTACTTTGAATTACTTACAAAGCTTTGATATATATTTGATTCTGTCATCTATTTTTCACCATCACTCTATCTTGACTAATTGCTGTTCTGAGTAGTTGTTCATGATTTTAATTTATTGATATTGATCATGGATGTTTTAATGTATGTTTTTGGTGATTTTTTTACCCAAGCTGAAGTTAAGTCAATAGAGTTTCAGCAGTATATAAATAGAATAAATAAATGAATTTTAAGCTCAAAGTTTTGAATTTAAAAAAAATGACTACTATTACTGCAACCTATGCATTTATTCTGAATGTTGTTCCCTGCTCACAATGGCCGTGCAGACAAAGAAAATATAGAGAAATATATTTATAGGTACGTTGGATAAATTTTACCTATTAAAACATTTTCTGATCACTCCACAGAGTTTGAAAAGAACATTTAAAATATTGTGTATAAATATATATATATATGCTGAATTTCTAGATTTTCTTTTTAAGGAAAATGTTCATAAATAAATTTAAATTCACACAAAAAAAGACATAGCTGATGCAAATCATTCAGAAATGTATTTTTTTTCACTTGTTGTATCTTGGAAACTGTTGTAAGATATGATGAAAGCAAAGGCACCATTAGCATTCTCAAGGGAGAAAATTCTTGACTTGCAATTCCATACTACTAAAAGTCCTTGGATTATATTTGACCCCAAAAAAAGAAAAGAAAAAGTAGAGTATCAACCGTTGGCTAGCAGGATTTCTGCATATGGATCTATATAATATTCTTGTTCTAATCGATGCCAATTTGTTTTTTCATGTTTTTTTATTGTGCTTTGAAGACTATTATTTGAAATATTTACAATAATGAAGGCACTGATAGTTTTCTCTGTTGAACAGCAGTTCCCGTAAGAAATGTTGAAGGACAAATATTTTAATCATGCAAGTAGGCAAAGAAATATGATCCTATGGAGACAAAAGCACTAATTATCCTTTGAGGCAATGAACCGATCTACTGCACAAGCTAAGAAAGGTTTCCAATTATGTATCACATGGATTTTCTATTAAGACAGGTAGAATTTCTAAAACAATATAACATCTCAGCACAATTTTTTTTGCAATAATTGGAAAAAATATGCCATTGCCTGAACAGTAAAAGTAAGAATACAAACAAAATTATTACTGTATTAAAGTTAAGTAATATTGCATTAACCTATACTAAAAGTGCAAGCACCAAGTCCAAAATAGTTCTTCACAATTTCTTCCTATTAATGAAAGCTTTGTAAAGCTAAATATTATTGAATTGCAAGGTATCTGATACCTGATGAATATTACAGAAACATCTAAAGCAAACAATTCCAGTGTTTATTCTATGAATAGGTAAAGGTAAAAGTTCCCCCGCACATGCGTGCTAGTCGTTTCCGACTCTGGGGCGGTGCTCATCTCCGTTTCAAAGCCGAAGAGCCAGTGCTTGTCCGAGGACGTCTCCGTGGTCATGTGGCTGGCATGACTAGACGCCAAAGGCGCACGGAACGCTGTTACCTTCCCACCGTAGTGGTCCCTATTTTTCTACTTGCATTCTTACGTGCTTTCGAACTGCTAGGTTGGCAGATTCTATGAATACAGTAGTCTAAAAATGAACATTCGTAGGAAGACATCGGATTGATAAGGTGAATGAGGACTGTTCAAGCATTACTGATGCCACTATTACACTATTAATGTCGCATGAATCAAGATTTTTTAAATATTTAAAAGCAATGACTTTATCCTAATTTGGTAGCAAAGATACCAAACTACACTAGAATCTTCTTACATCTACACTGAGATCTGCAATAAATAAAACAGCACCACAACTTTGGTGAAATGTGTAGATGGCTCCCCCCGTACCTTGCTAAAGAATCATTCACCTTCAGGTTGGTGGATGGAAGCCATCTGACAATCAAATACTAAATTTTATCCAGTGAAAAAATGTCAAACTACATCCTGGATTAATATTAGCTAATATGCTTAGAACTGGCTCACTAGACTAAAAAGGCAGATATACAGCGGCCTCACAACATCTCAGGCCTGCATAGGTGTCTTTTCTTTCATTGAGCCTCCTCAACCTTGTTTACTTCAATTGCTATTTGCAGCAAGTGGTTTTTCAGAAGAGGAATTCAATTCCTCTTTCACATCGGTGCTCCATAGACATCCCTTTTTCAGTTCTAATGCAGACATTTTTTTTAGCAACTGTAAACAAATTTAAAACTATGCTTGTCACTGAGTTATAACGTAAGTAATCACATCTCACGTAAAAAATCCTTATAGCAACAATGTCTACTCACATTATGGATCTCTAGACTTCACTTCATTGAAATATGGGATCATCAGTGCTTCTCCAAGGAAGTTTCCCAGTCTACACAAGCCACAAAATAGCACACACAGAATCTAACTTTTGTTTTATTCCAAAATTTATTTATTTATTGTTATATTTATTACATGTTTTCTGGGCAAATTCTTCCAGAGCTATCTATTATTCTGCATTCCAGAAAACAATAAGCAAAGAATCCATCTCTTTATTTGGAAGTTATGGATATTGAAGATATTGCCTATTATCAAAAAGTGAAGTCTTGACTATAAAATGCATTGGGAAACAGAGGAATAATAAATAATGTAGATAAAAATCCCAAATCCAAACTAAACATCTAGCTGATTATGGGATCAGGGTTTCATTTTTTTCATCGTAGATTTTTTTTTCTTACAGTGCAGGGTCTGCATTTTCAAATCAACCAAATGTTGGATCTATTCACTGTGTCTTGAATTGACCGACTGGTCAGATTTCATGGGATAAGACTGAGTGACCAGCCCAAAGTCATCCAGAAGGCTTTCATGCCTATGGTGCGACTAGAATTCACAATCTCCTGGTTTTAGTCGGGCATCTTAAACTACTAGACCAAACTGGTTCTTTCTTCTAAAATTGATTTAACATTTATTTTCTTCTAGTAGTCTCTTTAACTCAAGCAATATCTGAGTTATTTATGACACTGAATAAGCCATCAGTTCCTCTAACCTTTGTTGTTTTCCTTTAGATCTAATCATTCCTAGAATGTTAAAATCTCCTATAACCCAAGTACAGGCCTGACACCAATAGTAAAGTTCTTTTTTGTTTTTCTTGAATCATTAATGTGCTATGTGACAATCTACTCATTCCAACTCTTGAGTTTGTTCCTATTTTATAAATTTCCCTCGTTTTCTGAACAACCTTTTCCTTGAACATCTGAATTACTTTTGGCATTTTATTGCCACTTCCAATAGAAATTCAGAATCCCCTCTCTTAAGTTCACTTTTAGCTGCCATTGAACAGATGTGCCAGAAAGAGCTGAGGTAAATATTTCAAGCAGACAAACCAATATTTAAAAGCATAAAGCACATAGGTATTCTAGATAAGATTAAAATTATACAGTATGCAAAAGTAATGCTCAGCCTAGGTATAATATAAATAATGTAGAATGCATGGCTTGCTTAAGCTGACAAGTTAAAGCCTAAAATGTTATAGAAGTTCTGCTAATATTCTAAATCCCCACAGGAAGTCTTCTTTGAATGGCTACCCTTTCATCTCAGAATTAGCTTATGTTTAACCTCTCTGGAAGAGCTCTAAGAATTGCATAAACTTTTTCCGGACAACATGCCAGATGGTTATTATAAACAGAACTCATAAACTATTTCATAATGTATCCAGAAATCACAGTAGAAGAAATAAATATAAATGTACCATACCAAAGAGGGACACCTTTAAACAACAAACTTTATTTTATTATATATTTTTTATTTTTTAAATTTATATGCCATCTATCTCACTGTTGAAGCGATTTTGGACAGCTTACAAAATGATAAAATATAAAACACAATTAAAACTTGTAGAGTTAAATAGACACTAAAAACTAAGGGAATGAACAGCATGGGGTGGGGTCTTCTCTCTTACCCCATTAACTGTCTCCAACATAGAGCATTCCCCACTGGGGTCACAGGCCAGCTGGCAGAAGCAGATTTTAAGACTAAGCGGGTGGTGGCGGATCTCTCCTCAAGGGCAGAATGTTCCAAAAGATGGGGGGCACAGGGAAAAGGCTCTTTTCCTAGATCCCACCAACCCAAATTCCTTGGCAGATAAGCCCTTTCTGCTGGAACAAGTGAGGTGGGCCAATCCCACTGGGGTGAGGCGGAGCTTCAAATACCCTTCATATCGGTAGTCAATTTATGACCACAATTGAGCTCAACATTTCTGTTGTTAAATGAGATATTTGTCAAGTGAGCTTTGTCCCATTTAATGACCTTCTTGCCACAGATGTTAAGTGAATCACTGCAGTTGGTAAGTTAGTAAACTGGTTGCTAGGTGAACATGGCTTCCCCACTGACTCTGCTTCTCAGAAGGTTGCAAGAGATGATCACATGACCCTGGGACACAACAATGGTCATAAGTAAGAACCAGTTGCCAAGCATCTGAATTTTAATCACATGACCATAGTAATGCTGCAACGACCGTAAGTGTGAAAAATGGTCATAAATCACTTTTTTTCAGTGCATTTGTAACTTTGAACGGTCACTAAATGAACTGCTGTAAATTGAAGACCACCTGTATTATGTGAGTGGAAGTCTTTACACTGAACCAAACAGTAACAGTAAAAATGGCTGTAACGCTTTCAGACAAATTTATACTCTCAAATAATTCAGTTCTTATTTTTGAATGTGAATAAACCACAGCCTCAGGTAAGATTCTTCTAATTTTTTCCTAGCATAAAACATAATTCAACAAAACTGCATTCCCCTACTAAGAATAAATTACACAAATTTAGGGCAAAAGAGGATAATGCCATTCCATGCGCTTTCAACCTCTTGAAGTCTGACCAGCAGGACATAATAAAATGACTGCCTACTGATCAGTAAGTATATTGCTGTTTTTAAATTCTCTGCTATGGAAAAATCATTAAGGGCTTATGACTAACAGAGCTAGTACCACTGCGCTTATATTGTACTTTTTCAATGCAAAAGTATAGTTTGCACTGTGAAAATGTATAATCTACAGATAGTGATATAGATGATGTTATCTATGTAATTAAACTTTCAAATTATTAAATGTAAAACATTATTTTACTAGCTTGTTTAGCTTTTTGGCATTTGCAATGTAAAACATGCATTGTGCATGCATTAGGAAGAAGCCTCAAAATAATAACCAAACTAATGTACTTTTGCTGCTATTATGCTGAAAGGGTCAATTCATGTATGATAAATACATTTCTGCTTTTTGCTGATCTCAATGCTGTAGCAGTGCAAACAAGCTGCAAAATGCATGTTTAACTGTTCCTTCTACAGTTAGCTATTGTAATTTTAAGACATTTTTTTTAAAAAAAATCCCACACATTTTCCAGTCCCACCCAGTCCTTTATTGCTACAGAATGAAAAATGAGACAAGAAGGCAGAAAGCAATTCTCAACATTCCCTCAAACCATATCAAGTTCTTTTGGATAGCAATCCACTTAAAAGTGTAGTGATCATATTGTGTTCCAAGTTTAGATCAAAATATTTTGATTTCATCTATACTCCTAAGACACTGGAATAGGAGTGAGGAAAACTGATTCCTTCATTACATTTATTGATGTAAGTTAAAATATATCTACAGTGCTGCTGGAGAAAAGCTGTGGAGAATATTTAAAATTCCATAAGCACATTGGTTTAAATCAGTGGTTCTCAACCTGAGATCCATGGACCCCGGGGGGGGCACGTCTTGACAGGGGGGGTCTATGACAATTCGTCTTGGCCAACTCACCATGGGTAACCTGTCAAGGCCAACTTGCTGTGGGATAACTCGCCACGGTCAACTTGCCACACTACAACTTGTTACTGGACAAAAGTTACACTAGTAACAAAAAATGGTGGAATAGAATCATTAAAGAAAGGATGCAAAAGGAGGGACAGAATGAAATGTAATCAACATAAATTAAAATATTTTTTTATTTTAAATAATTAAACAGAATTGTTAAATTGTTCTGCAGTGCGTTGTCCCATGGCAAGTTGGCTCTGGCAAGTTGTCCTGCGGCAAGTTGGTCATGGTGAGTTGGCTATGGTGAGTTGGCCGCAACAAGTTGGCTGTGGCAAGTTGTACCATTCCCTTAACAGGGGGTCTAAGAAGGCTTGAAGAAATGGTTATGACTTAAATTTTAAGTTTTGGTGGTCCATGGCCCTGGTATTTAAAGGTATTTAAAGGGGGTCCGTGGTGAAGAAAAGGTTAAGAACCACTGGTTTAAACTAATGATCTGTCCATGAAAAAGTATTTCTATACATCACTTTTGTACATCACTACAACCTTTTAACATTTTTAATCCCATGTTATGCATATGCAGAAATATTTTTTAAAGGACTATTTTCTTCAAACTTTGTATCATCAGATAAACCAGTAATAAGACAGTTCTTTCTGCTAATACCGCACTTACAAAGTGCTGTATAAACAACAGACATTTGTTGAGTGCTAGATGGATATAACGTTAAATTCTCCATCATGTTTTGCCCTACTATTGGAAGTACAAATAATTATGGGCATCACCTACTTTAACAGCCATAATTTGCCCACTTGGTTTGTGGACCATTTTGTTGACAGACCCATAAGCGCCTCGTCCAATTTCTCCAAGGTCTTTCAAGTCCTCTGCAGTAAAATCCCAATGCTGTTCAGGGGAAATCTTCAATTTTCCTGATGATTCAATGCTGTGTGTTCTCAGTCTCTCTCTGTCAAAAAATTTGGGAAGGAATTTTTCCACATTTTAAATAGTTTAAAACTTTTTTCAGCAGCACCAATCAAAAGCATTTATATAGAGGAATGTACACATAGCTAATGCAAAAAGATAAAACTCCCAAGAAGGAGTGGGATGGGGCAAAATGCAAGATCCTAACTTAATTTTAACTACTACAAAGGAAACAAAAAATATTATTTTTTTAACATGTCTTTGAGGATATTTATAAATTCCTGGCTAAAACCTATTACAAGCAGTGCTAGGAAATGTTTTGTAATTTGTCCCTTTAGAATAATTATATGGCAATAACCATCTTTTTTATGATCTGTATTAAAATATCATTAAAAACTTATATCTGTAGTCAATGCATTTTTATAATTGGTTGATCTTAACACAAAACGCCAAATTATAAGGGCTTTTATCTGTTCAACTTCCAAAAATCATTATAAAGCAACTATTTGGTGTATTTGTAAAGTAAATTAAAAGCCACAAAATGATTGTTGCTAATTTTTATCTCTAAAGGAAAGAAGGAAGTGTATAAAAATATTTTTGTGGCAGGAGCGCCAAATAAAAACATTTTATATCTGATAAGAGAGATGTGAATTGCTAACACTAAACTCTTTAACTCCTACTGTGAAAATATTTTAGATTTACATTTCAAAGTTCTCCTAACACTGTTAAAACTGATTGTCTTGGGAAAAAAACCTTTTTAGTTCTTAGACATGGCTCTTTTCAGGAACGATGCTAAGCCAAGATTTTGTTTGAATTGTATGAATAAGTGCCTACATAATGTTGCATATCCTTTTATGGTAAACTAGTATGTGATTGTATTTGAACAGCGCAAACTATAGTATTACTGCAAATCAAATAGAAATATATAGTTTTATTGAGGTTTCCAAGTATAAATTGACTGAGATGTGCAGACAGATAGAAGAGAAAAACAGGCATTATGTAATAACATATCATTATATATGAATACTAATTTCTTAAGGCTTTTGACCCTTCCCCCTTCATTTCAATATTTTAGGGGACACCATCTACACAGAACGAAGCACTAATGGAGGACTGAGAGGCACAGAATGAGGAAGGCCATATGTGGTTGGATTTTTTGTTATAGAAAGGTTATTTTTTTGTTGTAATTGTGATCTGATATTTTAGGGTTAATTATATTTTTCATGTTTCCACCACAAAATGACAGGAAACGGTGCTGCTCATCTTCAAAAATCATCCCAAAGCGTTTCAAATGTATAGAAAAGAACCAACGGGTGGAGGAGATTACTAACCTTTGGGACACAGAAAACATACAATTCTCTTTAATATGAACCTAGATGTTCAACATAGCTAGGCTTTCTAACATAAATAAGTGAATAAAAAAATGAAATAAAAAGTTGAGTGGAATTGAAGTTTAAGCAACAAAATTTCAAACTTTGCCACGACACTCATAAAAACAATCACCCCAATTAAAAGACCATCATACTGATGCTATGAATTCAGCATTCCCATGCTCCTGCTGGAGTCCTGCAGATTATCAGTAAAATGAAAATACTTGCATTTGAGGAAGAACTTGTGGTTGGGGAAAAGATTCAGATACTACGGAGGAAAGTAGAACTAGACATCTCAATTCCTAGAGGAAAACACTTGGATTCCATAGTAATTGTCTTCTGCATATTGCTGAACGTGTAGAACGGGGGTGCGGAACTATGGCCCTTTTACGATCTGTGAACTTCAACTACCAGAATTCCTGAGCCAGCTGGCTCAGGAATTCTGGAAGTTGAAGTTCACAGATCGTAAACGGGCCATAGTTTCCCATCTCTGGTGTAGAACATAATAGCCTTCTGTTCCAGGACACTGATGATTCAGATAAAGAATTTAACTAATGATAAAAACAATTACATCATCATACCCATAATTTCCTCCCCCATAGCCCTTTATATAATGTCTTGTATATCTTAGGCAGGTAACAAGAACATAGCTCATGATCGCCTGAGGTGTCACAATTTTTCTAGGACTCAGTTATAGGGTTTTCTCACCCCATTCACCTTGCAAATACTCATTGCCCTCACTACTTAAGTTAGTTCCTTTTTAGTTTAATACAGACTTACAATGAATAAACACGATACAACGTTAGTGGAAATTAAGTTTTTAACTTAAAATCAAATACCTATTATCATTGTTGTTCAAAAAATGATTTGGCTCCGTGCAACGTAAACAAAATTACTTCTTTTCTATCCAACCTAACATTAACATCATCACGATCTAATTTATTCAGATTATAGTTCATAACAATTTCTCATTAAAAATTTAAAAATCCATATTACAAGCATTTGAAATTAAACTCAAAGGGACAAACATTTAGAAGACATGAAACATATAAGTTAAAGCAAGATTCAAATTATATAATCCAATATATTTTAAAAAGTCAATACAGATTTTTGAAATTCTATTGAAGTGTTAAAAAAAAAGGCGAAAGATTTATACGATCTGAAGAGAAACCAGAGAAATATTGGTCGCACTATAGAATTAGAAGAGTGGGAACAAATTGGGAAGAAAACTATAAAATTAACGTTAGCAACGGCATTTAAAGAAAATATGTACAAAATGTTGTATAGATGGTACTTACCGTATATACTTGAGTATAAGCCGACTCGAGTATAAGCCGAGACCCCCAATTTTACCCCCAAAAACTGGAAAAAGTTATTGACTCGAGTATAAGCCGAGGCTGGGAAATGCAGCAGCTGGAGGCTGGATCCCCCTGCTGAGATGAGAGAACGGGGTGGCAAGCCGCCGAGAGAATGGGGCGGTGGAGTGCTCCGCCGAGAGAATGGGGCGGCTTGCTGTTCTCTCGGTGCAGCACGGCAGAGGCTGGATCTCGCAAAAGAAGTCTCCGCTGAGCGAGAGAATGAGGCGTCTCAGCGCCCATTTTCTCGGTGAAGACTTCTTTCAGGGGATGCAGCTTCTGCTGCCCCTTTCTCTCAGCTGCCCAGTGGAACAGCTTGCCACCAGAAATCAAGAGTGCTCCATCACTGGAGGTTTTTAAGAAGAGACTGGACATTCACCTGTCTGAGATGGTATCGGTCAGTGGTGGCGAAACTTTTAGAGACCGAGTGCCCAAACCGCAAGCCAAAACCCACTTGTTTATCACAAAGTGCCAAGGCAGCATCGGCATTCTGGTGCCCTCGGGGGAGGGCACAGGGAGGCGCCTCTGAGTGCCGTCTCTGGCACGAAAAAAAAGGGGGAGCAAAAAATGGGCCACCGTACCGCAAGGCACAAAAACGCCAACCGCCGTGCCGCAGGGTGCAGATACAAGGCACCGCATCACGTGAGAACGGGGCTGGGCTAGTGAGTATCACGCAGGCACTAGCCCCGCCCCCTTTGCAGCATGTGCCTGCTCGTGGCCCCGTGCGCGCATGCACGCATGTAAAATGCTTCCCCCTCCCTTTTCTTCCAGTCCACCAACCAACAAGGACCTGCTGCTGGCAGCGGTGGTGGCGCACGTGCCAACAGAGAGGGCTCTGAGTGCCACCTCTGGCAGGCGTGCCATAGGTTCACCACCACTGGTATAGGTCCTCCTGCTTGAGCAAGGGGCTGGACTAGAAGACCTCCAAGGTCCCTTCCAGCTCTATTCTATTCTATTCTATTCTATTCTATTCTATTCTATTCTATTCTATTCTATTCTATTCTATTCTATTCCATTCACTTTCTATATTTCTATTCTATTCTATTCTATTCTATTCTATTCTATTCTATTCTATTCTATTCACTTTCTATATTTCTATTCTATTCTATTCTTATTACCATTCTCTATTCTATTCTATTCTATTCTATTCTATTCTATTCTATTCTATTCTATTCTATTCTATTCTATTCACTTTCTATATTTCTATTCTATTCTATTCTATTCTTATTACCATTCTCTATTCTATTCTATTCTATTCTATTCTATTCTATTCACTTTCTATATTTCTATTCTATTCTATTCTATTCTATTCTTATTACCATTCTCTATTCTATTCTATTCTATTCTATTCTATTCTATTCTATTCTATTCACTTTCTATATTTCTATTCTATTCTATTCCATTCACTTTCTATTCTATTCTATTCTATTCTATTCTATTCTATTCTATTCTATTCTATTCACTTTCTATATTTCTATTCTATTCTATTCTATTCTATTCTATTCTATTCTATTCACTTTCTATATTTCTATTCTATTCTATTCTATTCTATTCTATTCTATTCTATTCACTTTCTATATTTCTATTCTATTCTATTCTATTCCATTCACTTTCTATTCTATTCTATTCTATTCTATTCTATTCTATTCTATTCTATTCTATTCTATTCACTTTCTATATTTCTATTCTATTCTATTCTATTCTATTCTATTCTATTCTATTCTATTCATTCTATTCTATTCTATTCTATTCTATTCTATTCACTTTCTATATTTCTATTCTATTCTATTCTATTCCATTCACTTTCTATATTTCTATTCTATTCTATTCTATTCTATTCTATTCTATTCTATTCTATTCTATTCTATTCTATTCTATTCACTTTCTATATTTCTATTCTATTCTATTCTGTTCTGTTCTGTTCTGTTCTACGTTCTGTTCCAATCCATTCCATATTTTCTATTCCATTCTGTTCCACTGTCAGAGCCCATCGGAGGCAACCCAGTCAGCCCAAACAGGAGTTACACTAAGGCTACGCAGCCTCTCCTCTCAACCTGAACCCCTCCTTACCTTTCCTTTTATCTGCATCCTATTTTTAATTGCCGGCTCTGCCCTGCCCTATTTTGTCCTGTGAGGATGGGGAGAAACAGCAAGTGAGTGAGGATGGGGAGAAACAGCAAGAAGACCGGGTGGGGTGGGGTGGGTTAATCACTAAACCTTCCAGTGTTTAACCAAAGCAGCTTTTGCATTTGTCAAGCTCTGCTAGCAGGGCACTGGACGGGCCTGGCGGAGCTGCTGAAGGTGAACGGGAGAAGGTGAGTCTTCGCCGAGAAAATCTCAGCGCCCATTTTCTCGGCGAAGACTTCTTTCGGGGGATGCAGCTTCTGCCGCCCCTTTCTCTCAGCTGCCCAGCTAAGAGAAGGGGTGACAGAGGCTGGATCCTCCGAAACAAGTCTCCGTGAGACGAGAGAACAAGGTGTTGGAGCGCTCCGCGAAGTGTGGGGTGGGGAAGCTTGCCGCCCATTCTCTCAGCGACGAAGACTTCTTTCGGGGGATGCAGCTTCTGCCGCCCCTTTCTCTCAGCTGCCCAGCTAAGAGAAGGGGTGACAGAGGCTGGATCCTCCGAAACAAGTCTCCGTGAGACGAGAGAACAAGGCGTTGGAGCGCTCCGCGAAGTGTGGGGTGGGGAAGCTTGCCGCCCATTCTCTCAGCGACGAAGACTTCTTTCGGGGGATGCAGCTTCTGCCGCCCCTTTCTCTCAGCTGCCCAGCTAAGAGAAGGGGTGACAGAGGCTGGATCCTCCGAAACAAGTCTCCGTGAGACGAGAGAACAAGGCGTTGGAGCGCTCCGTGAAGTGTGGGGTGGGGAAGCTTGCCGCCCATTGTCTCAGCGATGAAGACTTCTTTCGGGGGATGCAGCTTCTGCCGCCCCTTTCTCTCAGCTGCCCAGCTAAGAGAAGGGGTGACAGAGGCTGGATCCTCCGAAACAAGTCTCCATGAGACGAGAGAACAAGGCGTTGGAGCGCTCCGCGAAGTGTGGGGTGGGGAAGCTTGCCGCCCATTCTCTCAGCGACGAAGACTTCTTTCGGGGGATGCAGCTTCTGCCGCCCCTTTCTCTCAGCTGCCCAGCTAAGAGAAGGGGTGACAGAGGCTGGATCCTCCGAAACAAGTCTCCGTGAGACGAGAGAACAAGGCGTTGGAGCGCTCCGTGAAGTGTGGGGTGGGGAAGCTTCCCGCCCATTGTCTCAGCGACGAAGACTTCTTTCGGGGGATGCAGCTTCTGCCGCCCCTTTCTCTCAGCTGCCCAGCTAAGAGAAGGGGTGACAGAGGCTGGATCCTCCGAAACAAGTCTCCGTGAGACGAGAGAACAAGGCGTTGGAGCGCTCCGTGAAGTGTGGGGTGGGGAAGCTTGCCGCCCATTCTCTCAGCGACGAAGACTTCTTTCGGGGGATGCAGCTTCTGCCGCCCCTTTCTCTCAGCTGCCCAGCTAAGAGAAGGGGTGACAGAGGCTGGATCCTCCGAAACAAGTCTCCGTGAGACAAGAGAACAAGGCGTTGGAGCGCTCCGTGAAGTGTGGGGTGGGGAAGCTTGCCGCCCATTGTCTCAGCGATGAAGACTTCTTTCGGGGGATGCAGCTTCTGCCGCCCCTTTCTCTCAGCTGCCCAGCTAAGAGAAGGGGTGACAGAGGCTGGATCCTCCGAAACAAGTCTCCATGAGACGAGAGAACAAGGCGTTGGAGCGCTCCGCGAAGTGTGGGGTGGGGAAGCTTGCCGCCCATTCTCTCAGCGACGAAGACTTCTTTCGGGGGATGCAGCTTCTGCCGCCCCTTTCTCTCAGCTGCCCAGCTAAGAGAAGGGGTGACAGAGGCTGGATCCTCCGAAACAAGTCTCCGTGAGACGAGAGAACAAGGCGTTGGAGCGCTCCGTGAAGTGTGGGGTGGGGAAGCTTGCCGCCCATTGTCTCAGCGACGAAGACTTCTTTCGGGGGATGCAGCTTCTGCCGCCCCTTTCTCTCAGCTGCCCAGCTAAGAGAAGGGGTGACAGAGGCTGGATCCCCCGAAACAAGTCTCCGTGAGACGAGAGAACAAGGCGTTGGAGCGCTCTGCGAAGTGTGGGGTGGGGAAGCTTGCCGCCCATTGTCTCAGCGATGAAGACTTCTTTCGGGGGATGCAGCTTCTGCCGCCCCTTTCTCTCAGCTGCCCAGCTAAGAGAAGGGGTGACAGAGGCTGGATCCTCCGAAACAAGTCTCCGTGAGACGAGAGAACAAGGCGTTGGAGCGCTCCGCGAAGTGTGGGGTGGGGAAGCTTGCCGCCCATTCTCTCAGCGACGAAGACTTCTTTCGGGGGATGCAGCTTCTGCCGCCCCTTTCTCTCAGCTGCCCAGCTAAGAGAAGGGGTGACAGAGGCTGGATCCTCCGAAACAAGTCTCCGTGAGACGAGAGAACAAGGCGTTGGAGCGCTCCGCGAAGTGTGGGGTGGGGAAGCTTGCCGCCCATTGTCTCAGCGACGAAGACTTCTTTCGGGGGATGCAGCTTCTGCCGCCCCTTTCTCTCAGCTGCCCAGCTGAGAGAAGGGGGTGACAGAGGCTGGATCCCCCGAAACAAGTCTTCGCCGAGAAAATGGGTGGCAAGCTTCCACCGCCCCATTCTCTTAGCGGAGGCTTGCAGAGGTGGCGGCGGAGCTGCGCGCGCAGCTCTCCAAACCGCCGCAGCCCGTTTGGAGAGCTGCTGCCTTCGTCCATGTTTGATGAAAGCAGCAGCTCTCCAAACGGGGGTAGAAGTTCTTTTTTTTTTTTGTTGTTGACTGGAGTATAAGCCGAAGTGGAGTTTTTCAGCCCAAAAAGTGGGCTGAAAAATTCGGCTTATACTCAAGTATATACGGTAGGTCCCGCACGAATTTCAAAAATGTTTCCCAATGCAAATGACAAATGTTGGAAATGTGATTCTGCCAGGGGCACTTTTTACCATCAATGGTGGACTTGTCCAAAGGTTAGGCGTTACTGGACCAATATAAAAAATTGGTTATTTCAAATAACAGGATATGATCTTCAATTGTACCCAGCTATTTTCCTCTTGGGGCCGAAGCCACAAGAAGTACCAAAAAATGTTTGGTATCTAGTAATACATATTACAACAGCGGCGCGTATGATTTATGCGCAATATTGGAAGACGAAGGAAATCCCAACGGACTATCAAGTAATAGAGAAAGTATTACTATGCGCAGAGTCAGATCGAATGACATATATTCTCAAAGGGAAAAGTGAATCACTTTTCAATAAAAGTTGGGACTCCTGGTATTCATGGTTACAAAATAGAATATTTAATCTCAACGGGGGAAATACCAGATGATTGTGTATTATTATTTGAGGTATAGAATCTGGAGATACCGTATATACTTGAGTATAAGCCGACTCGAGTATAAGCCGAGACCCCCAATTTCACCCCCAAAAACTGGGAAAAGTTGTTGACTCGAGTATAAGCCGATCCGCCGTTCTGCATGCCTCGGAGGCTGGATCCGCGCTCTGCAAGCCTCTGGGATCCTGGGAGGCCTAATGCAAGCACCAGCCCGCCTGCCTCAGGTCTCCCCCACCCCCAGATACTGGGCTTCAGCACAGCTGGCTGTCTTGCCAAAGAGAAACATCTGGGAAGGAAAACCCTGTCTTACCTCTTTCCCAATTCTGCCTCTGCCCTTCCTCCTACCAAGGTGTTCTGGGACTAGTTCCCTAGCCTTTTGGAGCTTTTGGTGTTCGCCCATCAGCTGTCTACGGGGAGGCAACAAAGCTGCCTCTCTAGGCTTTGAGAAAAGGCCCCTTGCACAAAAGGCAGCTTCAGGACGAGCTTCCAAAAACCCTTTCCTTCCTTAACGCCCTCCCCACCTTCCCCCAGAAAGCCATATTTCTTTTTTTTTTATTGAAAATTTTTATTGAAGTTACAATATTATCCCCTCCCCAACCCACCCCAGAACCCCTCCCCCTCCCCCATATTTCTTCAATAACAAAAACATAAAAAGCTGGTTGGGATGTACTCGCTGATTTCCCCCCCCCTTTTTTTAGATGCTAAAACTAAACTCTCCCTCTGCCTTCCAACCAATATACCTTTTTAAAATCTTACCTTGGCTCCAGATGGAAGAGTAGAGGAACTAAGCTAGTAAGGAGAGAATTTTTTTCTGCAACTTTTTACTCCTGAAGTAGTAGTAGTAGTAATAGTAGTAGTAGGAATAATAATAATAAATCCCTAAAAGTTGTGCCAGAAAATGGAGGACGCTGGGTCTTTGCAAGTTTTAGCTGTCTGTCAGACTGCCTGAAAAGGGCGGCCTTCAGGCAGCCAGGCGGACAGCTAAAGCTTGCAAAGACCCAGCGTCCTCCATTTTCTGGCATAACCTTCGGAGATTACTTTAAAAAAAACAAACAAAAAAAACCTTCAGAGGAAAAACAGCTGCAGAAACATTTTGTCTCCTTGCTGGCTTGGTTCATCTACTCTTCAGCCAGGAGGGAGTCCAAGGCCTAGAGAAGGAGAGCTTTGCAGCATCCCTATGGACAGCTGATGGGCAGACAGCTGAAAGAAGCAGGCAGGCAGGGCGCGGAGGAACGGAGACCTGCAGGTCTCGGACTGCGGTGGCTTGGGAGAGGTGCGCGCGATCCCGGAAGCACCAAAGCCTCGGCCGCGCACAAGTCCTCGGTAAGTTTTTTTGTTGACTGGAGTATAAGCCGAAGTGGAATTTTTCAGCCCAAAAAGTGGGCTAAAAATTCGGCTTATACTCAAGTATATACGGTATATACAATTATAGATTTCTAATATTTGGTAATTAAAGGTTACTTAGCCTGGGATGCACGAGAAAAAGAAATTAGGGGTAGTATTACACTCCCCGGTCCTGTCTAATATTGTTGTTCTTGTTTTTTTGGTGTCTAGGATGTCTTGGTGTTTTTCTATTTGATGCACTTTTCAGTACTTTGTAATAATGTTCTTGTTTTTTTATTTAAAATTTGTTTAATAAAATTTATAAAAATTTTAAAAAAAGAAGTGTTAATACCAGTACATTTTCATTTTTGATAAGTACTTGGGGGAAAAATTGTTTATTATCTACAGAAATTATTTACAAAACTACAAAATTAAGCGAACAAAAGACAAACCGAAGGGGCAATTCCAATCCTCAATTTTACTGATATATCCAAAACGAAGGACATCTGAGAATAATTTGAAATTAAGTACATTTTATCTTTACCAATTACCTACTTATGATTGAGGATAATAAACACTCACGTAAAAAACTATTTTGCACAGCAATGATGGAAATAAATGTTCTTTCTGTATAACTGACATATTTGGAGTTATTTCATAAAATGACTTTGTTACAGTTAGTTTTCCATTCTTTGCAAAATATTGTACAATCTTTCTTTGATGGATAAACAATTTTGATGGATAAACAATTTTATTTGTGTTTTTAAGTAAAAATGTTTAACTATGGAAGTTGTTTGTGTTTTCATCAAGAACTGTTCTATATCCATAGTAACTCTGCTATTATTTCCTACAACTTCACTGTCTACAAGAGAACATCCACAAATGGATGAGGAACTGGAATTTTGCATCACATTACCTAGCATGTAATCTACAAATGTTTATACGATAATCAATATTTTTAGCCTTATAGATGCCATAAGTTTTTAGAGCATGGATATCCAGCCTTTTAGCTGACCTGGGCCACACTGAATGAAGAAGAATGATCTTGGACTACATATAAAATATATAATATAGTTAATACATATAAGTCACAAGTCACACAATAATGTTAAAAATATCAATAAAGAAGCATATCAATAGCTCAAGGTTGAAATGAGGGGTCTTTGGTGCTCTCTCAGCTTGGTTGTTTCTTTGCAGACTTTTCATTACCCAAACTAAGTAACACCATCAGTGCTAGTAAGGAGTGAGGTTTGCTCTCAGTTTATCTTCTAGGCTAGTGGCTTGCCCTGTCACTATTGGTGGGGATGGTCTTGGAGAGGGGTCTTCAAACTTGGCCCTTTTATGACTTGTGGACTTCAAAGCTGGCTGAGGAATTCTGGGAGTTGAAGTCCACAAGTCTTAAAGTTGCCAGGTTGGAGACCACTATTCCTAAGTTTCTTTGACTATTAAATGATTGCAGGTTCTTTCGTCTCTTGCCTGAAGGTTTTCTAGGCAGCATTTTCTCTCTCTTTTCTCAAAATTATCTATTAATTTCATTATACAAAGAAATAGCTTGTTTAGACAATCTCTTTGAGGTGTGAAAAAGGGGGAGAGCTTAGCAACACGACAACACATAAACTGATTGCAATGGCAAACGTGACTGACAGAGAAATGCTGCAAAGGTCATAAATATAGGCATTGGTCACAAATGTCCTTTTTCATCACCGTTGTAACTGCAAATGATCACTAGGCAATCATTAATCAAGGTCTACCCCTGTGATATTTCTTGCCTGCTTTTAAGGGCAAAATCCCACCTAAACCAACTTATAAACAGGAAGTCATGCTGTTACTATTGCCACTATTACTACTCACAGTTTGCAAAATACTGCAAGTGCTCTATCTGAAATGAGGTCCTCCCATCCCTCTGAGATCCAGGTATTCCTTTTTTTTAATAGATTTTATTAGTTTTTATGGGGGTTAGGGGTAAGGTAAGAGTCGGGATTAGGGTTTGGGTTTGGGTTTTTCCAAATAACATTTTCAATATTTAGCAAACAGCATAATGTCTGGGTACATGTATTTAACTAACAATGATATAGTTAATTATCATAAACAATGTTAATTCATCACTCAATAGCCTTCTTCTTACTAATATAAATTCAAAATTACATATAACATTCCTTTCTCTCTGACTTGTTTTTCTAGCCATTGATAAAAAATTTCCCATGTTCTAAAGTACACTGAGTCTTTACAGTCAATTTATCGATTTCTGCACACTCTAGAATTTTCTTAATTAGTACTTCTTCAGTTGGTAAGTTTTCATTTTTCCAATGTTGGGCAAATACCATTCTTGCTGCCGTTAATATGTGTAGTATTAGTTATCTACAGTCTTTCTCATAATTAGCTCCTATTATTCCTAACAAAAATAATTCTGGCTTAAAGTCTATTTGTTTTTTAGTCATTTTCTCCAACTATAAATGTATTTTAACCTAAACTCTTTTTCCTTTAGGGCATGTCCACCAGATATGATAATAAGTACCTGGTCTCTGTTTACATTTCCAACAATTGTTTGAAGTATTTTTAAACATTTTTGTTTTATCTCACTGGTGTCATATGTCATCTGTAAAACATTTTATTTAAGTTTTCCTTATATGGCACTGCTTTAGTTAATTTAACATTTCTTTCCCATAACTTTTGCCAATCTTCTAATATTATATCCAAAATTCTTTGCCCATTTTATCAGTTTCTTTTACTTGTTTTGCCTCCATCTTTAAATTTAACAGAAATCTATAGTTTCTTAATCAACTTTTTGTCTGTTTTTAACAGTATCTGATCAAAGTCTGTCTGTTCTTTATAAAATCCCATTGTTTTAACATCTTTTTCATATCTCGTTTGAATTTGCAGATATGGCTACCATGCTAAGTCAATACCTTGTTCTTGTAATTCTTGTCTGTCTTTCAATTTTCCTTCATTGTACAAAATAACTTTATAAGTCACAACTTTATCCTAATTAATTAAATTTGGGTAAGCAAAAGCTTCCGTTGTTGAAAGCCATTTGGGTATCTTAATGTAATTTTTTTTCTTTTATTCTTTCCCATTCTGAAAGAGATGCATTCCTTATAAAATGGTTTTCAAAGTATCTATGTATTTTATTCTTTCCATATCACAGAAAGGCATGGCAACCGATTTACAGGTCATGTCCCTCTAGGTACAATAGTCTTTTATCTCTAAGCATTATCCATTCTTTAAACCAAATATAACCTCCAGTCCGGCAGTCCAAATCCTCTACAAATGCTTCTTGTAGCATTTTCACTTTGATTCTAGCTTTTTTTCCCTTGCCAGATCAATTTCAATATTATTGTATTCAGTTCATCAAAAAAGGCTTTTCCCAGGCTTACAGGGATCGTTGAAATAAAAAGAGCATTTTTGGTAAGATATTCATTTTCACTGTTGCTATTCTCCCCAACATTGAAAGTTGGGGGTTCTTCCAATTTTCCAAATCCAATTTTGTTTTAGCAGTCTTACATAATTATCTTCTTTTACTGTTACACATTTTGCTGTTAAATACATTCCCAAGTACTTGACTTTTTTAACTATTTGAAGATTATTTTTTTGTTAGTTGATTTTTTTATTTTTCTGTTAAATTCTTTGTTAGCACTTTGGTCTTTTCTCTGTTTATTGTCAACCCTGCCACTTCTCCAAATTTTTCTATTTTCTCCAAAAGCTTAGTGCTTGTTTCCAGTGGATCTTCCAGTATAAAAACCAGGTCATCTGCAAATGGTTGTAATTTATACTTTTCATCTTTTATCTCCAGTCTTTTAATTTCTATATCTTGTCTAATGTTTCTATTCAGTACTTCCAATGTTAATATGAATAGTAATGGAGATAGTGGACATCCCTGTCTTGTGCCCTTTTTAATATTGAAGTTTTCTGTAAGATTTCCTTTTACAATTATTTTGGCAGTTTGTTTACAATAAATTGTTTTGATTACATTTATAAAGTTTTTTTTTCCAAAGTCCATTTCTGCAAGTTGCTCAAACATAAATTGCCAGTTTACGTTATCAAACGCTTTCTGTGCATCAAGGAATGTTAAGGCTCCTGGCCCAGGTATTCCTTATCCTGGTGTTTCAAAGGGCCTTGAAGATCTAGCAAGGATTAGTAGGTCTGCTTCTGGTGCTGTCTGGTATTTGTCATCTTTTGTTCCTTGTTTTTACTTACATTGTTTTATTGTGGGTTCGTTTTTTTAAAAAAACCTGTAAACCTTCTAGAGTCATAGGGAATAATAATAATAATAATAATAATAATAATAATAATAATAATAATAATAATAATAATAATAATAATAATAAGTAGTAGTAGTAGTAGTAGTAGTAGTAGTAGTTGGAAGGGACCTTGGAGGTCATCTAGTCCAACCCCCTGCTAAGGCAGGAAACCCTATACCATTTCAGACAAGTGGCTGGCCAGTCTCTTCTTAAAAACTTCCAGTGTTGGAGAATTCACCACTTCTGGAGGGAGGTTGTTCCACTGGTTAATTGTTCTGTCAGGAAATTTCTCCTTAGTTCTAGGTTGCTTCTCTCCTTGACTAGTTTCCATCCATTGCTTCTTGTCCTGCTTTCAAGTGCTTTCGAGAATAGCTTGACTGCCTCTTCTTTGTGGCAGCCCCTGAGATACTGGAACACTGCCATCATGTCACCCCTCACCCTTCTCTTTGTTAAACTACACATACCCAATTCCAGCAACCGTTCCCTATATATTTTAGCCTCCAGTCCCCCAAACATCCTTGTTGCTCTTCTCTGTATTCCTTCTAGAGTCTCGACATCTTTTTTACATCCTGGTGACCAAAACTGGATGCAGTATTCCAGGTGTGGTCTTACCAAGGCATTGTAAAGTGGTATTAGTACTTCACGCGATCTTGATTCTATCCCTCTGTTAATGCAGCCTAGCACTCTGTTGGCTTCTTTGGCAGCTGCAGCGCACTGCTGGCTCATATTTAAGTGATTGTCCACTAGGACTCTGAGATCTCTCTCACAGTTGCTACTATTAAGCAAGGTACCACCTATACTATACCTGTGCATTTGATTTTTCCTGCCTAAATGTAGAACCTTACTTTTTTCACAATTGAATTTCATTTTGTTAGATAGTGCCCAGTGTTCAAGTCTGTCCAGATCCTCCTGTATTTTAAGCCTATCTTCTGGAGTATTGGCTATTCCTGCCACCTTGGTGTCGTCTGCAAATTTGATGAGTTTCCCATCTATCCCCTCATCCAAATCGGTGATGAAGATGCTGAAGAGCACTGGACCCAGAACAGAGCCCTGGGGCACCCCACTACACACTTCCTTCCATGTAGATGCAGTTCCATTGAGGACCACACGCTGAGTACGGCCTATCAGCCAGCTACGATCCATCTGGTGGTGATGCTATCTAACCCACATTTTTCTACTGTGCTCCTCCACCCACTTCTCCTTAACTCACAGTTCTGTAGCCTTTCCCAGCAGCATGACAGAGTGTATAAGCTTAATCAATAAATAAATACTATTAATAATAACAACAGCAGCTAGTTACTAGTATCTGCTAGTACAAACTCTGGCACTAGAACAGAGGGAAAAAACCGTATTCAGGAAAAGTAAATCAATTAAATAACAGTGATGAGACTTTAATGAATCCTAGGTAGATGATGATTGACCAAAACAACCACTTTCAAAGATTTAAATTTGTTTAAACACAATCAGAAAGTTCCTTATCTGATCTTAAATTAAAAACAGCTTGACATGGATAAAGGAAATCCCAAATTGCTTTTGTGCTTTAAATATTGGAAGCGTTAGGGTTAGTGTTTGGAAATAACACATCAATAATAATGAAGTTGATTCCATATAATTGTTTTCTCTGTCTCATTCCTACCAACACTACCAATTTACATTTCTAGAATTGAATTGAATTGAATTTATTCAATTTATATGCCGCCCTTTTCCCTAAGGACTCAGGGCGGCTCACAACAATAAAAAGTTAAAAAACATAAAATACAAAATTTAAAAAAGAATTAAACCATAAATGTAATAAATACATAACAATTAACCCAATAAAACCAAATTTAAAACTATAGTCAGTCCAGGCCCGATTGTTGGAATATCCATGTCTTCAGGTCACGGCAGAAGGACCGAAGGTCAGGGGCCATCCGCAGCTCTGGAAGCAACTCATTCCAGAGGGTCGGCACGCCTGCAGAGAAGGCTCTCCCCCTAGGGGTCGCCAGCCGGCATTGCTTAGCCGACGGAACCCTGAGGAGGCTGACTCTGTGGGAGCGAACCGGGCGATGGGAGGTTGACAATGGCAGCAGGTGGTCTCACAAGTACCCTGGGCCTAAGCCATGTAGGGCTTTAAAGTTAATTACCAGCACCTTGAATCGTACCCAGAGGGCAACCGGAAGCCAATGCAGCTCGCGCAGGAGTGATGTAACATAAGCACCCGCGCGGCCACATTCTGCACCAGCTGAAGCCTCCGGGTGCACTTCAAGGGCAGCCCCATGTAGAGAGCATTGCAGTAATCCAGGCGAGAAGTGACAAGGGCGTGGGTGACTGTGCATAGGGCATCTTGGTCCAAAAAAGGGCGTAACTGGCACAGCAGGTGAATCTGTGCGATGGCCCCCCTGGTCACAGCAGTTAGATGATCCTCCAAGTTAAGTTGTGAATCCAGGAGGACACCCAGGTTACGGGCCCTATCTGAGGGGGGCAATACCTCCCCCCCATCAAAAGAGATGGAACATGTTGGACAATACGAGATGCTGGTATCCACAGCCACTCGGTCTTGGGAGGGGTTCAGCCTGAGCCTGTTCCTTCCCATCCAGACCCGCACCGCCTCCAGGCACTGGGACATCACGTCAAGGGCATCACTGGGTTGACTCGGGGTGGAGATGAACAACTGGGCATCATCCACATATTGGTGATACCTCACCCCAAAGCCATGGATGATCTCACCCAGCGGCTTCATATAGATGTTAAACAGGAGGGGGAGAGAACCGACCCCTGAGGCACCCCACAAGTGAGGGACCTCGGGGTAGATCTCTGCCCCCCTGCTAAAACAAACTGTGAGCGGCCTGAGGTAGGAGAACCACCGTAGAACAGTGCTTCCCACTTCTAACCCCCTGAGCCGTCGCAGCAGGTTACCATGGTCGATGGTATCAAAAGCCGCTGAGAGGTCAAGTAGGACAAGGACAGAGGAACAACCCTTGTCCCGGGCCCGCCAGATATCATCTACCAGTGCGACCAAAGGTTTCCAAAGGTTGCTCCACACAGAATTATTGCCTGTAGGTGTTATCATTTTACATTATTAGTTTTCTGGAAATAAGCTAGAGCAAACACTACACCAAATTAAGCTTTGCCTCTTCAACCGAATCATTAATGGGTCTGAAGATTTTTCACTTCACCACCTTGTCTCACTAATTTATAAAATCTTACTACTTTCACAACTTCTCTTCCTGCGGTACTTCTACTTTTACTCAATCAAATCAATCAAGCTTAAAGATTCATAATGATTCCTTTCCCAGAAGTATGCTCAAATAGACTAATGCTTAAGCTATGCATCTGAAGCAGAACTTTTTTCAAAGCAGATATTCATCAATCATTTATTTTTGGATAACCAAAAAGCCCAATCCACTTTTTCTGTATTCTCTCATTTCATCTTGCTTCAATCCATCCACTCATATTACCTAATAGAATAGTCTTTTTCCATATGACATTTGAGTCGCTGTGAGCGAGTAGGCGGCTCTATAAATTTTCTAAGTAAATAAATAAATTTGGATTCTTGTGCAATTTTCCAGTACTCATCCTTGTTCCTTACATTACTGATATGCAACATGGGACATCTCAAACCTATGTACTCTTTCATATGAAACTACAATAAACTATATGATCCTAGCCCATACTTTCCAACATACTTAATATACTCATCATCTCATTTCAAGATCAAATTACCTTTAAGTCTATTACATCTTTTTTCTTTCTTTCTCTTATTTTCACAAGCAAACTACTTATCTATTTTTCTCATTTCATTTCCTTATCATTAACTCTTCTTCCATTCTATGTGTCAGAGTGGTCACCGGATGAGGCCAGAGATATTTACCCCCGACCAGGGTTTTGGCCAATCAAGGACTTCACACAATGCTTTTTAATAAACAAAGGCATACACTAGATAATCAGCCTTAGTCTTACCTGTACCACACGAAGCAATCTCTGCTAAAATCTGGCCAGTTTTTTCCCAATTGAATGCCATAAATGCAACTGAAGTTTAGTTTTATATCTGGTATGGTAGTGCGATTTTAGTCAAGCCAAGGTTCTGCTACCTGTACCTGGAGGTACAGGCTATATAATGACATATTCAGGAAATAGAGTATTACTCAATTATATATCCTAATCTATTATATGGAAAAGTAAATATATTCAAATATTTCCCCAATTGCTAGAAAAGCTACAAACACATATATACAATACTTAGAATAGATGATACAGGTAGTCTCTGGGTTACAACAGCAACTGGAACCACAACTGCTACCCCTAAACAATGCAGCCATAAAACACATGACATCGCTTACTAACAGCAATTCTAGGAATCCTGCTTCCTGTCATTAAATAAGGACAGCATGGGTCATTAAGAAAGGATCTCATGTGACCACACTTCTTTTGATTTTGTTTTGGGGAAGCCAGCAGGGAACATTGGAAATTGGGATCACATGAATGCGGGGACACAACAGCTGGAACTCTAAGGGCTCTTCATACGTCTCCCTTGTTCAGCGCCATCACAAGTTTGAATGGTTGCTGAATGACTGATCATAACCTGAGGATCATATGCATAATTAAATCCATAAGAATAACAGCAACAACTCATTAAAGGTCTTCATATTAAGGAATCCAATTTCTATCAAAAGAAAGATTGGTACAGACTTTAAAACTTAATTCTTAAAGTATGTAATGTTTAGTAATGCATTTACTAAAATATTAATCATAATTTAGTTTTACAGGAAATGTCAGAGTTCTATTAAAGGTAACAGAAATCATATCATAGTCATGAGACCATCAACATTTAATAGTCAAAGACAATCCTTCTCAGAGACAAAATAAGAGATAAAAAAACTTGCTTAAACATGAAGAGAAAACTCCTGCACTCTTGAATTCCGCTGCTTTTTTTCTAGGCCTCCTTTAAATTCCTCCTTTCAACAATGTCAGAAAAGATATATGAAACTAGTAAGACAGCTACAGCTTTGTAGAAATTGGGGAAAGAGAAAACATAGAGAATAAATGGCCTACCATTCTTTCTCATTCTAAAATAACAATATATCAAAGTATGTGAATACACATAATACATTAATTAAAAATATCAAAAAAATATCCCTAAGCGATAACTAAGGCCATTTCATTATCTTGGCTTATGATTTAGACACCACTTGTTCTCGGTTCTTGAGCATGAACATCTGCAAAAGTTTACACATGAGCAGTTTTTTTGTGTGCAGAATCCACCAAACCATCCATGGTAGACCAGAGATGATTATGGGTTCAAGTCTATGAAGCTGCTCCCTGGTTAGTATATGGAGCTCCTGTACTTCTAATTAATGCATAAAATAAATGTATACTAAAACTACAACACAACATCATAACAATAATGAACTGATCTAGGCACAAAAAGAGAGAGGTCCATCTATCTTCTGGATTTCTGGGAAACAATTCATAAAATGAAATATTGCCAGGCTTATTTATGTACTAAGATTAATTATCCTTTGACAAGTATTATAAGGAAGTTTATAATTGGAATATTTTATTGAACTTCAAATTACCTCTGAAATAGGAAATGATTTAATTTATCTAATGTATAGAATAAACTGATTTCTTGGTAGAATGAGGCACTAGAAAATTTCATTTTTCTGCCTGTATAACGACAGAACTAGCACAATTATATCCATTCTTTAGTTCCACATTATCCAAGTTATGTAAAATTAGGAAATTGTAGTTTTCCTGGTAATGCTCAAGTCTCAGCAGCCTCAATGAGTGTTGTAATTGTGTCGCACATTGAGTAGTAGCTTTAGTAATATCTGTGGGGCCAAATGTAGCTCAGCTCTATTGTATAATACTACTGACTCAGAAACAAGGTTTCCTAAGGACATTTTTGAATGTCTGAAAAACCTCTCAAAATGTTATTGTGTCTCCTAAGACCATCAGTAATTAATTAATTATGTATGTATATTTAGAAGGCTTACATACTTACTGGATCGCTTGAGAATACAGTAATATATATTATTTCAAAACAGATTCAGGGCAATTTTCACATACTGCAGTCCTATCTACGAACGTATTTAGCAGATACATCTTGAACTTTCACGTATCCATCATTTTCTAAACTTGTTAATTTTACAAAATTATGGGTAATCTATCTGTAGCTGCAATTGTAAGATATTTGTTCACAAGTTTTTGAGGAATCTTTTCAAATGTATAAATACTATTTATAGATTTAATGATGCTTAACATTAGTGTTGATATTTAAACACTTTATTTTGGTTAGCCTCTGATAATCTGAATCTTAGAAACTTATAACTAAAATAAAGTTAAAATACCTATTTAAAAAATATTTTTAATAGTTAAGTGTATTCCAGGAAAATGAAGTCTGTCTGTTTGAAGCATACTGAACTCACTCATTACTATTTGTAGAATACAAAATTTCATCAAATAAAGTTTATTCAATATTTTCTGCATATTTGTTTCTCAAATTACATGCATATCCAGACCTCTGTAGATATCCTTTTAATTAAACTAAGCATGAATTGAAAATGCCAAAACTCCTTTTATTCTCTTAGCATAATTTTAAAGCAATATTTTTTCCTCTATGTCCTCTGCAACAATCCACTTTTAATAACGAACATGTCTCTGAAGGATGCATTATTATGACATAAACAATGATTTTTAAAAGGGCAGGCAAGATCTGCAAGTGAAGGTCTTTACATTGTTGTTAAGCTCAAGCCGGCAAAAAAAACTATTTTTTGAGCACCACCTGTTGGCATTAAAGAAGAATTGAACTGAATTCCATCAAAATTTAATCTTATAAATAAAATTACTGAGTTACATATCAAACCTTTACACCACTGCTTTTAAGTAACCAACATTATGCAGAGTACAGAAAAGGAATAATATGGTAAATAAATTAAAGGAATGTAATGAAAAGAAAATGTAAGTAAAACTAATTTACCAACATCATTCACTGCACCTCTCAATCTTTTTGTTTTGCAAATCATTCCTGCTTTTATCACATCTATGCATTGTTTTATATACTGTTTTGGTTCTTTAAATGTCTTGCCTTTAATTGTGTTTAATTTTAAAAGAAGGCTATTGTAATACAAAGTAATTTTGAAAATGCTATTATTTTTACAATAATAATCATTTTAATGCCAGTGAGAGTTAAAAGAGAGACAGTACAGACAACAATAAATTCATTTATACAGATAAAATGAGTATGTAAATTGAGTTATTTCAAAATTGTATAGCTGTATTAATTCATTCACAATATGAAAAATTCCTGCAAGGTACTATAATTGTGCTGATGATCTCTTTTTGGCTATTATTAACATATTATGGGCTAACACACAGTTATGCTTACTGTAGCCTGCTGGAAAGTTTCACGATCATCTCCGCCTCTCTCCTTTTGAACGTGAAGGGGGCAATGTGATTACTACCCATTGTTGCTTGAGTATCACTTCAGCCAGGAAAAGGATTATAAAAATGACAGGAAAACACAGTGCTGTTATCATATAATGCAAGGACATGCATAAATAGTCACTGAGAAGACAGCCTGTTTCAGACAAAATATACACATTATTTATCTTCTTTATCCTTCCACTTGAAAAATAAAAAGACATTATACAACTTTTATATATCTATATCTATATAAAAGATGTCTTTTTATTAATATATATAAATATATATATATATATATATATATATATATAGGGAACATAAGACATCCTACTATTAAATACAGTACATTGTGATATATATATATATAGTATATAAGTTAATTTGAAAGCCTTGTTAAAATCATTGTACATTAAGCTGAACTGCATTAAATAAAAGCAGAAGGTTACAGTCTGAGGCTTACTTGAAATAAGTCATATGAAAATCTATTGAACTTCTTAGCAAATCCATTACATTTTAAATTTAGTTATTGTATCAATGAACTACAATGCATTAAATTATTTGTGAACTGATAAATGATCTTTACGACACACTGGTTTTTTTCATATTGTTTCATCATATTTTAATTTTACTGCTTTTGTCTTGGATCAATCAATCAGGAGTAGTAACTATAATTTGATTTTTAGGATGGAATGGATTTAATTCATTATGAAACACTGAAGAAGGTAGGTCACTGCTCATTTAATGGTTTCTTTGAGGAACAAATAAGTATTTCTGGATTCTGTTCTTTCACTGATATTTCCAGATAGGAAATATCTTATATTAATTCTAATATTCTTTAATGAAGGAGGTGGAATAAACTTGGGGTGGGGGTGGGGATTAAGAATCTGTCCACAGAAATAGACAGGAGGCAATGCATATAAAAATGACTATTATCAAAATCTCCTGAGCCTTCTGCATAGAAAGTATAGAGAGATAACTAATGCTTCCTTTTATGTTTTTTCAGAAGGTTTTTGTTTTTTAATAAAATCCAACTAGAGGCTTTAAAAGTGAAAGAATAAGAGCTTATGTTATATTAATCATATTGAGAATTTTAACAGAAGGGGAGTGGATGGGAGAATCCAATGATTTCTTTTGGGAAATTTTTTAAAATATACATGGTAAACTCAATTTTGAGGCAACTTGTTCAAAGATAAGCTAAAAATTACTACAGCATTATTGATACATCATATATATAGAGTTACTAGAGTCATCACAATTCCTGAAATGACACATGTGAATATGTCCTTTCAAATACTGAAATAAGGGTGCTTATATATAGAACTAGACATGAATTCATGAAATATAATAATTAATCTAACCCTGCATTCTCAACTGTTTGAGACAAAGTAATCTACTTTGTTTCAGTAGTAATTATTTTAATATAATTTCATATAATTCTTATAAAAATTTGCTGCAAATATACTTTTCATGATAGAAGATTTCACTTTATTCCTGACTTATTATTGTCAGTTTTAAAAGTGGGAATACAGTTGCTCGAATCTTTCAAATGTGCACAAGTTATTACAATTCTCCTTTCATGAAAAGATAATGTCAGCTCTCTAGTTCTAGAATATTCTGAGATAATTCTACAACATACTTCAACACAGATACTGAACCAGCAACTGAGATTCCAAAGGAATGCTGAAAAATTACAAGGTTAAAATATCAGTAACCTATTTTTATTTTAGACATAAAAATAGTAGGTATGGCCCAGATTAATGCTATGTCTCACCTGATATGGCTTAATGAAAGCAGAGTCGCTTTTAATTTGAATTGCAACAAGAGGAGCTAAAGGCATAATTAACATCTGACAATTCCTACAGCATCTTGCAGCCAATAATCAAGAACCTTTGTACTATCTTGCAGCCAATAATCAAGAACCTTTGTACTATTTCATTACAATTTTTTATTTTTTTGATATATTAGCCTGATGTGTCTACCAAATTAATTTTATTTTACAAAGCCAACACTAATTAGGTTGACATTTCTTTCTACAAAGCTATTGCCCTTGGATATTCTAAGCAACTCTGTATCTGAAGAGAAACATAGCTTTTAGAAAAAAGCTCATAAGTTGACACTTGCAAACCAAAGTTTAAATTACTATATCGCCCTCTCTTACTGTGATTAGTTCAATAGCATTAAGCAAAAATATAAAACATAAATGACCTAATAGCAATTATGAAATGATAATCAAAAATAAACTTTGAAGGAATGCAGCCAAACCAAAAATCTAATGAATTCCAAACACCAGATACTGCAGCTAGACCACAATACATAGGATGGAGCCACTTTGGAAGAAATGTCCATAAATATTTCAGTGGATTTCTGGCACAGTTCTGCAAATAGCTACATAGTATCTTTCTAACTCCCACCTCTGAATTTCGGCTGAAATCGAGGACTTTATGCCCAATACCTTAAAATTTGACAGCAATGCAATAGGAAGCAAGAAGCATAATTAGTATTTCCATATTCTGTTTTCAATCTAATTCATCATAGCTTCTTAAATTAACAATAGTAGAGATATAAATGATCTTTGTCACAAGCTCATATCACTATTATAGCAGTATGTGTTAATGTAATTTCCTTTTTTTCTGTATATATATTCTATACATTGTTTTCTGTATATAATATTCTATATTGATCTACTATCTATCCAGCCTCCAAAATAATCTATTAGTATCTTTTATTAAAGACTGATTCTAAAACTATCTGTATCTAAAGTATTGTAGCCAAGCAACAGATACAAAATATATATAAATATGAATCCTCACAGTGGAGGATTGCCTACATTATGAATGCATGGTGAAACTAGCAATGGAAAAGTAAATTATGTTTAAAGAACATGAACTGTCAAACCATACCATGATCTACTGTAGATACTATATAAACTAATTCAGAAAATCTAACTCAGATTGATTCTGAGCATAAGCTAATAATCACAATCTATAAATATGCAAATATAATTAATGGTAATAATAAAACAGCTATTCCAGAATCAATACAGATATATTGCATATATGTTACATTATAATCACAAAGACGACAAATAAAGTAACTTTTACAATGCAAACAAAATATAACTTCCCAAGATGGAACAAAAAATAACATACTAGTCATATATACTGGCAGCCAAATTTAATAAGTAGATTTTAAAATAATGACCTTTAAAGAAGATATATTTTCTATATATAAAAAGAAACAAACTTTTAATGGAAAATTTATCAGTGCCTCCTAAGCAGAACCAGATTTACAATCAAGAAAATATATCTACAGACAATTTTTGAAGAATATACACATCACTAAATACTTCCTTCTCCATTATCCTGAAAGAAATAAAGATTAAATTAAAACTTCCAAAATGGTGCATCTCTAGACACAAAACCCCTAACTCATAGAAGGAACCATTCTATCTGAACTTTCCTATAAACGGAATGACACATTATTTCACAAGAGTAATCAACATAAGTTGTGTGGAACTGAAGTTTAATTTAAAATCAATAGGAGCAATTAACTGTATAAAGGAAATCTAGAAGACTGGAAAGTATATTTAAACCAATTACAGTCTTGGTCTCTCTGTCCATAGTCTTTTATACTATATATTAATCTGAATAATCTACTCAAAACAGTTCAAGAATACTAACATAAAGGCTTTCAAAAGGCATGTAAAAATCTTCCAGATAAAAAGATCTTATTTGTTAATTTACAGTATCTTAAAAATGACGGTAAATGATGAACATATGACAAAAGTATTTAACCCTAAAGACTTCAGTGCAATTATACAAATATATACACAGAAGCAGGTGCACTGAATTCAGTGGAACTTGATATCAGATAATTGTAATTTTAACCTGAATTTCTCAAAGTAGGGGAATCTATAAGGCAAGAAAAAAATGATACAATGGGTCTGATTATTACCCAACACAATTTATATCACACAAACTGTCATAGATTATGGATTAATTTATTATTCACTGAAAAAGATAACAATGCTGTATTTCAGTCAAGCACAAGTTATACAGGAATTGCACTGAAACAATCCCAAATTCACTATAGTCTTCGAAAGTTAATTACTACTACTACTATAAAAAGCTTTCTTCCATTTTCTATTTTGATAATGCCATTTAACTTTAAAAACATAGCAATAAGCAGCATAAGTGAAATTAAGGATGCCAGGATTTGAACCTTGAAGCTATTATGACAAAAGCCATTATCAGAAAGAGAAATTTCAATTGGGAAGTCACTGGATGAAAACATCATTGTAAAGAAAATCTCTAAAATTGATAAAGATGCCTACTAAAAATAATTTCTTGTAAAGAAGAAAATTATCAAAAAAAGAAGAAGCACACTGCAAAAAAGGCACAGAAAACATGAGGCCAGTGTGAAAGACTGAGCCTGGAGAGTACACATATTGTAGGAAGAAAGTATTGAAAAAAAAATTGATAAGACAAATCTGAGAACTTTGAAATTCTTTAAGATTTTTTAAAATATCCAATATTTTCTAGCTTTTGGATCTTAGCATTTAAATATATCCTTATGTTGACTTCATCGTGAGGAATAACATCCTTTCCAACACCTTTTATTATTTTAGCAATGATAATAATAATAATAATAATAATAATAATAATAATAATAATAATAATAATAATAATCGTTTTGTGAATAGATGTAGAATTGAAACAAAGCAGAACAATAAAATTGCTATGTTTGTGGAAAATGAAAAACTGTGTGGACTATAGCGAAAAAAAGCACCAATCCATCCAGCCAAGCACAAGCATTTCATACTGTACAGTAAAAACTCTCGATATATATAAAGGTTCTTACGAACTTCATCAATAAGCTTCTGAATTCTTAAAATGAAAGGTAAAGAATTCCAGATTTTACTATACTTGCAGCCTGAGGAAACAGATAGGGTTTCAAGATATGTCCTACTATATTAAATGCCCAACTGTTTTATACATCTATCAACTTTATTTCTGAACATAAGACTATTCTGGATGCTCTTTCTTGAAAGCTTAATGAATCTAGTAATTCCTGGAAATCTGTATTTTATCACGGTTTATTTTTTTTAAGGAATTTTTTTTTGGAAATGAAATGCCTCAACTGTATCTTTCGTAAATACATTAGAAGGTAAGAATAGAACAAACTTGAAAAATAGAAGCATTAATCAGTTTACTCATTTAATGACTTTAATATAAGGGAATATGTCAATGAAAAATAACATGGGTTTTATATACATTCAAAAACAATAGTTTGAATTTAAGTAAGGGTAAAGTAATATATTCTAAATTTCTCAAAATACATTGTAGGTAGACAGAAGATATAAAATCTTAGTCCAAATAAATATTTTTGTGATTTGGATTAAATATATGTGAGACAATAGCTGTAGCTTGTGGAACCTCTGACTTTATACTCACATGTGTGGATTCTGAAAAGGAACTCCGGGGTTCAAAGTAAATCGTGCTGTGGATTTGAAAGGTGGGTTTGCAAAATTCAGCTTCAGTGCTCTGCGCTTACCTGAGGAATAAACACAAACTCTGGTCGGGAAGAGAACATACATTACGATATTAAGAACATTAGAATACAACAGGAATTTAATAACCTCTTCCTTGCAACATTTCAGATTAGCACTGAGCAATTTTTGATATCATTCACAAAAACAGTAGGGTTCTCGTATTTAGCACCAAGTTATGTGGCTCAAAGAAAAATCTGCATCAGAGAAATAACTTGATTGCTCCTGATTTATCTTTCATTGGTATATTAAATAAATTACATTATTTTCAGAAGTTAATAGTAAAGGTATTCCATTTGGATTTTCAATATTATAACATATCAATTATATATAAAAACCAAACACCAATTGCTTGAAAATATGAGATGTAGGGCGTAGAACATAGGAGAGTAAATAAAAAAAAGAGTGATTACAAGTGAATTACAAATATTTTGAGTAATCAATCACAAAACTAAGATTTCCATTGAAGGAGAAGAACATTCTGTTGCCATTTCCTGATGGATAGCATGGGATTCAGAAAACAAGAAAAAGTGCATGTCACTATAAAGATTGTGTTACAAGTGAATATACACAATAAATCATAATTGAATAACAATTTAATGAATAAAGCATAATTTGTTGCTTTTAACTAAAATGCCTAGGCCATAAAATTCGATTTATAAACCACAAAATTTCAAACCCAAACCAAATAAATTTAGTGTTTTGTGGGAATTATTAATACCTATAATTACTGAGAAAACAAATGTAAATGTGCAAGGTTGTTGTTCTCATGGCCAATTAACATAGGAAATGTGAAATTCCAGAATAAAACAAAAAATTACTGTATTTCTAACTTAAAAGCTAGGTACTAGTCTTGCGTGAAGAACTTCCCAAAATTTGCTGTGAATGCATGTGGCTATACCAAAAACCCTTCCATTGGGATTGCTGCAAAGATGGAGTTTTACCACAACTGCAAATAATTTAGTGCCATAACATTTTAATCAGTAAGCTTGAACATGAACAAAATGTTCATATGAAACATGCCATTGTATAATATACGGCACATAATACCTGGCATAGTGATATCTATTATAAGCATTAAAAAGTGTATGGTGCATTTCCTAAGATGTACACGTTCGAGAGAGTTAAATCCACAGTAATATTAAACATGCCCATAAAACACTTTATTGCCATATACTTTTTAATCCTTGACTTATGAAAACAATTAAGCCCCATTTCCACTGCTAAGCAAGACAGTTGTGAATTTTGCCTCATTTTGCCACAGTGGTTAAGTGGATCACTGTGATTGTTAAGTGAATCTGCGTTCCCCATTGATTTTTCAGAAGGTCTGCAAAAGATGATCACATGGCCTTGAGACATTGCAACTGTCAAAAATAAATGCCAGTTGCCAAGCATCTGAATTTTGATCACATGACTACAAGGATGCTGCAAGAGTTGTCTGAAAAACAGTCATAAGTCACTTTTTTGGCACCGTTAATTTCGAATGATCACGAAACAAAATTTTGTAAGTTGAGGACTATCTATATGTGACTGTTTATTTCTACTGAAGAAAGGAGAGAGGAGAGAAAACTTGAGAAACACAATTTAAAAGAAGTCCTCCATATTTGGCTGCCATTTCTAAATGTAAATTTAAACTAAAATCAAACACAACATGCAAATATTTTACTTTTTCCTGTAAGGGCAGTCCCATTCCAAAGTAGAATTTATGCTCTTCAATTTCTACATACTGAAGCTCATATAAAATCAACTATTGATGAAACTCAACAAAAAATAAAAGTAGACAAAAGAGGATTTAGATTAAATATAGGAAAAATTTCCTGACAGTAAGTGCTGTGGACCAGTGGAATAGACTGCTTCGTGAAGACATGTATTCCCCTTCACTGGAGATCATTAGACTGAGAGGCTAAACGGGCAAAATGCTTTAGTAGATCCCTCATTACAGAGGATCAGAATATTAAAATATGAGAAATATTGAAACTTCAAAAGGATTCACAAATGTTTAAGTATCACTGTACATTTATTGCATCGGTCCTTAGCAAATCCTCTGAAGAGCCAGAACAGAGACATGTCCTAAGTGGAAACACTCAGCTGGTGCAAATAATACTATTTTTTCTTTACAGAAGAAAGAATAAATAACACATAAAACAGTAGAAAGAACAGTAACAAATGGAACCAATGGGCAGAATAAAAAGAAAATAACATGAATCTTGCAGAAGTAACTTATATTGAATTAATGGAGAAAGCCAGGTATATTACATTTGAGAAGAAACCTCTACCAGGATTTTTTCAGTGACTGACTGAACAAAGGAAGAAGTGAGCAAACTAGCATTCATTAATGTGGTTAAATGTTTGCTTTACTGCTCTTCATTTCTGTCTTTCTCTTGCCTTTGGCTCATATGACATAACTGAACTAGGAAACATGGTTTATTTGTTATATATCTCTAAATAAAACTTTCTCCTGCAATCCTTCCCTTTTTGTAATAAGAGCAAAAATTGGGCCTGCTAGCATACAGAAATTAACAAAATACAAAAAGATTGGGTTTAATAATGTGCATATGTGTGTGGATTAATAAAGTGTGTGTGTGTGTGTGTGTATACAGAAACATAATCTCCATCAAAAATAATCTGGAATGCTTAAACTGATTTTTTATAAAACTTTAGTAGAAGATGAAATTGTGTTTTAATAAGCAGGATGATAGAATTATCATCAGAACTGAAGTTTTTTTTTCTAGTGCACCAGCAAATGTCCTCCAACTATAACTGCATTTTAAAGAAATATACTTTTATCTTTTTTTGTTTTTCTATTTTTACTTAGTATTTTATAATTTATTGTATGTTGTTTTTATATATTGTATGCTACCAAGAGTCATGTTTTGTGACACAGCTATATAAATTCGTTAAATAAATAATTTTGAGGAAATTGTTGTATACTGTCCCCTTCTCAAATGAAATATTGATAAAATTTCATAGGCTTCTATCTTTTCCATTTTTGTGGTTAACCTTAAATGTGAAATGATTACACACTTTTAATCTCTTTTCAGCTTCCAAAAAAAATTCACAAAGGCTACCATATTTAAATATGGTATGCAGCCAATTTTGGTCACCTTATCACAAAAAAGGTGTTGAGAATTTGGAAAAAAATCAGAGTAGAGCAGCTAAGATGATCAAAGTCCTGGAGACTAAATTATACGAAGAATGGCTGTGGGACTTGGGTTTGGCTAGTCTAAAGAAAAGAAGCAATAGGAGAGACATCATAGCAGTATTCCAGTATTTTAGGGGCTGCCACAAAGAAGAGGGGTCACGTTATTTTCCAAAGCGCCAGAGGGCAGGACGAGAAACAATGGTTGGAAACTGATCAAAGAGAGAAGCAACCTGGAATTAAGGAGAAACTTCCTGACCATGAGGACAATTAACCAGTGGAAAAGCTTGCCTCCAGAAATCGTGGGCGCTCCATCACTGGAGATTTTTTAAAAGAGGCTAGTCACCTATCTGAGATGGTATAGGTTCTCCTATTTGAACAGCGGGCTGGACTAGAAGACCTCCAAGCTCTCTTCCAACTCTACTCTATTCTATTCTAAATGGAATGATGTTCTATTTAATTGGTTAAGCCAAATTTCTAAAGCTGTTTGGAAATGGTACATTTATTCCATATACTACAAAATATATTATTGCATAAACAGAATAAATTGCACATAAAAAACTGCAAAAAGTTGTAAAATACACACAAAACACTACCTCATTGCCAGACAGATCATACAGAATTGTTGAGCTTTCTTATCTATGCAAGCTCTTGCTATATAGATTATATTCCCAAATATAATTTAATAATTCAAATTATTTAGTTCTCATTAATTCCTTCTGGTGAACAATAATGCTAATGCTAACTTCATTTCCAATGTCTTACTCCTAAGAACAGGATGCCTATATGATTCAGATTGGCAACTGTGAGAAAAAACCTATGGCGATATACAATTAAACATTATGTCAATATAGAACAGAATATAAACAAATTGCAACTGAAAGTCTTATTTTATACTAACAACATAATGGAAGGAGCCACAACGTAATGCTAAAATTCAATATTTCTAACATAGATAATAATCAGAAATAGGGAAGGGCAGAAGAATTCACATCAGGTATAACAGAGGAAATGTGTCTTTAAATATTTATTTTTATTTTTTAACTCAACCTGGAGCCTACAGCTGCTACTTGTACCAAGTGGGAGACTCCTCTCAAAACAAATTGTGCCCGAGTCCTTTTGTTCACTTCTTCCAATCTAAACAGAGATTGTAGCACAAGCAATAGGTCAGAAATTATCCATACCATGGGACCAGGTCTTGATCTTGGACCATGTGGTTCCTATTTACTTTAAAGAAATATTCAAACAATTACCAGCTACATCAGTTATATTTTCCACATAACTTGTCTAAGAATTCAAGTTTGTTATCCATGTAGATATCATAGTCTGCAAGAAGGACAAGAGGAAAACAGCATTCCATAGAACAATGGTTGTCTTATTGAAACAGAAAACAACATAAGACACCCCCCCCCACCAAACACTATGCAAATTCTCTTAACACTTTATTTGAGTGTCTCTACTTTCTTCTGCAGCAACATCTTTTTCATATCCTGCATCTCAAACTGATTAGCTATAGGAAGCCTAGTACGATGATGAGTAATAATCTAACTTAATGGTTTAAAGATGCTTTAGTTTTTGTACTTCTTGCCTAAAATCTTCCAGTGAAAGATCCTCTTCAGAAATCTCAGATATAAAATTCTGTCACAAATTACTGAACATCCACAATTATGGAAGAAGCATTAATCACTTCTAATTTAAATAGGCATTTTTATTAACTTTAAAAAAACATATAAATTAAATACAGAATGAATATGTTTATGTAAGTTTACCCAATGAAGAAAAAAAATGGTGTTCTTCAACAGAGCTCCCACTACATCATGGCAGGCAATTATAAAGATATAATGTACATAGCAATTAAAAATGAAAGCCATAAGATGAAAAAAATGAAAACAAAATTGTACAGAGCTTCCATTAATCATCCAAATGCAATCTGACAAGGACTGATTAAAATGTTTAATCTTCATAAGACATTTCAGACTCCTGGCATACACTCAATCATGTATGTTTCCACATCACTCTGAGGTAGATAAAAAGTAATGTAAATGATTTTTTTTCTTATATTCACACATTTTTTAAAATATTGGGAGATTATATTCACACTAAAGAATAGTACAGATGAGCATGGTAGATCCTTTCATTGTTGGCTTATACACATACCTAGCAAATGTGCTTCCCGGAAATCCTGCTCTCTGTACATTCTCTAAATCTTGCTCGCTCTCAAACATGGGCTCTTGGAATACAACAACTTCCATCAAGTGGAAAGGGTTTTTTTTATAAACAGAGGAAATTGTCCTCTACAAATGATAGGTGAATATGAAAAGGAAAGCTTGAACATGCTTGTTTTCACCGCCTTTTTCAACAACTTTTTACTTTAAAACCTTAACTAAGAAAAGAGAATTATGACTTAAAAGTATAGCACATATTCTTTAGATGTTTAAAATCCAAGCTTTGTGCCAACATTTCCAACCAAAGAATTTCATGTAGCAGCAGTGGAAAATTGCATCTTATAGATATGCTGGTGACTTGCAGGTCAATATCCTGGTCATTCTTAAACTGATAATCTAACCAAATTCTTATGTAGCTTGATATCTGAAGGGGGGAGGGGCTAATTTACTGAATATCAGATCCCTACTGAAATAATCATTTCAGTATTTAAGTGGTTTCCTTAAATATTTATATCTAGACATCATGTGAAAACAAATATTTTTATATTACAAAGAGTGAGAACAATTATCCTTATTATCCAAGATAAATAACATTAAAGATTTACAAAATAGAATCTCAATTTGGAAAATGAAAAATGGAAGCCCTGCCATTGTAATAATGCATGGCCTGTTAGTTAGATCAACAGTGGACACATTCCCAATACCAAGAATGATTTAAAAATAAATTAAAATAGCAGAATACTATAAAACATGTAGCTTACTTTGTGCTTTTTCACAGAAGTTTATCTGAAAGCCTAAAGCAAAAAAGATAAGTTCTAGTTCATTTACTGGAAATCACAGATGTTCATAACCTTTAAAATCACATTTAACGTTCATTTTTTAAAAAACCTAAGATACAAATTAAAAGGTTTAACATAGGTAAAATAATATCTGAATTGCAAACAACAAATTCTAATAATCGATTTTTTTGTTGATATCAACTGCAATCTCGATACTCTGCCATGTATACTGTACTGAGCATATAATTTTCAGAACGGCAATGGAATTTGAAGTTCCAGAAAATTTGGAGTGCTTTACCTTGGGAAAAGCTTATCTATTAAAAAATTGTTTAATGATTTTGTCCAAGACATTTGTAAAGGAACACATGAACATCTAGATCAGATCACTGATAAAGGTTGCATATTAGTCGTTAATTTAAAAACAGAAAGTTAAAAATAAATAGCTAGTGAGGTCTCCACATGATGACTTCTGTGGTAAAATTTAAAAATACGATTTTCAAAATAGTTTTTCCAGGTTAGGTTAGGTTTCATCGTAATGCATGGGTTTTTGAATTAATCACTTCACTCAGACTGAAAGGCACAATAATCATAGAGTGCTCCGAGTGTGGAAGCCAGATTATGTGCTGGTAGATGCTAAGGTTTCCAATTTAAAAGACAAGAAAAAAAGATAATCTGCATAGTAGCAGCTGCCACATCCCTCTATGTACAAAGGAAGTGGAAATCTCCCTCTTTTTCTCCCTATTATTAACACGAGCAAATCTTAGAAGCAGTAAATTTGGGGCAATGTGATTATGAGTGGCAAATAAATGCAGCAGCTCATTGCCAGACAGCACAGAAAGTAAAATGTGGGTGACAACAGAAGTCACCAAGGTCAGCAGCAAGAAACAAACTATGGATATGAGCTGCAAATTGAGGGAGAAAGACTTCTCAAAGTTGTGGACAGAAACAGATGTGAAGTTAGAAGACAATAGAGAAGATATCAATGTTAACAGCAACTGAAAACTGCTACCAATATGCAACTCACAGATTATTCCCTATGGCTTTAAAACAAGGGTGAGGAACCATGGCCCTTTTATGACTTGTGGACTTCAACTCCCAGAATTCCTGAGCCAACCATGCTGGCTCAGGAATTCTGGGAGTTGAAGTCCACAAGTCATAAAAGGGCCATGGTTCCCTACCCTTGCTTTAAAGCAGGCATGTCAACTCCCGGCCCACAGGCAGGATGCGTCATGCCGGAACCGAACCCACCCCATTGCGCCAAATGGGGAAAAAGTTGTGATACGTCGCACGACATCACAAGTTTGACATGCCTGCTTTAAAGGATAGGGACTGCCATTTCTACATTAAAAGGTACAGTTCCCTGCCATTCGATAGTTCTGTAATTCATACGACCAGAATTACCGGTATACTTTGCATAAAAACCAATTCTGTTTCTTCAACCTGTATGCAATTAGGCAGATATTGATTTTGCCTTCTTTGGTTATTTTACCAAACTGCTTTATGTTATTTTTGCTGGTTTGAAGAATAATTAGCTTTCCTTGAGCTACCGGAATTTCTTTTAAGCATCCTCTGCATGTTTTTAAGGCTACTTTCCCAGGTATTTTAAGTCTCAGGTTTATGATTGCTCTTCCCAGTACCAATCTCTTGCTTGTCAATGAACTGAGACCATTGCATTCAGAAAACACATCATTACCTCTTCAGGTAATGTCTCTTAAAATAATACTTTATTTATTTGTTAAGATGTCTATCCCATCTTTCCTTTGGTAGTACAAAGCATAAAACATGGCACAAGGTAACAGCCACTATTTTGCCATTTTAGGATTGAGAAATAAAGTTATAATAATTTAGCAACCTATAGAATTTGAAGATATTTTAATGACAAATTCATCTCTAATTATTAGTATACTTCAATATCCAGAGGTAAGCAGTTACTTGAGGACATTTTTACAGTAGATACATATATGAGAATTTATAGTACCCTTCTCTGATGACTAAAAATGTTTGAAAATGTGTTAGCTTTGAAACAGCACCAAATGATCCTACAAAATTCAGAAGCAAAATGTTAATATAACAATCAAAGGTACTGTAAAAAGCCTTTAATCATGAAGCTCTATTTAGCTATGGACTATTCTATCTATTATTACCGGTAGATATAATTTCAGGTCACACTTAATGAACTATTGGTATAAAGAATAAATTTAATCAAACATTACAGTATTGATAGCTTCTGATTCTGTAACAGCTTAGAGTTGTAGCATCACAAATGGGATTGGTTGCCTCAAATTGTATCGGGCTATTTTATTTACTGTTTTTGGCATCTGACAAGTTGAAGATTTGAACTAGCCTTTCTATCATATAATCACAGTGAAGGGTTCAATCTGAAGGGAAATTTGTACCAAGATAAATTCTTTACAAATAAAATACATATATATTTTAATTCATCTCAGCCAATAGCAAGAATAAGAAAGTACACAAAGTTGACAATGTGCATTCTAGTGTATGCACAATCTGAAAATTCTATGTAAACTCATAGATGTGGTTAAGTGTCCTACCCATGTTATTACATGAATAATTAAAAGTAACAGAAAACATTTGCTCAACAGTTTCAGAAACTGGTTCACAATGAATTAGTCTTCTAAAACCCTGTTTGCAAATACCCAATAGGAAACAATGGATGTAGAAACGTAAGCAAATCAAAAGGAAAGAATCATTTCTCAGATATGACCACCAGTTAAAAACATATCAAGCCACTCATACTTAATATATTTTTTTAAAAAATTGAAACATGAAAATTTATACTTCCTGAAGTTCAGCCAAGCTAAGGGAGACATAAGGACTACCAATGATGAAACTCAAATAATATGCTAAGAGGAAAGTGCACCAGGACACACACACACACACACAGAGAGAGAGAGAGAGAGAGAGAGAACACAATTACAATAGTGTGGTTATATAGTATTTAAAACTCTATAATTACTATAAGCTTAATAGATCCATGGGCATGCCATGAACATAATGATCTTTGATCTTAGCAAAGCATTTGATAGTCTCTCATGATAACTTTATTCATAAAAACATGAACCAGATGATACAACTGTTAGAGGGATTCATAATTGGATGAATGTCCATTGCTACAGAAGACTAATAAATGGTCCCATAGCTTGTGGGAGAGTAGCATCAAACGGAAAGGAATTGCTCTATACTGAATCCAACGTTGTTCACCATGTTCATCAATCATCTAGATCAGGGGTAGGCAACCTTGGCTCTTTTATACCTCGTGGACTTCAACTGCCAGAACTCCTGAGCCAGCCATGCTGGGAGTTGAAGTCCACGAGTCATAAAAGAGCCAAGGTTGCCTACCCCTGGCCTAGCCAATCTGATTTGACAGAATTTTCAGGCTCTGGTTCTACTGATTGAACAATACCACTTATCAGGGGCCCAGAAATGCATCTTCTGTTGAGCAGTTCCTGACTTCTGGAATCTCCAAGATTTGAATGATCCCAATCTATAGGTATTTTGAAGGGCCTTGAAACCCTGGCAGTTTAGTCCAGCCTTTGACAAACATGTTATGTCCCCTTTTCTTCTTTTTCTGTGTTTTTCTGTGGGTCAATTTAATATTGCATTGTTTTTTTGTTTTCAAAAATGTTATAATTTTAAACCACCCACAGATTCAGGATCACAGGAAGTAACTGTCCCACTCTATTCATGTAACACTGAAGGTGCTCGCAGGATTGATCCAGCTATCCCATTCAGGCCCTTTGTTCTGAGAGGCCAACAGCAGCTATAAAATTAGGCACCTTTGCTGCTGCCACCCACCCCTTTATTATAGTCAGTGTTGCCCTTCCCACCAGGGGAGGACTATAGGGGAAATCCTTACCCCATCCTGGGTCTAGCTGAACTATGGTATGGGGAAACCAAATAAAACTTTGTGAGTCTATGGTTTAGCTAAGCTGAGCCAGGTGCTAGAAGGCCACCACCAGGCAACTCCAGTACTGAAACAAAAATCAACTTTATTAGAGGTGCCAAATGATAAGGTTCCACAAAAAAGTTAAAAGAGATAAAAAATGTTTTAAAACTATCCCCAAAAACATAAATCTGATTTGTTATTTGAAAGGCCAGCTGCTGCCCACCACAGTTTAGATGGGTGCAGGCTACAAACAAAGGTGAGGGAACTGAAAACTTAAGTTCTAAGAGAAAAGGTTAAAGGAAGTCAGTATGGTTAGCCTGGAAAAGGAAAGAAAGCATGATAGCAGTCTTTAGATATCTAAAAAGGACCATTATACAAATGAGGGAGTACACTTGTTTGGTTGCCCCAGAGGGCAAGACCAGAACCAGTACGTTGAAAATACAAACAGGTAGATTTTTATTTTTATTTTATTTATTTTAATTCCATTTATATCCCGCCCTTCTCCGAAGACTCAGGGCGGCTTACAAGCTTAGCAGGTTAGATATATATATATATATATATATTAGAAAAATGTCCTAACAATTGTCAAACAATGGACAATGTTGCCTTATGATATGGTATATTCTCCTTCAAAACTCCACTTCTTGCATATGAAGCTTTAGGTCTACAAGGAGGCATGCTAAATACTGCTGATTAGGACAGAATATTTAACCATGTTCAAATTTTAAAATAGATTACAGTAAAGTACATTTGCAAATTATTATAACTTGTATTTTAGTGATATTTAAGGGATCATTCCTAGAAGAGATTAATTTGCTCTTTGTTTTATATTAAATTACTTCTCTTCTAGTAGCACTGTGCAAAGATCCAGAGTCAAAGGACTCAGGTAAGCCTGTTGGAAAAATCTTAAGTCAATAGTTTTTTTTTCTCTTGGGCTTGCACACTTGATACAAGATCCCAGAAAAAGATGCCTTTGATTTAAAGAAAGATGCTATGCTTACACTGTCTACATTCTGGATTATATTTTGTTCTATAAATCTGGATTTATTTATAATTAAGATTTATAAAGATGCCCAACTCCATTATAGGTAGTGTACACTTTCAAAACAATAAATTGCCTAAAACAAACAAAAAGGGAACATAACAAGAATAGCAGAGATGAACAAACATATCCTAACTAGACACTGCTCATCAAATGGGTATATCCTGACCTATCCCAAGACCTGAGGGAGGGGGCTAAAGGGTGCAATCATGTTTTCAAAGACATTTTAATGGCCTGCAGTTTCAGCTTAGTCCAAACCTTAGGGAGGGGGAGATGTTTTTCTAAGGGGCAATTGCTGTGATAGAGAAGGTCTACCTCATAAATCTCATCAGAAGATATTGCTTAATGGAAGAATATGAAGCATGTCAGCTCTGGTAGATCTAATGATAGGAGAGAGGTGGCCTCACAAATACCCAGGCCCTATGCCATAAAGCACCAATAGGTGATAACCAGGACCTGGAATTGCACTTAAAGCTTAACTGAAACAAGGCAACTCATATGATAGGGGTGCCCCATAACTGCTTGCACTGCTACATTCTGGAACAGGTGTACCTCCTGAGTGGCGTTCAAGAGGAGCTACAGTAACGTACAACATGTTGCAGTACTCCCCACATAAAGGGACTAAGACATACATGACTGTGTACAGCTGGTACATAACGAAGCTATAAGAAGCCCACAGCTGCCACCTGATCTTTGACTAGGTTCTGTGAATCCAGAAAGATTCCCAAATTGTATATTAGTTCTGCATGGAAAAGTGCCATTTACCCACAGCCAAAGACAGAGAATCACTATCCCCAGAAGATCTATGCACCTATTAGGCATTCATTTTTATCAGTGCTAAACCTGTTGTTCCTCAACCAGATCAAAACATCTTCCAGGAAATGGAACAGAATAACTTGGACAACTAAGTACAGGTTGATGAATGAACACTAAGCTGAACTCATGTAGAAGTGAAAACAAGGGAGACTAAAAAGTCAAATCCTGAGGCACCCTGGTTTGTTTTGGGCTGGATTTCTCAATAGTTCCCTCCTGCATCTACTGGAACCAGTCACAGAAAACCAGTCTACAGTAGCAACATGGCCCTAAAAAAATCTTCATCTCCAACTACCAAACTCCATATCCAATCTAGAGAGATTCCATGATCCATGGTTATCAACAATCACTAAGAGATCAAGAAGAACCAGGATGGTGATATCATCCCAACTGGTTCTGTCAAAATTCGTTGTCAAGCATAATCAATTTTGTCCCAGCCTGAAACTCAACACAAATAGGTCCAGATAATCCATTTCTTCCAGAGCCCTCAGCAATCTAATCCAATGGAGACTGGACTAAAATCAACAATAAATATAGGATCCAGCAATGGCTTCTTGAGGAAGCACATCACCACCTTTTAAATATGGGAACACACATTACACAGCTCTATTCTTTTTCTTTGTGAGCAATTAATCATTTCTGGTTCATTCTGAAAACTACCTAAACTTATCTAGGGTATTGGTGTGATGTTCACCACTTGAAGGGAAAAGAAACATATTAAATCCTCTCCAAAAGAGGCAGTGACCAAGACAAGTCTATACTTGTTACAGTGGAATCATGCATTTAGCAAGTTGGAGATCAGCAGAATGGCTTTTGACCTTGAACCATAATATATGACTTGCATCCAAGGATCTGTAAGAGTGATCAAGCATTTAGGCTTCCTTACTCACTGAGTTATTAATATACACCTTGTATTCAACTGTATGTCACCTACCACTGAAACAAATGGGAGAAGCACTTTTGTACATGTGTAAACTGGTATAGTTATTGAAGCACCAAAAATCTCACAAACATTCAGAGACTAAAAAGATAACTGATCTCTTAATATTTGATCAAATCTAGAATGATAGAATGGTAGTATGAAAGTTTCATATGTAGACAATGAAACTATTCGATTCCTGTATTAAGACCTATATTAAGAAGTATCTAAACTTACTTTTTCTACTCAAGCTTCCCATCTATTATAATGCATATGTAACATTATTTTAAAAATGAGGAATCACTATCAATAATTTTTAGAAATGAGAATATAGTTTCTTCTATAAAGTAGTTGGGACTTGTAAATGAAGCAGAAACAAATCTGATTATTATAAATTATTTAAATAATGGTTGATAATCAAATAATGGTTGTGGCTCAGTGGGCTAGGATGCTGAGCTTGTCGATCAGAAGGTCGGCAGTTTGGCGGGTCGAATCCCGAGTGCCACGTAGCAGAGTGAGCGCCTGTTACTTGTCCCAGCTTCTGCCAACCTAGAAGTTCGAAAGCACGTAAAAATGCAAGTAGAAAAATAGGGACCACTACAGTGGGAAGGTAACAGCGTTCCATGCGCCTTTGGCATCTAGTCATGACCACATGACCACGGAGATGTCCTCGGACAAGCGCTGGCTCTTCGGCTTTGAAACCGAGATGAGCACCGGCCCCTAGAGTTGGAAACGACTAGCACACATGTGCGGGGGAAACTTTACCTTTACGTAATCATGCTAATTCACTCTATTGATCAATTAGTTCCTATCAACAGAAGGAGTGGTTCATTTCTCCAACTTACAACTTGAGAGCCTGTGGAGTAGATTGAAGGAAGAAATATGGCAGGTTTCTGAAAGAAGGAACACATGGAAAGTCTTGTTGCATGAAGTTGGATTTTTCTCTTTTTTAAAAAATAGTGATTTAATGCAGTTTAATTTTCATTAATCACGGCTGGTTATACTGTACTGTGTGATGACACCATCATATTCTGAATGTTAAATGTCTTGGGAGATTCAGTTCTAGTCCCACCTTAGGCGCAAAGCCAGCTGGGTGACCTTGTGCTAGTAGTCTCTTTCATCCCTAGGAAGAAGGCACTGGTGAACCACTCCTGAAAAATCTTGCCAAGAAAACTGCAGGAACCTGTCCAGGCAGTCTCCAAGAAATGAACATGATTGAATGGCAGGGAAAAAAAAGACAGCAATATACAAGTATTTAGAATTTAGGTGTTTTTTTCCCTCAGGAGCAGCCAGCTAGGGCAGTCTGTCTTTGGATAATTTATTTGAAGTAATTCAAGACTAAGAGCTTCCAATTTGATTACAATGTCTTTCAAATATAGAAATTGTTAAAGTAGAGAGTGCCTATTATAAACTATTAGTTACAATAAGCAGATTTGAAAATAACTTTAAACAAGATGTTTTCCCAAATACATAATAAATCTAAAAGTCCTATCAATTCAGCACGTTATTTCTAATATCCAGGGAAAGTAATATTTTTACTATGAGACAAAACTAATACATAAATGCTACAAAGTGATATAACCACTTCTAGGAATTAGGTTGAGTAAGTCAAATTTGGCTACACATGGTAACCAGATACTACACTATACTTACATAGTTTAATCAGAGGTGGCAACCTGTGGCATTCCAGATGTTACTAAATTACAACTCCTAGCATTCCTAGGAAGCACAGTCAATATATTTATATTATGGTGTTTTGAGACAGAAACACCAGAAAAAACAAATTCATATAATTTAATCATGAATAAGACAAACCAGAAGAAAATAGAGAAGAAGGGGACAACAGAGAATGAGGTGGCTGGATGGAGTCACTGAAGCAGTAGGCGTGAGCTTAAATGTACTCCAGAAGAGATGGTAGAAGACAGGAAGGCCTGGAGGAACGCTGTCCATGGGGTCGCGACTTCACAGATAACAACAACAAAGTGCATCTACTACAGCTTCTGAGATAAACTAATGTGTCCAAAACTAGATTTTACAATATACAGATAGCTGCTGAAATACTATATTACATATTTCTCCTCAAAAAGGTTTTGAATACCATCCTGATATTATATTACTTTGATTATCCTTATATTGCAGCATACAATAGTACACTGCTTCAAACACAAAATTTGTACATTAAGCATAATATAATACTACTGTATATTATCTGATATTTGCAAAAACATTTTAGTGCACTTTTAATGCAAGGAAAAGTCAATCAGTTTTCTAGCATCTGTGATGAGCACTTTATATAGTTAATTTAGTCAACTACTGGCTTGAACAATTTAACATAATCAATATCCCAATAACAGCTGCTCTTCTAGGCTTGGAACCCTGGCATTAGAGATCCCCTGAAATAGCAATACTATGGTATGTATTAAATCCAAGATCTTTATTATGCTTTACAAAACATAAGCACTCTTTCCATAGAAATGATTCTGAAGCAGCAATTACATTATTAAAAACTTCCTGTCCAGTCTATTACCATAGTGATCAGTTGTCCTGAAGGAAAATCCATACTCTGCAATCTCAGTAATACTAAACTCATATTTATTATCATACTAGTGTACTAACATGCTCACATTTCCAAATACTGAACTGATAACAAATAGAGCATTAAGAAACTCAAGATAGAATTAAATGATAATGAAAATATCTTCTACCTGTATATTCCAGAATGCTTTTCCTAATAGATAACACAGTGAATCTAAATCATAGTATAAATGGTATAAATGGAGAGAGTGTTTCTGGATTTAACCAGCAATACAGCATGTCAACCTCATACTCCATATACACAGATCCTGAAAAAGAGAGCTCTCACAATTTAACACTGTAAACAATAATCATCCTCTTTCCTTTACTATGAATAGGAATGCTCAGAATCTACTTCTTTTGCCTTTTACATTCCACACTCACCGTACCTATTTCGAATTTCTTAAGGGAACGCCTCATGCCTTTATTCATTTCGCCTCTTAAAGCTACATCACCGCTTCCTCCATGACTCCACACAAACACGCCTTACTACGGTATCTAGTGAGCTTTATACTCTACACCTCATCGAAGACCTGCTGTAACCTTTTCCCTTACACACTTCACACATACCGTATATACCTCAGAACAGCAAGCCCTCACATAGGCGGCTAGATTTGTTCTGCCGCTGTGTTCACACGTCCCGTCTTCTACACCGGATTCTAGTTCTCTCCGGGGATTCAGGTTCCCGAATTTATCTCGCGAGGGGCATTAAAAGCTCCACTTCCCGCATTGCCGGAAATTACCCACCTAGCTTCACGCATCAGTTTGTTTCAGAGGTCCGATTTTCTGGGTGATCATCTACTTTCGACTCGGGAGTGTTTTTTTGCACGCATATTTATAGAGACACGCTCCCCTCCCCTCCTTCCAGTACCGCACACACGTTCATTCCCTCGTTCTCGTGGCCTTGCATCTCTTTCAACACTCTTTCCACCACCCCCACCCCAGTTTCGTCTTCCTGCATGCACACCACACCCCCTCTCCCCGAAATTCACACTCGGTAAAGCTGGTGTGTGTGGGGGGGGTGGGGGTGGGTGTCTTCTCGGATTCGCCAGAGAAGAACTCAGCCTCCACCTCCTACTGCCCGGGACGCGCTTCTAGGCCTATCATCCTCCAGAGAGGCCTGGTCCTCCTTTGCCCAGCTCTGGCGCTCCCTCCTGTCCCTACAGGCAGGCAGGCAGGCAAGCAAGCGAGCAAGCAAGCAGGCGAGCGAGCGTGCTGCCCGTCCAAGGCGAAGGCCGGGGGTGGAGTGGGAGTGGGGGGTGGAAGCGCGGCCTATAGAGCCTCGGGATTGCCGCTCGGAGCCCGGGTTGCCGCTCCCGAGGCGCGCTCCCTTACCCTGCATGCTGCTGACTGTCGTCTGCGCCGCCTGCGACCCGGGGCCGGAGCCAGAGCCGGGACCAGGGCTGGGAGCCGCCATTGTACAGCGCGCCAGACGCGGAGGGAGGGAGAGATGGACGGACGGCGGGAGGGAAGGAGGCTGCAATGCAGCAGAAGCAGCGCAGCGGACCGACCCCCTCCCCGTCCCGCGCGCCCGCCCCCGGCTCCTCGCGCGTGCCCGAGGTGTCTGGCGGGACACCCAGAGTCCCGACTCGGGACGACAGGCGCCAGCCTCCCGGGCCCCGACCGACCCGAACCGCTGCCGCTCCTCTCCTCTCCTCTCCTCTCCGCGCTGTTGGGGCTCCGTTTTCCTCCGTCGTTCCCTCCCACCTCCGCGGCACAAGTATAACCCCTCCCAGGCAGCGGGCGGAACGGATGATGCCTCGGAGTCCTTCGCCCAAACAGAGGAGCCAAGAAGGAAGGACGGAGGAAAGGGAAGAAGCCGCGCGGTGCGCGCAAGTTCGCAGCCTAGCCGGGCATGTTGGCGCTCCCCTTCAAATGTGAGCGCCTTAGAGAGATCCTGGCGGGGTGGGAGACTGTGCCAAGCGAAAGGGTTGGTTAGAGAAAGACGTTGGTCGTCCTCGAAATGTAAGGGCTCTGCTTCAAACCTGCCTCTTAACCAGGAACGGGTTGCCATTGAGGCACAAGCCTCTCTGCCTCACCTCGTCTTTAAATTGCTTTTAAATTGCAACGCTTGGGTATACAAAACGGTTTAAGCGTTGTTTAAGCCGGACGGCGTGAGGAGGAGGAGGAGGAGGAGGAAAGATCATTACTTGACAGAATCTGTTATTAGATCTCTAGAGATCCAGAGAACATAATCAGTCCGGTTCTGCCGGAATTGAGCCTGTGAAATTATCCTGCTCTGCCTCGCCTTAATTAAAGGTGGTCCTGCGATTCTAATAGGATATTACACTGGGAAATGTATACTGGTGAACAAAGTGTTTTAAGGAACCTTATTTGGTTATCAGCTTCTTCAGTGTTGATATTTACAGCGTTGTAATTAATTAACAGGACGTTCTTAAAAAAAAGATGTATACTGTACACTACTTGTCCACCTGGGGGCTCAAGATTACAAATATCAGAAATCAGTTACAGTACAAGCATTATTTTAACTTAAAATGGAACCTTAGCATTAGAACACAATAAATACCTTAAAATATTTATAAAAATATGTATTTATTTAAAACTATCATTCAAACCCCCTCAAACGACAGATTAAAATGGGATTAAATGGGAAGGTTTAAACACTTCCTGAAAGGCCAATGAGAAAGTGAAAAGGGCTTCTTTGAAGGAAGTTTTTCTAGCTTTTGCCTTGTATTGTAAACTTATTGCCCACTGTATTCCCAACATATGCAATATTTAAAGTAGGCATTTTTATTATTTCCCAATGAATAGATACATGTTTTTACCCTATTCAAGAAATATTTGGATTTATTTACAGGTAGTCCTCAATTTACAACCACAATTGAACCAACAAAAGTATGCTGTTAAGTGAGACATTTGTTAAATGAGTTTTGCCCCATTTTACGACCTTTCTTGCCACAGTTGTTAAGTGAATCTGCAGTTAAGATAGTAACACAATTGTTAAGTGAATCTGGCTTCTCCATTGACTTTGCTTGTCAGAAGGTCACAAGAGGATCACGTGACCCAGGGAAACTGCAACTGTCATAAATATGAACCAGTTGCCAAGTATTGAGTTTTGATCACGTGATTATGGGGATGTGGCAATGGTCATAAGTGTGGGAAATGATAAGTTGCTTTTTTTCAGTGCTATTGTAAATTTGAATGGTCAGTAAGCAAACTTTTGTAAGTTGAGGAATACCTCACTTAGCCAGCCTGGGGTTGTGGGATATAAATAACCTCACCCAGTGGTTTCATGTAAATGTTGATTAGGAGGAGTGTTGGAACCTCAAAAAGAAGGGACTTGGGGAGCGACCCATTCAGCACCAACTGGAATCAGTCCTGAAGAAGGAAGAGAACCATGGAAAAGTGATGCCCAGTTGTCAACCCCTGGAGCCAGTTCAGAAGAATATGGTCAGTGAATTGAAAGCCACTGAGAGATCATGGAGCACAACGAGTGCACAAATGGAATGGGTGAAAGATCTTGGGAGTACATTGCACCTAAATGCATCAACAATACAACCAAGGTTGTCTCCATACTGAAATCTCACTGAAATTCTCATCCAGGGTTCTCAGCAACTACAGTCTCAACAATCTTCCCTAAAAAAGGAGGATTGGAGATGGGGCAGTACTCACCTAAAACCCTTTGGATGCAACTGCAGCCTCTTGAGAAAGAGATGTACCATCATCTCTTTAGAAGGGTGGAGGCACTGCCCTCTCCCTCAAAGAGGCTAAGACCATGGCATAGACCAGGTTCCAGCAGACAGGTGGTTGAACTAACAGCACCAAGAACCCTAGTCATTTCTTCAGGAATTACCAAGTCCAATTCATCCTAAATCAGATCACAGGCCCAAGCCCTCAACATCTTAGTCTGACCTGCCCTATCAAAATGCAACTTATAGCAGATCCAATCAATTTTATCTATCAAATAATAGTAGCATTCCTCATGGTAGTCTTGCAGGTGATACTGTGGCCCATGCCTATTCAGTGGGGACTGGATAGGTAACTAAATGTCATGTGGGGCTCTTTTTCATGTTTGATTGAACTCAGTGATTATTCCAAGGGCACTCCAAGCATTCCTTCTGATGCTTCATCTCACAGACTCAATAAACCAATGTGTGCCTGGGATTGGTGCACAGGGAGAGACCATCTGCCCATTCCAGTAGTGATTGTGCCCTCAGCCGAATTGCCACTAGATTTTCAAGGAAAGCCAGGAGGAACCACATAAGGTCCATCAGTCACCTGGGGTACAGGTGGGCCAGTCAAACAGGCCCTATCTCCCTGTGCGGGAACGGTGACATCAGTAAGCTAGAATACAATCAGAGAGGGATCTATCTATGACAATAGACTGATGTTAATGATCTCTACTATCAGAGCATGTTGCAACTGCTATGAGATAAAACCAGATCTAATACACCTATATCTATATAACTGGAGATTTATTATTATTATTATTATTATTATTATTATTATTATTATTATTATTATTATTATTATTATTATTATTATTATTATTATTATTTATTATTATTATTATTATTATTATTATTATTATTATTATTATTATTATTATTATTATTATTATCATGGTTGGTCACAAGAGTCCAGATTTTAGGCTGGATTTGGCATCTTTAAGTACTTTCCAAGGATCTAGGATAGGCAGATGTTATTTGACAAGGTTAAAGATATTGTAAAATGTAAGCTATTTCAAGTAAAACTGCCTTTTGCAATTGACAGATGGAGATTCTGACAACATTCAGGTTGTGCTGCTGATGCTTTGGAATTACATTCAAGGGGTACTATCTGCTTTCTTTTGCCAATTCTATTTGCAGGTCTTTGTATTTTGTGGTTTTCTCCAGTTCTTTGTCTTCTGTTCTGCTATCTTTAGGTACTGCAACGTCTGCTATCGAGACTGTTTTGTCAACAAGCATTAAGTCTGGGGTGTTGTGTGGCAGATGCTTGTTTGTTTAAATTCTACAAAGTCCAAAACTACTTTAGCTTCTTCATTTTCTATTTTGTCTATGCTGTGGCCCCACCAGTTATTGTTTGCAGGCAAATGGTATTTGTTGCAAGTATTCCAATGCATTATTGATGCTACTTTGTCATGCCATGGCTTACAGTCAGTCTTTGCATTTTTCTTGTGGCAGATAACTAGGTGCTCCACTGCTTTTTCAGCTTCTTTGCAGGGACAGAATTTGCTTGCATTTGCTGTTGCTTGCTGTCCTTTTAATTCTGACTTTCTATGCATTTGTTCTTAAGGCTTGGTCTTGTACAGCCAGAATTAACCCCACTATCTTTCTCCAACTTGCCTGCTCTTAGCCATTGCCAGGCCTTATTGATATCTGCTTTGCCTGGGTTTTTTTTTTAATCAGCTGTATAATACTTTGCCTTGCCATAGCTCTTTTCTATCTACATTTCATCTTTCTTGCAGGCCAGTTTATTCTCTTTGGTATTTGTGGCAGATAAGCAACTTTTCTTCCAATAGTCCTCCAGTAGTTGTTCCTGGTTGTTCAGCCAACATCCAAACACTTCCCTGGTCCTTGTTGACCTGGTGATGATTGACCGGGCAATGACAGGTCTGGTATAGGTTTCTATAAGTTACCTCTCACCATATTGTTTGTGAGCAAGACACTCTTCCTCTGGCTTCTCTGATGAGACATGTACAGTATGGCTGAATTTCTGACATAACTCATAGCCCAGGTTAGTTTCCTGAAGGTTGTCACCAGCACAATAGACGGATAGGCCTAGGAAATAAGATGGTGTATTATACTGTCTCTGAAAAGATACAACTAGCATCTTGTTAGTTTGTCCATACTCCACAGCATAAATTTCTAACTGGCAACTCAGTTTGGGGCCCTTGGTGCAAAACATTATCTTACCACTAAATGCATAATTAAAATCAAGTTTATGGGTTCATTATTAAGCATCTGATGCGTGCAGGAATAGATTTAAATCCATTTTTTATTTTGCATTTCTGAACTGCCCATCTCTCTCAAAAAGGGAGGGATTGCTTAAATAAATGTAACAAATATGTGAATTTTATCAATTATCTTCAACCATTCATTAGATTTTGAATTCCTACCTAACAACATATTGGGAGATGCTACACTGGAGAAAACAGTATGTACATTTTTTAAATTTAGTGAAAAACTCAGAGGGCAAGACTTTAAAAATGAATTTAGAATAGAGGAAGATCTTTACTTAAACGTTTGTACCAAAATTCACGTTACCCACATTACCAACAATCCACTGAAGCCAGAACTGCAGAAATCTTAAATGACAATAAATAATTCATTGCAATATAAATAACACTTATACAATAAATCAAAGAGATGTTTCAGTCATAATGTTCAATGTTTCCTCATAGTCCTTCCTTACGATTTTATTGGCAGTTCATTTGGTGCTTTTTTTAAAAAAAAGAAAAAGAAACCGTTGGTAGATATCCTTCAATCTTGACAACGAAAGTCGAGGTCGCGCCCACTTGAAAAGGAAGAAGCAGTCAAGTCAGCTTCGAAACTAGAGACCTGGCTTCCTTCCATCAGCGATCAAGGCCTGTTTATTTACAAACAGAAGATTCAAAGTCGCATCTCCAAATTGGCTGCGTATCAGTAACAGGTTGTTCCGGCTCCCGTACGATATGCTTTACTTGCCCCACATCTCGCGAGCCCGCTGAAAAGAAGGCAAGAGGCGGGTTCCCGGTTCCTTTGGTGGGACGTCCTCCTGGCAGCTCGTCGGCGTGGGAAAAATGGGTGGGCTTCGAAAGAAGGTGACGCCTAGGCCGCGTATACTCAGCGGGCTGGGCTGGGAAAGGCAAGCCGTAATTCCGGGCAATGGAGGCTAACTGTTTTAGTTCGCCTCCTGTCTCGGGCGCCAGCCGGCTATGGAGGCTCAGCAACTTGATCATGGCCGTCTTCTTCGCGCTGGCTGGAGCCGTTCAGGTCTGGTTGGGCTGGCTGAGTATTTGTGTTGAGAGGGACAAAGAGTGGGCAGGATAATCTCCGGAGTAGCGCAGGTCAGAACTCTAGTAGCCGAAGGGCTGAACCTGGAAAGGTCCCGAGTTGGGGAAAGACTCGAGTAATGGCGTCGCCAGAAAAGAAACCTCCTCCTCCCCCCCCCCGATCCTCTACCGACTCCCAACTAGAGCGGTAGGAAGAGACGGGAGTGAAAACTCCAGAGAAGGCTTCGCAAGAGAAGCAACTTTAAAAGCGTAAAGAGTCAAGACTTCCTACTCCTGGTCTCTCTTGGAAGCATCGCGCGTCCCTGTAGTTCTCTTAGCTTCAATAGGAAAGTGGTTTGCCAAGGTCTTGTTCTGAGGTATTTTTCGATGTGCCGGTCTATTCTGCAACCTTGGACTTTCCCGTGACCTTACCTGTTCAGGTAAGGGTCTCCCCCCATTTATCCAGCTGACAATACCATTGTTCTGCCTTTTTTCTTTTTCTTTCAGAATCGGCTTCATTTCCTTTCTGGTCCAAGAGCAAGGCTGGAATGGCCTCAAAGCAAAAAATTCCTCTTTAATCCAACCCTTAAGATGTGTAAAAGCTGTTATGCTTCTCACTCATTACCTTAGTGATGTATCAAGTGGCCAATGGACATATTAATGGAGGATGGGGGAGCTCTTTTCTGTCTAGTGTGGAATAAGCCTCTTTTGCCACCGTTCTGCTATTTTATCCCTATCCACAATTTGGCAAGTGAAAAAGCATGTACAGTATTTGGTGTGTATTCTTGCTTAAGAAACTATGTGGAAAGGTCGTGGTCACTAGGTTTCAAGCACAACTTGAAGGTGATTTGATGTTGCTTTTTAAAATGAATACTACAGACTGGGATAGAGCTACAGTTGAGTTGGCATCAGTTAAGTTTGTCATAGGGTGCACACAATTTAACTGCACATCAGAAGAGGAGCCCACTCTTAGATGTTTGCAATTTCTTTCTATTCTTTATGTAGTTTTCAAAAATTAACATTTGCTCATGATCTTTATCAATGAGAAAAGATCTCTAGTAAGTCTTCCGCATATTGAGCAAGCTGACAGTGACTTATGGTTCATCATGAAGGATTTTAATTTTATGTGCTATTCTATATCAGAGCCTATAGCAATGAGTTTTGCTTTCTTTGTTACAGATCAATGACCCCGATCCTGGACTCTGGATAGTGAGTATGTGGTGTGTATGTATTCTCCCCATATTTGGGCCAACAGGGGGCATCAAAAAAACACTTGACATACATACATACACACACAGACACACAAACACATATGTAAGTTTTTGTCCCTTGCTATGCTAACATTATGTCCTAACATTTTACTGGGGTGGTACATTTTTATCCCGCCTTTATTAAGGTGCTTATCAGACCAGAGGGAGTTTTCCTTGAGATCAGCCATGACTGATTATATACTGCCACCTGCTGCATATAGAATAAATACAAAAACTGGACCTAAAAGCAATTAATGATGGCATCTGGTGAGAGGAACTTAAATTGCAGAAGTTGATTTTTCAGTTACTGTACTGAAGTTTCAAATTAAGTGCATGCCACTAGTAAGTAAATATATTTTATTTACTAACAAAGGCTGCTATACACAAATGAGCAAAATGTCCTATTGTGGCTTTGCACATAAGAACTGTAACTGCACTTTTACTGCCATTGCTGAACAGTTTTCAAAGCTAACCCTTTGTATAGTAGCCTAATTTTGAGCTTCCTTGAGAGTTCACAGCTGGCATTCTGTATCTGCTTCTAATAGTGCAAATACTACAAAGTGAACTTGAATTACTAATAAAAAAAACTGAAGGTAACACCTAAATTACAGTTTAGGTGTTCTCCTGTGTGCAGCTTACTTCCCCACATAGACTGATTGTTTCCCCAAGCAGACAAAACATTCATAAGAAAGAATAATTTCACCAGCAATCATCACATTCAGTTTGACAGGTCTGTTTGCTTTGATGGTGGGTGGCTTCTTTGACAATTCTTTTCCTTTTGTGAAATGTCCGTGGTTCAAAAAGCCTCTGCACAAGCAAGCTTTTTTTGCCCTTCTAAGGGCTTTTACCTTAGACCACAGGTCTGCAACCCGCGGCTCTGGAGCCGCATGCGGCTCTTTCAGCCATCTCCTGCGGCTCCCAGTCTTCTGCTACGTGTAGTCAAAAAAAAAGGGGGGGACTAAAAAAGTTCAACCAATCAATTCAAATATGCAGGGTAGGTGCATATCTCGCCTTGGCTCCACTCTTCAGTCAGACCCTGTTCTGCGCATGTGCGCATGTACACGCATGCACACACATTTTTTGCGGCTCCCAATTTTTCCTTTTGTGTGGGAACCAGTTCCGAACGGCTCTCACTGTTTCAGGTTGCTGACCCCTGCCTTAGACAATAAGCAACACAGCTTACAGCTTTCCTGTTTCTCCCGGGGATTCAGTCTTGGGACTCGTTTATTTATCTAGTCATTGGAATTGAATACTTCCATTTTCCTTTTTTCTATCTTCATTTATTTACAAAATATATATTAATACATCTCACTTTTAGGTTGTATACTCTGTGCCAGCATGCCTTGCACTGATAGTCAGCCTTAATCCACCAATCACAGGTATAGTATTATTGGGCAAAATAGATCATTCTTCCAATTACTGATAGATTCTGGCTACTCACCTCTTCTATGTTTTTTTGATAATTTAGAAACAAGTTTTAGTGCCCCATCCAGAAACTGAACATTCTTTGCTACATTATTAAACCATGAATTTATATATGATTGTAAAAAAACTACTAGTCAATATACTGAACATTGAAATCATACAGTTGTGTAAAGGTAGTACACTCTTCCATTTTTTGGTAAATGCTTTTTGGAATATGGTTGATAGTTATAATTATTTTTAACCCAATTTCTTTTCTCAAAAAAAGTTCCTCACAATTGTGATATTGGAAACTGTAGTTGGACACAGAGAGGGGAAGCTTAGGTGTTAAATCACCACAGGTTTTCATCTTAACCGATTTAGGATTGGGACATGGGATTATTGTGAGAATAAAAGCAGAAGTGAGAATATGTCAATTCTTTGGTTGAAAAGGCAGCACATGAATGTGACATTTTAAGAATTCTTAGATATGCCTAGCATTCTATTTCTTTCACATTTAACTTGAGCTGTATAATGTATAAACCCATATGTTATTTGCTTCTCTATTAAGGTAGTTTGTTGTATTGTATACATATGATTGCATATATTTTTGTTAGTAGTATTCAGAGTCAATTGAAATCTATCGTTTCTGATATTCTCTTCTGCTCTTCTTACTCCTTTTGGAATGAAGGAATAGTACTAATACTGACTAGTTTCCTTGAGATTTCATACTATATGTTCATTTCCTTATGTGTTATCTGTATCTAACTTGGCCTGTTAGCTGCTTTCTCTCTCTCTTCAGTATCTCCTATGTTTTTAAATTTTGAAATACAGCTTTTTTAGATATTTCAACCTGCATGAAAAGTGCCTCTTCTTGTTCGACTTGATTATATGCCATAAATCCCAAATCTAAAGAGTTTTCTCTCTACAATTATTGTTTGAAGGCTCTTGAAGAGATTAACCAAGAAAAATGAATTCAGTGTGCAAATTCCATTGTGATTTGTACAAATGATTCACATTTTCCAGATAACTTTGTGTGGAGGAGTATATCAGAGCTACATTCAGCTGCTTGTGTTGTGGGTTCTGCTGTGTTGGGATATTCCTTAGTTACTACTGCTCAAAATAACATCTTGCATGAGGAAGAAGGCAGGTCAGTAATCTTTTCTGCATTAATTCACTATTATTAAGCCATGATGGTGCAGTAGTTAGAATGCAGTACTGCAGGTTACTTTTGCTGATTGCCAGCTGGCTGCCAGCAGTTCGGCTGTTTGATTCTCACCAGCTCAAGGTTGACTTAGCCTTCCACCCTTCTGAGGTCAGTAAAATGAGGAGCCAGACTGTTGGGGGCAATATGCTGACTCTGTAAAGTGCTTAGAGAGGGCTGTAAAGCACTATGGAGTGGTATATAAGTCTAAGTGCTATTACTATTACTGTATTTTCATGATTATCATAGTTCTCATCCTTAACACTTGTGAGATCCTCAAGCTACCCTAGATCTAAGGGATTAAAATGATTTAAAGCTTTGAAGTCCCTAGAACAAATTCCTGACACACAATATATGTTGATGTGCCAAGAAAATCAATAGAAAGAAATCCTAGAAGATTTTATCTTGCAATCTGAGATTACTAACACCTGATACAAAGTATTGGGATAGGCTGATTTTTTTAATAGTGCCCACATATATTTTTTGGGTTCTTCTGTAGTCACTATTTAATCTAGCTTTGTATGTTTAAATAGAATGAGATATTTTAACCTGAAGATGTTGAAGGTAGCCAGACTACAACCAATCTTATTACAATTGATGTATATATGTTTTAATGTAAGAATGTATGGCATTAATTGGATAGTGCCCAAGACAAGTAAAATGTTTATATCTCTTGCCTAAAATGGAAGTACTGTAACTTGCATTCCCTAATCAAACTCTGAGATTGATGGGATTGTGTTAATACTCCCAACTAATTAAAATATGGCAAATAAATTTTCTTCACGTATTTTTTTTTATTTCCTAAACTGCCAGTATGTTTTCAGTAAGTATGTGCTTGTTCAGTACTAACAGAATTAATGCTATTGTAACTATAAGCAAAGACTTTCTTTGCATATAGTTTATTTTGTGGGATCAATTTTGTGTAACTTACATAGTTGTCTTTGATTAAAAACAGGGAGTTATTTGGTCTGGTGATTGTTACTGCCTGGATGAGCCTTTGTCGTAATTCAGCCAAGTGAGTCTTTTAACTTGCCAGTTCCAGCTTAGTAATACATAGAAAACTTGTTCTTACCCTGACAAATATATTATACTCCTGTGCCAAGGATGTCTGACTTTTGCAATCTTGTTATAGTTGGAGATTAAGTTCTTTTAAACAGTGAAGCAAATTATTTGGCATATATATTTAGCAGAGAACCAATTTTACTCAAGTAGTTGAGCGGGGAAGCTGGAGTTCTAGTTTATTTATTTATTTTATTTATTTATTTATTATATTTTTATACCGCCCTTCTCCCGAAGGACTCAGGGCGGTGTACAGGGCAATAAATATAAAAAACAGAATATAAAAGTTAAAATACAATTAAATATAATGCCCAAATTTAAAATTTAACACAATAATTAAGAACATGTTTAAAACCCCAGTTTAGTGGTAGAGTTACCAGTCCCAAGTGAGGACTATTTGTATAACTTCTTTATTGGTTCCAGAAATCATTAATGTACTTTTACAAAACCAAGAATAATTCATGTTTCTGAGTTCCTGTTAATTGTGTTGAATTGGATTAGATTTCAGCAAAATCTCTGCCTGTTTCTTTCCAGAAATTCTCTGGGTGGATTTCACTTGATCATTGCAATTTTCCTCTGCCTTTTTCCTTTTGTAATGTGGTTATACATCTATGTGAATACAGAAATGCGAGCATCATGGCCATCTCACTGTAAAACTGTAATTTAAAATAATGGAAAGCATCAAGAATTCCATGACTTCAGAGGTTGCTTTTTTACTGATGCCAAATGGAACAGGAACCACAAATAAGGCTAATTATTTCCCATGAAGACCAGTGCTCCTGAAGACTGAAAATTGCAACATAACTGAAAACTGAATTCTGTGGATTATGACCTTTTGTTTTCAACTGCATTAAAGCTAGTTGGTTCATCATTTCCATTTTATTGTGTGCTCGACACATGCAAGAGGTTGGACTGAATAAATCAGTATCTCTGTGGGAGATGCCTATAGTTTGAGCTTCATGCTGAAGCATAGGCTGAAGCCAGACAACATCAGTGGAAGAAGTGTTGTATATGTTGTATATATTTATGAAATGTAAATAAATATATTAATTTGATAAGGATGTATCTCCGAAATTCCATCCATGCTTCTGTACATACATTGCACTATTCAGATAATTAACATACAATTCTTATTCTATAACAATGTTATATTCCATGTAATAAGCTATAAATTAAAATTTGAAGAAGCATTCAGTGTAGTGCTAGGGTCATTTCTCTGTAAATTATTCTTCACAGATGCTGTTTTAAAGCTGTTTAAGTGTTTTATAGAGGGCTACAATATCTGGACTACACATATTTGGATAACTATGAGATTGCAATAGAGCTAGAAAAACTGTTTTCTGCTGTCCAGTACTCTAGCTTTTTGCAGCCCAGATATAGTGATCCTAATATTGATGTAGGATAGCAAGAACTTCCATTACAGTATTAGAGTTGTGTTTTGGTTAAAAAATCCTTGCATCTAATTGGATGTAGATAATTCTATAACTCATTTTTAATTGAACAGAGTATATAGCAAGTTTGATATTGTCTCATTCCATTGGCAAGAAAAATATTTCTGATATTCATACTTCAATATTGTTTGAATATTGAATTCTGAATTCTGTCCAGAGGAAAAACTATGACTAGAACTCTGTCAGGAACTTATTCTTAAGTGAAAGTGGTGGTATCATTTCAAAGGGTTCAAAAGAGAAAAGCATAATGGTAGGGGGTGTTTTAAACAATGTTATTTTATTCCAAGATTACAGATGTCAATCCAATGTATTATTTTTTCAGTCTTCATCTCAGCAAGTAGAGCTTCCATTCAATATCCATGTCAGACTTAAAGTTGAAAGTGTAATTCTCCAAAGAGGAATCATATGAGAGTAAACTTTTGGCAAATAACAACATACTATACAACATACTATAAGATAAATTCAATTTGCCAGGACCTGTTGTTGTTTAAAGAAAATACACAATGTCTTTCATAGCTTTATTCACCATTTACTACTGAAAATTAAAAACAGTTGGAACAATAACAGTTTCTAACTCACACCAACACAATTGTATTTAAAATAAAGGATTGGGTGGATGATCTTTGTAATGCATCTCCCTATCTGGAACTCTTCCATTTCCCTTTAACACCAGTCTGTCATTATAAACATATATAGTTCCAAAAGCATTGCTTTCTGGAGGAGTTTCTATAATCCCTTCAAGGGTCAGGTGATGGACTCCGTGAGAATCTAAACAGTAACCACCATAATGAAGATGGCCTGCAAGAAAACATACTACTGAGTGATGTGAATAAATGACAGCAAGGGCAGCTTTATAATTCCAAGCAAGGCAAATACTGCTTGTACAGTACGGGTTGATGGGTATGTGTCCTGCAACACAAGAAGAGATACACTCAAAATAAATACCATCATTTTGTCTGCACATGAAAATCTACAAGTAACCTTCCACAACACCTGACTAAAACTGGATAGCCTTATGTAAACTTGAAAGTCGTCAAATCTTACACTGCCTTCTAATTTGTAATATGGGAATAATACTCAAAAGCTTATAGAATTCTAGAAGAGGAACAGAATTCAGTGTAGGTGTATTGAAATCCCAAGAGTGAAACACTTGCCCTGAGAATATTCAGAACTCTTCTTTAAAAATCTGATAGTCATGTAAATGCAGGAATAGGCATATTTTTACTATTTACATTATAAATATCAATTTAAATTTCTAATCATTACAATGCTCAGAAGAAGCAGAATTGGAAAAATAGAAGTAATTAGGTCCTTTTTCCAACTCACACCCCCCTGCCCCCCCATTTTGGGGAAAGCTTAGATTGCAAGATGCAATCATTCTCTCTTGGGTCACAGTCTTTTATTACGTGTCTTAGTACATTATAAATTAGGTTCAATAAAGAATTTCTCAGAACTAGTAATATGGATGGAAGTGAAAAATTATTGTTTTAACTCAAAACAAACCTCAAATTACAATGAGGGGAAAAATTATTTGATCCTCTGCTGATTTTTTATGTTTGCCCATGAAAAAAAAGATCAGTCTATAATTTTAATGATAGGTGACATTTCAAAAAAGTTATGAACTGATTTGCATTTTAATGAGTGAAATAAGTATTTGATCCCCTATCAATCGGTAAGCTTTCTGGCTATAAGGTAATCAGCTGAGATTAGGAGCACTCTCTTAAAGGCAGTGCTCTAATCTCAGCTTTCTACCTGTATAAGACACCTGTCTACAGAAGCAATCAATCAGATTCCAAACTGCACCATGGCCAAGACCAAAGTGCTGTCCAAGGATGTCAGGGACAAGATTGTAAACCTTTACAAGGCTGGAATGGGCTACAAGACTATCACCAAGCAGCTTTGTGAGAAGGTGACAACAGTTGGTGCGATTATTCGCAAATGGAAGAAACAAAATAACTCTCAGACTCCCTTGGTCTGGGGCTCCATGCAAGATCTCACCTTGTGGAGTTTCAATGATCATGAGAGCGGTGAGGAATCAGGCCAGAACTACATGGGAGGATCTTGTCAATGATCTCAAGGCAGCTGGGACTATAGTACCAAGAAAACAATTGTTAACACACTATGCCATGGAGGACTGAGATCCTGCAGCGCCTGTAAGGTCCCCCTGCTCAAGAAAGCACATGTACAGCCCTGTCTTTAGTTTGCCAATGAACATCTAAATTATTCAGAGGAGAACTGGGTGAAAGTGTTGTGGTCAGATGAGACCAAAATCAAGCTCTTTGGCATCAACTTGCCATGTTTGGAGGAGGAGGAATGCTGCCTATGACCCCAAGAACACCATCCCCACTGTCAAACATGGAGGTGGAAACATTATACTTTGGGGAGGTTTTTCTGCTAAGGGGACAGGACAACTTCACTGCATCAAAGGGATGATGGACAGGGCCATGTACCATCAAATCTTGGGTAAGAACCTTCTTCCCTCAGCTAGGACATTGAAAATGGGTCGTGGATGGGTATTCCAGTATGACAATGACCCAAAACACATGGCCAAGGCAACAAAGGAGGGTCTCAAGAAGCACATTAAGATCCTGGAGTGACCTAACCAGTCTCCATACCTTAATCCCATAGAAAATCTGTGGAGGGAGCTGAAGATTCAAGCTGTCAAATGCCAGCCTCGAAACCTTAATGACTTGGAGAGGATCTGTAAAGAGGAGTGGGACAAAATCCCTCCTGAGATGTGTGCAAACCTGGTGGCCAACTACCAGAAACATCTGACCTCTGTGATTGCCAACAAGGGTTTTGCCACCAAGTACTAAGTCATGTTTTGTGAAGGGGTCAAATACTTATTTAACTCATAACAATGCAAATCAATTTATAACTTTTTTGAAATACATTTTTCTGGATTTTTTGTTGTTGTTATTCTGTCTCTCACTGTTAAAATAAACCTACCATTAAAATTATAGACTGATCATTTCTTTGTCACTGGGCAAACATACAAAATCATCAGGGAATCAAATAATTTTTTTTCCCCTCACTGTACATGTTTAGGTCTGTGTCACAGTTTCAGATCAGCAACCCAAAATTCAGGAAGTGCAGGTAAGAACATTGTCACGAGATAATTGTTAATGATTTTATCTGTTATGTGCTATGAATGTTGATTTTAATGTTTTTTCTGCTTTTATTTTTATGCTATAAGCCAGAGTTGTTGGATACAAGATGAGTGGCAAATAAATTTGCTAAATAAATAAATATCTATTACTTCCTCTCTACTGTGCATGTCCCAGGGAGAGGTGGGAAGTGATACATAACATAGCAAGCCTGCCCCTAATTCTTACAGTATGTTTTCTTTGTCCCTTTAACTATAACTGTTGCTGATGTCCCAGCAAAGTGTATCCCACTTGATTTTCCCACCTCCTTTCCTTCCCCGAAGTATTCAAAACATATACAATTCAGTTCAGGCAGCAAAACACTCCAAACCAGCAGAGTTTACCCTAGTCAGAATGGTAAAACCACAAATATTAAAATATTTCATTCCATCCCCAATACTACTAATTATTAAAAATACAGCCATACCTGCAATCACAACTCTTTCTTGATTCTCATCAGCATAGGTAAGAACTTTATCAACCCAGTCTAGCTGGTCTTGACTGAATCCACCATTGAACTGTACAAAATTGCATTCAGCAAGCCCTGTAAAAAGAGTAAATTGGTGGGAAGCTATATAACAACAACAATCTTTATTACGGTCATGTACCAATACCCCAAACACGTAAGCTATATTTTTTAGTTTGAAATGTACTTTTTACGAATAATGGTCAATTTCAGAAATGTGTGTTAAAAGGGTGGGTATCCCTGACTTTAAAGGATCAAACTAAGCCTAGTAAATGAAGAAAAGGATTTTAAAAAGTTTGCTTTAATTGGGTTTCCTGGAGGTAGGAAATAGGTCAATGTCTCTTGATATTTCAATCAAGTTGTATAAAAATAATAATTTAATAATTGGAAACATAATATTAATACCGCAGCAGTTATACAGAACATATTGATGTTTGTAGTTAGTAAATATAGCTCTATCTTCCCTTTCCTAATTTGGAGATTACATAAACTCATTAACACTTTATTGCCTAGCTTAATTTTGTAGAACTTTTCTGTGTGAAAAAGTTGCCATTCTGAAATGAGGATTCCATGGGGTGATGTCCTTGCCACATACTTTAAAGGAACACCAAGAAAACAAGCCAATTTATGATCCTATAGCAAATGGTTGGTATTAAAATTATCATAAAACTTTTTTATTTTTGGTATGACAGACTTAACATGAGCAGTCCCCTAAAACAGAATATACGGAGATATCTTCATATTCGTTAATAGCACATTTTTTTATCCACACAAAACCAGCTCTTTCCAAGACCATGACTCAAAATGTGCAACAATTATGGTCATCAGAATATAATACCTAGTGGACTATTCAGATTTTCATTGGGATTTTTCTCTTGTAGCAGCTGTAGAGATTCTTTATATTTTTTTGTTGATGTTTCCCTCCCCAGGATACTTAAGTCATATGCATCAAGAAGAATGAATCGAAATTTAGGCATTGGGGAAAACTGGTAAGCATAATAGAACTCTGTAGCTGGCTTTCCTGTGGAGCTTTGTTCTTTGATGAAGTTATTAAACAAACTTTGGTCTTCTAAGTGCTTGGTATTCAGTTCAGATTCCACAAGATAATTCCGGCTGAAATTATACAATTCATGATTGCCCCATATGTGATGGATTGGTGCATTGAGTTTCTTAAATTCCTTCATAACTTGTTGCAATGCTTTCTCTGATGTCTTATGTTGGGCATTGAAGCCGTCAATAATGTCCCCGAGCTGTATTACAAACTGAACCTCAGTTCGATTCCAATCTTCAATTGCCTTCTGGAGACAGCATAGGCTATGTTTATAATATCTCCTATTAAATCCCAGGAAATCATAGCCATCCTCAATATCAGCATACTGAATGTCTGCTACAATTCCAAAGGAGAAGAGCGCTTCAGACGTTGTTCTTGTGGTTCCTTCATCCATATTGCCCAAAAGGTCTTGCTGAAAACTAATGGAAGGAAAAAAAGAACAGATCAATTGTTTGGATAGTTTATTTATTTATTTTATTTATTTTAATTCCATTTATATCCCGCCCTTCTCCGAAGACTCAGGGCGGCTTACAAGCTTAGCAGTAGCCTTCATTCTATGTATATGCCTGCTTATTAGGGCTTTCACACACACACCCCAAGCGGCATTATTACAAAGTCAGCTTAATTGCCCCCAACAATCTGGGTCCTCATTTGACCTACCTCGGAAGGATGGAAGGCTGAGTCAACCTTGAGCCTGGTGGGACGCGAACCTGCACTAATTGCAGGCAGCTGGTGTTACTTAAGGAGGCATTAGCCCACTGCTCCACCAAGGCTCTTTTTAAATCTGGTGAGGCAACATGCAAGTCTATAGGAATACTTCACAGTTTTTGATGGACCTGATGTCTTTTCAGTAAACTGTATTTCATGAAGGTACTAGAATATATTTGAAATGACCCAAAATAAAACTGCATTCATTTACAGTTCTTTTTCTCATAGATTTTCATAAGAAAAGAATAATGCTAGCAATCTTATCAATTCGTATTCTGTCAACCCAGTAGTTTAGACTGGGAAAACCATATTCAGCAGAAGTCTACATATGCCTATTCAGAACACAATACTGTCACTACTACTACATGGCCAATAAGTGGCAGAACTACAGGTAGTTTAGTGAGTCATGCCTGATTTTACGATACTTTTGCTGTCATTTCAGTGAATCATGCAGTCATTAATAAATGTGACTTCCCCCACTGATTTTGCTTGTTGGAATCTAGGAAGGTCACAAATGGTGAGCCTGTGACCCTGGGACACTGCAACAGTTCTAAGTACATGCCAGTTGCAAAGTGCCCAAATTTTGATCACATGATCGCACGGATGTTGTGATAGTCATAAGTGTGAAGACCAGTCAAAACTGGTTTTTTTCAGTGTCATTGTAATTTTGAATGGTCACTAAATCAATGGTCATAAACTGAAGATTATCTGTAGTTGATTTTTTTAAAAAAACTAGATTAGTACTAGGAGGAAAAGATCAAAGCCTTAGGTTAGGCTGGAAACCAAAAGCAATGTATAGTACTATATTGGGGAAGAAGGCAATAGCAAAGTATTATTGCCAAGAAAATGGCATGGACATGTCCATGAACCACTAGCAATTGAGCATAATTCTACTGCTAGGTAAACACACATGTATGCAGTCTTAATTATCAAAACCTGTGATAGCTAATAATTTGTAGCTAATATGATTGCATACTGTCATGTTATGTCTTTCAACATAGTACCATAGACAACATCTGCCTATCCCATGGCCTTGATAGACCAGAGCAATAGGTGGATAAAAATACCGAATCCAGTACAAACATCTGGCTGACTGAGTGACCATTATGATAATAAACCTTTAGATATACAGATGTATTGTTTTCATCATCTCCAGACAAACATAGCCATGACGACTGGGGATTGTGGCAATTGTAAGAATCCTGGGAAACACCAGGTTAAATGTTTCTTCAACAGATACCAAGCCTAGGTTTGGGGAAGTCTTTCGTGTGCTGTTAACTAAGGAACTTTTGTTCCGTTTTCTTCTGTTCTTTTCTGCAACAGAGAGTAGGAAAGCCCTCTGGGTCAAAAGTGCTACAAATTACTTACATTTTCCAAGAATGAACATCTGAAGATTTCCAATTAGCCACTCGCACGTACGTTTCTGTTAGTCTTGCATTTGAACCTAAGTATGGTTACTTTGGAAACGAGCAATCAGTCCCGCTCACGTAACTTGAAGTTTGGGGGTTTTGGTTTTTTTTCAGTTAAAAAAAAAGGAAATAAAAATGCCGACGGAAGTGATATCATTTCCTTTCCTTCGCCATAGAGCTATAACTGTAAACTCTGTACGTTGCATTGCGAGACCACTTTGCCTCTTACCCACTCTGCTGCAAAGAGATCATTCCTGGTCCTCTTCCATCCTGTTATCTCCTCTCTCTTGCTCTCCCCGGTCGGAAGTGGGTAATTGGTAAATTGGGTGGGAAATCGAGAAAGTCTGGAAGCTAGGCTTGGTTCGCCTTAATTTGTTTCCACCCGAAATTAATTGAAAAGGTTGGCAATGGATGTCGTCGTTGTTTCCCCCCCCCCCTCACCACGCTTGTTTTAAGTTGAAAAGACGGACTTTTCCCCAATATGAAAATGCTTGGAAAAATTCCCTAGTAACTCACTTGTTGTCAAACAGAACGAAAAGTTGGGATTTCTCCAACTTTCTTATCAGTATTACTATTCAAGAGAAGTTAGAAAGGATTACCATCCCACTAAGAGAAAAATAATGTTGCTGTTGTTGTTGTTGTTGTTGTTGTTGTTGTTGTTGTTGTTGTTGTTGTTGTTGTTATTATTATTATTATTATTATTATTATTATTATTATTATTATTATTATTATTATTATTATTATTATTATTATTATTATTATTATTATTATTATTATTATTATTATTATTATTAGCCTTGACTGATAATAACCCTCCTTTCCAAAGCCGCCTTAATTCCTTTCATTCTTCTGAAGTCCGTCTATTGCGATTTCGAGAGACGGGCGAACGAGGAGCAGAAAGTACTTTGACAAGGGCTGAATTTCCACGGTGCCCGCTTCTTCCTGCAAGCCATAGGGAGCCAAAAGGAAACACAAGCACCCCTTGCGGTCCTCGGAGGGTACAAGACGCCATGTGACAGTCTTGAAGCCAATGCAATGGCAGGACGCCGGTCTTTTCCCGGAAATTCAAGTTGGGCGTGCTGCTTCGTGAGGCCGGGAAGGGAAGGGAAGGATGGCGGGAGCGGTGCGGGTTCGCCTGGTGTCGCTCGCCCTTTGCACGCGTCCAGCGTTTCGACCGCATTGCTTCCCGCGCTGTTGTCTTGTCCGGCCCCTGGTCACCACACCTCCGGTCAAAGGAGGGCAAAAGGGCTTCAAGAAACCTGGGGTGAGGCATTCCGGCTGCAGAAGTCAGGGTGGGAGAAGCCGAGGGCAACTGCTGCAAGCGCTGGATCGCTGGGCCCCGGCGAGATGCCTTTCTTTGGGCACCTTTGCGCGCAAGCTTCTTGGGCCAAAGAGGGCGCTTCGGTGGGGATCGCGGCTCTGTCCTTTCTGCGAAGCTGGAAAAATGACACTTGGCCGAATCCTCTCTCTCAGGTTGGACTTGCTCAAAGGTGCGGAGTCCCGTTCGTGAGATTTTAATCGGTGAACTTAAAGGCACCTCTCTCCATCTTCTTTCCCGATCTTGAGCTTAATCTCGATCGTCCTCATACAGGCAGAAAATAAACCTGTTCAGCCGGGGATAGGGGAGAAAAATGAAAAGCGCGTGGAAAAAGTTAGGATGGCCCACGAGAAGTCACGCGATTAGCGCTCGTATGAAACGGGCTCGGCCTGACGCGAAAGTATTTATTTAATGAACATTTCGTTTTCTCTTCTTTCCCAGTAGCCGGTAACGTGGAAGAGTTTAGCAGTCACGGCTGTGATTGGAGGAGGGTTGCTAGGATTACTGAAATACTTAAAGAAAGAGAAAGAAGCAGGTGGGTATTATTTCAACCATTCTGTTGCTTTTTTTATTATCGTTTATTATTGTAGAGATGTAAATTGAGTTGTGCAAAGAATTGCATATCTAGTCAAGAGTGGCTATTGGGTAGTTTGATTTTTCCCCCCCTAAATTGATGATTCCCAGATGTATTGGGCTTGGCTAGGAATTCTGGGAATTGTGATTCAAGCACATGAAGGAACACATTTTTGATAATTGATTCTTACCATCGTGAAAAATGCCCAAGCATGTCTGCTTATTGTCCTTCTCTTCATTGATTTCCCAATGTGTAGATATTGTAAATATTAAAGTTTTTCCTCTTTCAGGTTATGCTAACAATAAATCTCTGCTTGGTATAAAATTGGGATACTGAAATGGCTGCTTCAAAAATCACTAAAGCAATAAATGTACTCGCATTTATTGAAATGCAATCAGGATCAATCTTAATTAAAGCCCCTGAATCTAAATACAAGAAGATAGGATATAAGTGATCTTAAATCATTTTCTGCAGAGATTTTGAAAGATTCTGGAAGCTTCCATGTTATCTCTTCCCAAGTTGTAAATATTTCATTGTACTATTTCTTGCTACTGCCTTTGGCCTTTGCCATTGTAATTCTGTATTTTTACCCCCAGGATAGATAGTATTTTCTAGGTAAAACAAGAATAAAAAACAAAGTCAAAACAGGTTCCAAGAAGAGCCACACTTGAAATTGTCTCTCAGACAGGATAGGAAAAGGTGAAGAATTAAGAATGTATGTATAGGAATTTCTGTTGGAATCCTTTTAAGATTTTCCTCCATCAAAGCTGCCGGCAGATAATCTAATTTTGTGATCAAATTTCAGCATTGGAGAGAGAGAGTATTCGATCCATTGGAAAGCCTTTGTTAGGAGGCCCTTTCTCACTTGTTGATCACCATGGACAATCAAAATCAGATCGTGATTATCTGGGCCAGTGGGTTTTAATCTACTTTGGTTTTACACATTGCCCTGACATTTGTCCAGAGGAACTGGAGAAAATGATGCTAGCAGTGGATGAAGTTGGTAAGTAAATCCTGCTGAAACCTAAACTTTTAATTTGATTTGGTTTTGGCACCACCCAACCCCAGAGTGACTGGAAAGATTCTCCATGTGAGGCAGTCATGTTGTCCTTCTCTTGATTAAGAGTACAACTGTGACTCTGTACTGCCTTATTATGATTTGGGCCTCTTAAAACCATTCCCTCTTATCAGAGAGCTTGTGGAGAATAGAACATGGGAGGGAGGTAATTGTAAAGGAGGAAAGAATCTGTGTAGAAAAGTTTTACAACCATTAAAAACTCAGCTATATACAACAAGATAAGATAACCTTTATTTACATTTTTTCTCTGTACAGACTACTACACATTAAAAATGAAATTCTGTCACCCGTTTTCAAAAGAATGAATACACACACACACACACACACACACAACATATACTTACATACATACATACACACACACACACATATCAGTCACAGTCCATTTTGAATACATAACGGAAAAAAGAGTCTTGAAAGTTATCAAGGTTGATACTATATGGTACAAAGCTATTGCAGAATCTAGTTGTTCTGCTTCGGATGCCTACCTCCATGAAGGTAACAAAGAAAACCGGTCATGTAAAGGATGTGTAGCATCCCAGAAAATACTGCAGACCCTGGTCAAGCAGCACTTATATGCCATGTCCTGGATAGAAGGAAGTGAACTTCCAATAATCTGCCATCCTCACCACTCTCTGAACCGCCTTCCTGTCTGAACCAATAATACTTCCAAATCACACAGTAATATAATATGACAGGATGCTTTCTATAGAAAGTGGTAAGGACAGGGGAAGGAAGATGTGCTCTTTTCATACGACACAAAAAATGCAGGCGCTGCTGTGCCCGCTTCACCAGTATCTCGCTGTTGAGCCACCAAAGTAGTCTCGTTAGCTACCCACCCGGAAACTTGATACACTAACCACCTCCACAGTTGAACCATTAATACACATAAAACATGGATGAAAGGGAAATGTATAGTATAGGAAAGCAAAGACTTGGTACCCATACTCAAAAAGGAAAATCTCTGCATAAGAAAGAGCAAGGAAAAGTCATGTTTACCATTAAAAGGAGCTCAGTGGTGTACTGTTTTATTTGTCCGTAAAAATCATCTTACAAAAGCACCTTTTTGCAGTTGGATTGAATTAAATTCACACTTGCACAGTTTTTTCCAACCTTGGTCACCAACGATTTGAGCTGAGCTTTCACCCTTCTGCTAGTTTTTGCTTAGACTTTAATAGAGGCTTAACCCTAATAATTACCAAAAGCTCAATATTAAACAGGAAAAAAAAGACTTTCACTAACCACAGAAATTCAAAGTACTACACTAGTTTTCCATGTAAATTTCGAAGATGCTTAACCTAATTTCACTCAATAACTCATAAGCTGCTCAGAGTCCATAAAAGAAAGAAATATTTTTTTAAAAAATATATTTGCCCTAGCTAGTGCTCAACCATATAATCCTAATTGTAATATGATCCTAAGACTACCATTATTCATAAGAATTTTCCCTGATCCTAACATGCCCACTATTTTAAAATAGTATTCAAGGAAATCTTATTTTAATCTCACTCTAATGCCAAAAAATATTTAACCAAAAGTTTGCCTCACTACTCAATCCTAACATTAATCTAAGAGTAACTATGAATTCAGCATAATATTAATAATCATGCTTATTTTTACTATAGACCATTTGGAATATAAACAAATGAGTCCTAGCTTGATAGTAATGTTTAGCCTAACCATAAAGATTTCCCACTAAGAGTAACACAGTAGTAGTTCCCAGTTTGGTAATAAACTTGATAAATAATATATTAGTATTAACATTAAGAACTCATACTCATCATCATACTGGGTTTAGCATAGATGCCTTCCATCCTTCCGAGGTAGGTAAAATGAGGACCCAGATTGTTGGGGGCAATAAGCTGACTTTGTAATAATGCCGCTTGGGGTGTGTGTGAAAGCCCTAACAAGCAGGCATATACATAGAATGAAGGCTACTGCTAAGCTTGTAAGCTGCCCTGAGTCTTCGGAGAAGAGCGGGATATAAATGTAATAAAATAAAAAATAAAATAAATAAAATAAATGAATCCTAACACTAGCTTCATGGTAATAGTGACATCTTCTTTTATTACAACAAGATGATCCCAATAGTAATATAAACCATAGACCACCACTGACCATAAACATTCACCTTGATTCTAATCCTCACCTTCATTTAAAGGATTGATTTCAAAAAAGATTAAATTTAATGCTAACATTACGTAAAATAAAATATTTTCCTTCAGCCTAGGCCTGCAACCTAACTTTAGTATCAAATCAAGACTAATAAGAGTCTATAGCAAGCATGTCAAACTCGCGACGTCGCATGACATATCGCAACTTTTTCCCCATTCCCGGCAATGGGGTGGGCACAGTTTCATTGTGATGCATCCGGCCCACGGGCCGGCGGTTTGACATGCTTGCTCTATAGCAATACATTCTCATTTTACATTTTTAGAATAGATTTCCAGGAATTTCAATGTTAATCTCACCTTATCACTCATGAAACATTTGCTACAAAACGTGATCCTAACTGCAACCAAAATTTGAGTCTACCATATAAATTCATTCAGATTTTACCTTTTATTCTACTATTGTACATTTCAAGAAAGCTTAATAATAATAATAAAGTTGGAAGGGACCTTGGAGGTCATCTAGTCCAACCCCCTGCTCAGGCAGGAAACCCTATACCATTTCAGACAAATGGCTGTCCAGTCTCTTCTTAAAATCTTCCAGTGTTGGAGCATTCACAGCTTCTGGAGGCAGGTTGTTCCACTGGTTAATTGTTCTAACTGTCAGGAAGTTTCTCCTTGGTTCTAGGTTGCTTCTCTCCTTGACTAGTTTCCATCCGTTGCTTCTTGTCCTGCCTTTGGGCGCTTTGGAGAATAGTTTGACTCCCTCGTCCTTCTCTTCATTAAACTAGACATACCCAATTCCAGCAGCCATTCCTTATGTGTTTTAGTCTCCAGTCCCCTAGTCATCTTTGTTGCTCTTCTCTGTACTCTTTCTAGAGTCTCAACATCTTTTTTACATCATGGTGACCAAAATTGGATGCGGTATTCCAAGTGTGGCCTTACCACTCTAACCTTAACTTCAGTCTATAATAATATATTATCTAGTCAGTTTGTCAGCATTCAGTCCAAAGAGTATAGTGGATTTGAGACTACCAATATCTAAAAACTCATCCTCATTCTATCCCTTATCCAAGATTTTAGCTGAGAATTCAGGGAAGCTAAACCTTAACTCTGAATTCAGCTCATCTCTTAAAACTTGCCCAAAATGGACCAAAACACATAAAAAGTTTATATCACCACCCTGAGGAAGTTGTCTATGTATAGGCTTGAACAGATGGAGTAGAAGTATAGGTTTGTATTTAAGGTGATCAAGAGACTTAATCTAGGGGGCCTGCAAATTTGAACATAAGTCTTTAGGCTGATTACTTGGGGATTAAATATTATCTTTTATGATGACAGATAGAATCACATCTTTGCCTAATGTCACTCCACTCTTCATCACCATTGATCCAGAGAGGGACAATGAAGAAGCCATTGCCAAATATGTCAAAGGTAATCACGGCCTTTCTTTCTATTGGACACTGTACTGACTCCATTTTAACTTGCAATTCAGTCCAGCTTCACTTTTTATAAATTGGGCTCTCATTTTTTAATGCATCAGATCTTGATAGTTTTATTTTTGTTTCAAGAATTTTCACCAAAGTTGATTGGTTTGACCGGTACGAAAGACCAGATTGATCAAGTGGCTCGAGCCTATCGTGTCTACTACAGCCCTGGTCCCAGAGATGAGGATAATGACTACATAGTGAGTACGCTTTCTATGTGTTCTCCCATCAATGGATAAAGGTTTTAGTGTCAGAGAGGTTTTATGGGTCATTGAATCAACAAAATGTGAATGAGCAGTGAGTAAAACAGCCCTAGAAGAATACAAATTGGAAAACATTGGGAGGGGGCTCAGAATGTTTGGCCTACAACTGAGCTTCTTTTCTGAATGAATTTGGCAAAACAGATCTAAATGGAAATGTCAGAACCGTAAAAGGCAATTATCATAGAAAACATGCAAGCTGACTATGCACTTTGTTCCAAACAAAAGTCTTTGTGAGTAAATAGCATTTGGCCAAGTGACTTTTCTGTTTGATGGGGAGCTGCAGTTTGGCGATCTTCCTTTGTGTTGAAAAACATTGGTTGGAATTTTCTTATTTTAAACACGAGCAAGAAAAGTTAAATTGAAAAAGACCTTGTCAACAGTAAAACTGAAAACATTGTTCTTTGATACTGAGGTTGGTTTCAATATACATAGTAATTTTTAATAAGGTCATGTTGGGATTTGAAAAAGTCAGTTCAGGCTTGTGTGTGCCTTCTAGTCTTGGCTCCTGGTAATTGCCTGGACATGTTTTTGCCTTTTTTTGGCAATAATTTTTTTGAACATGTTTTCTAGTGTATTATAGAGGAGGATTGCAAAAGAAAGCAACTTTCCAGTCCAACCTGGACTGGTGGTTTCCCATCCAACTGATCAGCAGGCCCAGTGGTGCTTAGCTTTTGAGCTTGGACAAGGCCAGATGGGGTTGCCTTCTCCTAAGGCAGGGGTGTCAAACTGCTGGCCCGCAGGCCGGTTTCATCATACTGAAGCCGCGCCCACCCCATTGCCGGCAATGCAAAAAGAGTTGCGATACGTCGCATCACGTGATGTGGCAAGTTTGACGCTCGTGTCCTAAGGGAAGATAAAAATGGGCAAGTATCAGCACCAGAAAATAGACAGGAGAGGGCGCCAAATAATACATGACAATGGCCCTAAAAAGCAAGTAGAATATCTTCAGTCTTTGTTGTTTGAAGTAGAGGTTTTTATTAGCCTAGATATTCCTACACATACTTTAAAGTATATATATGTCAAGGCTCTAATACTCACTTTGGTTCTTCCAAAATGAGTAGTTTGCTCATGAGAAAGTGGTATTTTCAATTCGTATTTTATATGTTTGTCTGTCTGAAGAGGCTTCTTGCTGCTGCTATTTACCTGCCCCAAGAAATTCAGTACTGTTCTTGTGCCTTACAAAAGTTGATTTTTTCCCCCTCATAATCAAGGATATTTTTACTTAATTTTTTGGTAATGGGGAAAGCTTGGTTCCAGGGTAGATTACTTTTCACCAAACACAGTAGCTTAATAAAGCTTCCCCCCCCCACACACACACACAATTCTTATGTAGGGTTTGGCTGCTTTTGTAGTCTTATCAGATGTATGGGGCTCTGCTTTTAAAAAAAAAGTATTCTCACATTTACTGCTGAAGAAATATCTTTTTTTGGTACTTACTTGCCTATTAAAGCCTTTATTAGAAATCAAGAATTAGATAATAGTTCAGTCACAGAGACAATTTAGTGCTTAGTAGAATTATCTAGTCTCAGAATTTCAGTCTTATGTTCCATCTCCTATTTTGTGTGTGTTTTTTGCAGGTGGATCACACTATCATAATGTACCTTATTGGGCCTGATGGGAAATTTGTTGATTATTTTGGCCAAAATAAGAGTAACATTGAAATTGCCGCCAACATCCTAAAGCACATGAAACAATACAAGAAAGAATAAAGGACTTAGATTTCTGACTGTCAGGCAAGCATGTCTAAAATGCATTGATTGTGATGCATTTTGCGTCACATTAATTGGAGGAAATACACAGGTGGTCTGCTGTGGCGTCGTCTTCGTGCAGTTGAATTTACTAAACCTATACCTACAGACTAAGACTCAATTCTGAAGAGAAGCTGGATGTCTTTCGCCAATAATATTTTTCCAGATATTATTCTCTGGATATGCCTTAGCCATACAGTGGCTTATTAAAAGCCTTTGGTGTTGATGCAGTTTTACCACCAAACATACATTACAATGCTCTCTTCATTAGAAGTTCTTGTTCTTGACATGCTGAAGAGACGCCTACTGAACTGACCTGGATTGAAGATAACATTGGGATTTGTCTTCTCTCAAGTTTGATGCATTCCTCCTAGGAAGTGGAGCTTCTGGTCCTTTCTCAGTGAACATTTCCAGAGAGATTTAGAGTATCACTTTTTGCTTTTTTTAAATAATCAGTTTACAATATGGCTGCTATTAGGCAACATGGTAGGATGGGAAGCTTCACTCTAAAACCAAGTGTGCACAGATGGTGAAATAAAGTGAAAGAAAATTAAAACATGTGTTCTCATCTTAAAATCTTTAAGGAGATAAGGTTTAAAACAGAATCTATAACGGTGGCGAACCTATGGCATGGGTGCCAGACGTGGCACTCAGAGCCCTCTCTGTGGGCACCCGTGCCATGCCTTGGAGGTGGCAACTGTCCCTCTTCAACCAGCCGTCTACTAACTAGCCGAGGTCCCACCTGGCCGGATGCATCCCAACATGGCTAGTTTCCCTCCCCCACACCCCATCCTTCCTGACCTCGCATGTTCTCCTTTTCCCAGGCACGACCCACTGCATCGCCTTCTCAGCTGTCGGCTGACCATCCATCGGAGGTGGCTTCTTTGAACTGCTGGTGATGGATTGTGGAGCCCCAGATTGCGCCGGTTGAGGGGCTGCCAGGCTGTGGCTACTGACGGACACCATCAGCCCCCATGCACTCGCTGGCTTCTGTGTGCGAGGGCCGATGGTGTCAGGCAGCAGCCGCCCCAGCCCTTGCCTTGCCCCATGGCAATGACATCCCCACCCTGCCTCACCTCACCCTGCAGGACGAGCCTTCTGCCTACCGCCACACCTACCAGAGACCCACTGGATCTCCCCCAACCCTGCCCACCCCCCACAGGTGTCCCTCCCCACGGGCAACATTGAGGTGACTGCATCCACCTTGGCCACACCCACCCAATCTTCCATGACCGCCACACCCACCCAGTGGGCCACGCCCACCTGGCACCCAGCAATAAATAAGTGGGTTTTGGTTTGCAGTTTGGGCACTTGGTCTCTAAAAGGTTCGTCATCACTGACCTATGACTAGCAGATAAACGTATGTGTATTTGACTAGATAAAATAGTTGCCCTTTATCACCTCATTTAGACTGAGAATTAAAATGTTCATTGATTTTTCTGTTTTGAGCAGCTTATATCTGAAAAGTCATTTCTTGGGAAAGTACCCTGCTAGGTTTACTTTTCTTCAGACAGACGTTTTCATGTAAGAAGATTCTCCTAGAACTGAAATATCTTCTGTGAAGCCAGATGGGGGGGAAGGGGAAATGACAGTCTCCTTTAATCTAAGTGTCCATCAAGAATTTCCTTGGGTCAGCTTGCACCAAGTGCTTTGGGGACTTTGATAGAATTTAAACTTCATTCTCAGCTGTTAAGGATTGTTCCATGCATAGAAGGCTCTTCTCTCTGCTCTGTGTGAATGTGGGAGTGAGAAGGATCAAGAGTTAGTTAAAAAATCAGATATCAAGGAGTCAGCAAGGGGGAGAGGGAATGGTTCTGCACAAGCAGTGGGACGCACACATTTATGCCAAAAATTGAGCTGTGATCACCCATCGCTTGCACAAATGGAGCTGTGCATGCCCGCCCGCCCGCCTGCGCAGCCCAGTTCCAAATGGGCCACAGTCCAGTACCAGGCTGCGGCCCTGGTCTAAAATAAAACAATGCATACTAAATGTTTTTATTTTTTTATCCTGATATATGAGGCTCGAGTAGAAGCAAAATTAACTGAAATTTGGTTGTATCTATATTTTCACCAGGGTTTTGATGTAACAATATGAGAGAGCCAGTTTGGTCTAGTATTAAGAGACCAGACTAGATACCAGGATTTCTCATACTGCATTAGGCATGAAAGCGGGATGGATGGCTTTGGGCTGTGATGTCAGGCTTGAGCGACAAGTCGATCAATTCCTGTTGCAACCGATGGATCAATACTCAGTTGATTTGAAAAATGTGGACCCTGCACTTGTGGGAAAATGCTAGGGGAAAAAAATCATGCAACAATATGATGTATATATTTCCCCGGTACGTAGACCAGGCCAGGAAATGTCACAGGAAGACTAATGCTTCTTTTATCGCAGTGACTATAATAACAGAATCTTGCAAGTCTGATTGCACTGTACCTCTTCCTTCTGTGAATTCGGGAGGCATCTGCCTGAGGTGTTCCCAAATGTTATCTCCTTGTTCTGGATTTTAAAAAAATACTTCAGCCCCTTTTGCCTAGGTAATAATTCCTGCATGTCTCTGCCAAGGTTATGTTCCTTACTCTACAACAGGGGTGTCAAACTGCAGGCCGGGTGCATCATGCCAAAACCACGCCCAGCCCAGCTCCAGCAATGGGGAAAAAGTCGCAACACGTCACGTGACATGGTGAGTTTGACACCCCTTCTCTACAATATATTCTGAGTAACCAGCTCACAATCGTCAGGGCACTTTGAAGTTCTATTATTCAGAGGCAGTCCAGTCATTAGACTGGGTGATAATTTGAATAAGAAATTGAAGCTGCTGAACAGTACACTCTTGAGTTCCTCAAATACACACACACACACACACACACAAAATACCCTTAGCCAATGTTGAAAAAAATATAGGTTTATGGTACGAAGATACCAAATGCTGATACTGCTAATTATGAAGAAATATAGTCTTATCTTATTGGTAGTCCTTGACCTATTGACTTATGCTCATTCATTTAGCGACCATTCGAAGCTTTGCTGACACTGGAAAAAAATAACCTGCAACTGGCCCTCACATGTATAACTCTCATAGTGTCCCCATGGTCACATGACCCAAAATTTAGGTCCTTGGCAACCAGCATTAATGTAGTGCCTGGGATCACACAATCACCATTTACAACCTTCACAGGGGGATTCCAACAAGCAAAGTCAAAGGGGGAATCCAGATTTGCTTAGCGGCCATGGCAAACAAGGTTGTTAAATTGGGCATGGCTCACTTAATCTCATTGTTTAGTGACAGAAGTTCCAGTCCCAATTGTGGCTTTAGGTCAAGGACAACCAGTAAATGACATGATTGATGGAGCATTTGAACTACAGATATTTTTTTTAAAAAAAGTTATTGCAGCCAAAAACCCAGTTGACACATTGCAAAAGAAAGCATGGAACCTACATTTAAATGACACAGAAACAAAATTATGAGTGTTAAGGAGTGACTTGAGTCATAAAGGATACAGCCCAAGCAAAATGAAGGTATTGAGAACCATGGAACAAAATATGGATGAGGAAAATAAAGAGGAAATTATTGTGTCAGAAACAACAGGGGGTTTGGTAGGTAAAAGCATAGCTTACCAAGTGGAAAGAAGGGTAGAAGAAAAACAATTGGCTAATTGATCTACACAAGAATATATATCCTCAGAATATGAGTTAAACGTGTTTTGAAAGCATCTCTTAAATAGCAGACATTGAGCTGGGGAGCCCCGAAAGGAAATGGAATATGACATCCTTTAAACTTGCTTCCACTTACCTACCAACTAAACAAGGAACTTAGTGTCTTGGTCAAGCATTTTAAACAGATTCTTCTTTCAAAATCCTGCTCTGGAAGTGTTGGGGCTTCCGAGTGTTTGGAAAATGGGGCAGCCACACTTCTTGTGATCATAATTTTGAAGTATGGTAGGGCTGGCGTTTAAAAGCCTGCACATGATCACATCATTGCCGGTGTGTATCTGTCTTTATAAAGAATAGCTTCTTTTAGAGGGTGTGCACTTGATTGGAGCTTTTCTTAAGCCAACCAGCTTATTCTTGCTCTCTGCCCTTTTGAGTTTCACTTTTGTCAGCACTTTCTTGGCTCAGGCCTTTGGGGATCTCCTTTCACCAAGGGACAACTGCAGCATTCCAAGGGGAAAAACAAATTCCTTCTTGGCACGCCTTCCACTTTCCATAATGTGCTGTAAATAACTGGGGAGTCAAAGTCGGTGGGAAGGAGACAGAGCCTTTCGTTACTCTTCATCTGCCTGCCCAAGTCATACCTTGCTCAGTCAGAAGAGGACACCCAAAACCATTGAGAATTATGAAAACTTGCCAATTGGTTTGGAGCGGGGGGGCTTGGGGGGAGGGTGAAGGATATGATGCATGGAATGTTATACAGATAAAATGCTTAACCTAGGTTCAGGGATTTTTGTTTTTTTTAAAATAGAGCTGTTGCAAATCTAGAAATGAGACTAAAATTAATACTCTGCATAAAAAAGTGGAAGAATCTTTCTTTTCCTAATGCGGTTGCAGGGCTTTCATTGCTTGGCAAATCCTCGATCAATGTTCCTTCTAATTAATGTTAAAACTTACTGCATTGCTGACTCATAATGATTCCTTGATTTTCCAGCAACAGATCTCTGTGAGAATAAAGATTTTTATTTTTTCAAAAATGAATGGGAACTAAAATTTCATCTGTAGCCATTGGCCTATGATGATGCGTGTGGTCCATGTTCAGCACAGTGTATATATATGAATAGAAGACTCAAGGCCTTATTTGTGTATTATAAGGTGAGAGAAAAGATCATCATGTGTAGATGAAATCGAAGGAAAACCAGAAAGGAGGAGAAAACCCCCCCCCAGCATTTCTCAATATTGTGGGCACTCTGTCACTGTGGCTGCTAGGTCAGCCTAGTGCATTCACACCTGCTACAGGGGATTTTCCTGCTTGTAAAACACTACCTACAATATTTCTAGTTATCATAGGTTAATTTTCAATAAGGTTTAAAGGTTTCCCTTGCCCAGTCGGGAGGGTGGTGCTCATCTCTGATTTTCAGCTGAGGGAGCCAGGGTTGTCTGAGAGGCACTTCCATCATCATGTGGCCAGCATGAAAATATGGAATGCAGTAACCTTCCCACTGAAGCAGTACCTACTGTATTTATCTACTTGCATTTGCAGACTTTTGAACTGCTAGGTTGGCAGGAGCTGGGGCAAGTAATGGGAGCTCACCCTCAGCGTGTAGCGCTTTGGTCTCAGTAACCCAGGCTGTCGGCTTTCCAGCTGGCAATCCCACCATCTTAACCACTTGACCATTGTGCCCCCTTCCACTGAGCCATTGCGCCCCTTTGATAACTTTTGATAACTGTATAACTATCAACTATTCAATAACTATCCTTGTTTCACTTTATCCTTTCTTTGTGGGGTGGTAAGTACACATTCACACCCAGCTTTGGGAACAGTAGTCCATGATGTAAATTTCTGGAGAACTTTCGCAAAATCTCAGTACTTTTCGGTAAATAAATATGCTGGAGGCTGGCATTTTGCATACCCTTCCTGTAAATATTGGGGTTTGCTGTTGTTGGGCTCTGTTGTTTGTAGGATCGATAGGGCTTGGGGTTTTTGGAACTCTAGTGCACTGACAATTGCTTGTCATTGCAACTGTTTTTAACTGGGTTGTTGGTCATCCAGAGTTGGTGCAGCCAGACAGGCAGCCATATCAATTTTTTTCAATAAGATAAAAAATTAAAATAGCATTTCAAAAATATAAAAAGGATAATTCAGGCCAGGATCTTAGAGAATTTCAAGGAGAATGCTTTCTAGATTCCTTGTATCCCAAGGTTCCACACTGGGAAATCCATATTTAATTTTTTTTTTTAGCCAACATTCTTAAGCCAGGATTTTGCAAGTAGAAGCACATATTTTCTGGGATTACAGTCTTCTTTGCTTTTATTGACTGTTCTTTTATTTGTACACTGACAATGCTGACAACAATAAATCTGTACAAACATTATAGTTTATTATATGGTACAAGAGATTGCTCTTTAGAATCACTGAATGTTTAAAATGAAGGGATCTTCATTTCAACACACTGGTCCTTGCCCTGCTGTCAGTTTCCATCAAGAATGTGACCAAAACAGAATCACTTTTTTCTAATGGGGTAAGGGGATAGCAGAGGTGAAAGACAAGAGAAGAAATGCAGACTCATCTCAGACTTCTTTTCAAAGATCTCCTTGTAACACTCTGGTCTTTGAAGATGTGATGGGTTTTTCATCCATCTGCTCAATTAGGACCATTTGGGAACTAAGGAATAGTTGAGCAAAACAGCAGACTGGTATGGAATAACAGCATGAACAGTGTTGCGGGACTAGCCATGAAAATAAAAAACAGGTTCCACAAAGCACACAGCCAGTCAAAAGTGGCAACGAAAGGAAAAGTAGCAGTCAATTGGCAAGTGGTATTCCATGTGGAAATAATAGGTAATATTGATGGAATGATAATGAGCCATCTCTGCCATTGGGTGGTGGGGGTAGTGGAGAGAGTGGATGAAACATACTCTGTATAAGCCTTTTGCAGGGAGATCACAGGAATTTTGGAATGGCCGTAGAAAGGAAAGGTGTGTATGTCTTTCTGTTGTAGGTTGGATATTTTGAGATGTAAAAATGGGGCCTGAAAAGGCACTTTACTCAGAAAGGTAGTAGATACACCAGGAGGAACAGAGAGGAAAGGAAAACTGGGGTATACTTTCCATCTGGTTCTTGAGATCTTGTGGTAGACAATTTTTCATAAGAGTAGAAAAGGCAACAAAGATGATAAGAGGTCTGGAGGCTAATTCTTATCATGGATGGTTATGGAAACTAGGTATGTGTAGCCTGAAGAAGAGATGGCTTAGGGGAGACCTGACAGCAGTCTTCCAATACTTGAAGGTCTATCACAGGGAAGAGGAGTTCGGTTTATTCTCCAGAGCACCTGAGGGCAGGACAAGAAGCAGTAGGTGAAAGTTCATCAGAAGGAGATCCAGTCTGGAAATAAGAAGGAATTTTCTGGCAATAAAAATGGTTAATCAGTGGAACAGCTTGCATCCTGGAGTTCTGAATGCTCAATCACTGGAAATTTTCAATAAAATTGGACATCCATTTATCCAGGATAGCATAAGCTCTCCTGCCTTGGGCAGGGACTTGGACTAGAAGATGCCCAAGTCCCTTCTAGACTTATGAGTCTATAGGTTTGCAAAAGGAAGAGAGAGAATTCTATCAATAGCTGCTTTCCAGCAGTGGCGTAGCGTGGGTTGTCAGCACCCGGGGCAAGCACCCGGCCGCTGCACTGTCCCTCCCCCAGATAGTCCCTCGCTCTCTCTCCGCACCGCACCGCACGCCTGGCACACCCCCCTCCACAGTGGGCAGCGACCCGGCGGCTTGGATCGGATTCGCACAGCCAGCACTGCAGTGAGAGAGAGTGAGTGAGCCAGGCAGGGGCAGAGAGCTGCGAGTGCGAGCACGCCCCCCCAGATGTTGCGCCTGGTGCGGCCGCCCCCCCCTGCACCCCCCACGCTATGCCACTGCTTTCCAGCACTTTTTGGCTGTGCCAGTTTAATGTGTTCCATGACTTCCTGAACCCATAGTTCCTTTGTAGTTGGGGAGTCAAACTAGTTAGAATCAGTTGAGTGGGCAAAGGCAGTTGATTATTCCAAGCTGTGCAAATAACTCAGGAGGGATTGCTCCAGGGACCTGAGAAAGTTATGCTTCAGAGGTCTAAAGAAGGGCAATATACTGGAGACACTGAGTTCAGCTCTTGTTTGGCCTAGTGACTTTTCCTTTAATTTTTATAATTTTCATTAGAATAAGATTTTACAAATATTTTTTGAAAACTACAGAAACAAAAAGGACCAGAAAAAGATTATAAAAGGATAACAGAAAAAGTGAATAACAAAAAAGAAGAAAGAAACGTATCTAAAGAAGCGACTTCTGACCTTTGCAGCAGGTATTCACATAACAATTGTCATCTCCAATCTCCCATGTTGCATATCATAGTTCCCTTAAACAAACCTTTTAAATCAATAAATCCTGAAATCGTCAGCAGAAATTTAATCCACTTTCAGCAAAAAAAAATATATAAAGGGTTTTCAGTTTTTATATAAGTAATTGTAGTACCCTCCTCAATCAAAACATCAATTTAGCCATTACTGCAAACTTAGCCATCTTCACTATCCATTCCTTCATTACTGATATTTCTTTAGTCTTCCATCTTCCATTGTGCATATAATAATAACTCACTGCAGTTAAGCATATATAAAACCCATTGTCCAAGAGTCTTTTCTAGTTGAGTGGCCATAATTTCTGATGAGAAAAATTCTGATTTCATCTGAATGTTAATTTTTAAAATGTTTTTTGTCACCACTTGTATTTGTATCCAATATCACTTAGTTTTTTCACAAGTCCACCAAGCATGGTGGTTATGACCTATAAAGCCCTAAATGGCATGGGTCCGGGTTACTTACGGGAGCATCTGCTGCCGGCATCAACTTCCCTTCGTTCAGTGCGCTCCCACAGAGAGGGCCTCCTTAGGGTGCCATCGGTCAAAGAGTGTCGACTGGCGGCCCCCAGGGGGAGGGCGTTCTCTGTGGGCGTGCCAGATCTTTGGAACCGTTTACTGGTGGAGCTCCGGACGGCTCCCGACCTTCGCTCCTTCCGACGTGACCTAAAAACATATTTATTTGAACAAGCCGGCCTGGTCTGATGGGTTTAGGGGTATTTTAACATTTTGTATTAATCTATTTAATTGGGCTACTGTATTTAATGTTTCTTTTAATTTTTATATATTGTATTTTATTGTATTGCCCTGTACACCGCCCTGAGTCCTTCGGGAGAAGGGCGGTATAAAAATTAAATTAAAAAAAAAGATGTCCCTTCATATTTTTCACATTTTCAATAGTGATTAGAAGTACCTTTATACATCTTAGGCAATTTCTTTGTTATCGCATACCAATAATGCATAATATTTTAAAAGTTTTATTTTAAATTGTAATGCAATGTGAATTTCAGGTCTTTTACATTCTTTCCCATTGATCCATTTGAATATTATCACCAAAATTGTTGGCCCATTTTACCACACGGTCTTTATCTTGCTCTTCCTCCATTTCAAATCTCAACAAAAGTTTATACATTTAATGAATGCATAAAAACGTATAAAAAGTATGCACTTAACAAATTCATCATTTGGTACTTCCTTGATTGGAAACTGATAACAAACACAAACAAGCCAGCAATAAACAACAGTCTAATCAGGAATCACCAAGACTGCTCCTACCAACACTGACTGGAGAGGTCACTAGTACATAAAAATAAGAGCAACCCCCCATCCCCTTCTGGCACTGATGATGTTACCTAGTTGGGTATTGAAACATCTGCAAGAAAACCACCAAGCTCAGAGAGCACCAAGCTCAGAGAGCACAGTTTAACCTTGAGTTACAAATATTCTCTTATATCATTTAACACGTAAGGAAGAAAAAGCATAGCCTCAGCAAACGTATCCAAAATAATTTCCTCCTTCTATTTCCCCCACAACAGCAATGCTGAGAGGTGGGTTGGACTGAGATAGAGTGACTGATCCAAGGTTACCCAACTGGCTTTCATGGCTAAGACGGGACTAGAACTCACAGTCTTCCAGTTTCTAGCCTGATGCCTTAACCAGTAGACCAAGCTGGCTCTTAATTTTTTTACTAACTTCCTTACAGACTTTAGATCTACCGTAGCTTTACTCTAGCAAAATATTTGACGAAGTGCCCCACAACATTCAACATAGAATATTTAAATGCAGGTGTTCAAGCAGAGTCTAGACAGCTACCTGTCAGGGATGCTTGGAATCTTATTTATTTTATTTATTTATATTTTATTTTATTAGACTTATATACCGCCCTTCTCCTGTAGGATTCAGGGCGGTTCACAAGGTTTTTTTAAAAACAATACAACAAGTTACAAAAATTTAAAACAATTAAAATGATTACACTAACCTTGAACCAAAAACCCCAATTACAATTAAAATACAATTAAAACCCCATTTAATACTCTCAGTCCAGGCCAGAAAGCTCGAAGAGCCAGGTCTTCAGGTCCCGGCGGATTGACCGAAGGTCAGGGGCAGTCCTAAGCTCTACAGGCAGCTGGTTCCAAAGGGCCGGCGCACCCACAGAGAAGGCCCTCCCCCTGGGTATTGTCCGCCGGCAATCTTTTACCGGAGGTACCCTGAGAAGACCCTCCCTGTGGGAGCACACAGGATGAAGGGAGCTTGATGCCGGCAGCAGGTGTTCCCTCAGATATCTCAGACCCAAGCCATTTAGGGCTTTATAGGTCATCACCAGCACCTTGAATCTCACCCGGAGGGCAACCAGAAGCCAATGCAGCTCGCGGAGTAGAGGTGTTACATGGGAGTATCGGGAAACCCCCATCACAACCCGCGCGGCCGCATTCTGCACCAGCTGGAGCCTCCAAGTGGTCCTCAAGGGCAGCACCATGTAGAGAGCGTTGCAGTAGTCCAATCGGGAGGTCACGAGCGCATGAGTGACTGTGCGCATATATACTGAGTAGAGGGTTGGTCTCAATAGGCTAAAAAGCTCCTTTCAACAATAAGCACCTTTGGCCGGAGCCTTCAACATTAAAATCACACTGTAGCATGCAACTATTATCTTTTCCATTTCAATCTTGGTTTAAGCTGGGTTTCAAGATTGGCATTTCTTTGTTTTGTTAATATACGCTTTAGGATAGCCTGTGGGAATTTAAACTTTATGAACATTTCACGCTACCATATTTATGCACACAAATGATTATGAATAGAATGCTTTCAGAGAGTAAGGAGCTCTTTTGCGTTAGTTTCTGTTCTGTCTGATGCAATAGCTTTCATAGAAGACATAATAGATCTCAGGTTTTTTCCCCCTTAGGACTGTATTAAAAACCTGTTTAAAAACCAAGTGAGGCATCTAGCAAAGAACTATGCCACTGACACCTCTCTTTCTCCTTCATTGTCAACTGGTGTGTGAGCAGTAGGCATTTTGAATTTATGCCTGGATATGGCTAAGGAGAAGAGTTGAACTCAAAGACAATATACCATAAGTAAACTGGCAGTCTGGGTAATGTAGGAAAGTGAGCTTTACAGATGGAATCACCTTCTGATTAAAGAACCAGTTACAAAAACCGTTCCTGAATGTGCACAGCAGGTGCATTTTATGTTACCTAAAATTGTTTGGTAGCTATGATTTATTATCATTAAAACAACTTTATTTATTAGTCTTTGATCAGCATTATAAATAAGGGGGGGGGGAAGAAAATACTGTAGATTGCTGCAGAAAGGCCATTACCAACAATTATTGTAAAACAACAGAACATCACATCTAAGACAAAGCTTTGCACAATTGTAGTACCAAATGTTAGACTGCTACAAGCCCTTACTTCATTGTGAGGTATTTTCATAATCTTTATAAAATTTGATTTGTCAGCGTATTAGTCCTGAAAATTAGTTCTACTGTGCTTTTTTCTTTAAAAAAAAAAAGAATATTCATTCTGGTCCGAGCAGTTTTAAAAAGACATTGAAGTTGCAGTCCTATTCCTGAAGAAGATATGCAAGCAAATAACTTCCATCATTAAAGCCATCTTTATTTCAATGATGCAAGGACATTGGCACATGGGCGGAGATTTTATGCATTAATACAGAGCCTATAATAGCAAAATCTTGGGTGGAGATTTTAACGATAGCAAAATTGCTATGGCGAGCACTGAATTATCAAGAGCACTGAGAAACATCAACATTTTTTCTTTGATGGCTATTGCACATCTAATTTTAAACATTTATTTTGAATTCAAACCTTTTCACCATAAAATAGGATCTCCTGAGAATAGCTGCTCCTTTCCGCCCCCTCCCCTCAGGGTTTTGCCTATGCCATCCTACGCCAGGGCATCATGATAGAAGCTCCTCTGGAATGAGATGCTGTAGTTCCATTTGTCTCCTTGAGAAGCAGTTGCATTCCTGGTATGCAACACAGAGTGCCAGAAAAAGGACCTTGACCAATGGAATGACAATGCGCCAGATGAAGTCGAAAGACTTGAGACATTCCAAAGGAGAAGGACAGCACAGGTGGGCTTCTTTGTGGCCAATCAAACCAGAGAGAGAAGAGCAAGAAGAACACACACTTTTTATGGGAATGCCAAAATAGATTCGAGGGGGCATGCCAGTATCCAGGGCTTTGTGCTATATACAACTGCAAGAAAAAAGGATAAGAGTTAGGGCGATGGAATTAACAGGAAAGGATACTAAGTACAAATGTACTCAATGTTTCTGTGAAACAAATGCATCTGGAATATCTGATAAATATTGTCCAATGCTAATGTCATGTAACTAGTTCCCAAAAATTGATAAGTAAGTAAAGCAAAGAAGTTTTGGTTTTTTTTTAAAAAAAAATCCTGACATCATTGTAATGTAAAATTGGAGGTTGTGTCTCACGTGAGTGAGATGAGTGGTCTCTAAATCTGATAAATGAATAAAGTAAATAAGTAAAACGTATTCAGCTACTTTTCTTGATTCCTTATAGAGAATTTCAACACAAAACATATCCTAGCACAAGTGTCATCTTTCTTATTCTAAGCATTTAGCCCAAGAAAATCGAGACCCTGTTGAAAGTCAATAGACACCCCTCAAGAGTTTCCTATAAAACTTTGAAAGAATCTATTTTTATTTTTTTTATTTTAATTCCATTTATATCCCGCCCTTCTCCGAAGACTCAGGGCGGCTTACAAGCTTAGCAGTAGCCTTCATTCTACGTATATGCCTGCTTATTAGGGCTTTCACACACACCCCAAGCGGCATTATTACAAAGTCAGCTTAATTGCCCCCAACAATCTGGGTCCTCATTTTACCTACCTCAGAAGGATGGAAGGCTGAGTCAACCTTGAGCCTGGTGGGATGCGAACCTGCACTAATTGCAGGCAGCTGGTGTTACTTAAGGAGGCATTAGCCCACTGCTCCACCAAGGCTCATCTAGCTGTTGTATCTTTCCTTGATAAAGCTGTTTTTGTTGAAAAATGTTTTAACTTCAGTATGTATTTTATATGGGTGCTATTTTCCATGACGGCACATAATACATTTTAGAAGAATGCTGGATTATTTTGTACTGTTGGTGCAACTAATTAAATCTGAAATGTAAGCATGCTGCTAGAGACTTTCAAATTCCTATCTTCATAGCCATCTATGCAGCCCCACCTGCTGTGACCTTTTTGGTTATTCTGGTTTCTACGTGTTTGCCACAATCCAGTAAAGAAAATTTGAATGCTAACTATCTGAATGAAAATTAATTTACTCTCACATTACATTTCCTAACACATCACTGTCTTTGTTCATATCAATATCTAGATAAGAAACTCAGGTATGTCAAATTGCGATTTTCTGTTCTGACATTGAGTTATTTGTTACTTTATAGAACCCCTGAGTAATACAAATTTTCTAGCAAGAAAAAATAAACAATAATAAAATACATTGAAACGGTTTAGCAATGTTTGAAAATAATCTTGTTTCACAGAGCTACTTCAAAAGTGAACAACCAGTTCATTGTAGAACAAAGGTGTCTCTAAGTCATAAAAATCCACTGGGTGATTTTGGGAAGTCATTTACACTCAGTGTAACATATCCCACAGGAGTCTTGTGGGAAAAATTTGGAGATGGGAACATGACATATCCTTTCTTTTCTTAGGAAAAACAAGATGCAAGGAAATATTTAGGTTACCAGTAATCCTCATTTAGCGACTGCCTTGTTTAACAACTGTTAGCAGTTACCACAGGGATGAAAAAGTAACTTTATAAATTTCTTACATTTATGCTCTTTGCAGTTCTGTAATCACTGCTTTATTGGTTCTGATATTTTTTGCTAAATGCGGACTACCTATATTTACCAAAATTACTTCTACAAAATGTCAATAACATTTTTTAAAAAAAAAATCATAAGAAGCATATGGTCTTCTGTATCTTATAATGATTTCCCCTGACCTAGTTCCACAGAAGTTTGTTAAATTCTTGGTTTTTTTCAGTTTTAAAAAGGAATAATTGTCATTTTTATGTTACCTGTTATATTTATTTATTTATTTATTATGGGACTTATATGCCGCCCTATCTCCCAGAGGACTCAGGGCGGCTAACAACAATAAAAAACCAACAGTATAAAAGTTAAGAAAAAATTAAATAACAGCCCCAAATATTAATTACACAGTTAAAATAAAACTTTTAAAAACCCATCATCAATCCAGGTTAGCCTGATGGAAAAGGAACGTCTTGAGGTTGCGGCGAAAGGACCGGAGGTCCGGGGCCATCCGAAGCTCAAGGGGGAGTTGATTCCAAAGGGCTGGCGCTACCACAGAGAAGGCCCTCCCCCTGGGGGTCGCCAGCCGACACTGTCTGGCCGACGGCACCCTGAGGAGGCCCTCTCTGTGTGAGTGCACTGGGCGATGGCAAGTCGTCCCCGGCAGCAGACGGTCCTGCAGATATCCCGGGCCTAAGCCATGTAGGGCTTTAAAGGTAAGTACCAGCACCTTAAATATAGACTACTAACATTGTTTAGCAGCTATTGAGACATGAATTTATTTTTTTAAAAAAGAACCTATAAGAAAAACTTTACAAAGTCTAAGGTCAGCAGCATTTTGTACAACTTACTTACTTATTTATATTTCTAGAGTATCTGAAGACCCTACAGAATAATGAAGTGTCCATCTTCTACTACTTGGGAATATAAATTACATTGGTCCCCATTTTCTTTGAAAAGCCAGGATCTTGGAACTTTACTAAAAGACAACAAGGTTGGATTGATATTTCAGAGGGCAAAGGTCAACAAGGAAAAGACATGCTTGCATGACCCCATGACATGGCTTTCCTTAATGGGTAAGACTTAGATCATACCTACCATCCTGATCTTATTTCTGAATCAGGTAATTATGTCAGGTTTTTGAGATCTTCAGAAGTTTTCATCTTCTAAAATGTTATTAAAAAGCAACTACTAGGTAACTAAGATTTTTTACTGTCTTTTACAATATTCTGCTTCTGGATTATGCTGATAATGTTACATAACCACCAAGGGATTATAATGGCATGCTAATTGCTAGTTGTGTAACACAGTTCTTTTGCCCAGGATTAATATCCCAAGTTGATTATCCCAATAATGGTGTTGCTGAAGGCCACAAGTCCCATTTAGAAAACATGTCTTAGCATTGGCTTAAATCCTTCCTAACTGTTTCAGGATCACAGCTGTGGCTATAATAGTCCATCATTTTTTCACCAAAGAAACTTAATAGGTAGAAGCATTTATATTACTTGTATATTTTTAAAATAACTTCTGTGAGGAGCTTGTTTGTAATAGGAAACCTAACTGATGGTAAAGGGCTGTGCCTAAAACTTAAAAAAAATATTTTGTCACTAATGATGAAGCTTTTATTGCTGGCCGTTGACAACTTTATTTTACAACTTGGCTGTTGAATTGGGATTTAGTGGGCAGTGAAGTACAATTGTGGCCCACAGAAAACAGATTAAAGCCAATTCCAAAAATTCAGAATTTCCCAATCCTACTTTACATTAATTATATTTTAGTCAGAAGTGATATAAAAGTAACAATTCACAAAGTTTTATGTCTTGATAGTTGTAGCTAACAGCTTCAAGTTATTATTCTGAATATATTACTATGAAATACTCACAAGGACAGGAACCTTCCAGTCAGGACTTCAACTTTCACTGAATTTCTTCTTTATTTTCTGCTTCTTAATGAATAGCAAAACCTGTTAGAGGAAAAGATGAGATACTGTCTTTGGTTTCCAAAAGCAGCTCCTATGAATCCAGACTTACATATATACATTTACTATTTATTTATTTAGCCTATGGCAATGTTACATTAGCCAGGAGACTACAGTGTTAATACAAAGTAGTTTGGCTGCCAATGATTGCTAGTTCATTCAGTTCACACCCGCACACTATCCAGAGTGCAAACTAGCTTCACACTCATAAGGCTTGACAGCTTTCTCCAGTACCATCTGGGGTCTTCCAACCACCAATTTCACCTGGTATTTCGTCATTGCATTCGGGTAGGCCTGGCACTGATTGGGCTTGTGCTTCTGCTCGAAGTGCCATTTTTTCCCACCGAAGTGGTACCTATTTATGCTTTCAAACTGCTAGGTTGCAGAAGCTTATGCAAGTGATGGGAGCTCACTCTGTCATGCGGTGCTAGAACTCAAGCTGCTGGAATACAGATCTTCTCCAGCACCATTAAGCCACTGAGCCACCGTGCCTCTCTAAACATTTACTTACTTACTTACAGTATATTTATTTTATTAGGAAACTGCACCATATTGGACTGATTGGCTTAGCACCCTTCACAGTGGTGGTAAGATTAAAAATATCACATTATTACAGCACTGAGGAACCCATCCAATGTTGAGGGCAATCACAGCCTATATGCACAGCCACCGCTCCTCCAGAAGAGACAAGAATAATTTGTCAGACCTGAAAGGCCTGCTCAAATACCCAGGTTGCAAAAAGGTAACAGAATTGGGGCCCACCTGATATCAGCAGGAAGGATGTTCCAGGGAATGGGAGCACTGATAAAGAAGGACTGACCCAGAGATCCTTCACAGATGAAATAATAGGGATCTGGAAGGGATCGTCTCTTCTACATCTCCAGGAGAAGGTGGCTCTGCAGATACTGAGATCCTGAACTTACTTTTTCAGCTTGATGAGTTTGTACACTCTACGAAGGCCTTCTTTTTCTAGTTCTTCTAATGAAAGTGACCTGCAAAGCCCTGTCTTCATGTTTGCCTAAAATGGATGCTTCTACTATTGGAGTTTTTCTTGGACTCCTAATACAAACTCAGCAGTACATTCAAAAGGAGTTTGAACACACAGAAGGCCACTGCTAAAAAAAGACGGAGCTCATTGTACAGGCTTAAGGAGGATTCTAAGAATTCATTTTTCATGAGAGATGTCACAGTTTATGACCATTCTTGAGCGAGAGTATCCTGCTTGTTCTGTCTGGAGCCAAATGTAATTCATTCTCTGGGATGCAGCCATGTTATTTGTCTCTTCTGTCATCTTTTCCTGGCTCATAAACATATTAGAACACAGAAGACATATCTATTTCAAAAACTGGACTGATAAGCTGAGTTCAGCCCTTGTTTAATTTTGAAGCTTAGGATAGAATTCACATGAAGATAATTGAGTCATGGGTTGATGGAAAATAGGACTTAAATGAGCTTATAGGTGGAGGGGGGGTGGCGCACCTGAAGGAAAGCTAACATGCTAGAATAAAGCAGGTTGGAAAAGGGAAGGAGCCAAGGAAAACAATGACACTAAACAAAGTAAAAGGACCATCTCCTTGTTTTCTCTACTGACTTTTAACCAGTTTTCATCTCACTTGCCCTGCTTTATCTTCAGGCCGAGACCAGGGGAATCATAAAACAGGAATTCACGTTTTGTCCTGGGTAAACCAGACAGGAAACTAGATGAGCTAAATCTACTAAGCAATGATCTACATGAACAGAATCTTGCAAGTCTGAGGGTATAAACCGCTTACTATCATTTTTAACTGTCTGAAAATTGCCCATCTGGGTTTCAGGTGATTCAACAGCCATAGATCCAAGGCCAGAGAGGTTGGCAATGATATTCAAGAGACCTTAGTTATGAGTAGATGTTTTGCTCCACTGGTGACTGGATGCAGGCTAAGGTTGAGCTATTCAATCCACCCTGCTGCTTGATTGCATCCCTTACTGAATTTCTGGAGCTGGTACAGTATTGGATTCTCTCCAGTTGTTATCTTTTACCACAGAGCAGATGGCTTGTAATGTAACAATAGAGGATATTAGTCTTTTATCATGGTCAGTCTGGCTTATCAGTACCACTAACCTCTGCAAATGTAGAGGATAATGAAGAGGATCTTTGTTTGGTTCTGATAGACGAGGACTCAGAGTGGTTTAACAAGGAATGAGTTTATTGAATACACAAAGTCAACTGCCAACTGTCAAATGTTGCAACCCTTTTATAGAGAAAGCGTTTGAACTGTAACCAATACAAACAGTCTCTTTTCCCGCTCCCTGGTTGTGGCGTCCAATGATTGCACCTTATTTTCCCGCTTTAAACCTTGCAAGCTGCACTGTGTTTGCAATCTCTTCCATGGCTTATTGCTAACTATTTACATACATAACACCCCTTACCCCCCAGTTGGTGTCATTTCTTTACAAAATCCATTAGGTATTTTGGTGGCCTATGTATTCTGGACGGGTATCTGTTGCTTTGGCTATTAGGGACCCTTCTTTCTGGTTGACTGCTAGGCTGCTGGTTACTACTGGACCTGGGCTCTGGGTTACTGGCTACAGATGTACTGTCTTGAGTAATAGGTTGTGTTTGGGATTCAGTGGTCACTGGCCTACTTCGCAGGGGTATTTCCCAATCAATTGGACTGAATTGTTGTTGTTGGGCATCAGGGAATGTGTTATCATGCCCAACCTCTACATCGCTTTCAGGCCTAATGTTGTCTGTACTGTTTCCCCTTACTGATCTTTGGTCCCCCTCAGCAGGCACACACCCACTAGATCTTTTCCTCAGCTGGTCTATGTGTCTTTTACAGATCCTATTCCCTTCCCCCTCAATGATGTATGATAGGGGACCTAAGATTTCAGTTACCACCCCTGGAATCCATTTGTCCCCTTGGCCGTAGTTCCTGGCCCAAATCAAGTCCCCCACCTCAAATGTTCTGTTAGGAATGTCTAATTCAATGTTTGGTTGGAGTCTGTCAGGGTGTAATCTGTCCAACTTGGTCAATATTTTCCTGCCCCACCTCATTTCAGCTGGACTTTTCCCTGTAGCCGAACAAGGGGTTGTGTGTTGAGCCAACAAGAACGCAGCTAGTCTCTGATGCCAGTCTCCTCGAATGATTCTTTTAAGCGCGTCCTTCGTGGTCCTCACATTCCTTTCAGCCAATCCGTTGGAGGAGGGGTGGAAGGGTGCAGACGTCTTATGCTTAATCGAGTTGGCCTTGAGGAAATCCTGAAATTCAATAGATGTGAATTGTGGCCCGTTATCAGACACTATTAAATCCGGCAACCCATGAGTGGCAAAGAGGCCCCTTAATGCCTGTATTGTTCTGCCTGCCGTTACTGAACTGACCGGTACTACTTCTAGCCATCTAGAGTAGCTGTCGACCACTACAAGGAACGTTAACCCCTGGAAAGGTCCAGCGAAGTCAATGTGAATCCTGGACCAAGGATTCCTAGCTAGCTCCCATTTATGTGTGCGGATGTGTTGTTGTTCGGGCCTGGAACGTTGGCACAGATAGCAATTGGCAACGCATTCCTCAATGTCGTGGTCCAAACCTGGCCACCACAAGTGACTCCTAGCCAGGGCCTTCATCCTTACTATTCCAGGGTGTCCCTCATGCAATTCAAATAGAATAGCTGATTTGTGGATTTCTGGAATTACTACACGAGTTCCCCAGAGTAAGCAACCCATATGAACTGATAGTTCATCTTTCCTTCTGAAAAATGGACTGTATTTTACATCCGGGTTGGCGTTGGGCCAACCACTCATGACCCAGGCCATTACTCTCCTTAAGATGGGGTCCTTATTGGTTGTCTCAGCTATGTCTTTAGCAGTTAGGGGTAAATCAGGAATATCCTGTAGGGACATTATTTGTCCCACAGGTGCAGGGTCCTCCTCTGTTATGCTAAGGGGCAATCTGCTGAGGGCGTCAGCGTGTCCCATGTCTTTGCCCGGTCTGTATTGGAGGGAAAATGAATATGCTGAGAGGAAAATGGACCATCTCAGCATCCTGGGAGACATAATTTGGGGAGTCTGTTTATCTGTGGTAAACAGTCCCAGCAGGGGTTTGTGGTCTGTCAGTATTGTAAAGTTCCTGCCATACAGGTAGTCATGGAACTTTTTAACTCCTGCCACTATGGCTAAAGCTTCCCTGTCTATTTGGGCGTAGTTCCGCTCTGCCTTGGTTAGTGTGCGGGAGTAGTAAGCAATGGGTCTTTGCATTCCCTGGGTGTCTAAATGGCTGATTACTGCCCCAACGCCATAAGGCGAAGCATCGCACGCCAGGTAGATTGGTCTGTTTTCTATAAAGTGGGTTACTGTGGAACTACTGGAAAGGATGTCTTTTAAGGTCTGGAAACTCGCTTTGTGCTTGTCTTGCCAATGCCAAGGGGTCTTCTTATCTAAAAGCCTGTGCAGTGGTTCTGCAATGGCAGCCTTATGTGGCACAAAAGTGTGATAAAAATTTACCAAGCCTAGGAAGGCCTGTAGCTCAGCCTTGTTCCTTGGTTCAGGAGCCCCTTTTATTGCTTTAATTTTTTCAGGGGTAGGGTGGACTCCGCTTTTGTCAATCCTGAACCCCAAAAAATCAGTGGATTTAACCCCTATGCTACATTTTTCCTTTTTTAATTTTAATCCAGCCTTTCTAAATCTACCCAGTACCTGTTCCAGCCGCTCTACTAACATTCCTTCATCTTTTCCAGCTATTAGGACATCATCAAAGTAAGGGCATACTCCAGGTATGCCCTTTAAGGTCCTCTCCATCACTTCTTGGAAGATGCCTGGAGCTGCTGCAATTCCAAATTGCAGTCTGTGGACTCGGAACGCCCCCTTGTGGGTAACAATTGTCTGTGCCTCTGCAGCCTCTTTGGAAACAGTCAACTGTAAGTACGCATGCGCCAAATCGAGCTTGGCGAAGATGGCGGCGTCCTGGATCATGGCGAGGACCTGCTTCACCGTCGGGACCGGGTAAGCATGCTTTTTCATTCCAATGTTGAGGGTGGCTTTGTAGTCGGCGCAGATTCTCACGTCCCCATTGGGTTTGAGGGGTGTGACAATCGGCGTCTCCCACAAACCGCCCTCAACAGGTTCTAAAACTCCGAGGCCTACAAGCCGGTCGAGCTCGGCCTCGATTTTTTCTTTTAAGGCAAAAGGTACCCTCCGGGCCTTTAGCCTGATTGGATTTACTGAGGGGTCTAGGTTAAAATTAATGGGGGGCCCTTTGTACTTGCCTAGAGACCCATCGAATACGTCTGCAAATTCTTTGCAGACGGATTCGAGGGTCTTATTTCTAATCACAGAATTTATTCCCCCTATCCAAATTCCCAGGGCAGGAAACCAATTAAGCCCTATTAAGCTGGTCCTATTCCCCTCCGTAACTATCAAATCTAAGACCCCCTTAAACCCCTTAAAATTTACTTTAAGGCTGGTCTTCCCTTTTACGATTATTGGACTTTTTTGGAAGTCCATTAATTGAATATTTGTTGGTTTAAGTGGAATTCTTTTTCCGCTTAGTTGTTCAATTTTCTCAAGGGTTTCAGTGGAAATTATCGACACTGAAGCCCCTGAGTCGATTTCCATTCTGCAAGGGACCCCTTGCAGAAGGACTGTGATTTTTAATTTTCCGTCCGGAAAATTGTGCCCCCTTCCCCGCCGTCTCCGATTGACGCGGGCCACCTCCCTTAGGGTTGGAATTTTCACCCGGGTTTTAGGGGTCTCCTTGCCACTAGCATTAGGGGTTACCTTACCCTCTGGCCACACATCGACTTCGTTCAGACGGGTGTCCCGAACGCGATTTCTGCAGATGGCCTGGATGTGGCCAGTCTTGCCACAAGCCCTGCACTTGGCGGTACGAAATCGGCAGGAAGCGCGGGAATGGTTGCCGCCGCAGCTGCCACATCGGTTCTGGGTTTCGTTGTCGCGTGGTCTGGTTGCGGTGTCCCGCCACGGTCGTTGTGCCCCGGTCGGTGGTCTTTGCGGTGTTGCGGGTTGTTGCCGGCGGCCAGGTTCAGGCCCCTCGCTTCTGAGTTGTCTTGGTGCCATCTTACCGAATCGCCTGGAGACTTCGGCGATCTCTTCCTCCCACTGCTGATCCACCTCCCCACAGTCCACATAGCCCTCTTGGTTAATTTCGGGTGCTGCCGCCATGCTACTGCGGGGGGGGTCGCGATAGCCGGTTGACTCATACGTTAGAAGTTCGTCGAGCACGTCCTGTAAATCGCCGGTAGGTTTGGCGATTATTCTATTTTGTAATTGTTCATCACGTAAGCCCAGCACGACTCTGTCCCTGATTCTAATTTCTAAATTATCGTATTTGCAACGTACTGCGGCTTCCCTGACGGCAGCGACGAATTTCTGTATGGACTCCCCCGGTCTCTGATTTCTCTTCTCGAAGATGCGCCGCCAAAAGAGTTCGGACCTTCGGGGAGTAAAGTGAACTTTTAATTTTGCGAGGAGGTCGGCATAGGGCACGCTGGAGACTGGTTGAGGCTGGCACAGCCCGACAGCAACTCTGTAGACCGGTGTGCCGCAGATTGTCAAGAGTGCCGCCGCTTTTTTCCGGTCGTCGGTGATTCCGTTCACTAACAGGAATCCTTCGACCTGACCGATGTATTCTTCCCAATCTTCGGGGAAGTTAGGGTCGAATTCCTTCAGTGACCCAATCTGCGCCATTCGGAGAATTTTCTTATTCTGCCGCGGCCGCTCGGTTGACTTAGACACGTATTCGAATTTTGCCGCCTTTGCGCGACAATTCCGCCAATTCTCTGGTCTTCTGTCTATCCCACCTTCGTCGCCAATTGTTTGGTTCTGATAGACGAGGACTCAGAGTGGTTTAACAAGGAATGAGTTTATTGAATACACAAAGTCAACTGCCAACTGTCAAATGTTGCAACCCTTTTATAGAGAAAGCGTTTGAACTGTAACCAATACAAACAGTCTCTTTTCCCGCTCCCTGGTTGTGGCGTCCAATGATTGCACCTTATTTTCCCGCTTTAAACCTTGCAAGCTGCACTGTGTTTGCAATCTCTTCCATGGCTTATTGCTAACTATTTACATACATAACAATCTTAATGTAAATATGCAAGACTGCTTACCTAGGTTAAAGGGGAAGAAGCATTTTCAAAGTCCAGAACAAGAAGATAATGTTCAGAAGTAGCTCAGTCCTCCCTAATTCACTGAACTATATGAAGGAGGAATAAGTACAACACATTTCTGACTTGTAAATTCTGTTATTGTAGCCAATCTCAATAGAGGTACTTTTTGTTTATGGTGGAATTGATTTCCTGGTTTGGTCTATCTAGTGGGGGCTGATAGCAAGAGATGTGTGAGACAGGGGTAAGCAATTAAGATGGTCCCTCCTGGAAGCCTAATGGATCTACTTGGTTTTCAGCAGATCATGCTTTGCGATTTGGCCAAAATTATGTTAGACAATTCTACCATATGCCTTGTCCATTTCTGGAATGTAGAAATGATGAGAGTAGTGAACACAATTGCTCCCCAGGGGGCTTTGCGGTTTATTTGGGAACTCTGGAATTGCTGAAGTGATGTTTTCAGTAATGGTGACAAGAGATGTGGAATGATAAAAACTAAATACAAGGCCATATTCAGGCCTACATCATGGCAATGAAGATTGTGAAGCATATTACTTCCCTACTCTCATTGTGTTCACAGAATATTATCTTTTTAGGTAATTTGTCTTTTCAGTGTTTTTTGGATTCTGAACTGGCGGACAGAGTTCTTGACAGCATGAGCTCTGAGCTATAGATTGGATTCATACCTACCTGCCTCATTCAGGTAGGCAAGTAGGTGAATTTAAGAGGTGATGTATGCTTCTTTGGAGTGTGCGTGTTCTCTAACCTTCCTCTTTGGGGAAGGGTGGTGGGACAGTGGCTATAAAGAATCCTGTATGAAATGAAATGAATGAAATGATTTATCTAGGCTCCTTTCTGTTGGGATTCAGATCTAGGCATGAGATTGAAAACATATTGGTCACTTTTGTGAAGTGTGTCCACTAGGACCTGGATGGCAGAGTGCAGCACTTCTGAACTAATGGTTCTCTTAGCTCTGCTGAATACCTTAGGCTAAACCACCTTTAAGGGTTGAGCACAATAGTTCTGTCTTGCAATGATTCTACTACTACTGAGCCAATGGTTTTAGATGATGAAGGAAGAGGGAGTGATGAACAGTACCACTGAGCTGGATGAAGTCATTAATCATTTTGGAGTGAAGTATCATTAGTGAGATATTTATTAATGTGTTGATGATATCTAGTTACATCCACGACTGGAAAGGGATGCAGTGGATGATGTTCTAACCTGCTGTGTAGAGGTAATAAGGGGCAGGATGGGATGAATCACCTGAGGTAATTGGCCCTGACCTTATTGTCATTCAGGAAATCCCTCAAAATCTGGTACTTGTGTCTAAGATGCCAATCCATGCTCCTGTCCATCTCACATAAATGACTCTGGGCAGCGTACAAAATACAAAATCAAATAAAACAGTTATAAAACAATAATACAACAATTACACAATTCAAAACAGTGTAAACAAAGATGTACCGGTAATCGTATTATTTTACATGATTTTATGCATTATATACCGGTACCTCTCAGAGTCATGTATGTGAGATGGGCTGCTATATAAATTTAATAAAAAATACATGAAAAAATAACGTGAAATAAGTTGAAATTGCAACCTAGTAACATAGAGTTCCTATTTACCCAAAAATGTTAAGTTTAGTACTAACCTCTACACTGGCTCCAGATAGGATTGAACTCCCCTTGAAAAAGTAGGCCCTTGGTTTGGAAGGTTTCTCTTAGAGTCAACATTTCTACATGGTCAAGGCAGTGGCTAAGGAAGACTTTGAGCTAGGCTCAAAGCACTAATTGTAGTGCTGTTTGGTGTGGAAGCAAAAGAACAGAGGTGCAGATAGTCTGAGAGAGCTTTCGGAATAATGAAGCCTAAAGAATTGATCCGTGCAGGGCAAGGGGATATGTGCAAGTCCTATATAAATAGTCTTTAACTTACAACCATTTGATTAGTGACTGTTCAAAACTATAATGAAACTGAAAAAAGTAACCTACAATCAGTCCTCGTAGTTACATTTGTTACAGCATCACCATGGCCAGGTGATTAAAATTTGGGCACCAACACAATTGGCTAAGAAAGAGTGGAGAATACCGTAATGTTTCTTCCCTACTTGTGCCCTGCTTGTATGGATTCATCTGGGCATTGGGCATTTGAGAAGCTTCAATACAGGCTTGTATTGGTAAGGTTGGCAAGAGAGAAAGGCCGATAAACATTTTTGCCAGTGCTGTCTGAGAATAACTAATGTCCGAAATATCAAAGGGTTATTCTAGTGTGTGCAATAACAATATCTGTTCAACATCTCTAAACAGTAGTACCTTAACAGTCACTATCTGGCACAATATACATAAATTCAATATTACCTATGAGTGTATTTGTTGCTCCCAATGCTTTTCTCTTTCAGCTGTTGAGCTAGACAACAAAGCAGCCTTGTTCATGAGAGTCATATGACATTATGCAATGGGGAGGGTGGTCTTCAGTGCTAAAGAGGTTAAGACTCATTTACTAAAATTAGGAAGCTCTGGGTTTTATTTAGCTTTTCTGAGCTTTATAAACACAGATTTCTAAATTATAGTTCCACAAAGGCTAGAAGCATGTTCCCTAACAGAAAACCGAAAGTCCCACAAGTGAGTTTGATTTATTGGGCAGTGGTCCACAGCAGTGCCTTCTTCATGGTAGCCCCCTCAGTAATGACTTCTATCCAGCTGGTCCCATGAAGTCCTCATCTAAATGACCACCAAAGGCAAACTTTTCACCCTGGCATTTCTTGGACAAGTATTTTGTCCAGAATGGGACTTGTTTTTGTTAGACTTTTTAAAAACAGTATAACCTTTTAATTTCTGTATTGTTATTGTCCTGGATGGTTTTGTCTCTAACATTGGTTTCATTCTTTAATGATTTAAAGTAACAAGAGATGGATCTTGTTTGCTTTCGGAAGCTCATTATTATAGCGAGACTTACTAACAAACAGCTGAATTCTGCAACTCTGGAATAGCTGTGGAGTGAATGGAGAATTGGGAGATTTCCCATTTAATATATTTGCCCTCAGTTACACATTTGGATGCCTTGCTTTACACAACGGCTGCTTTTATCAGCTGTTCCTCTGTTTGAGGAAAGCATTGCTGTGATTCTTTGGCATGCTTAGTTAGGAAGTCATGCCTGCAGAGACAGTGATAAATCAATAATAAGGCTTAATGGACAAATCTATAGGTGTTAGAAGTAATTAGTTCTTTATTGACTATTAAGGACTGTTAATATTATAGTGCATGCTGTAGGTATTTTATTCATTTAAATCTATATCCTTTCCACCCAAACCTTTGTAACTTTATTTCTTGGCTGTCATCTTTTTAAAAAATTCAATCATTCTCTCTTTAGTACTTCATCTTGTTGCACACAAAAGAGGATTCTAGGTTGTTTGCTTGAAATCTCTCGTGACTACAACCAACAGAAAATGAACAAATATATTATTGCCCTTATCCATATGCTGTATACATTTATATATTTCCCAGTATTAGCTTAACAACAGCTCTCTTATTAAACTGTGTGGTTATGCATATTGACTATTCACATCCAATATATTGTGTTTATGGTGGGATATCTGGTGTCACAGCCACAAATTAGCCTTTGCAATATATATATATATATATATATATATATATATATATATATATATATATATATATATATATATATATATATATATATATATACTTAAACAACACATTGTACTGTATTTAATAGTAGGATGTCTTATTTTCTGTTCCCTTTATTTTTTTGAGCAGTATACACACACACACACACACATATTCTCTTAATGTATATTGCTCCAAAATTAGCTCAGATTAGTACTAGCATATGAGGATGTCTACAGAACTATCATAAACATGTAAGAAGCCTGTAAATTTTCTAAAGTAGCAGACAATCTCCTTCGTACTATGTTCTTGCCTTCCAAGATTATAAGAGGTACATTTACAAGATTGCCCTGTGGGTAGGTATCAGAACTGATAAATAATGTGTGAACTTGGTCATTTCTAAAAATACATTTACATGAGAAAAAACTAAGGTAGAAGTGGCAAGAGATTGCAGGGCTGGTCTCTAATTTCCATATAGGGGAAAGGGTTGAGCTAAGAGAAGAATCAGAGCCTATAAAAGCTTTCAAAGGTGAAAGGTTTCTTGGTGGTTTACGGACTGTCAGGGGTAAGTTTCTTTTGTTTTTAAATCTGCCTTTGCCCTCATCTTTTTTTATTAAATAAGTACAGTATATTCTCCTATTTTAGGGGACTTTAGAATGCCATGAGATTAAAGGCACTTTTCTATGGTGAAGAATTATTGTGCAGTCCATTCTTTGCTGTGTATTTTGAGCCTTTGCATATGGGAAGACTAACAAATTCTCAGCTGTTGGGCTCCCTGAGGATCCTGGATGCATTATCACATATTTTGTCTGTTCCTTTGCAGGTTGAGCATTTCATCAGTTCCTTCCTTCTTTCTGTTGAGAGTAGATAATAAAAAGGTGAGAAATCCAAGTGTGGTTATTAAGTGTCTATTCTTTCTAGTAAATTGCAAGTTTCTATAGGTCTCTTGTGTGCTGTAGTTTCATTTGATAAATGAGTCTGGCGTGGGTTTGGGAGGGAGGTTGTGCTTTTGTGTTTCTGAGTAAGGAGAACTTTGATTTTCCTACATATGAATTGTCGATGGAAGAACAGAACTTAATTTTGCATTGAAGTGATAAGAAGAAGAAGATTGGCTAATGTCATTGTCAACTTTTCATAAAACTCAGCTTTGCAAACAAGAATCTTAGTTGTCTATTATAAGTTGTTCTGCTCAAGGTTGCTTACTGATGCAGTTGTTTCTCACAGCATATGCAGGTTCAATACTATTTCCCTATTTACTCTGCAGAAATACTATCCAATTCATTTAACATCCTTTTTAATATATGTGACAGTTCATAATCTAAATCAGGGGTCCCCAACCCCTGGTCCGTGGACCAGTACCAATTCGCAGCATGCCTGCAACCGATCCGCACAAACAAGCAAAGCCCCATCTGCAAGATGCAGGCACCACACAAAACCACACACTCTCCATTCTGCGGAAAGACCTCTCTTCATGGAACTGGTCCCTGGTACCCAAAAGGTTGGGGACCTCTGATGTAAATCACTCTTCTTTCAGAAGACAGAGGTATGCACCAAGTTTTCTCAGTGCTTTGGTAAATGATAAGGAGCTGAGCTTCCACTTACACTAAAATACGAGAAAGTAAAGTCTTGCCCCTGTCCAGAATTTCTTGCTACTGTTTAACATGCTTATTTTTCCCCATTTTTTGAGCCATTAAAATGTGATTTGGGGAGTGGAAGTCATCTCACATTAGAAGAACCTCTTCAGCAAAGATTCCAACCACCCAATTCCATCTCAGACTAATGTAAGAGAAACAATAAAATCTAATACAAAAATATACCTAAGGAAGTAGGTATATAGACAGAAAGGTGGTGTATAAATTAATATATATGAATTAATATATAAAAGATATGTTAATATAATATAGATAGTGCCTTCTTGATATAAATAGTGCCACACAAAAATCACAATACCAGAAATAATAAGTCTTCCTATGTTGATTGGTTGTTTGTTGGGGGCAATTAACCTGACTTTGTAATAATGCTGCTTAGGGTGTGTGTGAAAGCCCTAATAAGCAGGCATATACATAGAATGAAGGCTACTGCTAAGCTTGTAAGCCGCCCTGAGTCTTCGGAGAAGGGCGGGATATAAATGGAATTAAAATAAAATAAATAAAAATAAATTGTGTCATAATAAGAATTCAGTTAGAAACAATATTGCTTGTATTCATTTCACATTCATATCCTATACTCTTTGGAAAGCAATTTAAAATATATGTGTTGTTTGTATGTATGTATATGTGTGTATACATAGTAATAAACAATTTTTGTGTCTTTTAGTGCTCTTCCGACAATGTTATATTGTTTTCAATCATTTTTCCCTGTTAACTACTTTTAGCTTCAATAAATGGTTGCAAAGTTTTTGCACTTGCCCAACTATTTAATAAACAGCGAACCATCCTTGTTTTTATTGTTATGAATCCATGTCTTCTTATTTTTTTTGGTGTTGACATTTTGCTTTTTTTAAACAAAAGTTCTCAGAAAAATTTCAGGCAAAATTTAACAGAGGTTCTTTACAGAGGAAATCTACCTATAGTGAACTGAATACTTACAAACTACCAAGAGACAGACAGGCTGCCTCACATGAGAACAAAGGGAAGTTTGCCCTGTTGCTATGATTACTGTCAAAATAGTTAAATGTTGGAACTATGCGGTGGCTCAGTAGGTTAGGACGCTGAGCTTGTCGATCAGAAGATCGGCAGTTTGGCAGGTCGAATCCCGAGTGCTGCATAACAGAGTAAGCGCCTGTTACTCGTCCCAGCTTCTGCCAACCTAGCAGTTCGAAAGCACGTAAAAAATGCAAGTAGAAAAATAGGGACCACTACGGTGGGAAGGTAACAGCGTTCCGTGCACCTTTGGCGTCTAGTCATGCCAGCCACATGACCACGGAGACGTCCTTGGACAAGCGCTGGCTCTTCGGCTTTGAAACGGAGATGAGCACCGGCCCCTAGAGTTGGAAACGACTAGCACGCATGTGCGGGGGAACTTTTACCTTTATCTTTAACAACCTATACATATCACCAGATATAGGAACTCAGAGCAGGTATACTAATGCTGTACTTTTGGAACATCTCTAACCTTAAGTCAAGCAAACTAAGCTTTTTGTATCTCTTTTAGCTGCAGCCATGAGCAGGGATTCAGAGATGGATGTTTTTGGGGTGGCTGCCCCTTTCCTACGTAAATCTGAAAAGGAGCGAATAGAGGCCCAGAACCAGCCCTTTGATGCCAAAACTTTCTGCTATGTGGCTGAGCCTAAGGAGGAATATGCCAAAGGGAAAATTAAGAGCTCTGAAGGTGGGAAAACTACTGTAGAGACTTCAGATGGCCGGGTGAGCATCTTCCATGATTTGGGTGAGGAGGGGGTGGGAAACTGTTTAATTTTAATTTAAATAACTATTTTAAGAAAATATTTTTTTTCTGGTACAGTGTGAGATTTCTGAAACTAGAATCAATACATAGCTATGTCACATACTGTATATATTGGTGCAAAACACCATCCCATAAATTCCTCCCTCAGTTATTCTAAGGAGAAGTGGGGCAAGATTGTATGTTTTATTGGGATAAGTTATTGTAAGTACTTCTAGCACGAAGGGGCAAAAGCTATAGTTTTTTCCTCTTTAAAATTTCCTTTGGGTCCCAAAGACAAGCAGACTGTGAAGTGTAATTTGCTGGGCCATTCATTCTTTTGACTATTGTCGCATCTGAAGACTAAGTTAAAGTTTTAACCACCTCGAGCTCCAATGCAAGATAACATTCCCTGAAGGCCAGTTTTAAGTGGGAAATGACTGTAATGTTATCAATAGCTTCTCGATAATAACAGAATGATGTGCTTGTTCAAAGTATTTAGTCGGGACTGAGTCTTTATTTCTGCCCTACCCGGAGCTTTTTCTGGAGCCTTTTCCTCTTGTCCTTTCAGACAATAACTGCCAAGACAGAGGATTTGTATGCAATGAACCCACCAAAGTTTGACAAAATTGAAGACATGGCAATGCTGACGCATTTACATGAGCCAGCCGTTCTGTATAACCTCAAAGAGCGCTACAGCTCTTGGATGATCTACGTAGGTTTTATCCTTACCTGTTATCAGCACTGAAGAGTATCAAATGGGGCAGATTTTTAATCACTATTCTTGGTTTCCATGCAGACCTATTCAGGCCTCTTCTGTGTCACGGTTAATCCATACAAATGGTTGCCTGTGTACAATCCAGAGGTGGTATCTGGTTATCGGGGGAAAAAGCGTACTGAGGTTCCTCCCCACATCTTCTCCATCTCTGACAATGCATATCAGTTCATGCTAACTGGTAAGTCTGCTTCAAAACCTGTAAAGGAATAGGGTTGAATAAAGAAGAGTTCTGGGGTGGCAATGGCATAGGTCTTCACCACCTCTCCCAAATATATCTACTTACATGAAATTAAGTAGAGGTGCCACTTAGCATGACTTGGTATCGCTCTCTGCAGTTTGTAAGCATAATTTTTTGCTTCTTTCTTTGGCAGATCGTGAAAACCAGTCTATTTTGATCACGTAAGTAGACATTTCAGATTTGTCCTGCTTCTTGATTACTTTAGTAACATAGTTCTGATACAGATAATCTTTCTTTACCTGATAATTGATTTTTATTTTTATTTTTTGCTAGCGGAGAATCTGGTGCTGGAAAGACTGTCAACACCAAGCGGGTCATTCAGTATTTTGCAACAATTGCAGCTGGAGAAGGCTCCAAGAAGAAAGAAGAGCCAAAATCAAGCATGAAGGTATGAAAAATACATCTCATTCTAGATGTGCAAATGATGGTTGGCTGATGCCTGAAAATGAAACCCCCCCAAACTTTAAGCAAAGGGAGTCTGACTATTTATATTCTTTCTGTCTGAAATTCCACAGAGGTTGCTTAGGTGGAATTCTTTTCATCAATAACAGTTAAAACCAAAATAACACTGTAACAAAGTGACTACGTATTAAGATTTCTTCAGAAAGGTCTATACTGCCTGGCTCTGTAAACAGTTTTAATCTATTTTATTTTAAATGAAAGAAAATTGAATTGTAACAAATAATCATTATACTTAACAGTCCTGAATGATTTTTTCATACCTTCATAATACTTACTTTCAAAAGCAAAAACCTTTGACCTAGGTTCTAGGACATAAACTACAATGATTTGGAGTTATGATTTCAGTTATTTCATCCCAAATGCTGACAGTGTAGAAATGGTTGAAGGGTAGATTATATTAAACCTTAAAAAAAATAGGTGACTGAATCATGGGTGACTTCAACCTGCCATCACTGGGGGGGTCGTCGGAGTTAGCTCGGGAGTTCATGGCTTCCATGACAGCCATGGGCCTGACCCAGGTTATTGAGGGCCCTACTCACGAGGGGGATCATACTCTCGACCTGGTGTTCCTGTCTGGACAGTGGTTGGATGATCTGGGAGGGGGTTCTCCGTCCATTACCCCTCTGTCATGGTCAGATCATCATCTCCTGAGGCTGGTTTTCCGTCATGCCATCCCCCGCCGCTGGGCGGCAGAACCGACCAGGTGGTTCCGCCCCAGGCGCCTAATGGACCCGGACCGGTTCCAGAGGGCGCTTGGGCCGATACCTATCACCCTTACCCACAGCCCAGTCGATGCTCTGGTGGAGGCCTGGGAAACGGCTGCCACCAGGGCACTCGACTGCGTTGTACCCATGCGACCTCTGACTCGGCGCAGATCCCGCTGGGCCCCATGGTTCTCTGTGGAGCTCCGGGAGATGAAGCGTCGGAGACGAGGTCTAGAGAGCGGTTGGAGGTCCAGCCGATCCGAATCCGACCGATTGCAGTTAAGAACCTTTATAAGGTCTTATCTTGCGGCGATAAGGACGGCGAAGTCTAACTACTTTGCCGCCCTTATCGCGTCCGCAGATAATCGCCCGGCCGCCCTGTTTAGGGTGACTCGCTCCCTCCTTAACCAGGAGGTGAGAGAGGATCCCTTGCAGGGACGAGCTGAGGAGTTTAGTCATCATCTGGCGGACAAAATCGCTCGGATCCGGACCGGCCTGGACTCTGACTGGGCAGAGTCTGATGTGGAGGAATCAGGCGGTCTTGAGCATGTTATCTGGACTGAGTTCGACCCTGTTTCCCCTGATGATGTGGACAGGATCATGGGGAGACTGAGCTCCACCACCTGTTTGTTGGATCCGTGCCACTCCTGGCTAGCTTATGCGGCTCGGGAGGGAACACGAGGCTGGTTCCATACAGTAATAACTGCTTCTTTGAAGGAGGGTGTCTTCCCTGCCGCCTTGAAGGAGGCGGTGGTGAGACCCCTCCTCAAGAAGCCTGCTTTGGACCCGGCTGTTTTAAACAACTATCGTCCAGTCTCCAACCTTCGCTTTCTGGCGAAGGTTGTTGAGAGTGTGGTGGCGCATCAGCTCCCTCTGTTCCTGGAGGAAACTGATTATCTGGACCCGTACCAATCGGGCTTCAGGCCCGGACACAGCACGGAGACGGCATTGGTCGCGCTGGTGAATGATCTCTGGAGGGCTAGGGACAGGGGTTGCTCCTCTGTCCTGGTCCTATTAGATCTCTCAGCGGCTTTCGATACCATCGACCATGGTATCCTGCTGCGGCGTCTCAGGGGGTTGGGAGTGGGAGGCACCGTTCTACGGTGGTTCTCCTCCTACCTCCAGGGCCGCTCGCAGTCGGTGTTGACAGGAGGGCAGAGATCCGCCCCGAGGTCTCTCATTTGTGGAGTTCCTCAGGGGTCAGTTCTCTCGCCTCTCCTGTTCAACATCTACATGAAGCCGCTGGGCGAGATCATTCGTGGTTTTGGGGTGGGGTATCACCAGTACGCTGATGATACCCAACTTTTTCTTTCCACCCCGAACCAACCCAGTGATGCCCTCTCCGTGATGTCCCGGTGCCTGGAGGCGGTTCAGGTCTGGATGGGGAGAAACAGGCTTCGTCTCAATCCCGCCAAGACTGAGTGGCTGTGCATATCGGCGTCTCGGGTTAACCAAGTTATTCCACCTCTAACGATGGGGGGTGAGGTGTTACCCCCCGTTGATAGGGCTCGCAACTTGGGCGTCCTCCTGGATTCACGGCTCAATTTTGAAGATCACATAGGAGCCGTGACCAGGGGGGCTTTTGCACAGGTTCGCCTGGTGCGCCAGTTGCGTCCCTATCTGGACCGAGACGCCCTACGCACAGTCACTCATGCGCTTGTGACCTCCCGTTTGGACTACTGTAACGCTCTCTACATGGGGCTGCCCTTGAAGACCACTCGGAGGCTTCAACTGGTGCAGAATGCGGCCGCGCGAGTTGTAATGGGGGTTTCCCGATACTCCCATGTAACACCTCTACTCCGCGAGCTGCATTGGCTTCCGGTTGCCCTCCGGGTGAAATTCAAGGTGCTGGTTATTACCTATAAAGCCCTACATGGCCTGGGTCCGGGTTATTTGAGGGAACACCTGCTGCCGGCATCAAACGCCCTTCGCCCAGTGCGCTCCCACAGGGAGGGTCTGCTCAGGGTTCCACCGGTGAGAGATTGCCGGCGGGTGACACCCAGGGATAGGGCCTTCTCAGTGGGAGCGCCTGCCCTCTGGAACCAGCTGCCGGTGGAGCTGAGGACTGCCCCCGACCTCCGGTCATTCCGCCGGGGCCTGAAGACCTGGCTCTTTGAGCTCCCGGGCCCAGGCTGAGGAGAAAATTTTAACTGGGGTTTTTAAGTGTACAGGGTGAATTTAATATTTTTAACTGGTTTTTAACTTTTGTATGTTTTGATTTTTAATTCCCTGTAAACCGCCCTGAGTCCTCAGGGAAAGGGCGGTATACAAATGTGATAAAATAAAATAAAAATAAATGAAATCTATATACGAAAGAAAGTGCTTTATAAGTTCTCCAGGAAATGAAGCTTTCTTTCCATTGCCAGTAGCAATTCTAGTTTGCAGAAGCAGATTTTATCATAACATTCTAGGTAAGACTTGTGGAAAATGTATTGTCTTCTCCCCGCCCCCGCCCCCGCCCCCACACCCTTTATCCTTTTAATTCACTTCTTCTAGTCTTTCCCTCCATTCTAACAGGTCCTTTTAGGAACCATTTCTGGGGGGGGAGTGTGAAAGGAGCAAAATGCATTTCCTGCTTTTAGAATCAGTTTCTGATTTTTTTCTTGAGGAAAATAACTAATTTCTAGTAATGGAGTGCAAAATGTCTTGAATTCTAAGCATTTCAAGTCTGAAAGAACCATTTTGATTTGGGTGAAAATGTTCTGAGCTTTCTGTGCTATTGGTAAAGTTAAAACTGAAAACATTTTGCATATTTCTGAATCTGAGTACGAATAAAAAATGACTTAGATCTTAAGAGGAAAGATTGATGTGTGTTTGGTGCAAAAAAAAACCAACAACCCAAAACCCTAGTGTATGGAAAGCAAGGACCTGTCAGAACTAATTGAAATTCAGTGAAAGTACTCTGGTAATTTAATTCCACGTTTTTCATTCCTTAGGCCTTTGGAAAAAACATTTAAATCCATTCTAAATCCATTCATTGGAAAATCAGTCACATTTACTTTAATTAAGCTCACTTCTGTTCAAGATTCTGCAGTGCTTTTTTTCCCTTGCTTGCTTTTCATCATATATATTCCAATACTTCTGCAGGGGACACTTGAAGATCAAATCATCAGTGCCAACCCTTTATTGGAGGCCTTTGGGAATGCCAAGACTGTGAGGAATGACAACTCCTCCCGTTTTGTAAGTGATGAATCCTTGGCAGGAGATACATTTACTTGCAGCCTCTCCAGACAACCTGTCCTGCTTCTTCTCTTATTCCCCATAGAGCAATTCAAGCTGGCATAAAAAAGTTCCATCTTCAATGGAAGGCTTTTTAAAAACATAATTCAAAACCTAATACAAAGAGGTAATTGGTATGTCGGTATTTCAGCTTGGGTATAAATGTATAACTTCCCTCCCTGCCCAAAATGATTATCTCCAACTGGGCTAGTAGGTTTATTTGGCTCAAACTTCATGCTGTGATATTTTCACAGGTACTGCCCATTCTTATACGGGGGAGTATATTCAAAAATAAAGTAATGAGAAAGAAGCTTTAATCCTCCTACTCTCACATGCCATATCCAGTGGTAACAAAATGGGTTAGTTGCATGTTCTTATATATGGTATGGTAATACATCATTAGACCCTGGACATGACTGTAAGTTATTGTGGGTGCCTGTTATATGTGAATCAGGGGTTATGGGCCCTTCAGATATATAATACCAAAAAATATGTCCTTACAGGAAGTGGTCCTCCAACTAAAGAGAAGGATTGTTTGCTTATTCACTTTCCATCTTCCCAAAGCTTTTTATTTTTTTACCCAATAATCACTATTCATAATATAACAGCTTCCATTCTTGGAACAATTCTGATATATTGAGAAAATCCTCACTGAACTGGTACAGGAGAGCCATGTTAGTCAATGTTGGCCAAAAATCAAAAGGAATCTGGTGGCACCTTTTCCAATAATAAATTTATTGAAAGGTATATTTATTTGAGCTGCCACTCACTTCATTTTATGAGTGGAGTTGGGCAGTTCAACAGAGAATGGATGATTTACATGTTAGTTTTATATTGCATATTTTAAGGTTTCTGGAATGTTTTGGAACATTAGCTTAATCTTGGCTTCAGTAGCCATCTTCTTCCTTTTAAAATCACTTGTAGGAAGGAGAGGAAGGGATGTGAAAGAAAATACCCCAAACTGGAGTATTTGTGTTAATCCTGCCTATGTGGTAAAACATTCTATACTTATTAAGAAATCCTTGAAAGAAAAAGGTTTCAGCTGAAATAAGGTTTAAAACACACACAACACAAGAACATTTGTTAAAACATGCTGACTTACCTATTTACTCTTCAGCAACAAACAGTTTTTTAAAAAACATTACCACCTTCCAGAGATAAAATGAAACAAAAACCATAACAAAATATTCAGTTGCAAAAATAGCTCTAATCCATATATTAAACATCTCTAGATTTCTAGATTTTTGAAATAACTGTCCTATCTTTCTACCCTGTAGGGAAAATTCATTAGGATTCATTTTGGTGCCACCGGAAAGCTGGCTTCGGCAGATATTGAGACGTGTAAGTAGCTGAATTGGAGAATAGTCTACATAATGTCTACAAAATTGGACTCAAGAACATTAATTGGACCTTCTGTTGTAGATCTTCTGGAAAAGTCAAGAGTGACCTTTCAGCTAAAGGCTGAGAGGAGTTACCACATCTTCTACCAGATTCTCTCCAATAAGAAGCCAGAACTAATTGGTAAATAGGATTCCATTTTACCTTTCTGAACCTTTCATCTTATTGATAATGCATGTGGTAAATATGGTGTGAGTTGTTTTTTCCCCTCCGCTCTGATGACTCTTTCCTGCATCGGAAAGCTCATATATATTAAGCCCTAGAATTTCAGAAAGGCATCCCCTGTGTCTTTCAGAAATGCTTCTCATTACAACAAATCCTTATGACTATCCGTTCATAAGCCAAGGCGAAATTGCGGTCCAGAGCATTGATGACCAAGAGGAGCTTATAGCTACAGATGTGAGTGAAAATATGATTATGCTGTAGAACAAAGAATGTCATTCCTGTCTGAAAACATAACTATGGCACTTTCCCCCCATTAGACAGCCATAGACATCCTGGGCTTTACCTCTGAGGAGAAAGTTGGCATTTATAAATTGACAGGAGCAGTGATGCATTATGGCAACATGAAATTTAAACAGAAACCCCGAGAAGAGCAGGCAGAACCAGATGGCACAGAAGGTAACAAACTCCATAAGTTAGCCTTCAAACCTTACAGATCAAATGATTCAACTGCATGATTTACAAAAATCCTCTGGAAAAAAGCATATTAACATTAGGAAGAAGAATGATAAAGGGCATCTTCTCAGCTTTCAGCAATGAAACATGAGTTTTCTCTCACATTCTTTGAGATTTTTTTATCATACGTAGCAGCATTAAACTGATTACTTTTGCTTTGAGTGCCTTATTGACTGAGAGGTAGGAATATGAGTGAAAAAAGAAAGAGTTTTGAAAGAGAGAGCGTTTGAAGCTGAGATACTCCTTCTATGGAAGATTTCAAATGGAACACAACTAACTTTTTAAATGTGTTCTGGTTTTTGAGCAATAAAGATTAAATGAGAGTAAGGATTGATTCTTGACAAAGGCTGATTTTCACAACTGTGCTCTGTCCAGAAATGCCAGTATTGCTTTCCTGCTTCCAAGTCATGCTGCCAATTCACTGGTTGTATTTTGCACAACCCCGATTATTCTACTAAAGTTTCACAAAGACTTGTTTCTTGTGGGTTCTTTACAGAGGCTGACAAGACAGCTTATCTGATGGGCCTAAATTCTTCCGATTTGCTGAAAGCTCTGTGCTTTCCTCGGGTGAAAGTGGGAAATGAGTATGTGACCAAAGGTCAAACTGTAGATCAGGTAAGTACAGGTGACAAATCAAAACCATCTAGTAGTCTATATGTCAAATATATACTTCTTCCTTTCAGGGTGTTCATTAATTTCCTTCGAAGGAAATTTTGTGCCATTCATCCTATTTAGATTGCATCCCTGGAATACCATTTAGTGGGGGGGGGGGGAGTTCCACTAACAGGAACTGTAAGGAATATGTAGTGAATTTCAACCGGAAGACATTTCGGCTAGGAATAATTCCAAATGGAAGCAAATATGGAATCTGCTTGTCTGCAGCACTGAAGTTGATTTTTCCTGCTGCCAACTTTAAAAAATTCAATTCAAGATTGCAATGGTCTAGCAGGGAACCAACAGCATTTGCAGGCTCTGATTGGTCACTGTTCTGCTTGCATTTCCCATCCACATAGACCATGCTGGCTGGCTGGCTGGCCCTTCTGAGGGGCCAACCTATCAATACCTGCTTTCCCTTTGAAGATGGTACTGTCCCCATTAGCTCCTCTCTTTTTTCACTGTTGAAAAAGATGCTTTTATATCCACTTCCCACATTCTTGTCCTTTGATGCTAAACAGATTTTCTCCCCAGCCTGTTATTTTACCTTTATTTCTCTGTTGCTACAAAGGGAACAAGTTGGGTTTTTTTTAAAAAAAAATTCCCACATTTCACTGTAGGGTTTAGGCTGGAAAAGTTCAGTTTTGAAAAAGAGGCATGGGTATGTTTGCAACGGGCTGGAAGTTGGTGGATGGCAACTTTATCTATTCCTGTACTCAAGAAGTGGCAGATGTCCCGTATTGGCAATTGGGCAAACAGAACATGAGGATCTGCTTGGAGAGATAATAACAAACATATAATGCCAATTACCATTCATATTTCTCAGGGAGAGATATGAAGATCTCTAAAATAGATTACAGTCTAACTTAAGTACATTTTAGAGATCCATACAAATGCTTTCTAAAATTCTCTACCACTGATTTTTCCAATTCCCTCCTTTAAGAAACAACTGCTCAAAGACAGAAATATCCCTTAGCTGACAGAATAACACAGATGATAGGAGGGATGATTTCTCTTGGTTGTTTTTTTTTTTAATCTCATTTATATCCCGCCCTTCTCCGAAGACTCAGGGCGGCTTACAAGCTTAGCAGTATATTTTAACTGAAGCCTGGGAAACCAGAAGGCTGCAGACTGCTGGACAGTTCTAAGAGAGGACATTCAAGCTTACCCCTTCATTATTTCATAGCCAAATAAATGCAGCAATGCCAAACTTCATCCAGGAGAAATCCTCTTCCCTTTTGAAATATAGAGTAATTGCTGGCTAATTGAATTGAATGAGATCAGGTAGAAAGAAATGCAGGGAAATATAATTGGCCTGGCACTAATATGTGCATAGAGAGGCAGTATGTTCTAGTGGTGAAGGCATCAGCCTAGAAATCAAGAGATCATGAGTTCAGGTCCTGCCTTAGTCATAAAAGTAAGCTGGGTGATGCTGGGTGATGCTGGGCCAATCACTCTCTCCCAGCCCAGTTCTCACCTCACAGGGTTCTTGTAATGGGGAAAATAGGATGAAAAAGGAACATTAGATATATTCACCGCCTTGAGTTTTATTTGTAAAAGTAATAAAGCTGGGATATAAATAAATAAATGAATAAACAGTGGTAGTGGTCTGTTTTCCTATCATTAATGTTAACTCTTCATTTGTCCCTAATTGATTATGATTATAGGTGCATCATGCTGTCAATGCACTTTGTAAGTCTGTCTATGAAAAACTCTTCTTCTGGATGGTAGCTCGTATTAATCAACAGCTGGACACCAGGTTGCCCAGACAACATTTCATTGGAGTCTTGGATATTGCAGGTTTTGAAATCTTTGAGGTATGCAGATCTATTACAAACTCTTGTTTCTCTGCCTCCTAAGCTTCATACCAACCCATGGTTGGAACAAGTGCCATCTAGTGTTGAGGATAAGAATAACAACCTAATGTTGTCTATAGCAGAAAAGCAGAAAGTTTGAAATTATCTTTTCATTATTAGTATCTTTTGCCCAAAATCCCTGATGAACTAAATTTTCATTTAGCAGAGAATCTATGAGGTCTAAGGAATATCATTCATTGAATATATTTTGTTGTTAGTTTAACAGCTTGGAACAGTTGTGCATCAACTTCACCAATGAGAAACTGCAACAATTTTTCAACCACCACATGTTTGTACTAGAACAAGAAGAATACAAGAAAGAGGGAATTGAGTGGACTTTCATAGATTTTGGAATGGATTTGGCTGCTTGCATTGAGCTTATTGAGAAGGTAAATTGGAATATTATCTTCTAAGTAACCATTCTCTATGGCTTTCCACACCAGTTGGTAAAAAGACACAACTGAAATAAAACTATGGTGTGTTTTTTTTAACATAGCCAATGGGCATATTTTCCATCTTGGAAGAAGAATGTATGTTCCCCAAGGCAACTGATCAGTCTTTCAAGAACAAACTTTATGACCAGCATCTTGGCAAATCAGCCAACTTCCAAAAGCCGAAGCCTGTCAAAGGCAAGCCTGAGGCCCATTTCTCTCTTGTGCACTATGCTGGGATTGTGGACTACAATATTGGTGGCTGGTTAGAGAAGAACAAAGATCCCTTAAATGAAACTGTTGTGGCATTGTATCAGAAATCATCCATTAAGATTTTAGTAAATCTGTATGCAACCTTTGCTGCCCTAGATGAGGGTAAGTTTCAAGAGCCTTTTCCTTTCTCTCTTGATTCGATAATCAAAACTGTCTTGAAACTTTGTCCTATGTTGTATCACAAAAAGGTTGGGTAGAAATGATGTTAACAAGAGAACTAATTACATTTATATCCTGCTTTCTAACAGAAGGTACTACTAAAAAGAAAGGTGCCAAGAAGAAGGGGTCATCTTTCCAAACTGTTTCTGCACTTTTCAGGGTATGTAACTTTGATTTGACTGGGTTGTAAGAAATATCGTGCTTTTTTATACAGTTGTATACAAAAAATGCACAACTCTATTTGTATCTTTTTATAATGATAGTTTGGAACTAATGAGTGTTGGTTCAATTGACAAGAAATCTTAAGAGGCTGCAGATCATGTTAACTCACACTTCCTATTTTTCTTCTTCCTCCAAAATGTTTAAAATAAAATTGAAAAATTAATAGAATGGCTCTGAGTTTAAAAGGTTCTATGCTTTAATAGCTTTAATATACAATACTTGAATATCTCAAGTTTTTAAAAATTATTTTAAGAAGTACTGATAATATTTTACAATCGTTCTATTCAAAATCACAGGAAAATCTTAACAAATTGATGTCCAATTTGAGAACAACTCATCCACATTTTGTGCGCTGCATTATCCCCAATGAAACTAAAACTCCAGGTAACTTACAGGAATCTCTTGTCTGGATTTCCAGAAAAGCTTCAGGAGAAAGTGAGAAAAAAGCTGCCATTTTTCTTTGCTTTGGTCTTGCACAGGTGCGATGGATCACAAGCTTGTCCTACATCAACTGAGATGCAATGGAGTGCTTGAAGGAATTCGAATCTGCAGGAAGGGATTTCCAAACAGAATCTTATATGGAGATTTTAAGCAAAGGTCTGTCAAATCAAATTCTTGTAAAGATGCCTGTTTGCATACTAGACTCTTCTTAGGTGAATATTATCTGAAAGCAGTAGTGATGCTCTATTCCTCATGCTATATATCAGTGATGGCGAACCTTTTAGAGACCCGAGTGCCCAAACTGCAACCCAAAACCCACTTATTTATCGCTGGGTGCCAGGTGGGTGTGGCCTACTGGGTGGGTGTGGCTGTGGTTGTCATGGAAGATTGGGTAGATGTGGCCAAGGTGGGTGTGGTCACCTCAATGTCACTCGTGGGGAGGGACACCTGTGGGGAGCAGCTGGTTGAAGAGGGACAGTTGCCACCTCTGAGGCATGGCGCAGGTGCCCACAGGAAGGGCTCTGAGTGCTGCTTCTGGCACCCGTGGCATAGGTTCGCCACTACTGCTATATATTATAATTTTGATGCAAATGTATGCAAAGAAAAATATACATCTTTGTGCTGCATTACGTAGCTACTTTTGCCTGTAGAAATTTTCCTAGGGTGAATTTTGCTATAAAAAAAAACACAAACAGAAATCAACAAAAACACACTTCTGTAAAGTAAATTAATTATATCCTGCCACATTTATAGTGCTAAGACAAAATCAGCTTTGATTATTTTTTTTCCTTTTTTCAATGGACAAGGATGTTTGTAAATCATAGTTTCATGCTTGCACATCATGCTCCATGACAAACCAGCTTTATTACTGCTCAATTTTATGTTTGTACCAACTTTCACGAGCAGTTTTCTGAACCATGAGAAGATATTTAAAGACTGCCAGTGATTCAGAGCTTTCCTTTCGCCACCGATTCCAACACTTAAAATGATGCGTGTCTTTTTATGTTTAATCGGGCAGATATCGTGTCCTGAATGCTAGTGCCATCCCAGAGGGCCAGTTTATGGACAGTAAGAAAGCCTGTGAGAAACTGCTGGGCTCCATCGATATCGATCACACTCAGTACAAATTTGGGCACACCAAAGTAAGCACTTTTCTGAGCTGAGGACTTGGGGGACAAACTCTACATACACAAGACAGCTCACCTATTTTTTGCATATATATTTTTTTTCCAGGTGTTTTTCAAGGCTGGTTTGCTGGGCCTTCTGGAAGAGATGAGAGATGACCGCCTCGCTTTGCTCATCACCCGCACACAGGCTGTGTGTAGGGGGTATCTCATGAGAGTGGAGTACCAAAAAATGGTTGCAAGAAGGTAGAGTACATTTCTCTTCCACAGGTCTTGTTAATGTAGGCCGAGGCTTTCAGGATACAGGCAGTCCCCAACTTACAACTATTTGTTTGGCGACCATTCAAAGTTACAAGAGGACTGAAAAAAGTGACTGTTTTTTTCACAGTTACGACCATTGTAGCATCCCCATGGTCACATGATCAAAATTCAGATGCTTGGCAACTGGTTCATATTTATGATGGTGGCAGTGTCCTGGAGTCAGGTGACACCCCCCCCTTTTGCGATCTTTTGATAAACAAAGCAATGGAGAATCCAGATTGATTTAACAATTGTGTTACTAACCTAACAACTGCAGTGATTCACTTAATAACTGTGGCAAGAAAGGTTTGTAAAATGGGGCAAAATTCATTTAACAATATTCTCACTTCGTAATGGAAATTTTGGGCTCAATTGTGGTCGTAAGTAGAGGACTGCCTGTAATTAGATACTCATCCATATTTTTGCCAAAGGACCTAAAAAGCTTCTCCAACCGTCCTAGGCCATAGTTTACTCCACATGTCACATCATATAATTGTTAACTATGGTTTCTGTATAAGCCATGATGTCTCAAGTTTACCTAACAAGTAAACCACAGAGCAATATCTGAGGGAGCGGATGTGGAACCATCAAATATATAGCACCAGAAGTTATGTTCTTATAGAAGGTGGCCCCCCAACTTAAAAGAAGGATTTTTTTGTTTATTTAATGTTATATTTTATCCAGTAATAACTATATTATAATATAATATCTACCTGTTACATTCTTGGAACAATTGAGATATACTTGGAAAAGCTTCAATGAATAACACCTATAGTCATCTGTTAATATTAGTCTATGGTGTTAGTCTATGATGCCAAAAATCAAAAGGTATCTAGTGGCACCTTTTCCAATAGTAAATTTTATTAAAAGGCATATTTTTGAGCTGCTACTCACTTCATCAGATGCTTGGAGTCTGACTGAAACTTGACAACTTTATAGTCAGGCAACCTAAAAAGTAATGATTTACATATTAGTTTTACATATTAGTTTTGTACCACAGATTTTATAGCTTTCTGGAGTGTTCTGGAATGTTAGTTTCTTTTAACTTTTAATTTTATCTTTTTTTTAAAAAAATTTAATCCAGTTTACAATCTTGGGCTTTCCTGATAGTTTTCTATCATGTAATAGCCAGGCTAAATTTCTTTAGCTTTGTAGCCCAGATAAGATTCTCAACTAAAATTTTTCATCTCTTTCCTGCCTCAACTGCCATTTTCAGGATTTATATTATCGATTTTAGCAATATAGTTAAAGATGGGATTGGGAAATCAATGTTGGTGTCATAATGTAACTCCACAGCCTTGTTTAGTAGAACCTATTTTTATTAATCTACAATAAGTAACTTTCTGGAATGGTTTCATTACAGGGAAGCAATTTTCATGATTCAGTACAACATTCGCTCATTCATGAATGTCAAACATTGGCCTTGGATGAAGCTGTTCTTCAAAATTAAGCCACTGTTAAAGAGTGCAGAGGCAGAGAAAGAAATGGCCACCATGAAAGAAGAGTTTCAGAAAACTAAAGAAGAACTTGCTAAATCAGAAGCCAAAAGGAAAGAACTGGAAGAAAAAATGGTGTCTTTGTTGCAAGAGAAAAATGATCTGCAGCTTCAAGTACAATCTGTAAGATTAGCTCGCTAATTTTTTTCATGATTGGCTTTAGGAAATGTATTGTCCTAATTACAGGCAAATTACAGATAATTACAGGCAAAGGCCTATTTGAATTGTTGTTTTTTTTTAAAAAAATGTGTTTGTCAGATGGCCAAAAGTCAACCATAATGTTGACAACTATATTTTTTTGTAAGCAGTGTATTTCACAGCATGGACAAAGACATTAAGGAAGCCTGATCTCTGATCACGAACACTTCTCTACCCATCTTGGATAGATAGAAAATTGGGCCTTTCTTTCTAACTGTAGGTAGAGGAATCTCTCCCCCCCGCCCCGTCTCTTACACACACACAAACACACACACACACACACACACACACACACACACACACACACACACACACACACACCTCTTGTTATCTACTGATTATATTCTGGGTCCACACCACTTAGGGCTTTAATTCTTTGAGTTAAAAGAAGTTTCTAGAAGCAAAGGATGCAGGAAAGTGTAATAAAATTGTACTACTGGACACGTGCCCACTAGTTTTTCACTGCAATGTAAATCAACTGCAGCTTCTGCAACTTTTTCAAAAAAATAATCTCAAATTGAGCATCTTCATCAATCTAATTCTGATGGGGTATTCTGAGATACAGTTCATAATTAGTTCTTCTTAAATTAATATTTCAATTACAGCAAATGTATTATGTCTCCTCTTGAATGGCCTTCCTTTCTCTGTAGCTGATGCTTGTGAGCACCAGAAGCAACATCATTCTTGCTACATGCAAAAGAGAAAACCATTCCAGCACCTGCTTGGGAGAATCTCTCTCTACAACAATTTAATTAATTTTATCTTGTATTCACCTAGGGCAATGATTTAGCTAAAAGCAACCCAAATTTAAAATAAATAAATAAATAAAAATGAAATATTTTCATTTCCCCTGATCCCAAATACTTCTTTGTAAATCAAAGAACAAGAAGGTTCAACAGCATACCACTGTAGAAGCCATAGTTATATTGTCCAAGTGTCTCCATTTGGTTCCCCCTGCTTTCCTGCTCCATTATTTTCCAGTTTCCATTTATTTTTGTTATTTAATTGCAGCACGGTTTATTCAGTTTGAAACAATGTTCTTGTGCATTTGTTAATGAAAAAAAAGTGTAGAATTTTGAATGCACGGAGAAAAAATATGTAGTTGTGGTGAACAGCTGGACCAGTGTAATGTGAAGATGAGAACTGGGTTTCAGTATTAAATCTTTGGGATTTACTTCAGAAATGGCAAAAGGCTAAGTATGATGGACTGCTGGGATGTATATGCAGCTGATGAGATTTGGCTTCTTTCCTTAAATTTTCCCCGAAGCTCTCTTTCTATCCTGCCTAATGATATCCAAAAGCTTAACAATATGTTTGTTATTTGAAAACTAAAAATAACTTTAATTCATATTATTTAAGCAGAGCCATGAATTATACCTGAGCAAATTAAAGTTGATAATTATTGCTTTAAGGAAGGACTATTTAAGAAAGTGGAAACATTCTAAGCCAGGGATCTTCAAACTTGGCCCTTTTATGACTTGTGGACTTCAACTCCCAGAATTCCTCAGCCAGGCACACTGGCTGAGGAATTCTGGGAGTTGAAGTCCACAAGTCATAAAAGGGCCAAGTTTGAAGATCCCTGTTCTAAGCAATAGTTAATAGAGCCTTGGTGGAGCAGTGGGCTAATGCCTCCTTAAGTAACACCAGCTGCCTGCAATTATTGCAGGTTCGCATCCCACCAGGCTCAAGGTTGACTCAGCCTTCCATCCTTCCGAGGTAGGTAAAATGAGGACCCAGATTGTTGGGGGCAATTAAGCTGACTTTGTAATAATGCCGCTTGGGGTGGTGGTGTGAAAGCCCTAATAAGCAGGCATATACATAGAATGAAGGCTACTGCTAAGCTTGTAAGCCGCCCTGAGTCTTCGGAGAAGGGCGGGATATAAATGGATTTTTTAAAAAAAATGATATATTTTCTTTAATAAGGAAAGTGAAAGTCTGGCAGATGCTGAAGAAAGATGTGACCAATTGATCAAGACTAAAATCCAGCTGGAGGCTAAAATCAAGGAACTGACTGAAAGGGCAGAAGATGAAGAGGAGCTGAACGCAGAACTGACTGCCAAGAAAAGGAAGCTGGAGGACGAATGCTCTGAATTGAAAAAGGACATTGATGACCTTGAGCTGACGTTAGCCAAGGTTGAAAAAGAGAAGCATGCCACCGAAAACAAGGTAATGTCATTTAATCTGAATGTCTGTCCATAGTTGTTGGTGAAAACCTGCAGGTGTTTGGGTCAGTCCAGTGGTGAATACTTCCTGCAGTGAAGAGAGGGTATGGTCTTCCTTGAAGGAGACAAAGATAAGATCCCTACATCAGTCAACCCAACAATATTGAGCAATGATCAACAGTCTCCAGTCTCTTGTTTGGAGGGAAGATTGTAGAGAAAAAAGATGGGTTGAAAGTGCATAGAAATTTGGAAGAATGTGATCTTTTTGAAAGCTGGCTTTTTCAGCAAGTCTTAGGACTAGAAGAGACACGGTGGCTCAGTAGGTTAGGACGCTGAGCTTGTCGATCAGAAGGTTGGCAGTTTGGTGGGTCGAATCCTGAGTGCCGCGTAACAGAGTGAGCGCCTGTTACTCGTCCCAGCTTCTGCCAACCTAGCAGTTCGAAAGCACGTAAAAATGCAAGTAGAAAAATAGGGACCACTACGGTGGGAAGGTAACAGCATTCCGTGCGCCTTTGGCATCTAGTCATGCCGGCCACATGACCACGGAGACGTCCTTGGACAAGTGCTGGCTCTTCGGCTTTGAAACGGAGATGAGCACCGGCCTCTAGAGTTGGAAATGACTAGCACGCATGTGTGTGGGAACCTTTACCTTACCTTTACTTAGGACTAGAATTTTTGGGAATTGTTCCTTCTTGTAGTGTTGGAGTTTATGAAATGGAATTATTTTGTTTATCTCCTGGGCTCCCCCATATTTTTCATTATATTGTGTTGTTATTAATATTGAATTTTAACCTTATTTATGAAAATGTAAATCAACAGAGCTGGTCCTGATTGAAGCAGTATATGATGCCAGTAAATGAATAGATATTGCTTGAAAAGGTAGTTAATGGCTTTATATTGTTGATGAATGAAAGGAATTAGATTTATTGGAAAACCCACAATTCTAGATTAATTAATTTATTGCATATGCAATCATTATCAGGTTTTCATGTGGTTTTCAAGTCACAAACTAGGTTTTGCTGTTTTCTGTAGGTAAAGAATCTAACAGAAGAAATGGCAGTTTTGGATGAAACCATTGTGAAACTAACCAAAGAGAAGAAAGCCCTCCAAGAGGCTCATCAGCAAGCTCTTGATGATCTACAGGCTGAGGAAGACAAAGTCAACACCCTCACAAAAGCCAAAGCAAAACTGGAACAACAAGTTGATGATGTGAGAAATTGTTCTTTATTTTTCACTGTGGGTTATCCCAATATAATTAAACATTGAGCCAATGTAATCAAACATTAAGCTTACGCCTCTTGTGGTGTCACACATTCTTCTTCTTCTTCTTTTTTAATTTAGGGAATAAACTCATGTTCAGAATGTTTCATGTTCAGAATAGAATAGAATATTAAAACCTTAAAAAGTCTGATTTACCATGAAATCTAATTATCTGCACAACAATGAGGTGACTCCTTCATATTTCCATGGACTATGTAAGAACAGAGAAGAAGGGTCCTTTTTCTTTACAACCCAATATACAGTGAATATACACTGGGATTATACATTAGGCGGGAGAATACAATAATGAAAACATCCATATCTCTGCTAAAAAAATGTCCATTCTTTGTAGGGGAGTGCATATCACACAGCATATCACAAGGAAAACATACTGTATAAATTGTCCATATGAGAGTCCAAAACTAACATTAAACTTCTGTTGCAGCTGGAAGGCTCTTTGGAGCAAGAAAAGAAAATCCGCATGGATCTTGAAAGAGCCAAGAGAAAATTAGAAGGGGACTTGAAACTAGCTCAAGAATCTATTATGGATCTAGAAAATGATAAACTGCAGTTAGAAGAAAAACTGAAAAAGTATGTCATGCATACACTGTAGCTAAGCATTAAACTATAATTACAAGATTATTTTAACTGATTTCTCTCTTTGGTACACTTACAGGAAAGACTTTGAATACAGTCAGCTACAAAGCAAAACTGAGGATGAACAAACTATGAGTATACAGCTGCAAAAGAAAATCAAGGAACTACAGGCATGAATTGTTTCCATCATATTTAAATTTTTGTTCCAGGTTATTGCGATTTAGTAACCACAATACACAGAATGTTTGGTTATATTCCATCTTTCTTTAGAAGTGGGGATAATAATAATTACAAGGTTCTTGGGGAGAAATTGATATGTGGGTAAAAGTGCCAGTCCAGTCTAAATATCTGGCTGACTGTGAAACCATAATAATAAGAAGAATCAGCAAAAGTCAATTGCAAAAGTCAGTTTTACTTAGAACATCTTATACATCCTGTGATGATACGTTTAACAACACCAAACAACATCTACCTAGTGCTCTTCTTTGGAAGGATTCAGTAAGTGATAAAAATGCCAAACCAGTCTAAACATCTGACTGACTGGGTGACAAACCATAATAGTAATTGTCTTCCTTATTTTACTGTAAAATTGAAATTTTACTGAATGAAGGCTTAATACTAAAGTTAAGGAGACTTGTTTGTTCCAGAGGTATATCTTTTCAGCAGACAGCTAATGCTAAGATTAATGCAATACAATCACTTTTAAATAGAAAAAAATTGCAATTACATTGGGGAGACGGCAAAACGACTGAGGACTAGGGTGCATGAACACAAACTCGCTATTAGAAGACAAGAACAACATTCACAGATGTGGGCACACATGGCTACACACAACCATGTCTTTAATCTAACAGGGACCGAGGCAATTGCCAGTGACAACTCTAAAGGTGGCCGCTTGTTTAAGGAAGCTTGGTTTTCAAACCACTCCTCTATCAACCGGCACATAGGCCTCCCTCCTGCATACCAGGCACTAAGGAATTGGGAAGAGGAACGATGTGCGCGATATGAAGGCAAACAGCGCAAGCATTCACAGAGCGCCTCATTGTATCAAAATCAAGATTGCACAAACACACAACCACCCTGCATTGTAGAACACAGGGAAGAAGAGCAACAACTATCTAGAACCTCTGGTATAAGAACACGGGCAATGACTAGAGCTATGGCTACAACACATGGAACTATCAGCAATCCACTTTTGACAACAGACACTCAGAGACAACTACATCCCCCAAAAACAGATGCGCAATAACTCAAAGAAATACAGCCAGCCTCAACAAACAGATCGGTGACATGCTCCATGAGCAGAGTGCAGACACCAACAGTATAAATGCGATCTCCCCACCCCAGCGTTTCCATCCTGATGACGTTGGCAGTTAGCCAATGAAAGCTTGATCTTTTAGCAATAAAAACTGTTTTAGTTTTTCTTATTTCATCCCAGTGTTCGCTTAGTTTGCTAATTTTAATATGCCTGGGATTCGCATTTTTAATCTTATCAAGGTATACATACATACATACATACATACATACATACATACATACATACATATATATATATATATATATATATATATATATATATATATATATATATATATATATATATATATATATATATATACACACACACACACACACACACACACACATACCCCATTAAATCTTTCCATGTTTTCCATTATATCACTCACCTTCTGATGTCAAAAAGCCTACTGTTTTTTCCACAATTATAGATGTTAGCTTTACTTTTTTCATTCCAATTACCTCAAGGCAGGATGTCTGAAAAAAACCACTGAGACATATCTTGACTTCTGGTGTCAAATACCTCTGACTTTCTTCAAAAAGTCTTAGTTGAACTGTTTAATTAAGTATTAATTAATTTAGGTTGGGAGCTGCTTAATGTCACTGCCCTTTTTGCTTATGAATAGTTTTCTTCACTGATGATTCTGCACTGAATTACCAGCACTACCACCACCACCCAGTTGCTACTCTTAACTAGAAGAACCTTTCTCTCCACAGGCTCGTATTGAGGAGCTGGAAGAAGAGATTGAGTCTGAAAGAGCAACTCGAGCAAAGGCAGAGAAGCAGAGGGCTGATTTGTCACGTGAACTGGAGGAAATCAGTGAGAGGCTTGAAGAAGCCGGAGGGGCCACCTCTGCCCAGATTGAATTCAATAAAAAACGGGAAGCGGAGTTCCAAAAAATGAGGCGGGATCTGGAGGAATCTGCCCTGCAGCATGAAGCCACTGTTGCAGCTCTTCGCAAAAAGCATGCAGACAGCACAGCTGAGCTTGGGGAACAAATTGATAATCTTCAACGTGTCAAGCAAAAGTTGGAGAAGGAGAAGAGTGAGCTTAAAATGGAAATTGATGACCTGGCCAGTAACCTTGAGTCCGTTTCCAAGTCTAAGGTATTTAAAAATAAAATCAATTAGTAATCCCAGAGTGCAGATTCTTGGTTATACCCAGCTGTGTAAACACAAAGACATATATGTATAAGAAATCATCTTAATTCTGTCTATTACAGGCAAATCTAGAGAAAATGTGCCGCACATTAGAGGACCAGCTTAGTGAATTAAAAGTCAAATCTGAGGAAAACCAGAGATCAGTCAATGATCTGACCACACAAAAAGCCCGTCTACAGACTGAATCAGGTAAGGAAAACATTGAAAATGGGCCAAAATGCAAATAAAGGCTATTCCAAACCTTTTTTTTCATCATCAATTGATAGTAAGTGGGAGGCATTAAATCTACATGTTCCCACCTCATTTTATCTACAGTTTATTTTCACACCAAGGCCTAAAACTGTAGAGATACTAATTCATGCAGCTGCACTAATTCATATTCAAGTACTTCATTTCATTCATGACAATAAAATATTTTTGATGAAGAAGTAGTCCTTAAAGTTCTTTGGAAAATTGTTGATAGCCTTATCATAGTCTGAGACTGAAGTAACAGAAGATGGGAAATGGTAAATTATCATGTCAGCTTATATAAGAATGAAATAAGAAAATGTGATTCGGATTTACACATTCAAAGCTTTATTTATGCTAGAAGAAACTCCCCAGTTTATACTGAATGCCCTGCTAAGCTTTGAAATGTGCAATTTGATAATAAGTAGTACATGCATTTTGCACAAGAAAGAAGAACAGCGTGTCTGATTTATTTTATATATCTGATATAACTTGTATATGACAATATATTTCACACCAGTGAGATGGGAGATATGTGGGAAGTACTCTCATAAATCAAAACAATTATATCAAGTGGCAGGATCTGTTTTCTGTTGTCTGGTCTCAGAAGCTAAATTGTTTGGGCTTGGTTAAGTGTTGGGAGATCACTAGGAAAATCTTTCCTAGTCCTGGAAGAAGCCAGTGACAAACAATCTTCATGATTTTACAAACTCTTCATGGAGATTCATTGAGTCAAAAGAAGTTGGATTTGACACAAAGGAGATTTTAATTGGTATTGCTTCCAGGGATCTATATTTATATTAAATATGTATTCTTCTTGCTTAAAGAATAAATTTTTAAAAAAATCTTCAAAGGTGAATTGTCACGTCAACTTGAGGAGAAGGAGAGCATAATATCACAACTTTCCAGAAGCAAGCAAGCATTTACTCAGCAAATAGAAGAGCTGAAGAGGCAGCTAGAGGAAGAGACCAAGGTATTCATTCATAAGCAGAAAATGCTGCGCAATATTTTTTATAACGTTATTAAACACAATGGCACTGTCATTTTCAACACTTGAGCCATGTTTGGCAACAAGCACTCTGTCTTCCAATGTGCAATTTTTGTCATGATGATTTATCGATAAGAGTTTATTTAACAGAATTGAGGTGACCCCTTAATGAGCAGAAATCTTCTCATGCATCATAACTGAATCAAATGCTTGACATGTTTAAGCTCAGACTCAGTTCCTCGCATGCTTATCTACATAAAGTCTCATAGAAATCAGTGGGAATTATTTTTCAGTAGACAGTCATAGGATTTACTGTCGATGCATTTCAATTTTAAACTCCCCCTTAACCTGTCAAGTATGAATTCAGTACTTGAGAATACCAAGAACCTTTTTGATTTAATCTGTCCAATTATACATAAATTGCTGAGTTAAAATATTAACTCAAGCTCACCATGATAATACCTTGCATTGCTAATAGATATTTTCTACAACAGAGAGCCCACATTTTCAAGAAAGGAAGCTAATTTTCTTGTAAACTACATGATTATAAGAAATTCCAAAGTGTTGAAACACATTCTTGGACGTTCATGGAGAAAGCTTGAGTAGTGCCTTGCATTCTCATGACAATTTGAGACTAAGTTCTTTGCACAAAGAATACAAAATATAAGCATTAATGCTTGTGTATGAAGTTTGTACCATGCCTACAGTGAATACATGTTATAATCTGAATTCAGGAATGTCATGGTTTACTGTTAATTCTTAGGCAAAGAATGCATTGGCACATGCTTTACAATCTGCTCGGCATGACTGTGACTTGCTCCGAGAACAATATGAAGAAGAACAAGAAGCCAAGAGTGAGCTCCAGCGTGCCCTGTCCAAAGCCAATGGAGAAGTTGCTCAGTGGAGAACCAAATATGAAACAGATGCTATCCAACGCACAGAAGAGCTAGAAGAGGCGAAGTAAGTGAGGAGTGAGGAAAAGTGACAAACTAATACCATTTTTACATGCTAGCTTTCCAACTTTTATGCAATCAAATTATCCATTTGTGTGACATTCCAAAAAATAAAAAATAAGCTGCAATGCCTGGTTGACACCAGACTATAAACATGGTTTACAAACTGTAGCTTATTTTCCACTAAATTAAAACCATACAAACTGTTAGCTTAATGTAATGTGTGACTCTGGCTACTGTATTTAACTTTGCTATTAGAGAGATTTACTAAACATAAAAGTCTCCAAGCACGCAGTTACTGTATATGTTAAGTGATACTCTACTGAACAAAACTGATTTGTAGAGAACCTAAATACCTGATGGAACAACATTATTTCAATCTGACTTCTTTAAGGAAAAAACTTGCTCAACGACTTCAAGAAGCAGAAGAGCAAGTTGAAGCTGTGAACTCCAAATGTGCTTCTTTGGAGAAAACAAAGCAGAGACTGCATTGTGAAGTGGAAGACCTAATGGTGGATGTCGAAAGGGCAAATGCACAGGCAGCTGCTCTAGACAAAAAACAGAGAAATTTTGACAAGGTATATTTTGGTGTATTACAATTTTTAAAAGTCTATTGCCAACAGGGGTATGACTAGATTTGAGGAATGGAGGCATAGCATGTAAATGAGCCTTGGTGGAGCAGTGGGCTAATGCCTCCTTAAGTAACACCAGCTGCCTGCAATTAGTGCAGGTTCGCATCCCACCAGGCTCAAGGTTGACTCAGCCTTCCATCCTTCCGAGGTAGGTAAAATGAGGACCCAGATTGTTGGGGGCAATTAAGCTGACTTTGTAATAATGCCGCTTGGGGGGAGGTGTGAAAGCCCTAATAAGCAGGCATATACATAGAATGAAGGCTACTGCTAAGCTTGTAAGCCGCCCTGAGTCTTCGGAGAAGGGCGGGATATAAATGGAATTAAAATAAAAAATAAAAATAAAATAAATATGGAATGTGGATTTTGTAAGCCTGGATTTAGGATTTAGATTATACAGTAGTGTAAACTTAGTTAATATCATTCTCAGATCTTCTCTCTGTGTAGTAACCTGTATATAAGCAAGCCTGGGTTATTATTTAACCATCAATGATTTGTGTTAGTTTCACCTGCACCTTCTTAGCTTAATTGAGATATCATTAGCTGCTGTGTTCAGACCAAACTATGGGATACGCAAGTCATATCTTGACTTGTTTAGGATTAAAGGGTATTACCTGACACTGTAATATCAGCGGGGTTTAAGAAAGTGATGTGTAGGTAGAAATGCTACTGAAATGCGAGACAGATTTAGCAAAGGAAAAAAGCAGACAAAATCAACACTATAGTAACTGACTCAAACATATCGGATATTAAGATTTTGGCAGAATGGAAGACCAAGTACGAGGAGAGCCAGTCAGAACTGGAAAGTTCCTTAAAGGAAGCTCGCTCTTTGAGTACTGAACTTTTCAAAATGAAAAATGCCTATGAAGAAACATTAGATCAGCTGGAGACAATCAAGAGAGAAAACAAGAATTTGCAGCGTAAGTATCATATCTTGGCATTTTGTTGGCATTTTAACTCTAACCAGTGCAGTCGGGCTGTATAGGTAGTCTTCAACATACAACCACAATTGGGACTGGAGGTTTCACCACTACATGAGGCAGTGAGTCTCACACCCAATTTTACAACCTTTCTTGCTGTAGTTTTCTAAATCATTGCAATTGTTAAGTGAATCTGGCTTCCACCATTGATTTTGCTTGTGAGAAGCTGGATAGGAAAGTTGCAAATGGTGATCACATGACCCTGGGACACTGCAAGTGTCATAAATACATGCCAGTTGCCAAGCACCTGGATTTTGATCACATAACCATGGGGACACTACGACAGCCGAAAGTGCGAGGACCAGTATTAAGTCCGCTTTTTTAGTGCCTTTGTAACTTTGGTCACTAAACAAATGATTGTAAATCATTGACTACCTGCCTTATTCAAAGACAGAAATTTTCCATTGTGAAACCTTTATGATGTGAAAAATTATTACTGCAATAACTGCCAAGTTGGGTTTGACTTTGTGTATGAAAGCTTGAAAGAATATTTAGGCAGACGTTAATGAAGACAAAAGACCATCCAGCACTATAGTCTGCATTGAAAATTGCCAAATTTCACCATGTTCTCAATTTCATACCAGGAGTAATCTAGGCTAAAATAAGGTGCCCTTGCCTAATAGTTCTGCTTTCAGCAATGATGACTTCTTTCAGAGATGCAATAATGAATTGAATTAATTTTGCATAATCTATCTGAACATTTCAACCTTTTCCATGATTATTGTCCCATGAATAGTTTTTTTGGTATATTTGGAACCGATGATGAAAATGCAGACCCTTTTGGGGTGACAGAAAAAGGCATCAGTCTCAGCTCTGCTTAAGCCTGTTTACTCTATGGTCACAGGCAGATTGCTCTTCTTTTATTCATTTAATCAACTATTTGTGTGCTTTAATATTTTGTAGAAGAAATTGCTGATCTCACAGAACAAATTGCTCAAAATGGCAAGTTTATCCATGAACTTGAGAAAGCCAAGAAACAGGTAGAGGTAGAGAAATCTGAGATGCAGATGGCTTTGGAGGAAGCAGAGGTAAGAAGTTAAATACGGATTTATTTTAAACAAAGTTTGTTAAGTACACTTTTATAAGTGCCTTTTTGAGGGGGAACTGAAAATGCTAATTCACAGCAGTTATTTAATTCTGTGTTGTATATCCATTTATTTATAAAAGAAACCTTCCATTTTAATGCTAGCTCATTTTACAGTGTTCTTCAAAAAGGAGTCTCAAAGTTTCTCAAACCCAGTCTCCATATGCGTTTATTTTCCAATAGGCAGCTCTTGAACATGAGGAGGCCAAAATTCTCCGCATTCAGCTTGAGTTGACCCAGGTTAAATCTGAGATTGATAGGAAGATTGCGGAGAAAGATGAAGAAATTGATCAGATGAAGAGGAACCACCAAAGGATCGTGGAAACCATGCAAAGTGCCTTGGATGCAGAAATCCGGAGTAGGAATGAGGCTGTAAGGATTAAGAAGAAGATGGAAGGTGATCTAAATGAAATGGAAATCCAGCTGAGCCACGCCAATCGCCTTGCGGCTGAGACACAGAAACATCTGCGGAATGTTCAAGGACAGCTCAAAGTACTTTCCATCAATTAATGTTTTATATGAATAATCAAAATTATTGGCCCAAGGATCAACCCTGATAAATAATATTCTTGTTTGAAATTAGGACACACAGCTACATCTGGATGATGCTCTCCGAGGCCAAGAAGATCTAAAAGAGCAATTGGCCATGCTTGAACGCAGAGCTAATCTGATGCAGGCTGAGATTGAGGAACTCCGAGCAGCTCTGGAACAGACAGAGAGAGGAAGAAAGATGGCTGAACAGGAGCTTCTTGATGCTACTGAGCGGGTGCAGCTTTTGCATACTCAGGTATGGATGGTGTCATGATAGCATTATAAGAACTGTCTTGCAAAACCTTGTCTATCATGGAGCGTCCAACATTGGCCTACAAGATGCTCAAAAGTATAGTATGATGGATATAGCTATTCTGTTGTTTATTGTAACTTTTCACAGCAAGAATACTGAGTCTGTTTGGAAGGTATAACCCTAATAATTACTAGGAATTATTGCAAAAATATTCAGATACATTTTTTCTCTCTCTTCTTTAGAACACTAGTCTCATTAACACAAGGAAGAAGCTAGAAGTTGATATTTCTCAGCTTCAAGGTGAAGTGGAAGATGCTATCAAAGAGGCCACAAATGCAGAGGAAAAGGCAAAGAAAGCCATCACAGATGTAAGTCTCATTTTTACCATATGCAAAACAATCTTCTCAAATCAGACATCCTGCTTTTCAAAACTTATTCTGGGGGAAAAATGAGACTTTTGCAGATGGTTTAGGCATTCATTATTAATGTAAGTAATCTTGTACAGAAATCTAGTGGGAAATCCAAACTGTGTAGCTCACTTTGTTTGCTTGTTTGTTTACAGAATTTATAGGCCACTCCAATTGAATTATTAGTCCCCAAATCCATAACTTGGGTAAAACCAGAAAAAGATGACAAAATCAAGTTAATATTTACAATTACATAAATCAAGACTAAATACCATAATACAGCTGTATATCAACTGTAAATCTAGACATTCAAAGCCAAGGTTAAACCCCTTAAATTCACTGAGAAAAGGGATAATTTATCAAGCTGTTTATGGGATGCTTATTCCTGATTCCCAAGTTGACCTTCTCATCTTTATTTTACATGGATTGACTTTGGCAATTTGTTGATCTACTGCTTATGTTTCAAGGCGGCCATGATGGCAGAGGAGCTGAAGAAAGAGCAAGACACCAGTGCCCACCTGGAAAGAATGAAGAAGAACCTGGATCAGACAGTAAAGGATCTCCAGCTTCGTCTGGATGAGGCAGAACAACTTGCTCTGAAAGGGGGAAAGAAACAGATTCAGAAGATGGAGGCCAGGGTAAACACTGGGGTTCAGAGCTGTGGCACATATAGCTAATAACTTCTGGCAGCACATATCTCTTCAGAGACTCTGCTATTATATGTTCAAGATCAAATTGTATCATTTCAACTCTAGATCCGAGAGCTAGAGTCTGAACTTGAGGGAGAGCAGAAGCGAGCTACGGAAGCCATCAAAGGTATTCGCAAATATGAGCGGCGAGTCAAAGAATTAACTTTCCAGGTAAGAGGAAAGGAAGTAGTTGGTTAACAGAAATTCCTTCCTTTGTATATGCTAACATTTTGTCACATTTCTAGGGTGAGGAGGACAGGAAGAATGTGATGAGACTACAAGATTTAGTGGATAAACTTCAGTTGAAAGTGAAATCCTACAAGAGACAAGCAGAAGAGGCTGTAAGTTATTTATACTTTTTTGGCACTTAAAAACACCAACAACAGGGTCTCAAAATAGAAATGAGAACCAAATTCATACATTGCTCTTTCAGGCTAACGTGTTTGTGTGTGTTTGTGTGATTCTTGTTTGATTATAGGATGAACAGGCCAATGTTCACCTCTCCAAATTCAGGAAAACACAACATGAGCTGGAAGAGGCTGAGGAAAGGGCTGATATTGCTGAATCTCAGGTCAATAAGCTCCGAGCAAAATCCAGAGAAGTTTCTACCACAAAGGTAAAATGCCTCTTTTGTCTAGTGCTCAACCATTTTTCCTACACAAAGGATGGAATGGCATTACAGCAAGGAATGAAAGGAATCTGACTTCTTAGGAAATTTCTGGAGCATTTTCATTAGAAATCTATATATAACTAAAACTCTGTCATGAAATGGTGAAATGATGCATCATAGGGCAATCATTTTTAACAAGGTAATTCAAATAGGCTAACTTACAGAATGTGACCAAAACCTGGGACCCATGACCTAGAGGGCATGAAATTTGAGAAAGTTTTGTTTGCTTCAGTGCTACTGGCTGTTGCTGGGCTGATGTTGCAGTTACATGATTTTCATTTTCAACATTCCATGACAGTTTCTCAGTCAATTTAGCAATCCCTTACTCCCTCCCTCACCCAGCAACAGCCACTTACCAGCCATTTCTCTGTCCTACATAGAAAAGATACACTAGGAGGAAAAATATCCTTTATACAAATCATCCTTAGAGAAATAGGGGAATAAATGTCAATCTTCCTGAAAGTTAGCAGAATTTAATTTAATTTCAGCTAATAATATCTACCAGCATATTTTCATCTGTGCCTCAATAGAGCAGATCCAAGCAATCTCCAGGCATAAAAGAACATTAGATGCACCCTGGGAGACATGCAGCACTGCTCTTATAGATTGAATTTGAGTTGCTTCAAGAGCAAGTAGATTTTTATAATATGCAAAACCTCACACTATAAAGGAAAAGGTTCAATACCTCAGCCTGAAGAATTTGACTCCAGCAGAGAGGTAATTATTGCCTCTGTGGTATGCAATTTGTATGATTGCATTGGTTCAGGCAGCCATGTCGGGCAGTCATGGTTTTGCTTGCTTCTTCCTTAGGGTAGAAAATTGAATGATGATTCAAAGTTATTTGAAGTCCTTAACTTATTCAGTAAAGGCATTGGTTAGCTTCCTGTAGTGAATGCTGTTACCGCACCTTTTCCCAAACAAAATATTCTAATTCTGGGTATACTGAGAATATTAAAGGCTTACCAGGGCAAGCAGTTAGAAATGCTCCCCTGATTTATTTTAGCTCTTTGCTGGATAGCTAGGCTTGTGAAGCCACAACTATAACAGCCATTCATTCGTACAAATATACTCAGGGGAGAAGTAGTATGATAATGCCAGCCTATTCAAAATACATGCACACAAGCTTGTTCCACATTATCTCTCAGTACCAAAGGCTGCAAAGGCTGGAACAAGCTTATGCATGTAGAACTCTACGTTTGGGCTGTATTGAGTACCACCTGCAGGATGTGCAGATAAGATAATCCCAATATGTAGATGTAAGTCTTACTTCAGACCATATGCTGACTTTGGACCCAAGCATGCTGAAAGCCAGTTGAAAGCCAGCTGAAATCCCCAGGAAGGTGGAACTGAAGCCAGGTTGCCAGTCTTGGGTGTGTGGCCTCTCCGCATAGGACAGTGATATTTTACATAAACGTGGCTTACAGAAAAGATACAGGTCAGACTATGCCACTTTTCATTCTTTAATATTTTCAGCTCTCATGCAAGAGGGCAAATGAAGCAAAGTTACAAGTCTTGTTTATGTCTCTTTTTACTAAGATCAAATGGCACCAACTATATCCTTCCTTTACTTGAACTGTTGCAATACATCTGTCTTGGGGTAAGGGAATGAAGCTGCAGCACCCCTTTGTCTGCAGATTTGAAGGCACACAACCTTGCTTATTTACATTGAGAAAACCTTGTATGAGGATAGATTTGAATATATATATATATATATATATATATATATATATATATATATATATATATATATATATATATACACACACACACACACACACACACACACACACACACACACCAACTTTATTTTTGATTGTTTGTTTGTTTCTGGCAGGTTGTAATAGAAAGTGAAGAATGAATCCATTGCTGGACTGAAGATGGGAATATATGTAAAATGCATATGTCTTCCTGATCTTTCTTGAAAACTGTAGTAATCTTTCCTTAGTCTGACCAGTAGAAAATAAATTGTGCTTTACTTAATAACTAAGTGATTTTTGTTTTCTGTCTGAATATGGTGCGGTTTCTATTTGCTAATGTTTGATATGTTCCTTTGCATGACATATCAAGAGTTACACTCCAAATATCAGTGGAGACAATTTATTTTTCACATATTGTATATGTATTTTATTTTCGCTTTCTCTCATGTAACTGTTTACCTTCCCCCAATATTATATGCAGAGTCTGCCTAATTATACCTCTCCAGCAAAATCCTCCTCCACCACCACCTCAATCTCACACTGCAGTTTATTTGTTTACCTGTAGATGGAGCTATAGTCACCAGTGACACCAGTCTCAATGCTGACAAACTGATTTTAGTCCGAGGCGGATGAAAAGAAGCACTGTAAAGGCAAGAAATTAACACAAGTGGATTAGCAGCACAGAAGGAAAGGAGGAGTTGGATGAACACAGATGCTGCACTTGTTGTTCAGAACAAATGGAAGAAAGAACTTTTCTTTCATTTCCCAAGGGGGAAAAAAAGCACAGCTTTGTTAGTTTACAGAGAGGCCTATCCATGTCATAATAGTCTCCTCTACGATTATATATATATAAAAAGAGTTAAAATCCACCCCACCCCCCACCCCCACCCCTTTGGAATAAAGAAGAATGAAAGGAGGGAGTGGCAGAAAGAGAAGTGGTTGAGGAAATGAAAAGACAACAGTCCACGGTACGTGGGCACAAATACTGGGAGTGAAGAGGGTGAAGGAGACGGGCTTTCCTGAGCAGCCCCAAGGTTCCCCTCCTTTCCCCCCCTCCCACTTCATTCACATTTCCTGCAGCTTTCTCTGAAATACCAAAGTAAATTATGCCTCAGCTTTGTGTCCTGCTCTCTTAAGAGTCACAAACAACTTTTAGAACTCTGATTATATATACACTGCATGACTGAACCCACATATCAGCAAAGAGATCCAGTATAACTATTGATGTATGTGTGTCACTTGTCTCCCTCACAATTTAGCCACTGCAAGAGGCAATGGGAACAATGAGTTTTTCTTTCACTCCCCCTTTCTGCCTAGATTGTTGATTTTAGGTTACTTACTTTTACCTTTGTTACCAAACTCAGACTGAACGCTGAAGTTACCTAGATGCTATGCCAAATCCAGGTTTAAATATAAACTGAAAAGGTCCTCATTTTTATCTAAGTTCTTCTGTAGCCTCATGAACATTACTTTCTCCATTAGCTTAGCTATGTATGGAATATTAAAAAGAAGCCAGTTAGGTGTACCAGTTAAAAGACACTAGGCTAGAAACTAGGACACTGTCAATTCTAATCTTGCCTTAAGTACAATGCTACTTGGGTATCTCGGCCTCTCTCTCTCTCTCTCTCTCTCTCTCTCTCTCTCTCTCTCTCTCTCTCTCTCTCTCTCTCTCTCTCTCTCTCTCTCTCTCTCTCTCTCTCTCTGTGTGTGTGTGTGTGTGTGTGTGTGTGAACCACAGAAAGCAAGCAAACCACTTCCGAAAATATTGCCAGGAAAAATGCAGGGATTTGTCCAGGCTGTTTCCAAGAGCCAAAGCTGACTTGAAGGTAGCAAAACAAACAAACAAAAAACAAAATGTTGATTAAAATCAGCTAAGTTTGAAGATGGCTTAAGTAAGAGGCTCAGTAATAACATTTCATCTGTTAAATTTTATGCTATCATACTTTTCAGCTTCTCCATTGTAACAGTCATTGACAATCTTACTCCTAACCTACATGCTTAAGTCCACTGATAAATCTATATAAGACATGGTGAAACGCTTACGTTAGGGGCAAAAATATCTATCTATGTAAAATTATTCCACATTTACAGTAAAGAACCCATTTGTAGACATTCTCCTATAATAAATCAGGATATTTTACAAATGGATATTATTTGTGGCAATTGATAAGTTTATATGGTTGCTTAGATAAATAGGGTCTGTCTTTTTAAAATGGTGTTATCAATAGTATTATGACATCATGGTCCATTTTAACATGCAGCAGGCAGCCTCCTGTGGAATGTCTTCCATGTCTATTAAGGGTTACATTAATTATATCAAGAAACCTCTAAGACTGCCTATAGTTAGCCTATTGGCTCAGGCATATATCCTTTCTATGTAAGGCAATATAACCTTGTCAAGTTTCACTCTCCCTCTCAGCAGCTACAGTACTTGTTGTCTCGTAGGCTTCTATACTAGGAACCAAAACTGCAATGAGGCACATCTTGAGGAAAATGTTTTCTTGTAATGCAGTCACACTTCCACAATAACTGAGCAGGGCTCTCACAGTGATTCCTAACGAGGTAATTCCACAGATGAAGCGATGCGCTATTCTTTTCAACAGATTTGCTAGTGGAAGAGTGGGAAGTACTACAAAGGGATTTGAGATGTTAGAAGCAAATTTTAATTCATGGTCTAAAACAGTTGCCAGTGCAAGGCAATATGGTATCTCTAGGCTACATTGAGTGATAGCGCCACCTCCTGATGATGCAAAGATTGCTACTGTTAGAATGATTTGGACCCGTAGCAATGTTGGCATCTCCTAAGCTTTGGCACCCTAGTGTGCTCCATCTTAGTCTAAAACATATATATTACATTGTCGCCATCTCTCCATTCCATATTCTAAGCAGCTTTTTTATGATAATGTAGAGTGTGGATCCACCCTGTGGGGTGGGAATGAGAGATAGGAACAGTGTGCATGAAAATATGAGTTCCTGAGAAATGTAATCTAATCTGAGCAATAACTAACAATACATGGTTTTATGATGAGAGCAGAAAGGAGACTGATTTAAAAGAAATACACAATAGGGACAAGCAAAGCCTAGGGATTGGCCTGGGGGCTCTGATAATTGTACTATGCTGGGAGAGGGAGAGTCATTCTGTTAATACTCCTGGATCTCTTGATGTCTTTTAATATTCTTGCGAATGAAGGCCAATATACACACCCCAGGATAATGTTGCAGGATCCAGTCTGAGGCGGTTACCGGAACCAAAAGTTTATTCTTCCAAGCTTCGGGCTCATGCTTGGCCCAAAGGAAACTTCTGTCTCTCCAGAATCTTTTGATATTCTTATTTATACTGCTTCATTCCCTCTTATAGATCTGTTTGCAGTCTAGCACTGATGCTGGACGGACAAGTATTATTGGTGGGAAAAATGGCTTTTCATAAGATTTGTTTAGTAATCCAATTGCACGGCCATCTACAGGGCAGAGATCTGGCCTCTATGACTTATGTGCTGGTACTGTAAATCTAAAAGGTGGCTTATCATAATGTGCAAAATGCACTTTTTGTAGAGCAGCCAATAAAGATGGCCTAGAAATTAGAATGTCCCAGAATTTGGCAGCAAACATAGTGAGCAATGCCTCCTAAAGGTCTCACATGGCTCTCACGTTTAAAGAGCTTCACTGGTGGCTGGTTGTCTTCCAAGTCTGATTTAAGATGGTTGGGGGCAACCCTCTTTTCCCAACTATCTCTAATCAGGCTGATTGTTATAAAACAGAGCAGAGTATTCCTCTTTGACATTCCTCTCTGGTTTATTCCTCTGTTTCGTGCAATGTCTTTTGCAGTGCAAGAATTGTTCTGATTTGTTCCTGACTTTGTGTAAATGACTCCAGAAGCTTTGTCTGAAGCATGGGTGTCAAACTTGATCGTGTCACATGATGTATCGTGATTTTTTTGCCTTTGCGGAGGCAGGGTGGGCGTGGCCTGTGCAGTGATGCATCCGGCCCACAGGCTGTCAAGTTTGACACCCCTCGTCTGAAGAATGGAGTAAATTATTTTAAATATTAAAAATAAATTTGAATATATAAATATTTAAGTATTAATTAATGGTAAGTGTGTGTGTGCGTGTGTGTGTCTGTGTGTGTGTCACAATGATTATCAGATGACTCGATGAAAACTTGTAAAAAAAATATATTAAAAAGACCAGAGTTATTTTGGATAGTGAGATGGGTGGAATATAAATTTAATAAACAAATAAACAAACAAACAATAAAAGAAAAGAAAAAGAAAAAAGTAGAGATAAAAATGAAACCCTAGTTAGCTACTTCAGTACTTTTGTTCAAATAGGAAAGGTTGCTGTGTTTAAAGACCTTGACACAGAGAGAAAATTCCTAGAGATAATTGATCCTCTTATTTGAAAATCATATCCTCCCTGGATATGATGAAACTGTTCCCAGCTTTTACGGCTTATGCTGCCACTGCAGCCGATCAATCTGAGTTCGGAATACAGCAATATGAACTAGATGTTTCATTTTTTAAAAAAAGGCTACCTCAGTTGTATTTCTTAATTTTTTGTATCTTTACTTCAGTGCCATTTATTTTTGTTGATGGAAACACAATGAATCATTTCAGGTTCATACACGAATGTGTTAGAGAGAAACTAGAGAGGGAATTGTGTTCAGTCTTATCTTTCATCCAAAGTGCTGATGGTGAATCTAGAATAACCATAGAGGGAAAAGGTGGTAACAAGAGAAACAGCCCAACAGCATGTACTCAATCTGTGGACAATACTCTAAGAGGGAATTGAGTCAAATCACATAGTTACTGTAAATAAAAGCAAGCAGGATTGGGTTGTGCAATCTTGAAATGCAAGTGCAGCTGTTACCTGCCTGCTGGTGGAGCTACTTCTGAATAAAATTTGCTCCATGAAGTAATAAAGTAACTGCTGATGTTCTCCCCAGTTTTTCCCCCCCAATCAGCTTCTTTTTTATTTTTTTATCTTCCTTCCAGTGTTCTTAGGATTCTCTTTCCATTTCTTTAGGAAAAACTACTCAATTCTCAACTGAAGTTGTAAGTGTCAAAACAGGCTGTGCTCCAAAGATTTTGCAGGTCACTTCTGGACAGAATTTCCAACAAAATAAATATTTCTTTTTTATGAATAACTTACCACAGCTAACTGATGTATATGTATGTATATAAAGAAGATTCTGAAGGAAGTAAATTATGAAGTCACACACTTTCTATGGACTTCCTCTGCTTTGAAACTTACAAAGCACTTCCACTGAAGTTGCATAAGAAACAATAAGTAAATCATTCTTTATTTCAGTGAAATGAAAAATATTGCACCTATTACTTATCCCAATTTGGATTCAAGAATTCAGGGAATAAATATTTACTGCTTTTCATGATTGACTCAAGTTCCTAAGGACAGAGGAAATCATTGACAACAGGGAGCTATAGAAAGAACAGAACATTACAATTCCCGAGGGTGAGAACAATTAATCAGTGGAATGACTTGCCTCCAGAAGAGGTGAATGCTCCAAAACCAGAAGTTTTTAAGAAGAGACAGGACAGCCATTTGTCTGTAATGGTGCAGAGTCTCCTGCTTGACCAGGGGGTTGGACTAGAAGACCTCCAAGGTCCCTTCCAACTCTGTATTCTGTTATTCCCTTACTGTGTCTGCTTCTCCTGTTTTCAGAGTATAGTAGTTGCCATTGTGCTTAAATAATGTGTATTAACATGTCTAAACACTGGGTGGTGTGCAAGAATCTTAAATGGTGAAAGCATAAACAATAACATTAAAATAAGTTATTGTTTATACTTTCACCATTTAAGATTCTTGCACGCCACCCAGCATCTAGAAATGTTAATATAATATTCACATGTTATATGGACCTGAATTGTACTATCTTTTTCTGTAATGAAAAGATGCTTTCATTTGATGTGCAATAAATAGTGTGAGAAAAATCAAACCCAACAACCTGTAGTCATAGTCCATCCAGCCTGAATCTCCTGAAGGCAGTTGACCAATTTTAGCCAATCATTCACAGCAACGTTTCCCATTTTAGGACTGCCTGGCACAAACTTGCTTTCAGTTTCTTTAAGATGGTTTTGTATCACAATGGGCATTTTGGGCCTGAGATCCACAATGTAGAATCTGGAGGTAATGATGTGAACACCTCTCTTTGGCTTCTGATTTTCTTATGTTAAATTTTTATTTCAACTAAAAAAAAGCTGCCATACTGCAAAGCAATAGAGTAGATAAGCAATATAGTCATTATGACCATCGTGAGATTTTTCTGTACATAATTCAAGGTTTCATACAATAATGCTGTGCTTTTAATTGAGGACAATCTTGACATACTTAATAAAAAGGGAAGCATCATAGGAATTTTCTGAAATACCACACACTTACCCACCCACCCCTACACAAACACACTCTCACAGTAGTGGGACTGCAATATTCTAGTCCAGAAGCTATCAAGATCCAAATGGAGGAATGTCTACTTATCTGCCTTTGAACAGGGAACAAAGATAGACTACCAAGCAAACCTGCTAGAATGAATTACAGTAGACATAACTTGGAACTTGAATGGCAATGGCTAAGTTCTAACATGCAGTGAACCTGCAATTTGATGGATGTTGGTTTAGCAGTTTGGGTATTTAATGGACAGGATCTGCTGACTGAGAGGTTTCCTGCCACATCCCTGGCCTGCTTTTCAATTCTACTGTACGCGTTGCTACTTCTAGAAAGTGTTCTGCTTCTTAGATCAACCAAGTGAATCGAAGAGCCAGTGTTTCTGGCTCTTGTGCTCCCAAACATGCTCCTCAACCTCCATTTGGCTTCTTGTATGTGATGATTCATTTTGCCTGAATGGTCACAGCTCATGCTGCTTTGTGATCTTTGGCTGAGACCTGAATGCCTTTTTCACACTTTTGATACAATTATTTCCGGGCTTGAAAAATCCTGTTTCTCAATAAATGGAGTCTTGGCTTTAACAGGCCTTTCTTCCGCCCATTAGTTCCCATGGGTCCATTAAACTGAAGGCTCACTGTACTCTAATTGACAGGTCTGATCCTTCAGAGAAAGTGAGATTATTCTTGGCTCCTTTTGCACTATTACTTCACAGCCTGCTTCTTAGACTGTGATCAGCTGTGATCGGCTTTCTTTTATTCTGGAATTTTTTCCACTGGTGATTTATAGACTCTTGAAGTGTCATCTTGCTATTTCTATGCAATATAAGGCAGCCTTTGTGAATTATTATCATACTGATGGCTGGGTGGCAGTATAAGATGATGTATATCATCAGTAAGGAACTCTTCATAATATTATGCTTTTCAGCTTTTTTGTTTGCTTGCATAAACAGGCATGTAGAACATCCTTAAGTGTTTTATTGTGGATGAAAGCACCATATATCTCCACATCACTGAGGGGGGTAATGAGAGGATGTGTCCCATTTGCCTTGTCACATCTCTACCTTTTCCCACTCCCTGATCCTTTATTCATTTTGCTTAATACAGTGACAGCTGTGAGCATCCAAGTAAGTATTAGAAAACACTGTCCAAACTGGAGCAAAAGTGATGGAGCTAAGAGGGCTGACTGAAAGAAGCCAAGCCATGCATGTAAGGGATGTAAGGGATTACTGTAGAATCTGCCCTTGCACCAATCCAGGCCCAAATGGTTCTGTTGCAATAGCTACCCAGCGCCAAAGTCTTTGCATTCCTCTTGATCAATATATAATCTTATCTGCACATCTGCCCTACCAAGAAACCAGTGATCCTGATTCCTGAAGAGTGCAGGAGTTTCAAATTGGAAGAAAATTATAGCTAATTCCAAAAAGATGAAAGATGGGTGTGCGCTAAAATTGTGTCTCTTTGTGTGTGTGTCTGTTAAAATTGTTTCCAAAGTGGTCAGAATGGATAAGCATCCTTCGAAAAATTGCCTGCCCCTTGCAGCCTTCTCTCCATCAACAAAGAATGGAGACAGCACAAGGTGTTTTAGATTTTAGTCCTTTAGAAGTTTCTTGGATTTTCAGGGAATTCTATTCATTTCAATGACCCTGTGTCCTATGCTTGTACCAACTTAACTACAAGGAAAAATTATGGGCTGAAACAGTGGATGATATCAGATAGTGTGTTACTTCAGTCCATCTTATTGTGACTATAATGCATGAAGGCTGGAAGGACATAATTATCAGAACTCCTCCATTTCCAAGGACCATTGGCCCATGCAGAATAGATTATTTGTCTGGGTTATGTTAGTAATTGTGTCATCTCAGTACACCAGACCAGGAAATTAGCTCCATTTAATGATCAACTCAGTAGACCAGACCAGGAAATTGGTTATGTTCATATGGATTATAATAACAGAACCTTGCAAGTGTGATTGGGCCATACCTTCTCCTTCTTACAGTTCAGTGAATTACGCAGGTATCTGCCTGAGTCATGTCTGGACATTCTAGTCTTAAAAATGCTTCAGCTCTTTTTGCCTAGGTAACCGCTCTTATATATCTCCATCAAAATAATCTTCCTTACTCTATACGAATAAAGATATTTAGCAGGGCCTGGGTATACTGTATACCCATAAACCTCTCCTTGAAAGTAGGTATTACTGAAATAATACCTGAACAATAATGCCCATTCAGTTTACCTACTGTCCTTTACCAATCAAGAGCAAAACCACATAAAGTTGACAACGACAATGACTTTAGCTTGTCACTTGATTATTTTTCGATTCTTACATTTTATTAAAAATTGACACACACTGTTGGAGAGAAACTGTCCGAGCCAAGGGGAGGAGTAAAATGGGAAATTAGTCTGGAATCCCTACATGAGCACAACAGGGCAAAGTCTGACACCTCCCCTCCCCAATGCTGTTGAATCTTATCTAGTCTTGCCCAAGTGCAAACCAACAGAATGAGAAAATTATAGGCTTGAGCAATAAAATAGCTAATTGAACTTTTCACATGTAGATCTAGTTGTTCGTGCCTGACACAAACATACCCTTTAATACAGCAGTCTCCAGCCTTTCTGGCTCGGTGGACTGGTGGAAGCAGTACGGGGTGGTCGGGGGGAAAGAGGGAATGGTTTCGCACATGTGCCACTTTCACAAATGCAGCTTCATGTGCACATTCGCCCACCACTTCCATGGCCCAGTCCCCAAAGGGCTCTGGACAGGCCGCAGCCTGGGAATTGGGGAGTTGGGAGTGGAGCATGGAGAAAAGGGAACTTCATATGGTATCTTAACTACATGGGGTACTGTCCCCCATTCACAAACATACTAAAACCTAAGAAGGTTAGACCAGGGGTCTTCAAACTTGTCCCTTTTATGACTTGTGGACTTCACTGGCTGATGAATTCTGGGAGTTGAACTCCACAAGTCATAAAAAGGCTAAGTTTTAAGATCCCTGTGTTAGACTATCAAGACCATCCTAAGTTGATTTGCTTTCATTTTGAAGAATTGGTTTTTTAAAAAATATAAATAATTACCAGAGAAGCCAAAGCCAATGGAAAGAGAATAAATGATCCATCGAAATAATTTCTATGCATATTAGTATACTATATTAATAAATACACATTTATTTAAATCATAGAGAGCTACCTGCTTTTTACCACTAGAGGGACATCCAGTCCATGAGATGTCTATTTTTTTTTCTGTGACAGTCTTTGTCAGTCCTCTCATCATCATCTTTTTTCAACCCCTGAACCTTAAATTCTTACTTTTTCAACATAAAAACAAAACATTCTAAAAGTTTAGAGATTATCCAGATTTATTCCAATTTTTATAGTTAGCAATAACCCATTGCTTTGCATTAAAAACTTATATGACTTCAATTTCTTGGCATTTTCTCAATGTTGAATTATATATATGTGTGTGTATTTATTTTGCCCTAGTTTTACAAATAACGCAACTTCCTTCTCTTATTTTCTCCACAACCACAACCCTGTGAAGTGGGTTGGGCTGAGAGTGAGTTTCGGCCAAAGTCACCCACCTGGCATTTATGGCTAATATAGGGTTTGAACACAGACTCCGGCTTTCTAGCCTGGTGCCTCAGCCACTACAGTAGACCAAACTGGCTCTCATATTATTTATTTGTTAATAGTACAGTATTTTAACTATTATTTCACTGTTATTTTTATTTTTATTTATTTTTATTTATTATGGTTGGTCACACAGTCAGCCAGATGTTATTTATCATTATTTATCAACTATTTATTCTAGTATTATTTATTTTTTTTGAACAACAGCAAGTATTTATATAAGCATCCACAAACATTTTTGTGGATGCATTTTTCTTTTACTGTCCTGCTAAGAAGGCGAGTAATAGTTTGTATTTCAATAGTAATCTCAGAACAATAAAATATTTCTCCTCAGTAACAATGGAAATGCAGGACAGTATCCCATTAGATTAGTACATTGCTTTCAATGGTGGAAAAAAACCCAAGTCTTGTTCCTATTCCTTCTCTTTTGGGGCCTACTGCCCCATTTAGCTTTAGATTCTTTCTAACCTGTGGCTAACCACTGGGGTTCAACTGATATCATCAATATGAGGTGTGGCGAAGAGCCTAAGCTATGCCTGTTATCTCCTGTGCTGATACTCCCCTCAGGCTGAAATATCACTTGCCAGATATAATATGTGTTGAAGTGGTCATCTGACAAAATCAGTCTGTGATGAGGCAATATGAGCTAGATTTATTTATTTATTTGTTTTTTAAAAAATTGCTATGGTTTCTTTCAGGATAAATCTCTTTTTATAACATTTTATTGAAGAAATTTTTAACAAACTAAAAACCGTAAAGGATAATAAAAGTGTATTTCTTCTTTATTTTTTTTAATATAAATATTTGCAGTGGCAGCAATAAAAACAAATGATACGTTTATTTTATTAAACATTAAGAAACAATGCCAAAATGGACAATGGCAATGGCCCAAAACAGACTGAGTTCCAACAACCTGATTTGTCAAGATAATCTGTTAGATTCCTACGACAATGGTCAGCCTTTGTGGAAAGAACATTCCACTGATGGACAATACAGACATATGTTGAAACATCTACCGTGTTTCCCTGAAAATAAGACCCAATCGGAAAATAAGCCCTAGCATGAATTTTCAGGATGCTCGTAATATGAGCCCCACCCCCAAAATAAGCCCCAGTTAAGATCGTCAGCCAGTTGCACGCATTTAGTACCATATTTCCATGAAAATAAGGCCTAACTGGAAAATAAGCCCTAATGTGTCTTTGGGAGCAAAAATTAATGTAAGACCCGATCTTATTTTCGAGGAACCATAGTAGACAATTAGTTGAGTAGGTATAAATCCACCCTTACATCAATTCTATTCAGGATCAGATGTTGATGTAATTGTATTATGTCTGTATTTATTCATGAAATGTTCCAAGTGCCCCTCTCTTAAAAGACTTTAGGTGCACAAGGAGCAAAAGCAAAAAGTTGGTGCAAACAATACATACACAAATACAAACATAAAATCCCAATGTTATATTATATTTGACAGTTACAGATTAGGTTCCACTAGTTCCCTACCAGTCGGGTTCCAGAGAGAATCTGGAACAGTCAGGTTTTTACAAGCTTCTAGAAGGCCACAGAAGCAGGAACTACTATTGCCTTGTGGAACAAGCTTTTCCAAAGCAGAACTCCCAGAAACAAACTGGTCTCTTTGGGTTTCCCATGCCCTGTTCTCCTGTACATAGGAACCATCACCAGGCATTCCCCATTTGGATGGCTAGAGTCTGTTTATGTTAGGAAATCTTGTAGGTGATCAGATCCTGAGCCACGTACAACTTTATATATAACTACTAGCATTTTGAATTGCAGTGGAAACAAACTGGTAGCCAGTGCTGCTCCTGCATGGCAGTAAAGAGGCTAACTCATAAGTCATAGTGTCTACTGCATTTTGTACCACTTGAAGTTTCCTGGTGGTCTTCAAGAGTGGGACCATGTACAATAAAGCAAATAATGGTACTTGATACAAGAAATGAGAATGATGTAAGTGACTGTATTTGCTGTCCCCTGCTCTAGGTAAAGCATATTCCTTTGCCTTTAATAGGAACAAATGAAAAAACCCTTCTATTATTTATTTATTTATTTATTTATTTATTTATTTATTTATTTATTTATAAAATTCATAGACCGCCCATCTTACCTCAGGGTAAAGCTGGGCAGTTTACAGACATAAAAGATAAAAAATATATAAAATAAAAGTATAACATAAGTTAATACTTATTTATATTTTTAGTTCAAAAAAATCCAAACACTACGGCCTGATTAAAAGATTCTACACACTGTTAAATAATATTTTATTGAATACGGTGATCCTGTATGCTGTTTAGTTAAACAGGTGGTTAAATGGTGCTGTTTAGAGTGCTCAATTCAGGCAGAGGAAATTCGGATTCACCTTCTCACTCAACCATGAAGTTCTCAGGGTGATCTAGGGACAACTGCCCTTTCAGCCAGTCAGCTTCCAAAATGTAGCTGAATGATGTCTGCCTTAAGATCCTTGAAGGAAGAATGAACTACTAAACTAATGATATACTCATATACTACAGATGGTTAAAAGGATACTTTTGCTCTATTTATTACTATGAACACGAGAGAAAAGGAAAATGTCTTAACTGGTTAAGCAACAGTGACAGTCATGAAATGGCAGAAAAAAATAATAATACTGTATATGCTTCAAACTAAAGGGAGTCTGTAAATACTGAATCGTGTTACAACAGCTATCTGGGAGGAAGAAGTGATAGATATATGATCTTTGGGGATGCTGTGATAATTTTAATCTCTAAAATTCCTTGGCATGTAATTCTACTTTGGATAGAAACATTGTGAACAGAAAATGTGGTTGTTTCATAGCTGAAAGTTTATTTCCATTGGACAGTCATTGTGGTCAACTCAAATTGTTGTCCCTGGGTTGCAATGGATTAACAGAGTCAAATAGAACTTTAATGAGAGTAGATGGAAAATAAATTTCATTGCCATACATGGAGGATAGGAGCCAGTTGGCATTGACACCCTATTTCTGTACTCAGCCTGTCTGCCAGCTGGTAAGTGCTGATGCAAAGGTAACTGATCTCCCAAAAAACATGGGTCCCTAAAGTAATGTCCATAAAGGAACATTACTGGGTGAAGGCTTAAAAATAGATGTAGTCAGTGTGATGCACCCAAAATTGTCCTGAAGCTAGGTCTACTCTTGTAACTGCAAAAGGAAGTGTTGAAAGAAATGTGTAATCTGAGTTTTAGTTTCCCGTGCAAGAACTACTCTCCTTCAGATTACCTTATGGAGCAAGTGGAAGTAGCAAGCTGTTTCTTAAGCTGGTATACTGTACAGTATACCTTATATAGGTTTGGATACTCTTTTATATTTTAAAAAGCAAAAAAACAAAAGCAAAAAAACAAAAACAAAAGACCAGCCACTTCAGGAAGGACTGCAGTTTCCATCATAGAACTATCCATTTATTTTAGAGATCCTTTCTGGGGAAAAACGCTGTATACAATTCACAGCACACTTTCTTTGACCTTCCTTTTCACTATGAAATAAAAGCAAACAAATTTGTAAACTAAACTAAACTAAACAATTAAATTAAATGAAACAAAACTCTAAAACTTTGTATGCCAACAAGCTACTCTGCAAAATGAGAACTGTGGAAGAAAAGATTGATATTTAAATAATGTTGACTCTAGGGAGAATCTTCAAGAGTCAGGAAAAGGCCTACATAATAGGTTCACTAAAAATTATTTACAGTGATTTTCAGTTATTTCCTGAATATTCAGGAAATAACTGAAAATCACTGTAAATAATTCTTATCATTATGTTGAGAATAGTGATGTATTTTCATAACCCAGAAACATAGAAAGCACAGAATATTTTGAAGAGTAAAAATAAGTTCATGGGACTGAAAACATAAAAATACTGAAGAAATCAAAACATGACAAGAATCACACTTTATCCATTTTCATGTGCTCCTTCTTGGATTGGATGCCTTGCTACCTGAGTAAAATATAGTGCGCACCTTTACTCTCCCACTTGCATGGTCATTTCAGTTACAGAAGTAGGCTGGTGTTTGTCAAAGCCAGAGCAAATTGGTGGGAATTTACAAACCCATTGAAGCAGACTGAGAAAGGGCTGGAAGCCATTTACAAACAGCACTGAGAGAAAATTATACCCACATTTACAAGTTTGTGTACGTGATACTGTTGGGAAGTTGTATGCTAGGCTATGGGGATAAGAAAAATGATAAAGAATCTGGAGGCTAAAGTATATGAGGGAACTGGTCTAGACTAATGAACAGAGGGATTAGAGATAATATGATAACAGTCTTTTAATATTTGAGGGGCTGTCATAGAGAAGAGGCGATCAACCTATTCTCCAAAGCACCTGTGGGCAGGACAAGATGTATGGGTGGAAGATCATAAAAAAGAGATTCAACCTAGAATTAAGGAGAAATATCCTGACAGTGAGAACAATGAATTAGTGGAACAGCTTGCCTCTGGAAGCTGTGGGTGCACTATTACTGAAGGTTCTCAAGAAGACACTGGACAGTCATTTGTCCAGAATGATATAGGGTTTTCTGCTTGAGCAGGTGGTTGAAGTAGAAGACATCCTACCCAGGGATAGGATTCAAATATGTGAACAACCGGTTCTCTTAGTGGATGCCGCTTCTGGAAGTCCGTTCTGGGCCTGGGCAACAAAGAATTAGCTACTGGTTTCTGCCAAAGTGGTGCGAACCAGCTGAATCCCACCACTGATCCTACCCTATTATTATATGTTCTATGCTGGTGACTGAATTTATTTAAGAGCTAGAACTCAGACATGCATTTATATATTTTTCTTCTCCATAACTCTCCACTGCCCCCAATATCCACAGCCTGCTACATTTTTCCTTCTTTCATAATGAAGATGACATATTCTTTTTGACTGGAAAGAATCCAGATTTAAGCAGTATTAATATCTAATCTAATCATATAAAATCCATAAATCACAAATGGGAACCTGACAAATAATTACAATCTTCACTTGAAGTACTAAAACTCAAATGGGTTATTGTACTGATTCCCCACCATGAATTATCATTTATCATGAAGATGTATATAATGTTTAGACTTTGCTAAATTGAGATAAACTATGCAGGTTATTCATTTTTGCATATCTAATTGTGCTGTAAATATATCTGAGAGTACTCATAGAAAAATTCAATCCAGTACAAAAAAATTATATATTTAGCACAACTTTTAAATCCCACTCCTAAGTGCACTAGAGAATGTATGAGACTTAATAAAAACATTTGAAAATTATTATTATGCATGCTTGGGACAAATGAAGTAGTTCAAAATGAAGATATGAAAGGGCTGGAAATACTTTGCAGGATATATCATGTTAGTACAGGGAAAAATAGGGATGAACAACTGCAGGTTAAGTGTGATTAGGAACATGAAAGTGCTTTGGCCCTTTGAGGATAATTATGAGCAGCTGTTAGATCTTAGAAGTCAACATGGCCTGTGCTGCAGGAAGCCTACCAAGAAATTGGAAGCCCTCAAGGGATGATATCAACATAGTGAAAAATGGGAAAGAGGTCATTAAGGTCTATATCTGACTGGTAGAACAGTGACTGTTCCATTTTCATGGTGTAGAAGTTAAGTGTTTAGATTTCCACCACAGGATCTTGGGTTTGCTATCATCAACAGTGAACACTTAAAGCAAAAACTCATTTGAATGTACTGCTTAAATTAAAGAATCATAGTTACCCAGGGTCCCTAGCCCCATTAATTAAAGCATATAAAGCTAAGGTTACCCCTGAGCAGAAGTTTGGGGTCTACATTCTACTACAGTATTAGAGCAAACACAGTCATATCTGAGATGTATTTTGGGTGTAGATCTAAGGTTATCTACTGCAGGAGTTAGAGCTGAATTGGGAATTTATACAATTCATGCACTGCTAAAATCAGAGCATATAACTACTGGTACAAAATCAATGAAATGGAGACTGATAGACTCCCTAAGGCCTAAGCCATGTTTATTAAACCAGATAAAATCATAATTACAAATCTCTTGGATTACTAAACTGACAAATTTTGTAAGAAGCTGTGGCCTTTCTGTCTCTTGTGCAACAGGAGAAAAGTTAAAGAAAAGAGCTCCTCAAGGAATAATGGGCATCGAAGTACAAAATGATATAGCTACTCTTAGGAATGCTGGTAACTTGAAATGGCTGAGTAAATTATAAACATACTTTTCAAATGGACAACTATTTAATGTTACAATTGACAAAACATCTTAGGGAGATATTTACGCGAGCAAAATTTGAACCGCTTGATACAAGGGTGAGATACGGGAGATTCCATTCTATACTATATGATGGACATATCTGTATTTGCGGAGCAGTAGAGGTAGAAGACTTGGCTCACATACTATTTGATTGTTGTTTGTATAAGAGGGTGATAGACAGGTACCTTGGTTTATATATTAAATGAGGGGTCTCCAACCCCCGATCCATGGACCGGCAGTGGTCCGCAGCATGCCAGCAACCGGGCCGCACAAACAAGCAAAGGCCCATCCACTGGATGCAGGCAGTAGGCAAAACCATGCACCTTCCGGTCTGTGGAAAAACCTTTGTCCATCGGCACTGGTCCCCGGTGTCCAAAATGTTGGGGACCTCTATATTAAACAAATGACCAATTGGGAACCCCATATTAAAACAACATACCTTATATGCAGCCAGAATCTGAAAGCAACATTTACACAGCACGGTACTTGAGTAAAATATGTGGTACTTGAGATCAGCATATGTGGGGCTGATTGGAGTAGATTGTAGGGGTGATACTGAAATATAATTTTATGTTATGTTGCTTATCTATATATTAAGTTACTGAATTTTACTCCAATTTCATTTTGAATTGTTTTTGTAGGATTTTATTAATAATTTATATTTGGAATTCTGTATTTTGATATGCCTTATGGGCTAATCCAGTGGTCTGCAACCTTGACAGCTTTATTTATTTATTTATTTATCACCGCCCTGAGTCCTTCAGGAGAAGGGCGGTATAAAAATTTAATAAATAAATAAATAAATAAACTAAACTAAGTGTTTAGAGTCAACTAAAATTAAAGTTAAAGGTACCTTCCTGGATTACCAGTAGTTGTTTGGAAGAAACAGAAACCCTATTCAAGCATCAGGAGGTTTGGAGTGCTCTGAATAGATCTCTACTAAAGGTAAAGGTTCCCCCGCACATGCGTGCTAGTCGTTTCCAACTCTAGGGGCCGGTGCTCATCTCCGTTTCAAAGCCGAAGAGCCAGCGCTTGTCCGAGGACGTCTCCGTGGTCATGTGGCCAGCATGACTAGACGCCAAAGGCGAAAAAAGAACGCTGTTACCTTCCCACCATAGTGGTCCCTATTTTTCTACTTGCATTTTTACGTGCTTTCGAACTGCTAGGTTGGCAGAAGCTGGGACGAGTAACAGGCGCTCACTCTGCTACGCCGCACTCGGGATTCGACCTGCCAAACTGCCGACCTTCCGATCGACAGACTCAGCATCCTAACCCACTGAGCCACCGCGTCCCTAGATCTCTACTAGAGCCACTTAAATGATATCTGCAGGGGAAGAAAGGCATCCATTTGTATTTATCAGAGGCCTGTCTCAGGTGGAAACCACAGTTCTATGGGCAAAACGTTTTCTTGTGAAAGCTTACAGGAGAAAAAAAAATCACTTGAGAAATGTCATGCAGTAAGTACCGAAGGCTAGTGTGCTTTCAATTCACGTTAAATCTAATTCTGGTACAGGAACTACATTAGTCCTCTTGATGAATGACCTTGGTCAGGAAAGAGATAGGATGAAAGCAATTTTGTTCAGTGGTGGGATTCAGCCAGTTCGCACCACTTCGGCAGAACCGGTAGCTAATTTTTTGTTGCCCAGATCCAGAATGGACTTCCGAAGTGGCATCCACACAGAGAACCAGTTGTTCACATATTTGAATCCCAGCAGTGATCTTGTTGATTTTCCTTGAACTTCCATCAGCTCTTGCTAAACTAGCCCTGCCAATTGGGTATAAGAGGTATACAGTGTATCCACATTTAAGTGCTTGATTATGATTCACTATAGAATAGAATACAATTCTTTATTGGCCAAGTGTGGTGGGACACACAAGGAATTTGTCTCCAGTGCATAAGCTCTCAGGGTACATACAAGTAATAGTGATAATCATGATCATAAACAACATAAAAATACATTCATCTTAAAATGACTGCCTTGGTGGAGCAGTGGGCTAATCCCTCCTTAAGTAACACCAGCTGCCTGCAATTATTGCAGGTTTGCATCCCACCAGGCTCAAGGTTCATTCAGCCTTCCATCCTTCCCAGGTAGGTAAAATGAGGACCCAGATTGTTGGGGGCAATAAGCTGACTTTGTAATAATGCCGCTTGGGGGTGGCCCGAAAGCCCTAATAAGCAGGCATATACATAGAATGAAGGCTATTGCTAAGCACATTGATTTGTGCTTAGAGTGTAAGCTGCCCTGACTCTTCGGAGAAGGGCGGGATATAAATGGGATTAAAAAAATATCATAAGATGCAACACTTAGTGATAGTCATAGGATACTACTAAACAAACAATATAAATCATACTAGGATATTAAATAAAACAATATAAATTGTAAGGCACAAGCGACAAAGGTATAGTCATATGAAGATAAGGATAGGTAACAGGAAAGATGAGGAGAACAATAGTAATACAGCTTTAATAAGTAGTTTGATGGCGTAGGAATTAGTTGTTAAGCAGAGTCATGGCGTCTGGGGAAAAAACTGTCCTTATATCTAATTGTTCTGGTGTGCAATGCCCTATAGTGTTGTCTTGATAAAATAAATTGAAATAGTTTATGTCCAGGATGTGAGGGGTAGGTATGTAGCATATATGCTGTGGCATCCTTCATATCATCACCCATGCTTTTCAACATCAATATTAAATTGCCGGGTGAAGTCACTGGAGAATCTGAAGTGAGGTGCTATCAATATGCTGATTGCGCCCTGTGTTATTTCCTCACATCATCTAAATCAAGTGGGACTTTGTTTATGAGTCTGAGTCTGTTTCTGAACTCCTTAATGGGTTGGATTAAAGCCAGTGATTTGAACTGGTCCTTTGTCCAATAATTCAGCCTGCACTTATTTTTGTATAAGCAATTGCACACATTGGGAATACTTTTTAATCCCTGGCCTCAGTTGCTTGAGATGCCTTTTACCAGTTTTGACTGATGGAAAGCTAGGCCTATTTCTTACTGTCAGACAGAGATGTTTTTGCCCATTGTGATTCATCTTCTAATAGCATCTGAACTGGACTAGCATAACGTGTTGTGTGTCCAGTAGTTCTTGGATATGATTTGGAAGTTTTAGTTAATACAAAATAAGGTGCTAAAATACTGATGGATGCACCTAGATGTCCTTCAATAGTACTGACTCTAAGAAGCTGCAATGTTGGTTATTTCCTGTTGGTCTACTATGCCTTAAGACAGGGTTCTTCAAACTTGGCCCTTTTATGACTTGTGGACTTCAATTCCCAGAATTCCTTAGCCACTGTGACTGGCTGAGGAATTCTGGGAGTTGAAGTCCACAAGTCATAAAAGGGCCAAGTTTGAAGACCCCTGCCTTAAGATTTGAAGGGGAAATCTTGCTATTATTTAAATTGGATAGTCTATCTTCTATGTATGTTTGTAGCCTTAACTGCTGCTCCTTATTGTTTCGTTTTTAGAAGATTTTCTGGGATTCTATAATGATTTGTAGCGATATGGTTTATTTCCTGACATCTATTTTTTGAACACTGATGTAATTATTTTTATCACTACATCAAATAATCAACTCTGTTTTTGGCTTAAAAAATCCTGTAGATGCCCTAGAAAAAGGCCATTGAAAAATGATCTTAACCCTGCAGATGAAATTTGAAAAAAAAAGTCATATAGGTATTTGAATCTTGTAGCCTGCTATTACTGTTTTTATTTATTGGTCCCTAAAATTTATCACTCCCGGCTATCATATCTTTTATTCCAAATTAACACAAGTGGGAAATAATACACAAGTGCAGTTTTGTAAAACAGCAAAATTGTACTGTAGATTTTGAATGTTGAGTTGATATTTTAAATTGTACAAGCTTGGGAACTGGAGTTCTGAAGTTAAAAGAAGCCTTTTAGATCACCTGCTGTAATTCGGTCCATCCTGTATTAATAACAGCAATAAAAGATGCTTCTCCATATCACATCATTTATTTGGCTACCTGTAATTACATTGGTGTGTTTTTTCAAAGGAGATAAGAAAAAAATATTAATGGGAAAAGGAAACAGCTAGCATTCTCCTCAAGAGAATATACTCAAGAAGCTGAAAATAACTGCTGGTTGTGATATATAATCAATTTGAATAGAAGTATCTAGATATTGTAAAGAAATATATCTAGAGATTTGGGCTCTATGCTGCCCAGAGTCATTTGGATTCAGGCAGTTCCCAGGAATGAAGGAAGGAGGAAAGGAAGGAAGGAAGGAAGGAAGGAAGGAAGGAAGGAAGGAAGGAAGGAAGGAAGGAAGGAAGGAAGGAAGGAAGGAAGGAAGGAAAAGATATTTAAAGGAAATAGTGTTAAAAACCAAATCAATCTACTTAGATGATGACATGTATTTTCCCCCAAAGTATGTGTAATAAATAGGGAAGAAGTAGAGTTGTCCAAAAGATGGGCAGCTATATAAATGTTTTAAACAAATAAGGCAAAAAAACCTTATTAGATTAGTATATTTTGTATATTTGTGTTTAAATCCCTACACGTCTTTTTGCTCTGCTTTAAACTCCTTTCTCCTCTCCCTCTTCTGTTCTGAACTTTTCAGCCTTGTCATATTACTCATCATCTGTGTAACAGAAACCCTTCAGCTGTTTTGACGCATGAGGGGTAAGCATACCTAAGTTTCATCCTGTCCTTTGGAAACCTTGTGCCCAAACACTGGACCTCAGGAAGACAGATCCCAGGCTGGTGTAGTGGTTAATAGGTTGGATTAAGATTGGGAAGACCCAGATTCAAGTCTATTCTCAGACATGGAAAATTCCTGGGTGACTTTGGGCCTTTCACTCTACTTAACAGGATTGCTTATGGGAGAAAAACATTGGAGCTCCTGAAGGAAGTATGCGATACACATCTAAATAAATAAATAATTCCATTAACCATTTAAGTTGTGATGAGCTATCTGGGAAAAACACTTCTATAGTTCCTTTTCTCAGACTTTACCTTTGACTTCACAAGGTCCAAATTACTATTGCTGCTTTTAAATCAATTTCCTTCAGTAATCAATATCATAGGTGGCAAATGGGAGATGGTTTGAAAGCCCAAAGCTACTGTCATGATACACATTTCCTGCTGTAATTAATTTATATCCAAACTCCTGGATATACTCATAATAGGCAATAATTATTATACTCAAGGTTCGCTTCTATAACAACTGATTAAGCCCATTTAATCCTCTTTGTATCAGCCGTGCTGCTGAAAATGTCCTCTCAGAGACCACCTGAATTAACCAACCCAATTTTGTGACCTTCTTACCATCTTCTGGCCTTTTTTAAGACTTTAATTTAACTCAGCACCACTATCATAGCAGGTGAAAGATATAGGTAAGAACAAAAAAAATCTAACTTACCATTTTCGTGGTGCAGAGTCTGGAAGAATTGTAATAGAAGTGTGTAGGGATGGGACATTTAGCTTTGGCGGGTACGGCTCCAGGATTACTTTTTTTTCTTCTTACCCAATGCCAAGATTCCTGGTCATTCTCTTGTTACAGGAAGACCGGCTCAAGGCCAAGGCTGCACATTCCATTTCACACGTGCTGTTGGGAAAGGATGATCCCTCCAGGCATATCTACTAATTCTGAAAACATGGTTGAGCACAGCTCTGGAAAGCTGCAAATCCCACTGGGAATGTTTTTAGAAACACATTAATATATCCACTCAGTCAGACCAGGTTAAGGTCTCTGGTTGCTCTTCACAATTTTGGAGTTGTACAATGAAAAAAGAGGGTGTTTTTTTTTCTTTTCCTGTGATGCTATCCTATCAAGCTGTCAAGTTTCCGACATATGGGCTTTTCAAGTGACTCTGAGGCATTTTGTGAGAGACTTCTGAATTGTCTCAGAACTTAAACCAAATCAAAACAAAGAGATCCTTCTAGTTTTCTAAATGATTTTCTGAATTTCTGGAGGAACATTTCATCAGAAATATTTGTGAGAAATAAATACAGTCTCTGCTCCTTTAATGTCAGTGGAAATAAATCCTTAAAGAGAAAGGCTCCTGACTTCGTCACCTGAAGCTGGCAGCTTCAGCTTTCATTATTTCTCTGTCCTGATTTGTTCTACTTCTAGCATACATAATTTCATCTTCACTGACAAACTCAAAAAGAGTTTCTCCCTATTTGAAGATAAACATACAGTAATCTCATAATTTGGCTTAAAATAAAGCAAACATTAGAGTTTGTACAGTGGCTATTCCAAACAGAATTAAAGAATTCAGATTTTCAAATAATAAGAAACAAGAACTTGTTAGTTTAGGATTTGCTATGGATGGCTATTAAAAAAAGATCTTCAGGAAAACTTGAATATGTTTCAGGAACACATATAAGGATATTTAACTTAGGATGAATGTCCATTCTATTACATTAATTCTGTACTTACAATTTTTGAAAATTGCTGATAACCAGAAACAAGAATATGGTTATATATCAATATAGTTCCAGGTCCCATCTTGTTTCCATCAAGTTATGTAAAAGACTACAAAGTGGATTTCTTCCCATTAAATGTATTCCAGGGGTGCCTGAAATGTACACATATTTTTCAGATTTTCTGCACAATTGTTTCTTTCAAATTGCAGATCATGGATTATTCAGTAAGTATCTGCAAGCATATTGCAGAATTGCCATTAGCGCCTTTTTGTGCACTGCTTCTGTAGGGTGGGGATAGAAAATTCAATATGGCAGCCATGATCATGTAATTGGAACCCTACTCCTTTGATCCCAGAATTGCTGCTGTCATTTTGACTTTCTGGACAGATGTCCCAGTATCTTTGGAGAACTGAATTTCTGGAAGCTTGGGTAAAGCAGCTGCCCTTTACACTTATGACATGGTTGTGAAGATAAAATGGGGGTTAGGATGCCAGATATGTTACTCTGAGATTCTTTAAAGTGTAGTCAAATTGAGGTTTTAGGTGACTTTGTGAATAATAACTCCTTTGCAGTTATATGGAAATGGAAATGGTTTACTGATGTCTTTTGTTTTAGATCTCAATCTAAGCCACAGCCCTGGCATTTCCTGGTAGTCTTAATTGGTCTGCTTCATTTTTTTGAGATGAGCCAAGGTCATCTGGATGTGGAGGAAGGGATGAATAAATTCAAAATATTAAACCATATAAATAGCTTTAAATCTCCTCATTTAAATCAAATCCAGACTTTGGGAACTCAACTTGCTGCTGAAAAATGAAAGCTAAATGTTAAAATCTCTCTGCACCGAAGCCTTCATACTTTATAGTTTAAAAACATGCATTTTAAAAAATGCCTTGATATGCTTGATTCAAAAGTCTAGCCTTAAAACACCATGAAAAGAAAGTTATAAATGTTTTGATGTGAAGCTCATAATAGAAAACAGCTCAACAACAACAACATGCTGCTACCCTCTTAAGAATTCTATAGCTATGCTTCATTCACAAGAGATGGTAAATAATAATAGCTGGACTTTGTTGACACTGGGTAGGAAGTGTGTACATAGCTTGGTTGGACTTTGCCCATGTTGTAGAGAAAATCATCTAGATGCTTTGCATTATGTTGCAAGCCAAACACTGGAGTGCTAAATGTCCTTGTTATGTGAATACCCCTCTCTTTAATTGAGATGGAGGCATTAGAAATATCCTAAAACAATCCTGGTGGTCTTCTGTCTGGACTTGGCCTTTTGTCTGTGTACAGAAGCTGTTCCAAAAGGGATGCCTTTGGCTGATTCACAACACAGATAGAGCCAGAATATGCAGACTTTTATCCTTGTTGGCCTTACAACAATGAACAAAAGCATAAACACTGATGTGCTAATCGAGGATAGCAGCCAATGCATTTAGAGGTTACTCTATCTACTAAAGCCTAAAATGCCTGACAAGACATAGCCATTTTCTTTCATAGGCATTTATTTTCAACCATGTTGAGCATATGCCATTTTCCTATGGTATTAGAAAATTGGTTTTCTATCTTTATGTTTAAGGCACTGAAGGAAAAGCTTTCCTATTAAGAAATTATGAAAGTAGACTGTTGGGTATACAGATGGAAGGAGCAGGTAAGGAAGGGGGTCTGTGAAGAGAATCTTATTACATTTTTTTTAAAAAAATAATCAATTGGAATAGAGCTGGAAGGGACCTTGGAGGTTTTTTAGTCCAATGCCCTGCTCAAGTGGGAGACCCTATACATTTCAGATTGGTGGCTGTCCAGTCTTTTCTTAAAATCCTCCAGTGATGAATCACCTACAACTTCTGAAGGCAAGCTGTTCCACTGGTTACTTGTCCTCACTGTTAATTCCATGTTGCTTCTCTCTTTGATTAGTTTCCATCTATTGTTTCTTGTCTTGCCTTCTGGTGCTTTGAAAAATAAGTTGACCCCCTCTTCTTTGTGGCAGCTCCTGAAATACTGCTATCATGTCACCCTAATCCTTCTTTTCTCTAGATTGGCCATACCCAATTTGTGCAACATTTCTTTATATTTTTTTTTATTGAAAAGTTTTAAAATACAGTTTTCCTTTAGAAAACCCCCCTTCCCTCTCCCTGCTCCCCCCCTACCTCCCCCCAACCTCCCTCCCTCCCCCCTCCCTCCACCCCCCCCTCCCCCCCGACTTCCCAGAGCTAAATACAAGGTATATATATATAAAAAGGCAATCATAAACAACCATATACTAACAACTATAAATTCTAAAATCCATCACTCTCTAGCTTATATAGGATAAGACACACCTTAACAATATTAAATATATATAAAAAACTAGAATAAAAAAAAAAACGAAAGAAGACTTATTCGAATGCTACATAAAACTTCTTAACCCTATACTTGTTCTGGATAAACTCAATCCATTTTCTCCATTCCATAATATAACGTTCTTGCGAATGATCTTTCAAATAGGCCGAAATCTTCGCCATCTCTGCCAGGTCGGAAACCTTTAAAGTCCACTCTTCTATGGTCGGCAGTTCCTCTTTCTTCCAATATTGGCCTATCAAAAGTCTTGCCGCCGTAATTAAGTTCAACATCAGCTTGGTGTCCACAACTGTAGCGTCTGCAATTATTCCCAACAAAAAAAGTTGCGGACAAAACTTTATCCTCTGTTTAAAAATCTTCTGCATATTCCACCAGACTTTTATCCAAAAAGCCTTAACCTTCTTGCATGTCCACCATATGTGAAAATATGTTGCATCTTCATCACCACACCTCCAGCATTTAGGCTGATAATTCGGATACATACTTGCAAGCTTTTTAGGATCTAGATGCCATCTATAAAACATTTTGTAAAAGTTCTCTCTTAGATTTTGAGCTTGAGTAAATTTTACGTTCCTCACCCAAATCTTTTCCCACGTGTCCATTGTAATAACTTCCTGGATATTTTGGGCCCATTTTATCATACAATCCTTAACAAGCTCTGTTTCCGAGTCTATCTCTATCAATGCAAGATATATCCGTTTAATATGTGCTGATCCCTGATTTCTAATCTGCTTTATCAAATTTTCATCAGTCATTGTAAATCCATTTTTCTGGTCTTCTTTCCACCTGGCCCGTAATTGAATATATTGAAACCAAGTTTGAACAACCTTCTCTTCTCGCAAGAGGCTATATGATTTCAAACACCAAACATTCCTTTCCAGGCTTAAAATTTCCTTGTACGTAGTCACATCATGTTTGAAACCAGCATGTATATTTTCTATTGCGTGTTTTGGAATTGCCCACAATGGTATCTTGCTGCTTAGCTTATGTCTATACTTCTTCCAAACTCTCAGCAATGCCTGTCTTAAAATATGCATCCTAAACACAGTATCTACCTTCTTATCATACAACAAATATGCATGCCAGCCAAACAACAAATCATGGCCCTCAAGATTTAATAACCTCAATTGTGTCAAATTAATCCAATCGCTTATTCCTACTAATGCAGCAGCTTCATAATATAATTTAAAATTAGGCAATTTAAGGCCACCTCTCTCACGAGTATCCTGCATAATCTTAAGTTTAACTCGTGGCTTTTTCCCTGCCCACACAAATTTATTGATACCACGCTGCCATTCCTCCAAGTTAGAATCTTTCTTAAGAATCGGTATCATTTGAAACAAAAATAAAAATTTGGGCAGGACATTCATTTTCACTGCTGCAATCCGTCCCAACAAAGACAATTGCAATTTTTGCCAACTCTCCAATTCTTTTTGAATTTTCCCCCATAGTTTTTCATAATTATTTTTATATAGCTTTGTATTAGAGGGCGACAAAATCACCCCCAGATATTTAACCCTTTTAACAATCTCAAATCCAGTTAATCCTTCTAAGAGAGCCTTCTGTGAAACTGTCATATTTCTAGCCAAAATTTTAGTTTTCTGTGTATTTACTTTAAATCCAGAAACCTTCCCATATTGTGTTATTATCTCCATCAGGTCCACAACAGAGTTCTCTGGCTGGGTCACTGTAACAACCAGATCATCTGCAAATGCTCTCAATCTATAGTCCTGATCTCCAACTTGTATCCCCTTAATTTTTTCCGAGTTCCGAATCTTAACCAATAGTATCTCTAATGTTAACACAAATAACAAGGGCGATAATGGACACCCTTGCCTTGTGCCCTTCTCAATATTACATGCTGCTGTCAGGCTATTGTTAACTATGATTCGGGCAGTTTGTTTTTGATATAATGCCCTAATCGGTTGTAAAAATTTTTCCCCAAAATCCATTTTATCTAAAACTTTCAACAAAAATTGCCAATTCAATTGATCAAAGGCCTTTTCAGCATCTAAAAAGATTAGCGCTGCAGAGATCTGGTTGTGCCTTTCCAAAAACTCTAACACATCAACTATATGTCTCACATTATTTTTCATTTGCCTACCACTAATAAACCCCGTTTGATCCCCATGAATCACCTGTTGCAGAACCCTCATCAGTCTATTAGCCAAAACCTTAGCAAATATCTTATAATCCGTATTTAAAAGCGATATCGGTCTGTAATTTTTAACTTGAGTAGCATCCTGGTCTTCCTTCGGAATCAAAGAGATAAAAGCTGTTCTCCAAGACGGTGGCACCCTCTGAATTGTCTGAAACAGTTCCTTTAACGGCTTTATCATCTCAAATTGTAAATTTTTATAATAAGCCGCAGTCAAGCCATCCGTACCTGGCGCTTTATCCACCTTCAGTTCCTTAATTGCTGTAAGAATTTCTTCTTCTGTAATCAGTTGATTAATCCCTTCTTTTTGTACTTGCGTAAGAACCGGGATGCTAGCATTCTCCAAGTATATATCAATATCTTTTACATTAATTTCCTCTTTAGTATATAATTTCGAATAAAAATCCACAAAAGCATCCTTAATAAGATTCTGTTGAAACACAACCCTTCCTTTATACTCAATCTTATCTATATTAGAGGCCCTTTGTTTTTTCCTCAGTCTATAAGCTAACCATCTGCCTGGTTTATTAGCGTTGCAAAAAGTATTGTGCCTAGCAAACCGCAGATTGGTTGCCACTTGATCTGCCATTAATTTATCAAATTGTCCTCTTAGCAGTCTAATAGCCTCCTTGATCTTCACATCCTCTGGATTCAAAATCAAAGCCTTTTCTTTTTCCTTTATTTCATTCTCCAGTTCTTTCCTTCTAGTTTCCACTGCACGTCTATGTCTATTATTCATATATATCAACACCCCTCTCATATAGGCCTTGCTAGCATCCCAAACCATGTCCATAGAGGTACCCTTATTCATATTAATCTCAAAAAAATCCTTCATCCGCTGTTTGCATTCTTCCACATTTCTCTGATTTCTAAACAAATTCTCATTTACGCGCCACGAGCGCCTGTCTCTTTTCTCCTTATCAATCTCCAACCAAACTGGACTGTGGTCAGAAATAGTTCTTGCACAAATCTTCACCTTTTTAGTTCTCAAAAAAAAATCATTAGTCAACAAAATAAAATCAATCCTCGAAAAAGATTGGTGTCTGTCAGAATAAAAAGTATAATCCTTCTCCTGCAAGTGTCTCTCACGCCAAATATCTCGCAATTCCAGGTCATCCTTCATTTCAAAAAAAGATTTAGGCAGTCTAGCATGACTTGGAATGCGCTTAAAAGCTCCAGCCTTGTCCAACTGTACATCCAAAACACCATTCCAGTCTCCCATAAAAATAAAAGATTTATAATCCAACTGGGTAAGCTTTGTGTGGAGTAAGCTAAAAAAATCAGCTTGTTGTTGGTTAGGTGCATATAATCCAACTAGAAGCGTCTTTTTACCTTCTAACAACAGCTCAATCATAACATATCTTCCATGCTTATCTGCTTCAATTAAGTCTGCTGTTAAGGCACTTTTAACATAAACAACCACTCCATTTTTCTTATTCTCTGCAGAGGCAACAAATTGCGTACCCAGTCTCGAGTTCAATAAATGCTTTTGATCCAAAACTCTAATATGCGTTTCTTGCAAACATATAACATCTATCTTAAATTGTTTTAAATATTGAAAAACTTTCTTCCTCTTCTGCGGTGAATTTAGTCCATTAACATTCCAGGTTAGAAATTTAGTTGCCATGCATATCCTCCAAAAGCTCTTGGACCACAGCTTTGATAGGACTAACTTCTTTAGGCCGTGCTCCTCCCACAGCTTGACTATATGTACGTTGTGAAGAATCTGAAGACTTTTGCTGATCTTGTTCTTTTATTTTCTTTGCTCGTTTTAAAGCAGCACGCGTTACTCTTTGCTCTCTAGGATCATCCAAAGAAGTTGTAGCTTGATCTCCTCCAGCACCACTTTCCTCTGTTTCATCCTCTTGATGTTCTCCTTCTCCAGATCCCTTTCCAGCTTCCAGAAGTGTTAATGGGGTTGCTTTTAAGACATTATTGTAGAAATCACGTGCTTGCTTCACAGTAATCAGCCGATACCTTTTACCTTCATGCATCACCATCAGCCCATCTGGAATCTCCCATCTGAACCTTATATCTCTTTGCTTAAGCTCATGCACGAGAAATGTATAGTCCTTCCTTCCCCCTAAAATCCTTGGAGGAATTTCTTTTAAAACCAAGACTTCTTGTTCAGCAATCACCACTTTAGCATCATAGGCAGCTTGTATAACTTGATCTTTAATCTCTCTTTTTGCAAAATAAACCACCACATCTCTAGGCAACTTTCTCTGTCTGGCAATCCATGAATTCACCCGAAACACTTTATCCATAACTGCTCTTATTTCAGATGCTGGCTGGTTTAATACCACTTCAAGAGCCTCAGAAATCAGCTGCTTTAAATCTTCTTTAATATTCTCTTTTAAACCTCTGATTCTGACAGCAAACTGCATCTGGTAATATTGGGCTAGGCTTAACTCCCTTTCCACTTTGTCTCTTGCATTTTCATTCTCCCGTGCTTTTACTTCTAATATAGCATTCCTTTGAGCCAGATCATCCATTTTTTCATCTAATTCTTCCACACATTCCGCCACTTTATGCACTGAAGACAAAATGTCTACCTTCATCACGCTGAACTTCTGTTCCATCCTCTCTTCCATTCTCTCCTCCAATTTCTCCAATTTCTCCTCCATCTGTGCAAATTTTTCACCCATTGATTGATTGATTGATTCCAAAAGTTTATCCAGAGCATCTCGTAAGTCCTTCGATGTCAGCGCTTCAGGAGGGTGCAATGCCTGTAGTGATGATTGTTGCACCGGCGAGGATCCACCGCTCCGAAGAGTTTTAGGGGGAGGTTTCGCCGCCATCTTTTAGTCCTCAATTATGACGCACTTTCACTTAAAGTTTAAAAAGTCCAACAAGCTAGAGAGTATAGTAAAATAATCCTCTTCACCTTTGCCTCTTGTACCGCTCTGCCTGCTCCTTTAAATCATAGTCCTTTCTTCAGGCAGGGATGGTTCGCAGACGCCTGGCTCTGCTCCAAGAAGTTCGGAGCAGAGACGCCGGCCAGCTGGGAGCAACCCAGGCTTCGGGGGAGTTCAATCCTTCAGCCGCCCAAGCTCCAAGCTCAGGCGGCCCCGGAGAACTCTACCCCTACCTGGGGCCTCACCCCCTCCTCTTCTCCCGAGGAGGGGGCTTCAATTTCGCCCGAACAGCTGATCGGCGCTGTTTCGGGCGAAAAAACAAACAGCTGAGCCGCGGGCAGCCCGGGAAGGCTGTCTTCGGCGCCGCGCCGCCACCAGAAGTCAACATTTCTTTATATTTTTTTGTCTCAAGGCTCTTAATCATATTAGGTTTTTTTTTCTTTGCAATTTTTCCAAAGTCTCAACATCTTTTATGTAATGGATGCTGTATTCCAGGTATGATTTTACTATGGAGTTATAAAGCAATACTAATACTTCATGTGGTTTTGATTCTATGTCTCTATATATGCAACTAAGGACTGGCTCATATTTAAATTATCATGCACTAGGACTCCAAGGTCCCTCTCTTACTGTTTTTGAGCCAGGTTTCAGCTCATCTGTATTTGTACTGTACCTTTGGTTTTTCCTGCCTAGGTGTAATGTGCTTTTCTCCACATTAAATTTCATATTATTGGACAGGGACTATTGTTCAAGTATGTCAAGGTCCTTTTGGATCCCAAGCTTGTCTTCTGGGTTGTTGGCTATTCCTGTCAGCTTAGTGTCAGGAATAGCCAACACAACAACAAATATTAAGGAAGAAACATTTTTTAAAAAAGTCTAAAAAGTTATAACAGTAGTATGTGGGAATGGCCTTGGGAGATAAGGGGAAGAGATACAACCAAGGGAATGGTCAGATAAGAGGCAGCTTAGCCTCCAGCAGGAATGTGGGCAGGGCAAGTGGCTGAGAAGGGACCCTCCCTAATTTTGTGGGCTGTAAAATGGACATGGGGAGAAATATACTTTCAGACTTTCAAGATTTTGATAATGTAACCTTACAATAAAGTAGAATTAGCTCATTCAGGTGTGTTTCCTCTCTGGTCAAACTTGCAAGGCTGACAGAACCCAACATGGAGTTGTTCTCTTAATATGTAAGCATTAAAATAAACAACTCTAAACAAGATAAGATCATTTTAATTTAGCAACAATTTTCAAAGTTTACTCTGTTGCAGGCTAGTACCCCATCTATAATCCTTTTTTCCAATGTAATACTTGAGGTTAATGGAAATCAGCTAATTTTGCTTGGATTTAGCAATGGACTTTATATTTGTATGTGATTTTTGTACCAAAAAATCCCAAGGTAGTTGGGGCACTATGTGTACATTTAGTGTACTTTCCAGCATTGAAGTGAAGAGACAAAGATCATGCTTGGAAGGTTTATAGAAACAATGCTAAGGCATATACACAGATGGGCTTCCCAGTATGCCTACTCCTAGAGTCTTGTGAAAAGAAAATATGAGTGGATTTAAATAGCTAAAACTTTGCTATCTAAGGCAAAGGAAGAATGAAGATTTTGCTATCATAACAAAACCTGTTTCCCCTCTCCCTGCTTGGCTACACAACAGACATTACTTTATGATTTGTGACATCTTTCAACCACTAAAAATGAACAAGTAGACAACATAGATTATGTCTCTCTGCTCAGTTTTCATAGATCTCCTCCTTAGCTCCCTGGGGGAATTTCTTTTGCATCTGTCAAAATACTGAACAAGCCCAAAGAAGCTGAACAATTGGTATGTGCCAATAAGCATGATTTTTAATAGAAATCATACTTTTTCCCTTTGGTTGCTTAGTTCAGTCATCACCTGGATATAGTAGGACCCAAGGACACAAGTCTAAACGGGCAGGAGTATTGATACAAGTAGAAAACTTTTCATCTTTGCTAGAACTCTTATAGTTTCCAAATTGAGGTAAGGATGGACACTTACTCCCGTTTTCATCCTGATACAAATTGGGAGAGACTTGCTCAAGATTTCATCAGCCATGGAGCTTATCCATGTGCTAAGGATGTGAGCAGCACTATTGAACCCAAATTGGGGAAGCCATAGGCCTGATCCTATTAATCTGAAATTCAATTGGTGTGAACAATAATTCCTTGATCATAAAGAAAGAAGGGCAAATTCAGATTCAAGTAATGGTCTAAACCAGTCGATTCTCAACATTTTTTTAACCATGGACTCCCTTTTAATACCTTTTGTGGCCACAAACCATGGCCACAGACCACCAAGTCTTAACTCAAGATTTAAATCATAATACAACAGGTGATCTTCAGGCTATGTTCCAAAGGCTCCTGGTCACCAAAGTTGGTGAAGTTCCTGACATGGAATGTTAATGGCTTAAATTCACCACAGAAAAGAAAGTATTTTATTATTTGAAACAGCATAAAAATGACATTGTTTGCTTACAAGAGACACATATTGCATTAAAAGACCAAACGTATCTGGCTAATTCCCAATTGGGAACACATTTTGCATCTTTTGCTCTGGACAAGAAGGCTGGAGTGGTCATTTATTTAAGAACAGATTTTTCGCCTAGATTAATTGAATCGGACAAACAAGGGAGATATGTTTGTATTGAATTAATGCTACAAGGAAAGAAAGCTCTTCTTGTTGGATTATATGCTCCAAATCAACAACAGCAGAAATTCTTTAAACTTTTATATCAGAGACTAATTGAATTGGATTACAAATCTATTATTATGATGGGCGATTGGAATGGAGTTTTGGACCCATCTGAAGATAAGAAGGGATCCTTCAAAAACTTTTCTAATTCAAAATTGCCTAAAGCTTTTTTTTTATTTGAAGGAGGATCTGGAATTAAGAGACATATGGCAGGAAAGGAATATGAAAGACAGAGATTTTACTTTTTTTTCAGATAGACATAAATCTTTCTCTAGGATTGACTTTACTTTAATTACTACTGATCTTATCTCTAGGGTTAAGAACGTTAAGATTTTTCCTAAGACATTGTCGGATCACAGTCCTGTTTGGTTGGAATTTTTTTGCTGAAGATGGTAGTAGAAGATCCTGGAGACTGAATGAAAATTTATTTACAAATGAGGTGTTCTTGCAGAAATGTAGAGAACATGTGAAAGAATTTTTTGTTATGAATATGCATAAAGGTACATCGATGGGAATGGTTTGGGATGCCAGTAAAGCTTATATGAGAGGGGTCTTGATTTATATGAATAATGCTTATAGGCGTAAGCAAATGCAAAAACGTATAGATCTTGAGGAAGAGATTAAATCTAAAGAGAAAGATTTTATTTTGAATCCATTGGATAATAATTTAAGGATTTCGATACATTTATTGAAAGAACAATTTAGTATGCTATTGGCTGACCAAGTAGTAACTAATTTGCGTTATGCTAAACATAACACTTTTTGTAATGCTAATAAGCCTGGTAGGTGGTTGGCTTACCAATTAAGGAAAAAAACAGAAGTCACGTACTATAGATAGAATACAATATAATGGAAAACAAGTCTATCAACAAAAGCTGATTAAGAGGAGTTTTTATAGATTTTTATTTGAAATTATATTCTAGAGAAAATATACAAGTTTTAGATATAAATAAGTATTTACAGGAAGCTCATTTTCCGAGACTTTCAAAAGAACAACAACTTGAGATGAATCGCTTAATAACATCAGAGGAAATTTCTTTAGCTATTAAACAGTTGAAAGTGGGCAAGGCCCCGGGAACAGATGGATTAACAGCAATTTATTATAAAAGATTGTTGGTTGAAATGATTGAAACTTTAAAGATCTTGTTTAATGAAATTCAGACTGGAGGAGCAGTTCCTCCATCTTGGAGGACAGCTTTTGTATCATTGATTCCAAAGGAGGATCAAGACCTTACTCAACCTAAAAATTATAGACCTATATCGCTTTTGAAAACAGATTATAAGATTTTTGCTAAAGTATTGGCTAATAGATTAATGCAAGTTTTGAAACAATTGATTCATAGTGATCAATCGGGATTCATATCAGGAAGGTATATGAAATATAATGCAAGACAAATTGTAAATTTGCTTGAATATTTGGATAAGAACAACCAAGTCCCTGCAGCATTGATATTTTTGGATGCAGAGAAAGCTTTTGATCAATTGAATTGGCAATTCTTATTGAGAGTTGTTGAGGAGATGAATTTTGGAGAAGGATTGAGAGCTTTTGCTGATGACTTGGTTGTGACAGTATCTCAACCGTTACAGTCGGTTATAGACTTGATGGAAATTATAACTCAGTATGGTAAGGTTTCTGGGTTTAAGGTGAATAGTAATAAGACTAAGATATTATCTAAGAATATATCTATGGGTGAAAGGGAAATGTTAATTAAACTAACAGGTTTTGAAATAGTAAAAAAGGTTAAGTATTTAGGAGTGTATATTGCAGCTTCAAATGTAAAATTATATAAGAATAATTATGAAACATTATGGTTGAAGGTACAAAGGGATTTAAATAATTGGAAAAAATTGCAATTATCTTTATTGGGAAGAATCGCAGTTGTTAAAATGAATGTTCTGCCAAAGTTTCTCTTTTTGTTTCAAATGATACCTATATTGAAAAAGGATGCCAACTTGATGAATGGCAGAAGGGTATTAATAAATTTATTTGGGCAGGGAAAAAACCAAGAGTTAAATTTAAGATTTTACAAGATGCTAGGGAAAGAGGGGGACTCAAGGCACCAAATTTGAAACTGTATTATGATGCGGTGGCCTTGACATGGGTTAGCGATTGGCTTAACTTAACTAATAAGAGAATACTTCACCTTGAGGGTTGGGATTTGGTATATGGGTGGCATGCATATTTGCTTTATGATAAGAAGGTGGATAGGACTTTTAAATCTCATATTCTTAGAAGTGCCTTGTTGCGTGTCTGGAAAAAGTATTATTATAAGTTAAATTATAAAATACCGATTTGGGGAATTCCTGAACACGCGATAGAAGGTGTATCTATGGGAGTGAGTTTGGATATGTTTTCCTATAAGGAATTACTTAGATTGGAAGGGAATGATTGGCAACTTAAATCATTAGAGGAGTTAAGACAAGAAAATATAAGTTACTCTTGGTTTCAATATACTCAATTGAAAGCTAGGTGGAAGTTGGATCTGAAGGTTGGCATCACAATTACAGATGAAAATTTAGTAAAACAAATTAGAGATTTAAATCATGCACATATAAAGAGGATATATAATGTTTTAATCGAACTGGACTTGGAAACGGAATTAGTTAAAGACTGTATGATAAAGTGGGCACAAAATATTCAGGAACCAATTTCGCTGGATACTTGGGAGGTAATTTGGGTTAGAAATGTTAAATTTACTCAGGCTCAAAATTTAAGAGAAAAGTTTTATAAAATGTTTTATAGGTGGCATCTGGATCCCAAAAAGTTGTCTAACATGTATCCTAACTTACAGTCTAAATGCTGGAGATGTGGTAGTTTAGAAGCCACCTATTTTCATATGTGGTGGACTTGCAGAAATATAAAAGCTTTTTGGGTTAAAATTTGGTGGAACATTCAAAAGATTTTTAGGAGAAAGATAAAGTTCTCTCCGCAATTGTTTCTATTGGGTATTTTTGTAGATTGTGATGTTAAAGAAACCAATTTGATGCTGAATTTGATAACAGCAGCACGGTTACTGGTGGGACAATACTGGAAGAAGGATAGTCTGCCTACAATAGAAGAATGGGTGTTTAAAGTTTCAAATCTTGCAGAAATGTCTAAGATTTCTGCTTATTTGAAGAATCATTCACAAGAAAGATATATTTCAGTTTGGAGGAGATGGATAGATTATATTCAGAATAAATACGGGACTAAAAAGTTCCATTTAGCTTATGAGTAGATTTTAGAGGGATATTGTTATTAATTTTAGTGTTAGTACTTTGTATGTATTTATGTTAAAGGGGAGTTAAAGCACATTATGAATTTGGTTAATTTTATATTATGGATAATCTTTAGCTAGAATATGATTATTATAACTATACCCTGTATTTAGCTCTGGGAAGTGAGGGGGGGAAGGGGGGTGGTTTGGGGTGGGTGGGATTTTGGGATGTATTGTAAAATCTTGTTTTTGTAAAACTCTTTAATAAAAAAAGATTTAAATCATAATATTTCTTCAAGTCTTTACAGACCCTGGTGAAATTACAGCCTTCCAGGAGTCCATGGACCACAGTTGAGAACCCACCAGTCTAAATCAATTTTTATGAATCTCCACAATTTAAAGATGTATGGACCTAAATTCCTAGTGAGCATGCCCAGCCAGCATACTGGCTAGGGGATTTTGGGGAATTGAAGATTGAGAAACATTGGACTAAACTATGCAGTGTTTGCATAATGCATTGAACCACAAGTTAGCCAACCACATTTTAGTTCAGTGCATTGTGCCAACTCAGTGCTCAAGATTATGGTTTGCAGTGGCATGGGAAAAATGAGTTACTAAATGTTAATTATGGGAAACTTGGTCATGGAAACACAGCAGAATATGGATGGGTAGAGGTAAGAAAAGCCATCACATTGTAATTATGGAGTGGAAAGTGATTGTAATCTTTCCTACATTGTATCAAATACCTTCTAAATTATGACCAAGGCCATTGATGATCAAAGATATTATCTACCATAGTAATATTATATTTAGCAAATAATAATCTAGTTTCAAAAGGGATGTGGTGGCTCAGTGGGTTAGGACGCTGAGCTTGTCAATCTGAAGGTCGGCAGTTTGGCGGGTCAAATCCCGAGTGCCGCGTAACGGAGTGAGCTCTTGTTACTCGTCCCAGTTTCTGCCAACCTAGCAGTTTGAAAGCATGTAAAAATGCAAGTAGAAAAATAGGGACCACTACGGTGGGAAGGTAACAGCGTTCTGTGCGCCTTTGGCGTCTAGTCATGCCGGCCACGTGACCACGGAGACGTCCTTGGACAAGCGCTGGCTCTTCGGCTTTGAAACGGAGATGAGCACCGCTCCCTAGAGTTGGAAACGACTAGCACACATGTGCGGGGGAACCTCTACTTTACCTAATCTAGTTTCCCATTTATCACCAAGTATGAAATATGTGTGTACTCTCAAAGAAATCAAATCTGTTTGGCATTTAAGAACTAAAGGTCACCCCGTCTTTCTAAGCAACATACTTCCTAGATATTAATTTTGACTTTTTATAGGCACAGAAGTTTGACAAGAAGTCCTTTTAAAGTCCCATTGGTGGATATATTCTTGCATGTGAAGATAAGCCTGAAAGAAGTCTTCTTATCTGTTTTCATTCAGTTTTCCGTACTCTTTATTATTACATAAGTAGGAATCAAGCCATCATTCATCTAACATGTATTAGATGTTGTGTGACCAAAGAAGGCTCTGGGCATTATAGCACAGCAGCAAGATCTATTCAAAGGAGATCTATTCTGCAAGCACTGGAGATGAGCTATATAAGAGTATCGTTGCTTTAAATGAACCTGTAAGGTATAAAACCAATGGCTAAATCCCAGAGTTCTTATATTTGGCCCAGATCATATTCCTCCTGCAGCTGGCAGACATATGCTGTGTTCACTCACTCTCTTAAGAACCCCGACATCCATCAGAGGTAATAACAAGTCAGCGAAATAGAAGCTGCTTAGGCCGAAACCTTACCCTGGGGAACAGTGACAATTGCACATGTAAAAATAGCTTAACTGAACTCCTAGTTCCTTCAAGACATGCTTGGGAAGGAATTGATGGTCCCAGGATAGGACCACATACTTAGATACCAAATGAAGTTCCTCTGCTAAGGATACTGTATCTTTTAGCTGGGGATCTCTTGAACATGGGTGCAGAGGTTCTTAAAGCCATAGCTCAGCATGAGACAAGGATCACCTCTTCCTCATCTTGCCCCAGTTTGTTGATTAGGTTGAAAATGCAAAGAGGTACAAATATATACTACTGATTTCACAGGACAACACTGTTAAGACCAGAAGGTGCGGCTTGTTTGTATCATCCTGAATGGATTTAGTCAGCATTCAATTTCCAAAATAGCAATGCCTAATATATACATAGGGACGCGGTGGCTCAGTGGGTTAGGACGCTGAGCTTGTCGATCAGAAGGTTGGCAGTTTGGCAGGTCGAATCCCGAGTGCTGCGTAACAGAGTGAGCGCCTGTTACTCGTCCCAGTTTCTGCCAACCTAGCACTTCGAAAGTACGTAAAAATGCAAGTAGAAAAATAGGGACCACTACGGTGGGAAGGTAACAGCATTCCATGCGCCTTTGGCGTCTAGTCATGCCAGCCACATGACCACGGAGACGTCATCGAACAAACGCTGGCTCTTCAGCTTTGAAACGGAGATGAGCACCGGCCCCTAGAGTCGGAAACAACTAGCACGCGTGTGCGGGGGAACCTTTACTTTTAATATATACATAAAAAGAAAACATGGCACAGTTTTCCTCATATTTGGCTATAACTTGATTATATACAATACACACAGGCTTTTTAATAAGCCACAAATAATTAGTGCTGGTAAAAAAAGTCCGTATTATGTAGTGGAATATAGTCAAGAGTTGCTGGAGGGAGGGGCTCATTTCCAGAGGACAGACATACCCTCCCTTCTGCAAGTCTTGACTACATTCCACCACATATTAGCAGCTTTCCCTTGTATGCATGTGTGGTAAGTATATGTTGTGATCATTACTTCTAACGTTGTTTTTGGGATGCTTGTTGTTACACTTAAAGACAGAAAGTACAGATCTGTACTGAAGTCTCTAGACAGACCACACATATGAAGGCATAACAAATAATGTTAGCTCAATGATTGGTCTGAGCATATGAAAAATTGAATGTTAAATCGATATGGTCTTTATCTGAAAAGGATGGCAGAACATTAAGTCATCCTGAAATTTCTGACAAGAAAAATAGGATTGAAGTATAAAATATTACTATTGCTTAATTTCTCTATACCATAACCTTAAGATTACCAACGATACAAGAAAGAGGAGATTAAAAATCAATTTGCAAAGACAGGGGTTTGTCTAGAAAGGGACTAAGTTTTGTTTTGTTTTGCATGTGTTTGGCAACAGTGAAAATGTCCTTTACACTCATATACCCTCTCTCTTTCTCTATAGTGGTTTATATATGTGAGAGAGAGAGAGAGAGAGAGAGAGAGAGAGAGAGAGAGAGAGAGAGAGAGAGAGAGAGAGAGAGAGAGAGAGAGAGAGAGAGAGAGAGAGAGAGAGAGAGGGAGAGAGAGAGAGAGAGAGAAAGCTGCCCTGTATTTGGCTATGTCTCTGGTCCATCTGCTTGTCTGTCAGAGCTGTGTGTGTTCAGAAACGGTGCAGAAGAACCTCACGCTACACGTTGCTGCTGTTCACTTAAGCAGTCTGTCTTTTTCTGGCTTTTGGACAAGACTGAGAAACATGAGAAATCTATATTATCAGTTTTATTAAAAACCTTAAAAAGACACCACCTTTTTCAGGGTTGTGCAGAAGTTGGGGACAGATGTGGCCACCTGAATTTTTGAATAGTAAGAACAGGGAAATGCCTACATTTGGTCTAAAATTAATGAAGAGCAAATGTTTGTCTTAAGATGTTTTCACTAGCAATAATGCTGAAAGCCCTTCTAGTTTTGATCTAAATGTCTAAACTGAAGTTGAGCTTTTTGGAAAATGTTAATGCCTGACCAGCATAGTACACTGAGGTAAAATAGAGATAATGGCTACCCTGTATCAGGTTCCTGGATCACTTGCTCTTTATATTTGTGCAGCAAGGTCCAAGAAGGGCAAGGAAGGACAAAATTAACACTCTAATCCTCCTAGAGAAGCTGGCTTTATCTCTTATTACAAAATGGCTTATAAGCTTCAAACCCCACAACTAAATAATAGGCTATAGTCCTTGGACATGCACATAAGACTAACCAAACAAGTGACTTTCATTTCTTCTTTTAAAGAGGTATATTGAGATTTGGATTTTCATTAAATTAGACCAGTATATAAAAGCCTGGTCCTGTTTGGGAATGGAAAAGTTGGGCAGTTCATCAAAGGTCATGTCCTTGCCACCTGTGCAACTGTTGCATCCCCTCAGGTCTCACTCTGGCCTGGCCATCTTTTGTCTCATGATATTGTAACTTCAAAGCATGTCAACTCAGGTGAGTGTTTATCTTCATCAGGGTTAAAACATTAACCAGTTACACCATCTGCTAGAAAAAGGTTAAGAATAGACATACTGAAAGAAACTTAGAGTGTGCAGAGATAAAATATTTTGTTGGGCAAATGAAAATCAGCTATTCCTCCTAGAAGGATCTGCCTTTCGAGTGTAGCTGAGACAACCTGTGAGATGCTTTTTACTGCTCATCACAGCTGGATACATTGGCACAGCATCTGTATTTCGTGCAATAAATACATGAAGTATGAGGGAAAACATGTTCCATTAAACACTTGTGAATAAGTGTCAGGGATTGCAACCTGTCATTGGCCATAATTTCCTGGCACATGACCAAGGTGTGTAGGAACATGTTGCTTCATGAAGTATGAAGTGGTTCTAAGCTGCTAGACAAAACTCTTCCAAGCTGCAGACCTAGATTTTAGTTTATTTATTTACCATGTTCTAATTACACCATTCCAATCAAAAAAGGCCAAGTGGGTTACAAAATCCCATAATAGGATTAAAAGCAATAAGAATTAGGAACAATTAACATCCCTAACTATCCTTAACAACAGTGTCCCTACAATTCAAAAGCCCTGGTATTAGATAATACTAATTAATAATGCTTCTTTCCATGATTTCACTGAATAAACAGTCTTGGAGATGCTTGGGCCTTAAAAGCCTTTATTAACTGAAAGATAACTCACAACTACTGCAGCTCCTGGAGAAGACCTATGTACATCCTATGCAGGCTGTTCCATCCTAAACTAGCTGAAATTTTTGAATGATCTTCAAGGGCAACTCCATATACAGTGAGTTGCAATAAGCCAGATAAGAAGTGACATAGACATGATTGATCACGTGATGGAATTTGTACATGGAGAATCAGTGAATAAGAGTTTTGGCAACATAGAGGTTTCCCAGACAGAGGCCTCGATTCTGTGCAGTCCAGAGTGGATGGGAGAGGGGAAGAAGTTCAAGGTTACCACATATTAGAATCTCTCAGTATATATCTAGTAAGTTAGATGATGGTAATTCTAATTTGGCAAGATTCTGTCCATTAGGTAAAAGCAAATTAAGAATTGAACTTGATTGGTTTTCTTTGAGCATGGGCCTGACAGATCATCAGCAAAGGCAAAGTTCTACAAAATGTCATTTTAAGAAGTATCATATGAAGGCCCTCTTCCATTTTTCTGGAATTTAATCTAGACCCGTATTTCTCCACCTGGACCCTAACTGCCACCAGTAACCAAGAAAGGATTGTATCTCTTGCCCAGCCCATGGTAAGATATGTAACTATTATTTGTGTAGTGATAATTCCATTGGTGACTGACACATAACTTCTCCCATTTGCTTTATGTAGATGTTAAACAGTAAAGGGGAAGGGGTGAATCACACATCACCCCCAAGCATGCAATGTCCCTCCTACAGTGACTGAACTGGCTGCCAGGAAATAGGAGAAGCACTGAAGCATAGTGACTTCCAATCTGATGGAATGTCTAACAGACTCTGGGAAAGTGGAAAGAAGAAAGAAGACCATTGCAAATGAGATGGCTCAGTGGGGAGAAGAGGGGAGCATAAGAAAGAGGCTCAGAACAATTCCACTTTAATTATACCAGGTATAAATTGAATGGGAGAATTGCCTTGACAGTCTTTCAAGATTATGCTTCATCCAATTAGAAACAAAGATCTTTTCAGAAATCCAAGTGCTTTGTTTCCTGAATTTGTCAACTTCCTAGAGTATGACACCCATCCAAACCATTGCAACTGACTCTAAAGTCCTTAATAAGAACAACCAGTACAATTTCTATCCCATAGCCAGCCTAAAACCCAATGGAAAATAGTAGAGATATGTCTCTCCATCCAGGGCTATCTGGAGCTGCAGGTCTGCTATTACTACCACCTAATAAAGGTGGCTCAGTGGGTTAGGATGCTGAGCTTGTCGATCAGAAGGTTGGCAGTTTGGTGGGTCGAATCCCGAGTGCCGCGTAACAGAGTGAGTGCCTGTTACTGGTCCCAGCTTCTGCCAACCTAGCAGTTCGAAAGCACGTAAAAATGCAAGTAGAAAAATAGGGACCACTACGGTGGGAAGGTAACAGCGTTCTGTGCACCTTTGGCATCTAGTCATGCCGGCCACATGACCACGGAGATGTCCTCGTACAAGTGCTGGCTCTTCGGCTTTGAAACGGAGATGAGCACCAGCCCCTAGAGTCGGAAACGACTAGCACGCATGTGCGGGGGAAACTTTACCTTTACCTTAATAAAGGAAGACTAGGCTGTGCTGATAGTGGCAACAAAAAAAAAAGCAGTTCAGAGGCAAACAAACTGGTCAGGTCTATAATTACCTAAAAACAAGTCCATGGTTAACATGGTGACAATGAACTTGCAAGAAGCTCCTCATTCTTTCCCAGAAAAGGCCAAGGCCTAAACATGAGGCTGGGTCCATGCAGTGATAACTGCTTCATTGAAGGAGGGTAGTTTTCCTGCCGCCTTGAAGGAAGCGGTGGTGAGACCCCTCCTTAAAAAGCCTGTCCTGGATCCAGCTATATTAAACAACTTTCGTCAGGTCTCCAACCTTCGCTTCCTTGCAAAGGTTGTTGAGAGCGTGGTGGCGCATCAGCTCCCTTTGTTCCTGGAGGATGCTGATTATCTGGACCCATACCAATCGGGTTTCAGGCCCGGACACAGCACGTAGACGGCATTGGTCGCTCTGATGAATGATCTCTGGCGAACTCGGGACAGGGGTTGTTCCTCTGTCCTAGTCCTATTAGACCTCTCAGCGGCTTTTGATACCATCGACCATGGTATCTTATTGCGGCATCTCAGGAGGTTGGGAGTGGGAGGCACTGTTTTCCAGTGGTTCTCCTCCTACCTTCTGGAACGTTTGCAGTCGGTGTTGGCGGGTGGGCAGAGATCGACCCCGAGGCCTCTCGTTTATGGAGTTCCTCAGGGGTCGGTCCTCTCACCTCTTCTGTTCAACATCTATATAAAGCCGCTAGGTGAGATCATCCGTGATTTTGGAGTGGGGTATCATCAGTATGCTGATGATACTGAGCTTTTCATCTCGACCCCAAACCACCCCAGTGATGCCCTCAACGTGATGTCCCGTTGCCTGGAAGCGGTCCGGGTCTGGATGGGCAGAAACAGGCTTCAGCTCAACCCTGACAAGACTGAGTGGCTGTACGTGCCGGCATCTCAGGAAATTCAGATTATTCCATCTCTTACTATGGGGAGTGAGTTATTACCCCCTGTAGATAAGGTTCGCAACTTGGGTGTCTTCTTAGATTCACAGCTCTCATTAGAAGATCATATAGGAGCTGTGACTAGAGGGGCCTTCACCCAGGTTCGTCTGGTGCGCCAGTTGCAACCCTATCTGGACCTAGATGCCTTGCGTACAGTCACTCATGCACTTGTGACCTCTCGTTTAGACTACTGCAATGCTCTCTAAATGGGGCTGCCCTTGAGGACCACTCAGAAGCTTCAGCCGGTACAAAGTGCAGCCGCACGAGTTCTGTTGGGGGTCTCCCGATACTCCCATGTTACACCTCTGCTCTGTGAGCTGCATTGGCTTCCAGTTGCCTTCCGGGTGAGATTCAAGGTGCTGGTGATGACATATAAAGCCCTACATGGCATGGGTCCAGATTACCTACGGGAGCACCTGCTGCCGGCGTCAACTTCCCTCCATCCAGTGTGCTCCCACAGGGAGGGCCTCCTCAGGGTACCACCAGTCAGAGAATGTTGACTGGTGACCCCCAGGGGGAGGGCATTCTCGGTGGGCGCACCAGTCCTTTGTAACCGCTTACCGGCTGAACTCCGGATGGCCCCCGACCTTCGCTTCTTCCGGTGTGATCTAAAAACCTATCTATTCGAACAAGCCAGCCTGGTCTGATGGGTTTGGGGTTTTAACACCGTTTTTAACTAATTTACTGCATCGGGCACAATCATTTAATTTTAAATCTTATATTCTGTATTCTTATTTTTATTGCCCTGTACACCGCCCTGAGTCCTTCAGGAGAAGGGCGGTATATAAATCAAATAAATAAATAAATAAATAAATAAATAAATAAATAAATAAATAAACAAACAAACAAACAAACAAACAAACAAACATTAATCATTTCAAAATCTCACAGGATCTCATCTTTCATTCATCATTTCATGTCATACTGCATTCTATATTTCTACCTCACCATTCTTTAACCTTTTTATTTTTTATTTATTTTATTTATTTATTTATTTATTTATTTATTTTAGTATTCTCCACATCAATGTAGAATTATTCTTTTACAAGTATTTTCTTCAGTAATTGACTTGCATCCTGATAAAATGCTTAAACACTGCATGCATTGCACAGATATTGAGTTGTAAAGTTGGTGTTTCACGTCCCCTAAAGTTTCCAGCCTCTTGTTCAGAAAACACTACATTAGATTATACTGAATTCATGCTGAAATAATGGGACAAAAACAATGGAGGTGGGCTATATTAATGAAATCTGTGTTTTAACTTAGCCAAATCATGTATTTCCACTCTGTAATCTGATAAGCCACGCTAAGAGTATGTTGTCAAACACTGAAGGGTTCAGGTCTCTTCCTTATTGCATTTTGAACATTGAACTGAATTCCAGAATCCATTGTTGCCACAACATTCACAGAAATTCACCATATGTGTAGAGAAGGCTTAGGGCTTGTGATTGCAACAGCATAGTATTGCTGATCTCCATCTCGGCCTCCTTAACCCTGTAGCACACAGCACTGAATTGTAGAAACAGCTTCATAGGGCTGGAAGGGACCTTGGAGGTTTTCTAGTCAACCTGTTTAAGACAGAAACCTTATATCACTCTGGACAAGTGGAGGTCCAATCTTTTCTTGAAAACCTCCAGCAATGGAGCACCCACAACTCCAGAGGGCAAGCTGTTCCATGACTAATTATTCTCACTGTCAGGAAATTTCTCCTTAATTCCAGGCTGGATGTCATCTTAATAAAATTCCACCCATTCCTTCTTATCCTACCCTCAGGTACTTTGGACAATAAGTCAACCTCCTCTTTTCTATGACTGCTGCTCAAGTACTTGAAGTCAAGTATCGTGTCACCCCTAATTATTTTCTCTGTTGCATTCAAGATTCGCATTCAAACACTCTTTACTCAACCATCTCTCTGATACGTCTCTTCCATAGTATATAAATATTGAATCTTTCAGAGGTATCAATAGCAGGAGGGAATATGGGATGAGAAATAGAAGGATAGAAATCTTTCTCATAATACAAGTCTACTCTTCTGAGCTGTGACTGATACAGATACCAAAACGATCTTAAGGAGACCCTTCTTTCATGATTATCTATTATTGCTCAGTATGCCAACTGGAAATTTGATCTGCATAATCCTCTACTCTGTTAGGAACATAAGCTAGAGTAGACAAGTCTGTTTAGCAACTTGAATCATGTCAGGCACAAACTTGGCACATGACAGCCAATAAAGATCCTGGACTATCCTAAGAGATGACAAGTCTGAGGTGACTTCTTGGAGAAGACTGATGTGCCAGTGTTACTCATTCAGAGACAATGCACCTTTCTGGCAAATATGATCGACCTGTAACTTGTCCCTTGAAAAACCGTAGGGCCTTCTGTTGCTTGGTACAAGAGAATGATTTCCTCAGCACATTCTTGTGGGAATTTCAGTACCATGAAAGCAGGCAAAAACTCATTCATTTCCTTCAACAGTTTGGAGGGGGGAAAAAATCACATCTCAGCTGGATATCAGTTTATTTGACACTAAGTTAAGGCTAGGAAAGGCCCCCTTGTTATCAGCCCCAAATGAGGACTTTCACAGTAATCTAAGATCTGATGTGTCTCTAAGGTGAAAAGGCGAGAGAAAGCAATACCACTACTTATGTAAACTTCTATATCACAGCTCTCTCCATGTCCTGTTGCCCAGTCCTTTCACCCAACTGCAAAGGCTGTCAAGAAAGAAGCTACCAAATGGGAGGAACTGTGTGGAATGCCTACAACAGGAAACTGTATTTCTAACAATCATTGGGGTTTTAATTAGCCTCTGTGTGGCTAATTAAATGAATAATAAGACATTTAAACAATAATTTTATGGTTCATCCTATGGAGGTGAGATCTTTGTAAAAAGATCTGTTACACTAATAGATTTTGAAATGCTTGGGAATGAAAGTTGATAGCTTTATAAAAGGTCAGCTACAGAACTGGATATAACAGTCAGTAAGAATTTCTCTGTATCGCTTCAAATCACTTTTTTTCAACAACAACAAAAAATCAACAAAAGAAATGCAAAGCTTCTCTTATTACCCAGGGTAAGTACTTTGAAATATGGTAAGCAAGCAGAGCATCAAATGCAAAAAACTAGTTAGGGCAGCGGCTGGACTTCTATGTATGAAAGCAGATTATGAAGAAACCAAGTCCGTTGTTTGTATTTATCTTCGTCTGAAATGCTGAAGGAGATGCCTGCACTGAGATCTCCATTTCCTGGAAGTGCAGTTGTAGATCTAATTGAAATAGAATTGACAAGAGATCATTTCTAGGAGTAAATGAAAATATTAATATTAAAGATAATCAGTGATAAAATTTAGGGATTAGAAATTTAATTTGCATTAGTGAATAAGATACTCAGACAACACGTTTTTGTTGAATGATTACTATTGAATTCTGTTAAAAAAATCAATAAAACTTTATAAAAAATATTAAAGATCAACATGTGTATTAATCTAACTTGTACCCATCCACCCAATATTTCATATGATGTTCATATAATGTTTTATAATTTTAACCCTAAATTATTCTGATTTTAATGCTTAATTGTTTGGATTAAATTGTAATGGGTGGTTAAGTAGTATGAAATATAAACAAATAAATAAATATTCCCTCACAGTTCCTGATTGTCTTACAAATATATTTACCTTGTCAATATAACTATCTTGGTAAATTAGTTCAGTGTTCAATACCTTTCATTTCCTTTTTCCTTTCCTTTCCTTTCCTTTCCTTTCCTTTCCTTTCCTTTCCTTTCCTTTCCTTTCCTTTCCTTTCCTTTCCTTTCCTTTCCTTTCCTTTCCTTTCCTTTCCTTTCCTTTCCTTTCCTTTCCTTTCCTTTCCTTTCCTTTCCTTTCCACAGGTGTGATAGTATTACAATTTTTGCATATCATCTTGTACACTCATAGATACACAGAGACTATAGGGGAAAAAAAACACCCAGAGATTAAGTTGGCAAATGTGTGCAGTAACCACTGACAGATAAAAGAGATAAGGAAACAACATTCCCAATGGAAGAAACAGACCAAAACTAATATCAGCTTGATTTTCTATGGTACAGGAGGGGAAAGAGGAAAATCAGCAAGTTTCCGAGATTCTGTTATTATATCCTACAACAATAAAATTCCAGTCATTCTTGCGGGGTTTGTTTTCATACCTGACTACCATGCACACATACACATACAGAAATAAATCAATAAGCAAGAGGAAAAGTGTGCTGACATAAATTGTTCTGCCTTCAGTTTGAATCTCTTTGAAGCTTTCAACAATGAGCCTGGTGAGAGCTGTTCTCCACAGTGAGGGAAAAAAAAGCTGTTTGTGGATTTCATTAGCTTCACTTCCTGTACTATCTAGTGTCAGCTCTCAAAGCCTACAAACCCCCTTAACTGGGAGGGGCAGAGAGGGATTAGTGAATGTGGGTGCTTAAAACATCTGGTTTAGCCACCTGTCAATTTCCCCAATAAGTCACAGTTTGGCCATCCATGAAGTTTATGTATCAAACCACAAATAAAGGTAAATATAATAATATTGCGGGATCCAATCTGGATCGGTCACCGGGACCAGAGCTTCAGTCTTCCAAGCTTTTAGACGTGTCCTGGAGCCCATCCTCAGGGAACTTCTGTCACCAGAATGTGATAGGCTCCAGCAGGACTTCAAAAACTCAGAAAACTAAACTGCGTGTATCAAACCCTACAAGGCAATGAGTGCAACTTTGCAATCCAAGTCCTGCCTCTTTTGTATGTGCATTCTTCTAAAAATATATATGCTAGATCTCTTTCAAAACAGCTCAGCTAAAGGGTAGGGAGGAGGGGTGTGAGTTAAAAGCAGAATCAGCCTTCAGTAAAAAGTGAATTCTATCCTTGGCTGGTGCTGAAAGGGAATGGTGCTGATGGTTGCAAGTGACTGTGGCTGTTAGAAGTGATTCGTACAGTGAGCAAAATGGCACTACTCCCCAAAGAAAACACAAAAAAATTAAAACCACTGAAGTGGCAGACAACCTACAATGCATTCATTGGTGGCAGAGCCAGCAACACACATCTGGCAGAACCTGGATATCTCTGTTTAAATAAACCTTCTGTGCTACACAGGATTAGTGTTCTCTCAACAGTGCATGGATCCTATATTTAAGCCCTCTGTACTGCTCTTTTAAAAAAACACACACTAAGCCTGTATTTATAAAATGCCTGCATTTCAGAAAGCACCGGTTAAGCAAATCCCTCTGAGAAAGTCCAGTGTAGTATCTCTCCTATTGCTCAGGCTGGAATGATCATAGTGGGCACTTTCCAATGACTGAAGGGGAAGAGGCAGTTTAGACTGTCCAGTCAAGAATTAAAGAGATTCCACTTCCTGCCTACTTCATCAACATAATCCCCAGTGAAGCCTACTGGATCATGTCCATGGTAAACTTGTGTAAAGAAGGCAGTAAATGTCATTTTAATTCTGAAACTGCTAAGATGTCTTGGCCGCATCAGTATCATGCAGACTTGTCATATAAAACTGATTTTCAGGGTACGTTCTGGCAGGATTGGGGGATGGCAGATCAGCCTATAGTTTGCACAGTAGATGTTGCTTATGAAGATCTTTGTTTGGGGAAGTAACATCATATTGATCATAGAGGAAGGACAGTTTATCGAAAGCTGCTATTAGCTATGTAGGAGAAAGCATATAGCCATTGCAGCAGTGGTTCTTCTCTCCACTAATATTAAGGAGCAATTGGATCAGGGCTACAATCCCAGGATCAACCAGAGTAAACCTCACCACTACTCACCTGAGTTCAACTTAATTTCAGAGATATCAGAAATTTCCAGGCTTCATCTGCTTTTATCTCATATCATTATGATATTATTTATTTATTAAATTCATATGCCGTGCATCTCACATTATACAATCACTCCTGGCAGCTTACAATTAAAGTCATCAATATTAAAATATTACAGTAGGTACAAAATTAGCAAACCAAAAGCAAGAACAGTACTGTGGTGGCATCTTCCCATATATACAGTATGAATAACATTTTAATTCTGAACATTAGTTCTCCTATTTAAAGTGAGTATTTGATCAGGCTATTTTGATTGAAGTTTCATTATTGGAAAAAGATTTCTGTGTTTGATTGAATGATAAATCAATATATTTTTTTCAGTCAAGATCTTTGTATTGTAACATCCTGTTCTTCCAAGAGAAACTTATGTTTTTCTTTTTCTTTTTTTTACAGTACTGACCCCTGATGTTACCTAGCAGGGGAGCAGACACAGTAAATGAAAAGAAGCACTTTTCTATCGGTCCCCAGTGAAAGAAATTCCGATGGATCTGATGTGTGATGGCATGGCATCAAGTTGTACAGCTTTGAAAGAGAAACTGATACATAAATGAAGATAATCACAGCTAATTACAATGTTTGCTATATATTACTTCAGGGATCAGAGCCAATACAGTTTCTGGAAGAAAATACTACAAGAGGATCCTTGTTTTCATGTCTTCTTTCTGGACTTCTCCATGTGTGTAGGTGGCCAATACAGAAATAGGATGCTGACATTAACAGGCTTTTGATATGATTAATGGAGCTTTCTGTTATTATGAAGAGGCCAGGTTTTCTCCTGTTACAAAGTAATCAGTGCAATGTTAATTTATTTCATAAAATTTCCATTCTACTTTACTACTATTTAAACAATCTGAAAGTCAGGAACAATTTTTAAAACTAAAACAAGCACGGTGACTTTTCAATAAAACTGTATACAGTACAGCAATAATATGTTCAAGTTCAAGTCTGCTTCAACTTCAATCTTAACAATGTTCAAAGCAAAAAGTTCTTTTTCCCCCCTACTTTAAATATTGAGTTTATCTGATTTGCAACTTGTTTAGTTTGGATAAAAGAATGGATGTTGCTGAGAAACCGAAGGCTTTTTGGTTGAGAAGGACATGACTTGAAATTTTGGTGGCATGGATATTTGTGGTACAATGTAGCTACCTTTTAAAAATAATTTTGTTATATTCTACAATTGCAAATAGCTACATTAAGAATAGTTCTGAACTGTCTATTAAAAAAAAACACCAAAAGTTCCTATAGATTTGTAACCATCAGAAAACATTTCAGTTCTGATAGTAACTCAGGATGTTTAAAAAATATGTCTGGACCAAATGGTAAAATATAAAGATGCTTTAATTGAATATATTACCATTCTGCAGTTTTAGACAATCCAAAATCCTCTTTCTTTGTCTGACCTTTTTCCAAAACAAAGTAAACATTTTAGATAAAATGCAAAACCCAAACCACACTGTAGTTGTGCATAAGGATTCAGTGACATTTATGATACTTTTGTATCTGTGTAATCTTACAAGGATTGACCCATGGCTTTTAGTAATTAACTTTTCCCTCGCTGAAATGATTTGCAAAAATTTAACTCTTCAGAAATAGTATTCAACCAAGTATTCCACTAGTGTAGAATTTCAGTGTTGAATAATTTACACATTTTTTTAAAAAAAAATATAGCAACAAGATCTAGATTGGAAATCTTTATTTTTTTAAAAAAAACAACAGTAGGTAATGTAAAATTGCCAGCAGTCAAGACCAATGTCAAGGGACTAACACTGACATGAACCTTGATCGTCTTGACTTTTTGCAATACTGACAGGTTCCCTGGTTGAGGCTATGAAAAAGCAGTGGCTTCTCACATTACAGGAGTGGGTGAGGGGTGAGTCACTGCAAGAAGCAGAAAGTCATGTTCCTTGGTTGTTGTAACTTTGACTGATGTCTGATGTATATTTACAAGTTAATATTCAGGGCCAATCCTGAATCCAGGCAATCATAAATAAATTATATAATAAACTGTCTTAGGTCTTAGTGTTACAGGGTATTTGAGTTTTCTGTCTAACTGCTGATATTTACAGGGATTGTGGACGATGTGAATGGAAATTTTTTATTATATTATTTTATTAAATTTGTATACCGCCCTTCTCCCGAAGGACTCAGGGCAGTGAACAGGGCATATATAAATAGAAAATACAAAAATTAAAAGAGAATTAAACAATTGCCCAGATAAAAACAGTAACAATATAAAAACCCAATTAAAAACCCTAACTTCCTCCATCAGGCCAGGCCAGCTTGTTCAAATAAATGGGTCTTCAGACCGCGCCAGAAGGAGCGAAGGTCCAGTGCCGTCCGGAGCTCAACCGGCAGTTGGTTCCATAAAGCCGGAGCGCCCACAGAGAAGGCCCTCCCCCTGGGGGCCGCCAGCCGACATTCTCTGACCAGAGGCACCCTGAGGAGGCCCTCTCTGTGGGAACGCACAGGGTGGAGGGAAGTTGACGCCGGCAGCAGGTGCCGTCATACATGATTAATACTTTTTAAAATCATTTGAAAAGATTCAGACCTTATTTGGAATTATGTTCCTCTGAACTGTAAAAGTAGCCGTCTGTATTTTTATCAGGTTTACTTGCTGTGAGAACTTTGTTGTTAAGGCAGGTTAATAAAGATTAATGCGGCAAGCAAACTAACAGGGGTAATCATCAGGAACATAGAAGCAGCAAAACAGAATGTAAATTTCATAGAGTTCATGACAAGGCCAGCCTTGTGAGCACTGAAGTTGCAATGGAGCAAGGGCCACTCCCTGCTCCCAAAAAGAAAGTAGTCAGTTGGTAGAGCAGAGTTTCATTTCTGTGCATTAGATAAATCTGCAGTTCTGTCACCTGCCATGTCTTCCAAACGGATCACCCAGGAAAACTGGCTGAAATTGTAGGGCCAGATTTTCTTGGAATTAAGCTTTATGCCTGTTGACTTGTTCAAATGCTGGATAGTGACTAAGATTACATCCAAGGACCAATACAGGAAATCTTTGTTTGGCAACTAGTCTTGGTCCTGACAAAATGATCCCTAAGTGACATAATTGGTTAGTAAACCATTTGTGTGTGTGTGTGTGTGTGTGTGTGAGAGAGAGAGAGAGAGAGAGAGATGCTGCAAAGGTTGCTAATTGTTGTGATCTCATTAAGATAAAATTCTCTCATGCAGCAATGACAGTGTTACTTTCACTTTGACGTGCATTGTTGTCAGGAGAAAATACATGCATGCATTGGTCAGATTTTTTTTAACCATCTTTTACTACTGCTTATTACCACTGCTTATTACCACTTTCTAGCTCAGAATGCTTGTAATGCACAGCATGCTAATGATTCTTGATTCCATGTCAATGGATCAGCTTGCCCATGTTAAGTAGCAGTGCATGCAGTGCAAACCCTGCGTCATCCTGCAAGAGGGCTTAGGGCTGAAACTTTCCCCTTCCCCTTCCTCCACTAACACTGAATTAAACTGACCTCAAAAGAAGGAGGAGAACCACTGCTACATTATAGCTTCCGCTCTCAATCTTTGGAGATGGTTCAGGATGATACCATGGTTAATGGTACCAAAGGTAATTGAGGACAAGGAGGACCAGGCGGGTTACACTCCCAAGAGTGTCATTGTGGTCTCAGTGGTCTGGCCTTAAGCTTGTCTGAAAAGAGGAAGGACCATTCGTTTCCTTCAGGGTCTTCCACTTCCACAGCCCTATCACTTTCTCAATGATCTTATTAGGAAGCTGGAGACAGGATAACAGTTCTCCAAATTAGCCAGGTTACAGCAATACTTTCTTTGGTAGGGGACATATGCTGCGTTTTTCAAGGTTGGAAGCACCACACCCTCCCTTACAGTCTGACCATGGGTCCTGTCGCTTCCCTGGAAGCTTCCACCAGCTAGGAAAGGCAGAGATCTTGATGTCTTGGAGGACTTTGTCAACTTCCTCAGAAGGAATTGATCACTCCCACCTATTACAGATTCAACACCCCACCTCTATGCTGGCTAGCCTGATAACAGATCACAGGCATGGAGGAGGAATGTAGGATGAAGTGGAGGTGGACCACATCTCTCTTTCTTCGTCCCATTCATCTTCTATATTTGGAAAAGCACAACTGAGAGGACAAATATCGGAACATCTGCACACTTCAGACAAGTCACTTGAGAAATTTGAAAAATGGTTTAAACCCTCCATCAAAGATTGTCTCCTTCACACATTCATCCCTGCTTCCTTGCATGTTAAGGGAAACACGTGGCACTTGATTTTTTTCCCATCTGCATCTGAAACTTGGTGGAAATGAAACCAGGAGAATTCACCAGTTGGCTTTCCTTAACTGCTCTCCTATTAAAAATCTAAGAGACAGACTTGCCACTCTCCATTTTCCTGAGGCAGAAGAGGGCTCAACAGTCAAGGCCAGGGGTCTTCAAACTTGGCCCTTTTATGACTTGTGAACTTCAACTCCCAGAATTCCTCAGCCAGGCATGATGGTTGAGGAAATCTGGGAGTTGAAGTCTACAAGTCATAAAAGGACCAAGTTTGAAGACTCCTGGTCAAGGCAGTGTGATTTATTGTATTCTCTCAACGTTTGGCCTGAAGGGTACCAATCTATTGCAGCCATGAGGAAAAGACAGAGAAGTAGAAGTAACAGTGACAACTTATGGTACTTTTTATATCTGTAAGTATATTGCATTTCCATATAAAGTTGTGAATGCCATGGAAGAGCAGAGCTACCATTTCTGAAGGGTAAAAATATGGACAATCATTAGATGTCAACAAGAAGGTATAGTACACTTAACCCTTTGCTAATCTCTCCTAATCACTGTCTGGCTTTTTGTAGGAAAGAGATATTTGGAAGGCAGAAAATTTAAACAGAATGTCTTGGTCCATAGTTTCTTATAGTGCCAGCATTGTTTCTTATAGTGCCAGCATTGCAATTCATTTCTGAGAAGAAAGTATTCTTTTAGAGATGCTAAAAACAGCTCAACATTCTAGTCTGTTCTGCTGATTGGGCATCCCTCAGTCTTGCATTTTCACCATTCCTCAGCTAATATAACCAAACAGACATATTGGTCAGTTGCTGTTGGTTGTTTGAATTTGCAAATATATAGTGCTCTGAAAACTTTGTAGTGGGAAAGCATTTTGAGATAATAAACATGTGTAAATGCAGCCACTAATCAATCAGAAAAGAAATAAGGCTGGAAGAACAAAGCATGGCTTCTCAAATTCTTTCCAAACCTTTTACTACCAGCAGACATAGGAAGTCTATATTTTCTTACGTATAACAAAGTAACATATTACATATGTAATGCAAACATACTTATTGCTCTGGCATGACACAAGAGGGAAGGGAGAAGTTGAAAATTGAGCAGTTTGCTGATTTCTGATCTTTATTACATTCATAGATCAGCATTGCTCTCTAACTCTTTTCTCATAGTATTGGGTTTTTTTCAGGAATGATTTCTCTGCAGCCCCCAGCTGTATCCAAACTATTTACAAATTCGAATGTTTGTTTGCAAGCTTCTCCTACCATAACAAATTTTGTTACAGAGTTATCCTGGTGAGGGTCAGGCAAATAAACAGATAGAGAGCATCCAGATTCTTTTTGCATAACTTGTTTCCAACGCTCTCTTGAATTGGAAAAAAATAAAAAAATAAACCAAATCTGATGCACAAGCTTGCATGCATAGATATTGCAATCTTAATTAACAGCCATATACATATTCAGATAGGCAGATTCTTTCACACCTTTCTGGTCATAATTGAAAACTTAAGACTAAACTATGAATTCTGGGAACTTGCATATATTAAGGTGGCTTTTTTTTACAGGAGACGTTGGTCTGAATTTTTCTTTATGAATTTTTGACAAACATGGTAAAATAAATTGACATAGCTCTTATTCACATGTTTCATCAGCCAACAGAAAAAAAAATAAAGCTGATAATTCCAGTAGAATGTCAATGAATTACAGAAGATTCATAAACCTACAGGAGAAAAAATTAACATATATCTAGAATGAATGTCTAGACATTTTTGTTGTGCTATAGAAAGGCTGATTAGCTCCATCCATGTATTAAAACTGTTATCAAGAGTATCAATATCTTTATTTAAAAGCCACATGATTACTTCCTACTATCTTTGTACTAAGGAAGAGAAAAAAAGAGTTGCTTGGGATAGTAAGTAAGTAAGTAAGTAAGTAAGTAAGTAAGTAAGTAAGTAAATAAATAAATAAATAAATAAATAAATAAATAAATAAATAAATAAATAAATAAATAAATACAGTGGTAACTTGGTAAAGGTAAAGGTTCCCCCGCACATGCATGCTAGTAATTTCCGACTCTATTGGCTGGTGCTCATCTCTGTTTCAAAGCCGAAGAGCCAGCACTTGTCTGAGGACGTCTCCATGGTCATGTGGCCGGCATGACTAGACGCCAAAGGCGCAAGGAACGCTGTTACCTTCCCACCGTAGTGGTCCCTATTTTTCTACTTGCATTTTTACGTGCTTTCGAACTGCTAGGTTGGCAGAAGCTGGGACGAGTAACAGGTGCTCACTCTGTTATGCGGCACTTGGGATTCGACTTAATACTCATTGTTAATTGGTTCTGGGAAGCATGATGAGTACCAAAAACAAAGGAATAATGTAGTGCAGGGGTGTCAAACTGCCAGCCCATGGGCGGTTGCATCATGTGGAGGCTGCGCCCACCCTAGCTCTGGCAATGTGAAAAAAGTCACGATACGTTATGACACATCACGTGACGCAGCAAGTTTGACACCCATGATGTAGTGAGTCACAAGTTCTAGCTTGAATACCAAACAATTAGTACCGGGACAAAATGTTTGTATCAAAATGCATTGAATACCAAATTCAGTGAGTTTTAAAGCAGTTGAGTACCAAGGTACTGTAAAAGTTGTTTTTTATTATTATTATTATTATTATTATTATTATTATTATTATTATTATTATTATTATTATTATTATTATTATTATTATTATTATTAATTTGAAAACATTGAAAATTTGAAAAAAGTTGTTACAGATTACAAAATTGGTATCCAAAAATCCTATTGATATATACTCCAATGGTTACACTTCCTTACAGATTGTGAATCTAATATAAATTTTCCCAAAGGGGTTAAGTTAAATTCCATCAGTATGTTGCTTCTGGAAATAAAAGAGCCTTGGTGGAGCAGTGGGCTAATGCCTCCTTAAGTAACACCAGCTGCCTACAATTAGTGCAGGTTCGAGTCCCACCAGGCTCAAGGTTGACTCAGCCTTCCATCCTTCCGAGGTAGGTAAAATGAGGACCCAGATTGTTGGGGGCAATTAAGCTGACTTTGTAATAATGCCGCTTGGGGTGTGTGTAAAAGCCCTAATAAGCACGCATATACATAGAATGAAGGCTATTGCTAAGCACATTGATTTGTGCTTTAGATTGTAAGCCGCCCTGAGTCTTCAGAGAAGGGCGGGATATAAATGGGATTTAAAATAAATAAATAAATAAATAAATAAAAGAACTATTTATGTCTTACTTCCATAAACTTTAACATATTTTCCTCTTGGGAAGACTGCCAAAAAAAATTAGAAAAGCCAATGTAATCATATCACTAGGCAATCAATTCACTTGTTTTGAAAATGATTGGAAGATGCATTTGCACATGTTCCAAGCACAAATCTATTCATTATAAGAATCTGGCCTTTTTTCTAGTTTCTATACTGCTGCTGCTTTAAAGAATCCATTCATTCAAATTAAGATGAATCTTAAAACAGTGCAATCTTTTTTTTTCAAGTTATGGAATTGGGTATGTCTAGTTTAACGAAGAGAAGGACAAGGGGGGGGGAACATAATAGCAGTGTTCCAATATCTCAGGGGCTGCCACAAAGAGGAAGGAGTCAAGCTATTTTCCAAAGTGCCTGAAGGCAGGACTAGAAGCAACGGATGGAAACTAATCAAGGAGAGAAGCAACCTAGAACTAAGGAGAAACTTCCTGACAGTTAGAACAATTAACCAGTGGAACAACCTGCCTCCAGAAGCGGTGAATGCTCCAACACTGGAAGTGTTTAAGAAGAGACTGGACAGCGATTTGCCTGAAATGGTATAGGGTTTCCTGCCTGAGCAGGGGGTTGGACTAGATGACCTCCAAGGTCCCTTCCAACTTCTTCTTCTTCTTCTTCTTCTTCTTCTTCTTCTTCTTCTTCTTCTTCTTCTTCTTCTTCTTCTTCTTCTTCTTCTTCTTCTTCTTCTTCTTCTTCTTCTTCTTCTTCTTCTTCTTCTTCTTCTTCTTCTTCTTCTTCTTCTTCTAAAACTTTTATTCATAAAACATGAAACTCAGTCAACTGAACACTCAAATTGACTGGAAGTAATGGCTGACACGGGCTGCTGCCAGCATCCTAGGTATCAACCAGTTATCTCCTTAAAATGTAAGATGTTCTGAGTAGCGCAGTTTTTTGTAGCTTTGCTGGAGTTATTGCAAGAAGTTGCAATTGCTTGATGTGTTTTGTAAAGTTTTTGGACATAGTTCCCAGTGCCCTGATGACAATGGGTATCACTGTTACGTGTTTCATCCATAATGGCGTGGTTTCAATGGCCAGGTCGTGGTATTTTGTAATTTTTTTCCAGTTCTTTTTCTTCGACTCTGGCATCTCCTGGTACAGCGATATCAATCAGCTGTACACTTCAGTTCTCTACAACTGTGATATCTGGCGTGTTGTGTTCCAAATGGAGATCTGTCTGTATTTGGAAGTCCCACAAGATCTTCACCCTCTCATTCTTGACAACTTTTTCCACCCTATGTTCCCACGACTTTTTGGACACAGACAAGTCATATTTTTTACACAATGCCCAGTGGATTAGTTTAGCAACTCGGTCATGTCTAGCTTTGTAATCAGTTTGCGCGATTTTGCTGCACTCATATATTAAATGTGAAACAGCTTCAGCTTTGTTGGTGCAAAGTCGGCAATTTGGATTTTCAGTAGATTTTTGCATCTTCGCTTTCATGGCATTAGTTTGTAGTGCTTGTTCTTGAGCAGCCAGTATTAAGCCTTCTGTTTCTTTCTTGATGGTTCCCATCTTAAGCCATGCCCATGTGAAGTTGTTATCACATTTTCCTTCAATGTTTTTCAAATGTTGTCCATGCAAAGCTTTGGTTTTCCATCTATTTAATCTATCATCCAGCCGTTTTTCCTTATATTCTGCCTTTAGTTCTGTTATTTTGATAATGCTCTCTGTTTTCACAGCCTGCAACAATTTTTCTGTACTTTGATTTACATAGTCATTCAAACTTCATTTTTCTTCTTCTACAGTTTGGTGGATTTGCAGTAGCCCTCTGCCCCCTATTCTTCTTGGCAGGTACAATCTGTTGATGTCACTTCATGGATGTAGAGCGTGGTGCATGTTCAAAAGTTTACGCGTTTTCCGGTCTAGGTATTCCAATTCAGCCAATGTCCAGTTGATAATTCCAGCTGGGTAGCGTATCACTGGGACTGCCCAAGTATTAATGGCTTTAATTATATTTCCACCATTCAGCTTTGATTTTAGTATTTTGTGGACTCTTCTGATGTATTCCTTTTGTGTTGACTCTTTGACTTTTCCATTAAAGATTTTATCTGCTTCCAATATGCCTAGTTATTTGTCACTGTCATCCTTTGCTAGCGCTTTCATAATTCTTCCATTTCCCAGTTCTATTCCTTCTATTTTTCCCACTTTTCCTCATTTTATGGATAATATAGCACATTTTCCAAGTCCAAAGTCCATTCTGATGTCTCTGCTAAACAGTTGAACTGCGTTGAGTATTGATTCAAGTTCAGTGTGGCTTTTTGCATACAGTTTTAAGTCATCCATGTATATGGTTTATCTTGCCATGCTGGCTTGAGATGTATACCAGTTTCGTGTTTTGTAATATTATTGTCAATGGAATTAATGTGTTGTTGAACAGTAGAGGTGAAAGTGAGTCCCCTTGGAAGATTCCTCGTCTGATGTTGATTTCACCAATGTTCTCCCCATTTGCTGCTAGAACCTCTTTTCCATTTTTGCATATTTGCTTTAAAAAATTTACAGATGTTTTTGCTGATTCCAAAGTTTTCCAGACATGCATTAATCCAACTGTGGGGTAATGAGTCAAATGCTTTCTTATAATCAATCCACGCCATGTTTAAATTTGTTTTTCGTCATTTTGCATTAAGTATCATTTTGTCAATTAACAGCTGATCTTTTGTTCCTCTTGATTTTTTATAATTTCCTTTTTGTTCTGCTGGATACAAATTGTTTTCCATCAGATGATTGAATACTGAATTTGCTAGTATTCTTGTAAAAAGTTTGAACATTGTTGGCAGACAAGTAATTGGGCAGTAGTTGCTTGGTTCTGTGCTCTTTTCAGGGTCTTTCATTATCAAGTATGTTCGACCAGCTGTTAACCATTCTTCACTTGTGGCATTTTGAAGCATTTCATCAGACTGAGTGGCCATGTGGTGATGAAGGCTGGTGAGGTGTTTCAACCAGTATCCATGCAGCTCGTCCAGGCCAGGTGCACTCCAGTTCTTGACCTTCTTTACTTGTTTTGCAACCATATCAGTGGTTATTACAATATACTCCATTTTGTTTTGTGTTGTTTGTTTTTGGATATCTTTGATCCAGGAGGCAGTTTTATTATGTTCCACTGGGTTTTCCCACAGTTCTTTCCAAAAGTTTAAGGTTTTTTCTTTACGTGGTAGAACAGTAGTTTGGACTTTATTTTCATCAAGTGACTGATAGAAGAGGTGCTGGTTTCTTCTGAACTGGACGTTTTCACGATATTGTTTTATTCATCCTTCATATCTTTCAATTTTCTTTGCTGTTGCTATTAGATGCTGTTTTAGGTTTTCCATGATTTCTGTTATTGTTGTTTCCTCCAGGTTATATTTTTTGTATAAACTATTTTTCAGCTTTTCATTCTTTAGTTTTCCTTCTTTCAAGTATTTCAATTTGCTGACATCTCCTTGTAGTTTTTTTGTTTTATTTTCAAGTCGAATTTTCCACTTTGGTGTTCCAGTGGGTTTCTTTTTTGGCATTTTATAACCCAATTCTGCAGTTATAATGGCGGCTGTACTGTACATTACAGTAGTTGGTTTGTTTCATACAGTGTGCTGGATGGGATAGAAGTTAAAATGTTGTTCACAGCATTTAGTAGATCTTTCACTCATTTGCTATGCACTTCATGGATGGCAGGCAGTCTTTTTCTTTCTGTGTTTTGTTTGATGTGGTTTTCAATCTTTTCTTTCAGCATTTTTGATAGATTACTTAGCTCTACACTTTTGAGTTGTTGCTCAGGGGAATCTTCATCCTGTGTGGTGGCTTCTTCTGCTGGTTGGTCAGTTTGTTGGTCAGTTTGTTCAGGTATTGGAACAATTTCTTCAGCCTGTTCTTCATCATTGCTTGTTGTTTTCTTTTTAGCCAACGTTCCTAGATGTTGAATTTCCACATCTGTAAAAACTTTATTACGGATGATGAAACGTCTTTGATCCATTAATCATTGTTCGGTTATGTCACTTTCCAGATGCTTTTCCTTCCACAGTTGCATCATTCTTTTTTGAAATCCCCTGGCTGTTGGTTCTACCTGGTAGTAGCATTGGATGATTTCTCGATTTTCTTCGGTTGTCCAGGTTTTGCGCTTTTATTCCAGTCGCTTTACAGTTGTATGCTCTGGTTCCCCAGCAGTAGCAACTGAGCCCTGTGGCCCATTTTTCAACAGATGACCAGGACCCATAGCATCTGACGTGGTCCTTGTTGACCTGGGCGATGACCGATCCGGTATGGATTTTTTTTATTTCTTCTCATCATTGGTGATGGGAGGTGCCTGGGTTGGTTCATGGTGGCTAAGCCACTACCAATTAGAAGACTGGTAATCCCTTAACCATAGGGACCGCATCCGATAGCTGTCCAGGCACAGCCACGGGATGATGATGATGATGATGATGATGATGATGATGATGATGATGATTATGTCTGAAAAAGTTGGAATCATTCACTAAAGTGCAGGAAAGTGGTGGATTCAGCCGAAGTCTGAAATGCATGGGAAGCATTTTCAAACCATGCACAACTCTGTTTATAATATCAACACAAAGCACTTATCTTTCATTGGTCATTAGAAAGTGATATGCTTTCATTTGTTGACATTCACAACTTGACTTTTTGCTCTTCTTCATCTTGTGATTGATAGGAATGCCTGGAAAGGATTAGAAATGATAAAGAAACAATTTCTTGTATTAGTTGTTATAGCTGATTCTAAACATCATGTCAAAATGCTTCAATTACTTAATTAACTTGTTCTCTTGAATTTCTCATCTTATTTATTTATTTATTTATTAATGGGATTTATATCCCGCCCTATCTCCTGAAGTACTCAGGGCGGCTAACAACAAAACATATAATAAGTACAGAAATTAAGATAAAAATAAAATTAAAATCATCTGTGCAATAAATTAAAATTAAAAATTAAAAATAAATTAAAAATTGTAAATATAATTAAAATGCCTGTCAATCCAGGTCAGCCTGGTGGAATAGGAGTGTTTTGAGGCCGCGGCGAAAGGATTGGAGATTTTGGGCCATCCAAAGCTCAGGGGGGAGCTGATTCCATAGGACTGGCGCTCCCACAGAGAAGGCCCTCCCCCTGGGGGTCGCCAGCCGACATTGCCTAGCTGACGGTACCCTGAGGAGGCCTTCTCTGTGTGAGCGTACTGGGCGATGGGAATTCATTCCCGGCAGCAGATGGTCCTGCAAGTATCCCGGGCCTAAGCCATGTAGGGCTTTAAAGGTAAGTACCAGCACCTTAAATCTCACCCAGAGGGCAACCAGTAGCCAATGCAGCTCACGCAGGAGGGGTGTAATATGGGAGTATTGGGGTGCTCCCATCACTACCCGTGCAGCTGCACTCTGCACCAGCTGAAGCCTCCGGGTGGTCTTCAAGGGCAGCCCCATGTAGAGAGCATTACAGTAGTCTATACGGGAGGTAACGAGTGCGTGGGTGACTGTACGTAGGGCATCTCGGTCCAGAAAGGGGCGCAATTGGTATATTAGGTGAATCTGGGCATATGCCCCCCTAGCCACGACTCCAATATGATCTTCAAAACTGAGTCGTGAATCTAGGAGGACGCCCAGATTGCGTGCTCTATCAATGGGAGGTAACATCTCTCCTCCTATAGTCAAAGATGGAACCTCTTGGACTAAACGAGATGACGGTATGTAGAGCCACTCTCTTGGCCGGGTTGAGTTGAAGCCTGTTCTTTCCCATCCAAATCTGTACCGCTTCCAGGCAACGGGACATCACATCGAGGGCATCACTGGGTTGGTTCGGGGTGGAGATGAATAGCTGGGTATCATCAGCATATTGATGATATTTCACCCCAAAGCCACGGATGATCTCTCCCAGCGGCTTCATATAGATGTTGAACAGGAGGGGCCTTCCACATCTTATTATGGATGTATTTTCCCAGTTCATCTCATCTCTGCACAGCCTTCAAGCTGGCCTTCTATTTCAACAAACAATTTACCTTAATAGGCAAGGGGATACAAAGAAGATGATATAATGAAAATTTAAAAATACCTCCCTGTTTTTCAGAGTAACCTGTCTTTTCAAAAAGAAGAAAAAGGATAGCCAATGCTCTGAGATCATTTTACTTTGAAAATAATACTTGGTACAGTAGTCTACATTTAATCTGCTTTTAATATTTCTGGGAGGTAGCAAAAAGGACAAACTGACAAGAAAACCCAAGTTATAAATGGAAGACTATTTGGACCCCTGTAATTTAGTGAATAACAACAACAACAACTTTATTGTCACTTCGAATGTACACCAATCAGCATACATCAAAATGAAATTTCATTGCATACAGCTCTCAAAGGGTCACTCCCTCCAATATATACTCCTTGTTCATGGCCAGCTCAAGTTTCAGAACATCCATTTTAGTCTCTAGGGAGCAAACGATAGCAAACAGGACAGATGGAAATGGAGCTCCATGTGGATTAGCCCCCAAATTAGAATAATGTGGAAATGATTACACAATAAAAGTCAAAAATAACCAAAAAAAGCTTCTTTCAACATGTAAAAAACCAAGAAAAAAGTTAAGGAAATTATTGGTCCATTAGTGGGTGAAAGTGGCAAGAAGGTGACAAGCAACAGGGAGAAAGCAGAACTGTTTAACTTGGTTTTTGCATCCATCTTTACACAAAGGGAAAAAAACAGTCCAACCTATCAAAACAGTACCATGAAAAACAGATTAGAAACACAAGTTAAGATTGGCAAGAAAATGGTAAGTGAGCACCTGTCCATCTTAGATGAGTTCAAATCACCAGGACCAGATGGATTACACCCCAAAGTTCTCAAGGAACTGGCAGATGTGATCTCAGAACCATTGAACTATATTTTTCAAAGATCCTGAAGCACTAGGGAACTACCAGAGGACTGGAAAAGAGCTGTTGTAGTTCCCATCTTCAAAAAAGGGGAAAAAATAGATCCAGGAAACTACAGACCTATCAGCCTGACCACAATACCTGGGAAGAGTCTGGAAAAGATAATCAAACAACGAATCAGAAAACACCTTGAGGCAAACAAAGTCATTACTAAAAGCCAACATGGGTTTGTCAAAAACAGATCATGCCAGACAAATCTTATTGCATTCTTTAACCAAGTGACAAAATTAGTGGACCAGAGGAATGCTGTGGATATAATTTACTTGGACTTCAGTAAGGCATTTGATAACGTAGATCACAACCACTACTTGATAAGATAGAAAAATGTGGGTTAGATAGCATCACCACCAGATGGATTCATCGCTGGCTGACCGGCTATACTCAGTATGTGGTCCTCAATGAAATTACATCTACAGGGAGGGAAATGTGTAGTGGGGTGCCCCAGGGTTCTGTTCTGGGCCCAGTGCTCTTCAACATCTTGATCAATGATTTGGATGAGGGGATAGATGGGGAACTCATCAAATTTGCAGACGACACCAAGCTGGCAGGAATAGCCAACACTCAGGAAGATAGGCTTAAGATACAGGAGGATCTGGAAAATTACAACACACATTCTATTCAAACAGTCAAAAATCCTGGTCCAAAATCGACATGATCTGGATGACATCTGTACTGAGGACAAATATGCAGGAAATTGAGATAGAACCAGGTACATGGGCAGATCACAACCCTTTAAAAGTGACGTGGAGAGGAATAGAAAAAAAATCAAGATGGACTTTGAACCAATCTATATTAAAAGAAAGATAATTTGTAAAACTAGCAAAAAAAGGAATAGAGTTTTTCTTCAAAGATAACAAAAAAGAAGATACAACATTACAAAAAGTATGGGATACAGCCAAACCTTACTTTAGAGGCATAGCTATAACATACATGGCAAAAAAACCCCACCAGAAAAGACAGCAATATATACTATTAAAAGAAAAATTTGAAAAACTAGAATCAGAACTGCAAATGAAACCTCAAAAGAAGATTCTGAAAAGAGAAATGGAAACAATAAAACGCAAATTAAATCTGTTGGATTCAGAAAAATTGGCACAGCAAATAAAAAGAGCAAAACAAAACTTTTTTGAAAATGCAAATAAACCAGAAAGGTTGCCTACAATTGAAAAATGAAGAAATAAAAAAGATAATTAAAGAATATTACAAGAAGCTGTATGACACAGAAGAAATTCCAAGAGAGAGAATGATCCAATATTTGGAAGAAAATAATCTTCCAAAAATTTCAGAAACCTATAAGATTATGTTAGAGGAAAAAAGAACAATGATGGAAATAACAGAGGCCATAAGAAGACAAAAAATGAGAAAACACCGGGGCCAGATGGACTACCAGTGGAATTATATAAAGCTTTACAAGATATACTAAGTGAACCACTGAAAGATGTTTGCAAAGAACTTTTGTTGGAGGCTAAACTCCCAAATACATGGATAGAAGCAAATATTACCTTAGTACCAAAAGAAGACTCAGATTTGACACAGATAATAAATTATAGACCAATGTTGTTACTAAATGTGGATTATAAAATTTTTACTTCAAGAATGGCAGAGAGACTGAAAAGATTCCTAACTGAATTTATACATTCAGACCAAAATGGTTTTTTGCCAAAGAGACAAATTAAAAATAATTTAAGAGCGATAATGGATTGGAATATTATGAATTACATCTAGGGAAACAACTGGCACTAACATTCCTAGATGCTCAAAAGGCATTTGATAATGTTTCCTGGCAATTTATGATTCAGCAATTAAAAATAATGGACTTTGGACAGAACTTTATAAACATGATAAAAACAATATACAATAAGCAAACATCGAAAGTGATTGTGAATGGAGACTATACTGAGAACTTTCATATAAGAAAAGGCACAAGACAAGGATGTCCATTTTCCCCATTTTTATTTATTTTCACTTTGGAAGTTCTAAATAGAAATATTAGGCAAGATATAGAAATTAAAGAACTAGAAATAAAAGGCGAAACATATAAATTACAAGCATTTGCTGATGATTTGGTATTTATTCTAGAAGAACCTTTGGAGATGATTCCTAAACTATTGGGAAAGATAGAACAATACGGAGAAATGACAGGACTGAAAATAAACAAGCCCCCCAAAGTAATAGTTAAAAATCTTACAGATAAGCAAAAACAACCAAATGTCAGAAAAAACAGAATTGCAAATACGGTAGTTAAAAAGGTCAAATATCTTGGAATATATTTAACAGCAAGATGTTCAATGATAAAAGAAGATACCGTATTTTCCGGCGTATAAGACGACTTTTGAACCCCTGAAAATCTTCTCAAAAGTTGAAGGGTCGTCTTATACGCCCAGTCGCCTTATACGCCGGAAAAAAAACACCTTCGGATCTTTTTTCTGCTGGGCGGCGGGATCGCTGGGTGAATGGAGGCAGGCGATGGCGACCCGTGGTTAAGCGGCTGACAGCGAACGGGTGATGGAAGGCAAACTCGTCAGCTTCTGGGGCGGCTACTGCAGCTGCTGCCGTTGCTCACTCAAGGACTGGCCGTGCTAGCGCCTCCAATGCTGGCTGACAGGTCCCTGATGAGAGGAGCGGGACTAGCCCGCGCCCGTCGTCTCGAGCAGCCGCTGCCCTGTTTCCCTCCCTGTTTCCCTGCTCCGCCTGCTCTGTGATTGGCCCAGCTTTGCTCCTTTCCCGCCAAAGGGGCGCCTCGCCTTATTGTCTCTGAGCTCTCTCGCCTGCTGCGCTGCTGCTCTCAGTTCCGCACTCCAAGCAAGCAATTCTTGTGGTCAGCGCGAGTCAGACGGTGCCTCGGCGGGAGCAAAGGCTCTCCCTTCCTACGGTCGAGCGGGGCGCCTCTGGGGACCGCCTGCCTGTCCTCTCGTTGGGGACCTGACAGCCAAGCATTGGAGGTGCTAGCACGGCCAGTCCTTGAGCGAGCAACGGCAGCAGCTGCAATAGCCGTCCCAGAAGCTGACGAGTTTGCCTTCCATCACCCGTTCGCCGTCGGCCGCTTAACCACGGGTCGCCATCGCCTGCCTCCATTCAGCCCAGGGCTCCAGCCGAGCGGGAGTCGTGTTTCTGCGAAGAGGCGGCAGCCGTGGCGGCGGCAAGGGACTTGAGAAACCCAGCGACAGGAAGTTTACCTCTTTTATTTTAGCAATATCGTGGCACTTATAAAAAAAGGGTACTAAAAGAGTTTTTAATATGCAGATTGTGTGCCAGGAAGTGAAATATTGAGTTATTTCTTTCGCTTCTGTGTACCATAAATATGCATAGAATCTGCATATCCTCCTACTGGGGCGAATTCTCAATGAAGCACATTAGAGCTACCGGTACTTTATAAAACTGGGATTCTTTACCTTTGCTATAAGGCAGGGTTCCTCAAAGTCTTCAGCTTATTGACTCCCAAACACTCCTGTGACACATTGCATAGCTCAGATCTCTTGGAGACAGGGAGGGCTGGGCCACCCAATCCAAGCAGATTTTGTATGCAGGAAATACATTGCTTGTTGTGATTGGCTGGTTGTTTTATACTGGGAATGGTGATTCTGAGGGAAGGTAGTCTTGTCTGGTGAGCAGATACATGTGGTGGTGAATACAGTACAGCACAGCACCAGTATCTGTACTTGTTCATACAACTGGCTAACAGTCAAGGCCCCATCATGGCTCCACCAGTAAGAAGAAAGAAATATGAAGCCAGTTTCAAACTTAAAGTTGTAAAGTTTGCCACAGAACATAATAACTGTGCTGCTGCAAGACAATATGGAGTAACAGAAAAGATGGTTCGGGACTGGAAAGCAAATGAAAAAACCTTAAAGAGTATGCCAAGGGGTAAGTGTGCATTAAGAAGAGGCACTCCACATTGGCCAGAACTTGAAAAACATGTAATAGACATGGTGAATGAGCATCGCCAAAGCGGTTATATAGTGACAAGAAATAAAATATGTTTGTTTGCACTTCAGTGGGCCAAATCTAACCCAGATCACAGCAAAGGATTTAAGGCCACTGTATCCTGGTGTACTAGATTCTTGGAAAGGCATAATCTGGTACTGAGGCAAAAGACAAAAATTTCACCAAAAAGTACCTGCAGATCTTGATGCCAAAGTAATTAGTTTCCATCGATACGTAATACAACAGCGCAAAAAACATGCCTATGCGTTAAGTAGTATCGGAAATATGGATGAAACCCCAATGAGTTTTGATATGGTTGGAAATAAAACTGTCCATCCAAAAGGTGAAAAAACAATTTTAATTAAAACAACAGGACATGAGAAGTCCAATTTTACAGTGGTACTAGCATGCACAGCTGATGGCGCCAGACTGAAACCAATGATTATTTTTAAAAGAAAAACAATGCCAAAACTCAAGTTCACTGTTGGTTGTTTTGTACATGTGAATGAAAAAGGCTGGATGGATGAAGAAGGGGTGAAGCTATGGCTTGATAATGTATGGAGCAGGCGACCAGGTGGACTTATTCAAAAACGTAGTCTACTGGTGTGGGATATGTTCAGGGCTCATTTAACTCCCAGCACCAAGCAAAGGCTGGCAAGAATGAACACAGATGCGGCAGTTATTCCTGCAGGGTTGACATCGTTGGTACAGCCACTGGATGTGTGCCTAAATAAGCCATTTAAAGATCGCATTCGAGAACAGTGGAATGAGTGGATGGTTAGCGGCGAAAAGTCATTCACAAAAGGAGGAAACATGCGTGCTCCACAGTTGGATGTTTTGTGCAAGTTTGTCATAAAAGCGTGGAATGATATTAATGCAGAAACAATAATCAAGTCTTTCAAGAAGTGTGGCATATCAAATTCATTAGATGGTATGGAGGAGGACTGCTTGTGGCAAGATGAAGAGGAAGCCGAAGCTGAGACCACACCATCTGATACGGAATTAGATCCATACGATGACTGCCTTACAAGTGTATCACAAGATGTCATTGATGTACTAATGAAATCAGATGATGAAGAGGAGGATTTTGAAGGCTTTTAAAGGGAAACTGTCACGCCAGCAAATCCTGTAAAAATAGCTTGGAGTTACGATGGGCGTTGCTGACTCGCCAGGGACTTGCCCGGCACTTGCTCTCTCTATATTGTTTGTTATCTTCCTCCTATCATCATCAGTTCCAGTTTGGTTGACAGCTTAGAAAACAAACAGCATGGCAGCTCCCATGGGTTTATTGTCTTTATCCTTCCTTTCAGCTTTAGAGTGAATTAGGAAAAGTTTAATCCACTTGCACTGTTTTATGTTTACATGTTTGATGACAAACAGCCTTATGTTTATAAGAGACAGTTTTCCTACTAAGCACCTGCATGTCATAAGCATTTGATAAAATTACCATATTAAAATCAAATCTGATTATTTTTTAATTTTTATTTGGTGTGCATTGGAAGAGGGGTAGTCTTATACAGTGAGTATAGCCCAAACCCTATAATTTAACAGGAAAAGTAGGGGGTCGTCTTATACGCCGGAAAATACGGTAATTATACAAAACTATTGAATCAAATAAGACTGGATTTGAAAAAATGGAAAAACTTGCAATTGTCAATATTAGGAAGAATTGCTACAGTGAAAATGAACATACTTACCAAAACACTTATTCTTATTCCAAACAATACCTATAAAACTTAAGTCTTCTTTGAAGACTTAAATTTATTAAACTTGAAATTTATTTAGCCAGGAAAGAAAGCTAGAATTAAGATGAAAATGTTACAAGATGCCAACGAAAATGGAGGTCTTAGTTTACCAGAGTGGATTTTATATTATTAAGCATCTGCATTAACATAGGAAAAAGAATGGATAAACTCCTAGAAATAAAAGGCTGTTATATCTGGAAGGGCATGATTTACAATTGGGTGGCATGCTTTTTTATGGTACGGGAAAAATAAAGTTCATAAATATTTCCAAAATCACTATATAAGAAATGCATTATTAACAACATGGGAAAAAATAAAATATAAAATATATTTGAAAATTCCAGGGTGGTTGTCAACAATGGAAGCATTTGTACACCCAAATTTAGTGAACTTTGTAAAAATCTGGACATATAGAGATATTCTAAACTCTGAAGGGAATTTAAAATCTAAACAAGAAATGGAAAATCAGGGTATCAATTTATCATGGTGGGCATATTTACAAATGCAAGCTAGATATGATAAAGATGTTAAATTGTATGGATTTTATAAGGAACAAACTGTGTTTGATAAGACATTGTTAACTTCTGGTGAGAAACTAATTAAGAAAATGTATAATTTTCTATTAACTTTGAAAATGGAAAATGAACAAGTTAAAGAAACAATGATGAGATGGGCAAATTTTTTTGGATACAATATAGAATTAGAAAAATGGCAAAATTTATGGGAAAGAAATTACAAACTGACAATGTCAACTTCCTACAAAGAAAATTTACATAAAATGTTTTATAGATGCCATTTGCCACCAGCAAGACTAGCAAAAATGTTCAAAAACATGTCAGATAGATGTTGGAAATGTAAACATAAGGCAGGCATTTATTGTCATGTTTGGTGGACTTGTGACAAAGTAAAGAGTTATTGGAAAAAAATACATGCCTGGCTAGAAAAGATGTTGGGAGAACATGTAGATTTTAAACCTGAACTTTTTTTTATTAGGTATAATGCAAGAAAAGACTAACAAACAAAGCATATATTTGATTTTCCATGTCACAACAGCAGCAAGAATTATATTTGTGCAATACTGGAAAAATGAAGGAATACCATCAGATGAAGAAATAATTAAAAAAATACTAGAATGCGCAGAGATGGATAGAATGACTATGAGACTTCTTCTTCTTCTTCTTCTTATTATTATTATTATTATTATTATTATTGTTGTTTTTGTTGTTGTTGTTGTTGTTGCTGCTGCTGCTGCTGTTGTTGTTGTTGTTATTATTATTATTACTATTATTATTATTATTATTATTATTATTATTATTATTATTATTATTATTATTATTATTATTATTAAAGTTCCTGTTCATGGATCACTGCCTTGTTGTGGCAAAGGGGCTTGCGTAATTCAATGAAGCTATGAGCTATGCCGTGCAGAACCACCCAAGACAGACAGGTCATAGCAGAGATTTCTGACAAAATGTGATGCACTGGAGAAGGAAATGGCAACCCACTCCAGTATCTCTGCCATGAAAACCCCATGGACAGTACCAAAAGAAAAAAAGATATGACGCTGGAAGATGAGCCCCTCAGGTCGGAAGGCGTCCAATATGCTACTGGGGAAGAGCAGAGGGCTAGTACTAGTAGCGCCAGAAAGAATGAAACGACTGGGCCAAAGCCGAAAGGACACTCAGCTGTGGATGTATCTGGTGGTGAAAGGGAAGTCCAATGCTGTAAAGATTTTTTCTCCATAGGAACCTGGAATGTAAGATCTATGAATCAAGGAAAGCTGGACATGGTCAAACAAGAGATGACAAGACTGAACATCGACATCTTAGGTATCAGCGAACTAAAATGGACAGGAAAGGGTGAATTTAATTCAGATGACCATCAGGTATACTACTGTGGGCAAGAATTCCTCAGAAGAAATGGAGTAGCCTTCATAGTCAATAAAAGAGTAGGAAAAGCAATACTGGGATACAATCCCCAAAATAACAGAATGATCTCAGTTCGAATCCAAGGCAAACCATTCAATATCACAGTAGTACAAGTCTATGCCCCAACCACAGGTGCTGAAGAGGATGAAATTGACTGGTTCTATGAAACCCTACAGCACCTTATAGAACTAACACCAAAAATGATGTCCTTATCATCATGGGGGATTGGAATGCTAAAGTAGGAAGCCAAAAGATAACTGGAATAACAAGCAAGTTCGGCCTTGGAGTACAAAATGAACTAGGGCACAGGCTGACAGAATTTTGTCAAGAGAATACAATGGTCATAGCAAACACTCTTTTTCAACAACCCAACAGACGGATATACACATGGACATCACCAGATGGTCAACACAGAAATCAGATTGACTATGTGCTCTGCAGCCAAAGATGGAGAAGCTCTATACAGTCCGTAAAAAAAAGACCAGGAGCTGACTGTGGCTCAGACCATGAGCTTCTCATTGTAAAATTTAGGGTTAAACTGAAGAAAGTAGGGAAAAGCACTAGGCCACTCAGGTATGAACTAAATCATATCCCTGATGAATATATAATAGAGGTGACCAATAGATTTTTAAGGAATTAGATCTGATAGACAGAGTGCCTGAAGAACTATGTACAGACGTTCGCAACATTGTACAAGAGGTAGCAGTTAAAACCATCCCAAAAAAAAGAAATGCAAGAAAGCAAAATGGCTGTCTGAGGAAGCTTTGCAAATAGCTGAAGATAGGAGGGAAGCGAAAGGCAAGGGAGAAAAAGAAAGATACACCCAATTGAATGCAGAATTCCAGAGAATAGCTAGAAGAGATAAGAATGCCTTCTTAAATGAACAGTGCAAAGAAATAGAAGAAAACAAAAGAATAGGGAGGACCAGATATCTCTTCAAGAAAATTGGAGAGATGAAGGGAACGTTTCATGCAAAAATGGGCATGATAAAGGACCAAAATGGCAGGGACATAACAGAGGCAGAAGAGATTAAGAAGAGGTGGCAAAATCACACAGAAGAACTATACAAGAATGAGCTTAACGTCCCTGGTAACCATGATGAGGTGGTCACTGACCTCAAGCCAGACATCCTAGAATGTGAAGTGAAGTGGGCCTTAGGAAAGCTGAGCAGCAACAAAGCTAGTGGAGGAGACAGTATTCCAGCTGAGCTATTCAAAATCTTAAAAGACAATGCAGTAAAAGTGCTACACTCAATTTGCCAGCAAATCTGGAAACCTCAATAGTGGCCACAGGATTGGAAAAGATCAGTTTACATTCCAATTCCAAAGAAAGGCAGTGCCAAAGAATGTTCAAACTATCGCACTATTGCACTCATTTCACATGCTAGTAAAGTTATGCTTAAAATCCTACAAGCTAGACTCCAGCAGTATGTGGATCGAGAACTACCAGAAGTAAAGGCAGGATTTCGAAGAGGCAGAGGAACTAGAGATCAAATTGCCAACATATGCTGGATCATGGAGAAAGCTAGGGAATTCCAGAAAAACATCTACTTCTGCTTCATTGATTATGCTAAAGCATTTAATTGTGTGGATCACAACAAACTGGCAAGTTCTTAAAGAGATGGGAGTACCAGACCATCTTATTTGTCTCTTGAGAAACCTATATGCAGGTTAAGAAGCAACAGTGAGAACTGGACACGGAACCACTGATTGGTTCAAAATTGGGAAAGGAGTCCGGCAAGGGTGTATACTGTCGCCCTGCCTATTTAACTTATATGCAGAGCACATCATGAGAAAGGCAGGGCTAGATGAATCAAAAGTTGGAATTAAGATTGCCGGAAGAAATATCAACAACCTAAGATATGCAGATGATACCACTCTAATGGCAGAAAGTGAAGAAGAAATAAAGAGCCTCTTGTTGCGGGTGAAGAAGGAGAGTGCAAAAGTAGGCTTAAAACTTAACATTAAGAAAACCAAGATCATGGCATCTACCCCTCTCAATTCCTGGCAAATAGATGGGGAAGAAATGGAGGTAGTGACAGATTTTATTTTCCTGGGCTCCAAGATCACCGCAGATGGGGACTGCAGCCAAGAAATTAAAAGATGCTTGCTCCTGGGGAGGAAAGCCATGGCAAATCTAGAGAGCACACTAAAAAGCAGAGACATCACCCTGCCAACAAAAGTGCATATAGTCAAGGCTATGGTCTTCCCAGTTGCAATGTATGGCTGTGAAAGTTAGACCATAAGAAAGGCTGAGCGCCAAAGAATTGAGGCCTTTGAACTATGGTGCTGGAGAAAACTCCTGCAAGTCCCTTGGACTGCAAGGCAATCAAACTGGTCATTCCTAGAGGAAATCAACCCTGACTGCTCTTTAGAAGGCCAGATCCTGAAGTTGAAACTCAAATACTTTGGCCACTAATGAGAAGGAAGGACTCACTGGAGAAGAGCCTAATGCTGGGAAAGATTGAGGGCAATAAAAGAAGGGGACGACAGCGAATGAGGTGGCTGGATGGAGTCACTGAAGCAGTAGGCGTGAGCTTAAATGGACTCCAGAAGATGGTAGAGGAGAGGAAGGCCTGGAGGAACGTTGTCCATGGGGTCGCGATGGGTCAGACATGACTTCGCAACTAACAACAAATTATAAATGTTCTGCTAGGCTTCTGCCTATCTATGTTTATTGGCTACTAGAGTTCTTACACTGTATATTGTAGATGACTTCTGTTTTTTTTCTGGGGCTATTGGATCTTTTGGTTTACTATCACGTTTTGCAGAGCTTTAAATGGTTTGTGTGCTACAATGTCATGTAGTTTTAATAAACTATTGTTTGCTTCTGAGATATTTTTGATGTATGGCAGTGTTAGAGAGAATAAAAAAACTGAAAAGGTAGCAAAAAGACCGACATACCTCCTCACCAGCAATCAACAACAAGATAAGAAGAGATTAACACCAGGATTAATACCAATCTAACAATCAAGCAGTAAATAATGAAGGAACTATCAACTCAGACAAACAATCAAACTGTAAATAATAGCCTAATCAAGGAACTATCAAGAAGAAAACAACTCTCTCACCACCATAAGGCAAGCCACTGTATACTGTATAAAGAGAGAGCAAACCCCATTCCTTTCTAGCACTGTATGTTATCTAGCTGTTATCTAGTTGAGTAATGAAATGTCTGCAAGAAAACAACCAAGCTCAGAGAGCACCAAGGACTGCACAATAAGTGTGTGCCAACACAGTCCCACATAAATATTTCTTAATGGTAGATGCATAGTTGTGTTTTAGCATCCAACTTCTTCTGTACATAAGATATCTTACTATGTAAGTACAAACTTCTAAAATATGTGCTTCTTTTAACCTTTAGTGAGATAGTAAATTTAACATGCAATCACAGAACCCAAATGTTTATATTTTAATATATTAAGAGGGATAATCAGAACAATATACTTGAAGTATGCGTTTTTAACATGGTGATGAGCTTCATGCATGCAAAATGTTATCTTCTACTGCATTATGCATACATCATAAAATTACTATAAATTGCTTCTGCATCAAATGGCCTTATAAACCAGTCTTAAGATGGAACACTTATTCTGCCAAGGTATTAGAAGAGAAATTCCAGAAATACTTATAATAATAATAAAATATTTATCACTTTCTAAAATAATTTTTGAGACCTGAGATTCATTTTCTAAATATTTTCTCATATGTACTTCCCAATGAAGAATCTGTTTTTTGTTGCCTGATGACCTTAACAGGATATTGGACCAAAATCTGTGTTTAGGATGCCATTAAGCAATGGAACTTAAGAGGCACTTATCCCATGCTCTGGCTTTCTTGAATAGTCCAGATTCTCTCCTTTGGATCCTTGGTGACATTATTTATAGGGCATTTACTAACACAGTATGAGAGACATCAAATATTTCTAATTATATCCAGCCATGTCAAATGACAATTATGTCTTTAGTCAAGTTTGCCAAACAATGCTTTACTGGAAAAGGTTAGCCAAAAATGCCTCCAGTGAAGAATGGTGGTGGGGAGGGCATGGAATGGCTCTTATGTTCATCCAACAGTATAAAAGCATTTCAAGGACCAAACCTGCCTTGTCCTTCTTAAGATAGTAGTAGGTAAGTGCTGGGTAGCTGTGGTAAGGTCCGAATGGGTGAAGCACCCATACATTCCATTCATACTGGTTTATTCTTATGCCTTGCTGTTAAAGAGAGAGGATTTACTTGGATCAGGGGGACCTCAAGTCCATTCATTCAGTTCTAATCGGTGGCTTGTAGCTGAAAGACTTAAAAAACAAAACGCAAATCGTCAGTAAGAAGAGACTGATCTTTTGTTTTGCAGCATTGGCCAGTGCTGAGCCTGAATTCCACCAGTCCTCTTCATTGGGAGGTAAGATGGTGTTTACACTCGCTCTTGAGCAACTGGGGATTCAATGATTTTGTTTTCTGAGTACTGAGCTGAGCAGACAGTTTTGAGGCTTCCTCATTAATGCCATGCAAGATGCCTTTTGTACAGATTTTGCTCAGGTAGTAAGGTCTGATCTTTTACTAGTGTTTGGTCTTGACATCTGTTAGAGAAGCTTTATGAGTGTTTCCTGCTCCACTAAGCAGTTGACAGGAGTCTGAAAACTGGCTTATTCTCACAAAAAGACGAAGTGTGGTAACTAAAAAAAAATACCAATAATGGAATCTCTTTGAATGTACATATTTGGCCAGTTGTCTCATGGATTTATAATGACCTTTTGCTTTTGACAGAGTCTTAAAAAATATAGCTGAAGTAATGTCCATTTTTGGTTTTGTTGTGTTTTGTTTCTTTACTTCAGATTGACTAAAATTTCTCAGCTGAATTTGTCGGTCTAGCTTTAAAGCTGCTTTATTTCACAGAAATGGAGAGTTTGAACCTAATCGTAGGCCTATGTTTTGCCAAGAGCCAGGGTGGTGATCAGGTATCCAACTGGTTCTTTTGGATCCACAGATGAGCACACCAGTAAACAAAAAGATTATCAGCTTTATTATTTAACTGTAGTAAGCAGATTTAAAAGCATGACATAAAAAGCAAACATATCAAGCAAGATGATATCTAAATCTCTTATAAGTCTCAGGAGCTCCTTAATGACAACAGTAGAGATATCCCCCCACCCCCTGGGCATCTAGTTTCCAAGGTGCCCAGTGCCAGGTTCTGTGTAGAAACTTCCAACATAATTTCATAACCCTTCCATGGACATAAGATTGTAAAACCTAGTCTTGACTAGGCACCATTGGAACAAATTGTCTGAAATTGGAACGAAAAGTCTAACATTTCACAGGTTTGCAAGTTATGTAAAGATCCCCATCCCTTCTCCTTTATTCAGCAAGCAAGAACAAAAACCGTGCTGGAGAGCTAAGAATGAGCTCTAAATTTCTAGACATATTTCTTAATATGAAGAAAAACAATAGGCCACTAAAACTCAAAATAACAATGGTCTTCTGCATTGCCAATACAGCCTAAGCATACAAGTCTTCCTATCAAGCAATAGAGGTTAGGATTTCTGCAACCTCAACTATAATGAACAAAAAATAGAGAAGCAGAGAAATGGAATTGAAATTTAGAGGCCAAAGGAGACACAAGTTTTAGGTTTCCATGGCTTATGCTTTAGCATAATGTGGGAACTTGGCTGTTTTTAGAAACTGGCTCCTGACAAAAACATCTCAAAGTTATCAATCACAAGGAAACCGTTTTCTCTTCATATCTTTAGCTAATGGAAAAAGGAGGATTTTTTTTATCCAAAGAAACAATGAGTGGATTAGATGCAAAATACACATACTGTAATGCAGTTTCCCTTAAAATTTAAAGGATGAGGTATAGTGATTACATAAGTGTCAGCTGGGAAGAACCTGATCATTAAAGAGCTGTCTTCACTGGCACTTAAGCCCAGCACAATCATGCCTAGACAACAAGAATTTCTCCCCTTGTCTCCATGACGCTTATGTTGAGTGAGACAGCTTTAAGTTGTCACTAAGAGTTCCATAGGGACATGGTGGCTCAGTGGGTTAGCACGCTGAGCTTGTCGATCAGAAGATCAGAGGTTTGGCGGGTCAAATCCCGAGTGCCGCGTAGCAGAGTGAGTGCCTGTTACTCGTCCCAGCTCCTGCCAACCTAGCAGTTCGAAAGGACGTAAAAAATGCAAGTAGAAAAATAGGGACCACTACAGTGGGAAGGTAACAGCGTTCCATGCACCTTTGGCATCTAGTCATGCCGACCACATGACCACAGAGACATCCTCGGACAAGCGCTGGCTCTTCGGCTTTGAAATGGAGATGAGCACCGGCCCCTAGAGTCGGAAACGACTAGCACGCATGTGCAGGGGAACCTTTACCTTTACCTTTAAGAGTTCCATATAAAAGTAGTATTTGAATCCTTATTCCAACACTGTCAAATTACAGCCTTAGGAATGAAGTCAGAGGAATTGGTTGTGGGGTGTGTATCATTAGAGATCTGTTTGGGGAGAGCTGGAAAGTGCAAGGAGAGTTTCCTTGAGTCATTAGTCAACTTCTGGAGCATCCATTACTTTCTCTGCGTTTACCCTTTTCATTAGCATTTGCTTTCATGAAATCTGTTCAGATCTTTTACTTTTCCCTATCAGCATACAGTTTCATCAACTTCTCCCCAGGCTTCAATGATGATAGAGAAAAGTGCAGACCATCACTATTTTTAATAAGGGGAAGAAGTATTTGTGCAAATTGGCTTTACAAGCATTGTATTCTGAAATATATAACCAGTTTGTCATTACAATCAGTGGTTGTGTTCATCCAATATACTGAACCACAAACTAAACAACCCCATTTTAATCAGTTTGGTAAATCCAGGCTGTTTAGTTACTAGAAGGTTGAACATGTTGTGGTAATTTAGAATTAGATTAATTTAATAAACTGTGGATAAATGTGCCAGTCAGACATGAACATTTTTCAATGAAATTGAATAAAAAAACAAACTTTTTTTCATAACGTGCCCTGATTCCCTAATTCTTGCAATAATTGCTTACTCACTTATTATATTTATATTTATATTTATTAAATTTTTATACCGCCCTTCTCCTGAAGGACTCAGGGCGGTGTACAGGGCAATAAATATTAAAAAAACAAAGTACAAAAGTTAAAGTTAGTAGATAAGAATTTCTTTTCATGGAAGTAAAGGACTTTTCTTCAAAAGATAGCAAAGTAGGAGATTGCATGCAATGGCACATTAAAGTTGTGATCTTCATATGAGTTGTTTCTTTTTTCACCAGTGCTCTCTGTTAAGCTGCAGTCATGTCATCTGACAGTGAGATGGCAGTTTTTGGGGTTGCTGCCTCCTTTCTCCGCAAGTCAGAGAAAGAGAGAATTGAAGATCAAAACAAGCCCTTTGATGCCAAGACATCCGTCTATGTAGTGGATCCTAAGGTTTCCTTTGTCAAAGGGACTGTCCAGAGCAAGGAAGCGGGGAAAGTCACAGTTAAGAAAGAAGGTGGAGACGTAAGTAGAAAAATATCTCACTAGGGAAAAGTAAGGCTTTGTTATCCTCATCCGCTATATGCTTTCAATTTGAACAAAAATATATTTTGTTTTCTTGTAGTCCGTGACTGTTAAAGATGACCAAATCTTTCCAATGAACCCGCCCAAATTTGACAAAATTGAGGACATGGCCATGATGACCCACCTCAATGAACCTGCTGTCCTGTATAACCTCAAAGAGCGCTATGCAGCCTGGATGATTTATGTAAGAAGAATCTGAACATTACCATTGAATTCAGAACCAAATATTTTATTCCCACAAGCAAACAACTACTAATCTGTCTTTTCTTTCCAGACCTATTCAGGTCTCTTCTGTGTCACTGTCAATCCCTACAAGTGGTTGCCAGTGTACAACCCAGAGGTGGTTAATGCATACAGGGGGAAAAAGCGACAAGAGGCCCCTCCTCACATCTTCTCCATTTCTGACAATGCGTATCAGTTCATGTTAACTGGTGAGCAGATAAGTAGCTAAGAATTTCTGAAAAAAAAATAAGGTAGGGAAAGAAAGGAAAAACATGGTTTCTAGAATTTCCACACTGAATCTTTAACCTTTCCAGAAAGTATAACAATGGCCAGTTGTTTGTGGTTACTCAGCTTCAGTGGAACCAAAATCCCCATAATTCCAGTTAGCCTTATGACAATATTTAGGACATTCTTCATTATTGTTACCAGACCTGCAGATTAGTTAATGGGGCATGCATTGCTCATGTTAACTTATGATTGATAGGTCTGTTTTTACTCCAGTTACTGTTTATGTATGCACGTGTGTGTGTTTTTCTTTGAGGCGTTTATATTTTCTTTTATTAATCACTATTAATCACCCAGATTCATGAATTTGAGATTGAAATAATAAATAAATAGATGAAATTAGTATGTTTATAATTTAGTATTGTACTGTATATACAGTATTAGGGTGTATACAGTATTGTATTGTACGTACAGTATTCTTTGAAAGGAAACAGTGTAAGTTACATAGGAACTGTATGAAAGACTATGAACTAAAACGTTGTGGCATGTGTGCTGGAAGCTTCACAGGACTGTCAGCAAACTAGCTGATTTTGTGCTGAAGATTGATAACAGAAATGAATGAGACAAAAATTCTAACTATTCTATTCATAACACAAAATTAACGCATACTTCTTTGTTTCTTTGCTTTCTAGATCGTGAGAATCAGTCAATCCTGATCACGTGAGTACACTTCCAATAATGATGTTTCTAGTCAGAAGAAGTTTCATAGAACAATATATTGGCTAACAGCATGGTCTTTTACTCTGTTTCAACAGTGGAGAATCTGGTGCTGGAAAGACTGTGAACACAAAACGTGTCATTCAGTACTTTGCAACAATTGCTGCAGCTAGTGACAAGAAGAAGGAAGAACCACAGCAAACTGGCAAGTTAAAGGTGAAGTATGACTTTGGGAGAAGATTATACTGTACATTCCTTTCTTGCAGTTTAATTATGTTTAAAAGATGACTTAATTAATGCTACTTTTACAGGGCACCCTTGAAGATCAAATCATCAGTGCCAATCCCTTGTTGGAAGCTTTTGGAAATGCCAAGACTGTGAGGAATGACAATTCATCTCGCTTTGTAAGTTACAGTTTCAAATATGTGTGAGAGTGTAATTCTTTTTGTGCCAGTGTTCTTAGCATCCCACTAAATATGACAATGAATTAGACACAACAGGTTGTGCTTGTGTTGTGGAGCTTTCTAGACGAGATGCAATGTTATTGCATTTTTTTCAGGCTAAGAATGCCTCACATCAAACCTATGCAGCAGCATCAAAATAACATAAGCAATGTTGTGTTATTGAACTGCAAGCTTCATCCCTTTGGGATGTGTCTATGAGATTACAATGCGTTTACAAAAGGGGAAGGCCTTCTGTCATGACAATGCAATGCTACTTCAGTCATTCTGTCCTTCCTTGCCTGCCCCCCCTGCCCCATCCCCATAGAGGCTGATGAAGAGGTCTATCTGTAAGCCAAGCCCCATTTGGAACATTGAAATCCAAGAATAGTTTAAGGAAGTTGAGCCCTCTTTTCCAGCTTAACATGTGACACTGGTCTTTGAAAAGCAAAGAAGGGTGCTGATTTCTGCTTGAGCTACCTCATTTTTCCTTGATTGCAATTACCATTTGCAATGTTTCCTATTCACATTCATCTCATCTCATTAAATAAAGAATAAGTCCTTCAAGAATTATCAACCATTACTATCATATCAACCTACTTTGTCTTTCTCCCATATAATAAACCTCAACTGTAGTCCCTACAGTTGACTACAGTTCAACCTCAACTTGCATAAAGGGGTTATTCAAAAGGCAACTGGACTTTCTTTCTTTCTTTCTCTCTTTCTTTCTTTCTTTCTTTCTTTCTTTCTTTCTTTCTTTCTTTCTTTCTTTCTTTCTTTCTTTCTTTCTTTTGCCTTTTGAACAACACCTTTGGGACAACCATGACTTGGATGACTGAGAATCTCCATAGACAAACTTCAACTGTTTTCCCCCCCTTTAATTCACTCACATTTTACACTTTTAATAAATTTTAATAATTATCATATCATGAATATTATTAAAATAAAGTTTCACATATGGCACATTAGAGCTTTTGTACAGTATTTTATAATGGTAAACTATTTCATTTTTTAAAATTAGGTTTAAAAAAAATACTTTTTTTTATTCCATACATTCCATAGCCAGAGACTGAAACTCCTGCTATTAAACAGAAAAATCTTTGCACCACCCTATTGTGCAGTTAAATAAATATATTGAACATGACTTGTAATTCAATACTATTTTCTCCACAGGGCAAATTCATCAGAATCCATTTTGGTGCCACTGGCAAACTGGCTTCTGCAGACATTGAGACATGTAAGGGGTTTTTCTTTGTGTGTTGATTTGACCGTTTCCTTTCTTCCTTAACTAATTCAACTTCATTGCTTCATCAGATCTGCTGGAGAAGTCCAGAGTTACCTTCCAGCTCAAGGCTGAAAGGAGCTACCATATCTTTTATCAGATCATGTCCAACAAGAGGCCAGAACTGATCGGTAAAGGGAACTATTCATTTGGAGGACTATTTCAACTATGAAACATTAAAATTGTGCTGAAGGTTTAAAATGAAATCATGTTTATGCTTATTTTTATGCAGAGATGCTTCTGATTACTACCAACCCATATGACTTTCATTTTGTCAGCCAGGGTGAGATCAGTGTTGCCAGCATTGATGATCAGGAAGAACTGATGGCAACTGATGTAAGTAATTTGCAGAATTGGGAATATAAAATAGTAATTTGACTAGACAAACAATAATATTTGGTATAAATGTTTGAGGGCATGTGGGACTTGGGCATATGATGAGTGGCGTAATGTTCCAAGGGGAACATTAGCAGAGACATCTAATTACAACTACTGTAATTGTCAAAATTATTTCAAGTGAGTTTGAACCCTCAACTTGGCTCAGTGCTGAGTTAGACCAAATCCTTTCTATTGATTGAATTAACAGGAAGCCATAGACATCCTGGGCTTCACAGCTGAGGAAAAGACAGCCATTTACAAGCTGACAGGAGCCGTCATGCACTACGGGAACATGAAGTTCAAACAGAAGCAGAGAGAGGAACAGGCTGAGCCAGACGGCACGGAAGGTATTTGAAAAAATTATGGCAAAATCATTTTAATAAATCAGAACAAATGAGGACATTCTTTTGCAGAAATACATCCCACACTTCCCTAGTATTTTCTAGAAGGACAGTCATACTGATCATTTGAAGTAGATAGCAGACCATAAAATATTGTGCTGTGACCTGTTTATTAGTATTTAAGAAGGAGGACGTCTTCATTATTTTTACCAATATTATTGTAAATACTCTTGTCACATTCTTCTTTTTCAAAAGTCACTTTTTGGGTAAATGAAGCTATAATTTTAGGGAATGAACATTTCCAACATGGGGCAAGTAGAACTCAGCCGACACTAACCAAAAGTCTCTTTCAAGCCTTTTCCAGTCTGATTTGTAATGTCCGCTACTTAACTATTACATACGGCATGAATACAGTGAGGTTTATAATAAAAAAAACCTCTAACCCTAAACTATTTGTTGTCTATGCTCAGTTGCTGACAAGGCTGCCTACCTCATGAACCTCAACTCAGCAGATCTTCTGAAAGCTCTGTGCTATCCCCGGGTCAAGGTCGGCAATGAATATGTCACCAAAGGCCAAACTGTCCAACAGGTAACGTTACTTTAAACCAACTCTCACAAACCCTGGCACCCTGGAAGATGAATGGATTTAGAATTATAATATTTGTAATATCAACATTCAAAATGTAATTAATAATGATAAATCTATTTTTCTTTCTTATCTGTATTCAATATACTAAGGCACCTGAATAATAGGATATCAAGAATTTAAGTTCCTTATTTAAATATAACTGATCTGAAATAATCTATTGTACTAAAACCGGGAAGATGGAAATCTATCTGGATAGATTTAAAAATATGTTAAATGATTGAGCTAGTTCTATATTAATATTTTATGGATATATTTTTAGTTTCTACAAAGCTTATTCATTTAATAATTACCCTGTGTATTTTTCCAGATTTTATTAGCATCGCTATATTTTTAGTTGTACTTCATCTTTCGTTCTTACACACACACACACACACACACACACACATGTATACATGTGTTTGTGTATGTATATGTGTGTGTGTGTGTGTGTACACACAGACATACATACACTGTATATAAGATTGGAATAATTATTAATTTAAAAATATCCCTATACATAGTGATATTTGCCACTGTCTTTTTATTCTAGGTCTACAATAATGTTGGTGCTCTGGGTAAGGCCGTCTATGAGAAGATGTTCTTGTGGATGGTCATTCGCATCAACCAACAGTTGGATACCAGACAAGCCCGACAATATTTCATTGGTGTGCTGGACATTGCTGGTTTTGAGATCTTTGATGTAAGGAAACAGGGAGAAAGATGTACATATAAACAGATAGGAGGAACAGTGTTTGGCTTTACTCAATCAAATTTATTTCATCTTAATTCCTCTTAACAAAACTCTCCTTTTCTTATAGTACAACAGCTTGGAGCAGCTCTGCATCAACTTCACCAATGAGAAATTGCAACAGTTTTTCAACCATCACATGTTTGTCCTGGAGCAAGAAGAGTACAAGAAAGAAGGAATTGAATGGGAGTTTATTGATTTTGGGATGGACCTGGCTGCCTGCATTGAACTCATTGAAAAGGTCCATTTTATAGTAGACATAACTGGTGCATACTTCAGATGGGATAAGAAATGCTTTAGGGTTCTCTCAAAAATAATTGATGAAAATCCCAACTGAAACTACATGCACCATCATATTGTTTTGTCCTGCCCATTACTGTCCTTGACTGCTCCCCTTCCTTTATTAGTATTTTTATAGAAAGTTTAGCTTTCAACTTTATCAGAAGGACAACCTGGGAAATTGTCCAAGAATAAATAGAATTCCAGCAGGATCCTAATCAATGTATAGTAACATGCTCAAAACAATTCTTGACATAAAAATAAAAGTATATATGGAATATATCATATAATAAGTATGAAATCATGTTAGATATTTATAGTTGCTTATTGAATGAAGTATGATTATTATTTAGAAGATGTAGTCTATTTTCCAATGAGAGAATGTCTCCATGTTTATATTTCATTTCTTTTCAACATCTCTGTTCTGATATTACTTGTGCGTATATACTTGGTGAAGAAGTATGTTATTCCAAAGTTCAATATTCTCTCCAAATGCTTCCTAAACAACCATGTCATTGTTCTTTCTAGCCAATGGGCATTTTTTCCATCCTGGAAGAAGAATGTATGTTCCCCAAGGCAACAGATACGTCCTTCAAGAACAAACTTTATGACCAGCATCTTGGCAAATCAAACAACTTCCAGAAACCCAAGCCTGCCAAAGGCAAGGCTGAGGCCCACTTTGCCTTGGTACACTATGCTGGCACTGTGGATTATAATATCAGTGGCTGGTTGGAGAAGAACAAGGATCCCTTGAATGACACCGTAGTGGGGCTCTACCAGAAATCCTCAATGAAGACATTAGCTTTGTTGTTTGCTGATCGCCCTGTGGAAGGTGAAAGCTATAATGAAAGATTTTTTTTCCTTGGATGAGAAAAAAAATGTTCAAAAAATGTAAGGTTTATTTATTTTTTCTGTTCATTTCATTTTTAGAGGGCAAGAAGGCTGCCAAGAAGAAGGGTTCTTCTTTCCAGACTGTCTCTGCACTTTTCAGGGTATGGTATAATGCAGGGGTGTCAAACTCAATTTCATTGAGGGCTGCATCAGCATTGCGGTTGCCCTCAGGGGGCCAGGTGGGCGTGGCCAGGGTGGGCGTGGCCTACTGGGTGGGCATGGCTAGAGTGCGTATGGCCTACTGGGTGGGCGTGGCCAGCTCTACATCGTTCGCATCAAGGGTGCCTATGGGGGCCCGGGCAGGAGTGGGACAGATCTGAGGGTCTCTGGCAGAAGGAGGGTCTCTGGGCCAGGGCCAAGGCAGAGGGGGCCGTTCCCTCACTGTTTCCAGGATGGCTTCGCGGGCCACATGAAACCACTTTGCGGGCCGGATCCGGCCCCCGGGCCTTGTGTTTGACATGTCTGGTATAATGCTTCAGTGGGATTCCTTTGTGAGGAAGGAAAAAAATATATTATGTAGTAATGATGAGACAACTCATTTGGGTATTTAAGAAAGATATTGAATTGGACTGAATTTGTAGAATTCCCAATTTAAAAGGCATCTTTGCATGCTGATGGATAATTCAGATATAAAGGAAGTGTATGGAATATTATTGGTTGGTAGAACAAAATCAGTGCTAAAAATAAAAATGACAGAAGTATGTTGATGCTATTTTGCTTAAACTATACATCTCTGTGGTGTGAATCCAAATATTTCTTTACATTTCAAACTCAAAGAAGCCATCAATGCACTTAGGCCATCAATATCCATCTAGACATATGTAGACAAGTCCCATTGTGGACATTTATATAATAAGAAAATAAGCTACTATTATGCTGGAACTGGACTTTGGTTCACTGCAAGCAAAAATGACAGCAACCCAAACTTCACATAATGCTTTAGCTGCATATATTAGGTCCTTGTGGAATTTGACTGTTATTCTTTATCTTATTTTTAATCCACCCAATGACTAGAATTTATTTGTAGAATAAATAGAATTTATCATTCCATTAGAGAGCTATATACCCCCTGCTTCTTTGGATACATGGTTTTCCTTTGCAGGAATACATTGATTCCTTTGGGAATTTTGTACAAAATTATTTCTTTTCTGGATCTATAGGAGAACTTAAACAAACTGATGAGCAATCTGAGATGTACTCACCCACACTTTGTACGTTGCATTATTCCCAATGAAACAAAAACACCCGGTAAGGAGCTGTGGTGGTGGGAAGGTATGACAGGTATTTTACAATGCTTGTCTCTGTATGGGGTCTGGTCCTAATTCTTTTTTTAATCATCTTTTTGAAAGGTGCTATGGATCATGAGCTTGTGCTACATCAGCTGAGGTGCAATGGTGTGCTGGAAGGCATCCGCATTTGCAGAAAGGGATTTCCCAGTAGGATCGTTTATGCTGATTTCAAACAGAGGTCAGCTTGACCTTCTTATAGGGTTCCTTACATATACATATATATATATATATATATATATATATATATATATATATATATATATATATATATATGTGTGTGTGTGTGTGTGTGTGTGTGTGTGTGTGTCTGTCTGTCTGTCTGTCTGTCTTTCTGTCTGTCTGTCTCTGTCTCTGTCTCTCTCCCTTCCTCTTCCTCTTCTTCCTCTCCCTGCCTCTCACTCTTCTATTTACTGTATCTCTCTCCCCCTACCTCTCCACCCTCCTCCTCCTCCTCCTCCTCCTCCTCCTCCTCCTCCTCTTCTTCTTCTTCTTCTTCTTCTTCTTCTTCTTCTTCTTCTTCTTCTTCTTCTTCTTCTTCTTCTTCTTCTTCTTCTTCTTCTTTCTTACTGTCTCTCTCTTTCTCCCTCCCTTCCTCTCCCTCCCTCTTCCTCTTCTTCCTCTCCCTCCCTCTCACTCTTCTATTTACTGTATCTCTCTCTCTCTGCCAATCTCCCATAGTAACTATGTGATAGAGTACTGCTATCCGAATTTAACATTCAAATAGATTCAAGATATTAGATTAGATTAATTGAAAACAGCCATCATATTGATAGGCAGAACAGAATGTTGGGAGGAGGATGTAGGGAAGTTTTGCTCATTTATCCCTTTTCAGATTTTTATTCCTTTGGACAGTTTCTCCTCCATTGAAAATAATGGGAAGGAAATTGTAAACCTCGGTTTAGGAGTGTAGGGCTTTAGGTCCTGCTGATTCAAAATATTCCCTCATTTGGCCAATCTGACCTGTTTATCATTCCATTAGAGAGCAAGAGTTCTGGTAAAGCATATACGTGGTATTTTCCTCCAAGGACAAATTAATCTTTTTCTACCTTTGGAGGAAAGATCCAGCCTGTCCCATGACACCTTGGAAACCCTCCTATGGCTTGTAAACTTACAGTAGTGTATTAAATATAAATGACTTTAGAGCTGAACTCTCTTCTTTCTCAGTGTAATGGTACAGTTTAAGAGAGTTTCCCCTTTCTCGACACCCAGACCTCCCCCCCCCAATTTCCCCCCCACACCAGTTTACTCAGTAGCTGTGGTTAAGAAAATGAAAAATGTTCAGGCTAGGGTTGCTATAGCTTCAGAAAGTGGAAAAAAAAGAGAGCAAACCTTCAACTGTTGAGACTTTTGTAATCTAATCTCTTTCTCATTACAATAAATCTAGTTAAAGAAACCTCTGTTAAGCCTGTTGCTTTTAGATATAATTGGTTATCAAAAGCTTGACAAGCCATATTTATTCTTCCCTTCACATTTCTAGACTGCTCAATTCCCAAATGATCTAGGCAGCTTCACAAACACACACACACACACACACACACAGAGAGAGAGAGAGAGAGAGAGAGAGAGAGAGAGAGAGAGAGAGAGAGAGAGAGAGAATCCAGCAAAGTAGTCCCATAGAAGAGACCACAAAACAATACAATTTACTTCTACTAACCTTTCATTAAAAGTAGACCTACCCAAACCACCTAAGCCCATATTGAGAGATGAATATTTTATAGCATTTCATATTTATGTTTTTTTATATTAATTTTCATATTATTATTTTTTTACTGAGGACAAATAATTGTAAAAAAAATCTACTATGCATTACCCAGGAAGATTTATAGGTGGTATTTTTTCTACCAGATACAAAGTTCTAAATGCAAGTGCCATTCCAGAGGGCCAGTTCATTGATAGCAAGAAAGCTTCTGAGAAACTTCTTGGATCCATTGATGTGGACCACACCCAGTATAAATTTGGTCATACCAAGGTACATATAAGTCTTTGTTCTAAATACTGTTTTGCATTTTGTAGTGCTTACATGATATTCTGTAATGTTTTCTCTTTTTTTCAGGTGTTCTTTAAGGCTGGTCTTTTGGGTCTCCTTGAAGAAATGAGAGATGATAAGTTGGCCCATCTGATAACACGCACACAAGCTATGTGCCGTGGTTTCTTATCAAGGGTAGAATATCATAAAATGTTAGAAAGGAGGTGAGAATCTCATAATTACTTAAATCAATTCTGTCAGAAGGCTTTGATTGGTGGATCTGTGTTTAATTTAGGTTTAAGTCATTTAAGGCAGGGGTCCCCAACCCCCAGTCCATGGACTGCTACTGGGCCGGGGCATGCCAACAACTGGCCACATGAACAAGCAAAGCCCCATCTGTGGGATTCAGGCAGCACAAAACCATCCTCCCTCCAGTCCGCAGAAAAACCTTTCTCCACAGAACCAGTCCCTGGTGCCCGAAAAGTTGGGGACCTCTGATTTAAGTAAGGCATACTTTTTAACTTTGTTGATAGGGAAGCAATCTTCACTCTTCAGTACAATATCCGCTCATTCATGAATGTCAAACATTGGCCATGGATGAAACTGTACTTCAAGATCAAACCTTTGCTGAAGAGCGCGGAGTCAGAGAAGGAAATGGCCAACATGAAGGAAGAGTTTGAGAAAACAAAGGAAGAGCTTGCGAAGTCAGAAGCTAAACGGAAGGAACTTGAAGAAAAAATGGTGTCTCTGATACAAGAGAAGAATGACTTGCAACTCCAAGTCCAAGCTGTAAGCATATAGAATGATATTAAATATTGTTATTTTATTGGCTATTCCAGTGCACCTTAGTAAGCAATCATTTAGAGATTGCAGGGGAAATCTTTGGGATTATTTAGAAATTCACCCATATATTAAATACCTTATTACATTATAACACTGTTTCATCAACACTATTTCAGTTAGAACAATTAATCAGTGGAACAACTTGCCTCCAGAAGGTGTGAATGCTTCAATACTGGAGGTTTTTAAGAAGAGATTGGACAGCCATTTGTCTGAAATGGTATAGGGTTTCCTGCCTGAGCAGGGTTGGACTAGATGACCTCCAAGGTCCCTTCCAACATTATTATTATTATTATTATTATTATTATTATTATTATTATTATTATTATTATTATTATTATTATTATTATTATATAAAGGTACATAGACTGTAATATAACAGGTAAACTATATTTGTTTTTATGTTCTATGAACTAATATTATCAATTTTATTAAGAAGTCAGTTGGAGTTAGGTGGCATCAAAAATCAAATAAATAAATAAAAAGTTTTGCATGACATTGATTTACCCAATATAAAGGCAATATTTATTTTTGAATATTGTTCCATTAGAGTAGGGAATTTGTATATATGTGGATATTTTAATTAGGAAACTTTTTTTTAAAATAACCTATACTTTCCTTCCATAGGAATCTGATGGCTTGGCGGATGCTGAGGAGAGATGTGACCAGCTAATCAAAACCAAAATCCAGCTGGAAGCTAAAATTAAGGAGCTGACTGAGCGGGCTGAAGATGAAGAAGAAATGAATGCTGAGTTGACAGCCAAGAAGAGGAAACTGGAGGACGAATGCTCAGAACTGAAGAAAGACATTGATGATCTTGAGCTGACACTGGCCAAGGTGGAAAAGGAGAAGCATGCTACAGAAAACAAGGTACTGGCCAAAAATATACCAAAATTAAATCACTACCTACTGTTGCCATTTCAGAATACATAGAGCATCTTAACCATGTCTGTTCAACTTCTAAAGGTGAAAAACCTGACCGAAGAGATGGCGGTCTTGGACGAGACCATTGCCAAACTGACCAAGGAGAAGAAAGCCCTGCAAGAGGCCCATCAACAGACCTTGGATGATCTGCAGGCAGAGGAGGACAAAGTGAACACTCTGACCAAAGCAAAGACCAAGCTGGAGCAGCAGGTGGATGACGTAAGTACCCTATCATCTCTGGAGAAGAATTGGACTGAGGTGGAGGTACTGCTGTGATGGGACAATCACTCCCGTCTCCTTGTGTTCAGCTTGAAGGGTCCCTGGAGCAAGAAAAGAAACTTCGCATGGACCTTGAAAGAGCTAAGAGGAAGCTAGAAGGGGATTTGAAGCTATCTCAGGAAACTACAATGGATTTGGAAAATGATAAGCAGCAGCTGGATGAAAAGCTGAAGAAGTAAGTAATAATGTATATTGTGATGGACCATAGTGTCAAGTGGAATTCTCTTAACATTTAATTTGGAGACTAATCCATTATATTTTGTTGTGATAAGGAAAGACTTTGAAATCAATCAGCTCCAGAGCAGGATTGAAGATGAGCAGATCCTGGGCGCTCAGCTTCAGAAGAAGATCAAGGAGCTGCAGGTTGGTCATGCAATGGTTCCTTCATGAATGGAGAATTAAGCTGTCTGGAAGCCAGTTTCAGGGTTCATGGTTGTCTCTCTTTTTCCAGGCTCGTATTGAGGAATTGGAAGAGGAGATTGAGGCAGAACGGGCATCTCGCGCCAAAGCAGAGAAACAGCGGGCTGATCTCTCCAGGGAACTTGAAGAGATCAGTGAGCGTCTGGAGGAAGCTGGTGGGGCAACTGTAGCTCAGATTGAGATGAACAAGAAACGTGAAGCAGAATTTCAGAAAATGCGCCGGGACCTTGAAGAGGCCACATTGCAGCATGAAGCCATGTCTGCTGCCCTCCGCAAGAAGCACGCAGACAGTGCAGCTGAACTTGGGGAACAAATTGATAACCTGCAGCGAGTGAAGCAGAAGCTGGAGAAGGAGAAGAGTGAACTGAAGATGGAGATTGATGATCTTGCAAGCAATATGGAATCTGTCTCTAAAGCTAAGGTATGCTGCAGTACATTAAAAAAATAAGTGGAAAGATATTGATTTTATACCAAGGTTTTTTTTGTTATATATTGAAGTTAAAATTGTGTTTCTTGCCAATATTTCATGGACACTTCAGAGTTAGTAAAATAAGAATGTTTGCAAACATTAGATCCTGACTCAAGAGTTCAATATTTATAACATACTTCTGGTGTGACAAATATTCTATTTAATAAATTACAATTCATTTTTCTCTCTCTATACCTGCAATGTGTAAAATGAATAATTTTTGCATATTTAGTGATCACACTTTCCTAATTCCCGATAATTTTTCTTATGCTATGCAAGATGTGCCATCTATTCCACCCTATTTCTCGAGGCTATTCTGTTTCCTTAAACACTTTAGGTGTCCTTACTAAATATCGTACATTGTAATATCTACAAGTGAAGATGAATGCTAGGTCCTGTGGAATCATTTAAAAGGTTTCCCCTTTTTCTTTTTCCATGTTGTTTAGGCCAATCTTGAAAAGATGTGCCGCACACTAGAAGATCAGCTAAGCGAACTTAAAACAAAGGACGAAGAGCATATGCGTACCATTAATGACATCAATGCTCAGAGGGCTCGCCTACAAACAGAAGCAGGTAAAATGATGAACTGTATTTGGGGGAAATGATTTTGAGGGGTTTTTTTTTTTGTCCCTAATGTGAAGAGTCTTGCTACACTGGATTACCCAAATTGATTTTTGAAATGAATTGAGCTGAATCCTGAAGCTTCCCCAGCTGAGAAAATGTTAATGCAACTTTTATTCCAAACTTTCATTCCTTGCTTCAGGTGAGCTCTCACGACAGGTGGAAGAAAAAGACTCTTTGATCTCCCAGCTCTCCAGAAGCAAGCAAGCTTTTACTCAACAAATTGAAGAACTGAAGCGACACCTTGAGGAAGAGATAAAGGTACAGAAGCTGAATTATGCATATCTTTTATTGTCTTTCATGCTACCAGGGGTGCTTCAGAAGCTTTCCTAATACAACACTTGCCTTTGCTTGTGTATTCATTGAACTTTGATATGTTCCTTTCTCTCTGCTCTCATTTCTCGTGAGGTCTTACCCTGGAAGATGATTCTCAATTATGTCTGTTCACTTGGCAATTTGCAGAATCTCTAATATTTGGTTAACTCTACAGGCCAAGAATGCCCTGGCTCACGGCTTGCAATCTGCTCGACATGACTGTGACCTCCTTCGAGAGCAGTATGAAGAAGAACAGGAAGCCAAGGCAGAACTACAACGTTCCCTGTCCAAGGCAAATAGTGAGGTTGCCACTTGGAGGACAAAATATGAGACTGATGCCATTCAGCGGACTGAGGAACTGGAGGAGGCTAAGTATGTTCAATAAAAGGATTACACCTTTCTAATCAATTTGCAGTATGAGTAGGATTAGATGAGTGGCTTTTCAGAGAGAGGTATTTACAATAATAAAGAGAGAAATGGTTTATTAATCAAACATTGTTCACGGAACCGCATTTCATCGTGTGACTTGGGATGAGTGTCTAAAATAATATTGTGTATTTAAATTAACATCATGAGATTTTGCAGTCCTATTTATCCTAAAGTTTCCTAAAGCCAATTTTCTTGAAGATGAAGCAGAATTACTGAAAGGAAATGATTCACTAGACAGATTATTCAGCCAAATCAAATATTTACTATTATGGAGCATTGGGTTTATGTTTTTTTCAGGAAAAAGCTTGCTCAGCGTCTGCAGGAAGCTGAGGAACATGTAGAAGCTGTGAATTCCAAATGTGCTTCCCTGGAGAAGACCAAGCAGAGGTTGCTGAATGAAGTGGAGGACCTGATGATTGATGTGGAAAGGTCCAATGCAGCTTGTGCAGCTCTAGATAAGAAGCAGAAGAACTTTGATAAGGTAATTTGAGCTGCTATTATAATTTCTGTTGTTTTAAAAGTGGAATGCACTGCACACAAGCTTTAATTTAGTTAACTTATTTCTTGCTGTTTTTGTTTTTGTTTTTTAGATTCTGGCAGACTGGAAACAAAAATACGAGGAGACACAGTCTGAACTGGAAGCTTCCCAGAAGGAATCTCGGTCTCTGAGCACAGAGCTCTTCAAGATGAAGAATGCATATGAAGAATCCTTGGATCAGCTGGAAACCCTGAAGCGTGAAAACAAAAACTTGCAACGTAAGTCCATACTCATATATGTGTTCACTCAAGCCTAATCATGGTTTTATAGTAGGAAGTTTCTACTTCACTTCCATTTAGTCCTATTTACTTTGATGAAAGATGGGGAAGCTATATTCCTCCAGGTATTACTGAACTGCAACTTCCTGCTCCACCAGCCAAGATAAGCAATGGTGAGGGATGCTGTTCAACATCATGTGGATAATAATAGCTTCCTCATGGTTGTCATAGGCTCTCTGATATCTTCAATCCATCAAATGTAAGGTATTAAAATGAACAGTAGAACTTGTATTAGTGTTAAAAGCTGGATAACATTTTGTATTCTGTTCTTTACCAAAACAGCAAGATTTCTCTTTGATGTCCCACTTTTTCACTTTGTATTTTGTGTCAAACTAATAGAGGAGATTTGTGATCTCACGGAGCAAGTTGCTGAAGGCGGAAAAATTATTCATGAGTTGGAGAAAGTGAAGAAGCAGATTGAGCAAGAGAAAGGAGATATCCAGAGTGCTCTAGAAGAAGCTGAGGTAATTATGTAATTATTTTACAGGATAAATAAAAAACAAAAACAAAAATGTACCCAAGGCAGTGAAGTAAATGTTTTCATTAGTAGGATATTCCTACTTAATAGCCTTTCAGATGATAGTGCCATAACCTTTGCTTTATTGTCTTTTTACTTTTAAGGCCTCACTGGAACACGAAGAGGGCAAACTCCTGCGCATCCAACTTGAGCTCAATCAGGTGAAATCTGACATTGACAGAAGAATTGCAGAGAAGGATGAAGAAATTGATCAGTTGAAGAGGAATCATGTGAGAGTGGTGGAGTCTATGCAGAGCACGCTGGATGCTGAGATTAGGAGCAGGAATGATGCCCTGCGGCTTAAGAAGAAGATGGAGGGAGATCTGAATGAAATGGAGATCCAGCTCAACCATGCCAACCGTCAAGCTGCTGAAACACTAAAGAACCTCAGGAGCACACAAGGACTGCTCAAGGTACATATTTACTTCTATATTCAAGAAACAGCTGATATTTTTATTGTATCACAGCTATTTTCAAAGACAAATATTGCAATATCCTGTTTTAGGACACTCAAATACATTTGGATGATGCTTTGAGAAGCCAGGATGATCTGAAGGAGCAAGTGGCCATGATTGAGCGCAGAGCAAACCTGATGCAGGCTGAGATTGAGGAGCTCCGGGCAGCTCTGGAACAGACAGAGAGGGCCAGAAAAGTGGCTGAACAGGAGCTTCTGGATGCCAGTGAACGTGTGCAGCTCCTCCACACACAGGTAGATAAGTTTTTAGCTTGAGGATAGTTTTTTCTAATGCAAGAGCCTTGTTCCTAATGGGTAGACTTTTATTGTTCATTTTAGTTCCAGAGCCCTTAGTTCCCTGAGCAAAAGTGGAAATATTTTTGTGTTTTTCTAACAGTTTTGGGACAATTATGATAAATCTCAAATGGCTAGGTAGTGTTTGTTTAGGAACTTATCCTAAGTGAAAAGTTTTAATGCAAAAGGAAAAAAGCCAATATATAATCAGAAAACAAATCCTAATGCTTATTTACTTCCTGGAAACTATATAGAGTTCCTGTGAAATTAGAGCTAAGCTCTACTCCTCTTTATAGTTGCCTCTATTCTGCAACAATTATTCTCAAACCAACAGTTATTTATCTTTCTTCCCTTCCTGAAGTGGACAGGGAATTTCAGTTCTTCAGTGGCAACCATTTAGTCTCTCTGTCTGCATGTATGCATACTTGTGGCTTCTGTCTTTTCTGAAATATGATTGACCACATTATTTTTAAACAGAACACCAGCCTGATCAATACCAAGAAGAAGCTGGAAACAGATATTGCCCAGATTCAGAGTGAAATGGAGGAGACTATTCAGGAGGCACGCAATGCTGAAGAAAAGGCCAAGAAAGCCATTACTGATGTGAGTACAGTGAGTTTTCACTGAAAAAGTTAACCAGTTTACAGCAAGCATTCTTTATTCTGAACTGCTTAGCTCATTTATTACTAGGCAGCCATGATGGCGGAAGAACTGAAGAAGGAACAAGACACCAGTGCCCATCTCGAAAGGATGAAGAAGAACCTGGACCAGACTGTGAAGGATCTGCAACACCGTCTTGATGAGGCAGAGCAACTAGCCCTGAAAGGAGGGAAAAAACAGATCCAGAAATTGGAAGCTAGGGTTTGTATGATTCATATAAGAGCAACTGCCATGCATATATTTGATTTACTTTCTCTCTGTGTTGTATTAGCTGAAAATTCAGATAAAGATCGAAGAGCAACGATATGCTCTTCAATCACATAGTCTCCCTAGCATAAAGCTGCCCTACATATCCCAAGGTTTGCTCCACGTTATTTAATCATGTTTAATTTTGTTCACATTTTAATTTCTTCACCCTCTCCTTTTTCAGAAATTACTGTGAGAAGTTCTGTGTTCACTTCCATTTGTTCTTTCAATATCCTAGAAAGTCATTTATCTGCCCTAGAGAATTCAGTCAAATCAGCCTGTTTTTCTTTTATGCCCTCCTTTAAGTTCTCTCTTACCTTCTCCTTGTCTGGTTTATGGACAACTGTTCCCTTTTTTCCCCAGTGGCATAATGGTGACCATCCATTTTCCTTTCTCTTACAACAAATCACTCTTTGGGTTTCCTTTTGGATTCTAATATACACAAATAACTTTTTAAAGTTCTTTTTAAATATTTCTTGCTGGCCAGCCTTTGCTTCTGCTGAGCTTCAGTCTTTCTGCCACAGTTTCTTTAGACTACTTATGTCAGGGGTGTCAAACTCACAATGTCACATGACAAGTCATGACGTATCACGATTTTTTTTCCATTGCCAGCAATGGGGTTGGCACAGTGCCTGGCTGAGGAATTCTAGGAGATGAAGTCCATGAGTCATAAAAGAGCCAAGTTTGAAGACCCCTGCTGTAGACATTTCATTTCCCAACTAGATAACATCATCAGTATGAATAAATGTGCGGTAAATGTATTTTCACCATGTTATAGTTCTTTGTATGTATCCATGCTGGATTCATGCTATTTTCCCCCCTTCTTGTGTGGATTATTATGCTTGTGCCTTCTGGACACTTTTATGGACACAGCATTCATCTAATCCTTATAGCCAAGTTTCCACATGCATTTTCACAATTTAGTGGGCAACTCTACTGCTAGGATTATATGTTTTAATTTTATTTTTAATGTCAGATTCGTGAGCTGGAGTCTGAGTTTGAGAATGAACAGAAGCGCAGTGCAGAGGCTATCAAAGGTGTACGGAAATATGAGAGAAGAGTAAAGGAACTAACTTATCAGGTGAGAATGGAAGCTGTTATTTATTTCAAACTCTTTTAGAACAATGAAAGAAGGAGTAAATAATTTGCACGCTTACTCTCTCTATTCTTTATATCCTTTTTTAAAAAAATAGTCTGAAGAAGACCGGAAGAATGTTCTGAGGCTTCAGGATCTGGTAGATAAACTACAGCTTAAAGTGAAAGCATACAAGAGACAATCTGAAGAGGCGGTAAGTACACAGAAGAACCTAATCCAAAACATTCTCCCTGCACCATTAAAACATGCTATGCATGGCACATAAAATAATGATGGTTAGTATTGAAAAAGTCACATTTTCTATTGCTTGCGAATATAAAATTTTATTTATATGAAATCTTGTAAAGTGTCATCTTATTCTTATGCACTTCAGATGAATGAAGACCTTTGTGGTATTAATGTTAATCTTTTTAACCTCATGAGATTCTTCATATGCTTCTAGTTTGAGATTTCAGATTAATGTTATGCCCTTAAAAAGGTTCTCAGAAGAATTATTATGTAATTATATTACCGGGGATTAAATTTGAATAATTGTATGCTTTTCTAGGAGGAACAATCGAACACGAACCTTTCCAAGTTCCGCAAGATTCAGCACGAGCTGGAAGAAGCTGAGGAACGGGCTGACATTGCTGAGTCCCAGGTGAACAAACTCAGGGTGAAGAGCCGAGAAGTGCATAAGAAGGTGATTGTAAGCGAAGAATAAACTCACCTAAAAAAGGCAAAGTGAACTGAGAGAAGCGCAAAATGTGAAGCTCTTTGTCACTCCCTGTAATTACTGTTTATCTTTCTTTAATATCTAGAAAATAAAGATGGTAGAGAACTTTGCATACTAAAAATAGTTGTGGCTTTTCTTTCATTCTACTTAATGCTATAAACTGGAGGTGTTTTATACACGTCTGTTTTCTATCTGGTATGAAGTATATATTTAAATGAGCTTTATTAATATCTAACTCTTTTCTATATAGAAATATATTATCTATCTAACATCCAAAATATAATTTCCATAATGATTATAATAATTTCCATAAAATTGGATTTCCCTTGGTAATGGAATTAGCTTGATAGTAGAATTAAATGGGTTGCAGAATATAGACACTTTAGCTGTGCTCAGAAAAGCTACGTAGGATTGGAGCTTGTTTAGAGGCAGAGTGCCAGGAAAGGTAGACTAGGAAGTAAAAAAAGGAAAACTGTAGAAGAAGCAGTGGCTTATTAATAACACGTTATTAAGAAAACTACATGGAAGCATTGAACTTAACTTAGGGAAGCTTTGACCTTTCTATTTTGCAGTCTAAGGTTCACAGATTTTAATGGAAAGGCAATTTATATTTTTTTAAATGAAATGGGTAAAATATTGTTAGTTTCAATAGGCATAAAGAAAACATATTTCTATTCTTTATACTAAATCCAATGAAAACACATTAAGAAGTAAGGATGTTTCCATATAGGACTTTCATTACTCAGCCACATTTTTTTAAAATTGTATGAAGCATCCAGGTAATCCAATTTTTCATTTTTCCTTTGTTTTTACACAATAGAAAATGTAGTATGTTTCTTCTTCATAGTTATACAATGTACAGCCAACATATATTCCTAACCAAATACCTTTTAGTACTATCCTGATACATAGTCATACAGCTAACTAGAATAGAATAGAGCTGGAAGGGATCTTGGAGGTCTTCTAGTCCAGCCCTCTGCTCAAGAAGGAGAACCTATACCATCTCAGACAGGTGATTGTCTAGTTTTAAAGGAATTAGCTATATGATAAAACTAGTATAAAATATACATACAATGGAAATAATACACACACTGATTATGAATTAAAATGAAAATAGCATGGGGAAATAAGAATAAATTTTGTATTCGTTAGGGGAATATTATAAATGAACAAACTAAGCTCTGTTATACAAACAATATTGGTCTTTTCCCAAATTGATGATTAGATCTCGGAAAACTGTAATTTGAATAGTGATTTAATAGACAACCAAACAGAATGTAGATTGTGATGGCCTGCTGTTACAAAAGTATATATGGTTCTAATAAGAAAATAAATTTTAGCAATTGGGAAAACAATTTGGATTGTACCACTAAAAGATCCAACGCACACAAAAGAGGGCAGAAAAATACATAATTGTGAAGTCACATATGGAATCAGCCTGTGTAAATGATATTTTTGGTGTCAGTCTTACAACAAATGTAATTCTGCAAGTCAGAGGTCTCCAAACTTGGCAATTTGAAGACTTATGAACTCAAAATGGCTGGCTGAGGAATTCTGGGAATTGAAGTCCTAAAGTTGCCAAGTTTGGAGATCCCTGATGTAAGTGATATTACTTTAGCCTGGATTATTTTTTGCATTGTTTATCCAGTTCTTAATCTGAAAAAGTCTCTAAATTTGAATCAAAATTAGCTAAGCACAAATGAAAATTACATTAAATATTAACTGCATGTAGACTTAAAAAGTATGCAGTTAGTCAATAACTTGTTCCATCTCTCTCTCACACACACCTATGATTTGTTACCAGTTATAAGTAGATTTTTCCAGTTTTGAAATTTTTTAATGAATTTTTAGCCTCCCAGGAATAAATAATAACTGATTAAGCAGAAAATGGAAAAGTGCTTTAAACTCTAACCAATAATTTCCTCTCCTCGTGAAGCATATCAGGGATAAATAATGTATAATTTTATATTTGGCTGTGTTAAGGATCAAGGAAGAGGAAGATGAAATTCTCACATTGCATACCTATTCAATGGCCAAAACATCTTTTAGAGTAGGGGTTTCCAACCAGGGGTGCTTGCATCCCCCATGGGAGCAAGACAATATTCCAAGGGGGGGGGGGAAAGAAAACTTGGGTTTTCAAAATTATATGCATAATTTGTTGCTGTTATTTTGAAGTTTTGTAAGGGGTGTGAGAATATATCAGAAACGCTGTAGGTTGGGAACCACTCAGTATCTTAGAGAAACAATAAAGGCAGCACATAACACACTACACTTCCAGGCCACAAATCAAAAACAACACATGGAGATTTTTCCAAGTTTAAGTTTATTGAATTTATATACCGCCCTTTTCCCGTAGGACTCAGTAGAACTCAAGTAGAGTTCTTTTATTATTTCACAGCAGTAGACAAAATCTTGCCAAACTGAGCACTCTACTATCTACATCTATCATGTATTCTACCATATACTTCAGGAATTATTAGGGAGGGGTTGTCTTCATCCTCTTTCTCTGACATTTGGACTGAGTTGCCTTTTACTCCTCTGGAATGTGCCCCCTCCCTCCAGAGAATCTGCCTCCTTACTACATTCCATTGCCTAAACAAATGAAAAGGAAGGAATACTGCAAGCAGCCCCCATTCCTACAGTAACATCACAACATTGAAGGAGAGCGAACAAGCAATGCCTAAGTAAAGGTGGGGAGAATTTGCAAAAGGAATGGCATAGATCCTGGAAGGAGAAGAGGAAATAAATTAGCCTGATGCAGAGCTTCCCAAAAATTGCTCCCAAGGAAGGACACGTTAAAGGGAAGTTTGAATTTGCTACTCAGGACTTGGCAAACCACATTGACTCCTACGAGAGCCTCAAGCTCCTTATATTTTATTTTTCCATCATCATCATATCTCTTTCTCAATAACCTTTGGCTTGCTATTGCAAGGCACAAGAATCTCTTCCCGACCCCTTCTCTTGCACGCTCTTACAGAACACATGCTCTTTATATCTCAAATTCTAAGCATGGTCCAAAGGGTTTGTGAATACTGTCTTGGTAATCATAGAAGGCATGCCAAGAGCCCAAAGTCTCCTATTCCTTACTCGTCATCATGACTATTTATCAGAGGTTGTCTGAAAATAGTAGACAGGTTTTCCTATTCCAACAAAAAATGATTTATTCTACAGTAGGTTTTGGACATAATCAAAATCAGATTAGAATAAAATATTTGACAATTATAGTATTTATGTTCCTCTGGCAGTAGCACAGAAGCCAGTTATTCTTTCCCTTTTGCAAAGGTATCAGTGAAAATGTCTTCCGAAAAAAAAGTCACTTAAATATTATTGAAGCTGTTTAAATGTTACAAAAGTCATTTAAATCACTTTTTAAAAAGTGATTTTCAGTAGGGGGGGATGATCAGTAGCAGTTTTATGTTAAGATGCTTTTGTTGAAAATGTTACAAGTTAATGACTTCCATCAAATATATTTAGAAATGATACAGGCACTTGCAGGAATGCAGTGGCTGAACTCTAAATATATCCAGGGATAATATGAGTAAGAATTATGTTTGCAGTCAACTTTGCCAAAACAATACTTGGCCAGAAATATTTGACCTGTGGCAGAGGAGGTGCTAGGACCAAGCGGATATTATAAAAGAGTTTCTGGGACCTGCCTTATCTTTGATCTGCCTGAGCTTTGCCTACAGCTTCAAGGTAAGTCATGTGAAGAATGAACTTAGAGTTGGAGGGAAGGATCATAGGTTGGCCTGGGATTCTACACATCCCAGGACCATCTTGCCACCTCTGGAACTAACTTCTCTGAGCAGATTCAAACCTGTTCTTGAATGTGTCTGTACATTTTCCATTCTTTATATCAACATATTCTTGGAACTTTGGAAATCTTGGATTACAAAGAGAAACATCATCATCATCATCATCATCATCATTTTTTTTTAAATTGTTTATGTAGTTCTGGCCAGCCTCAAGGCTGCATGTAACTTCTTGCAGAAGGTGAGGTAAGGCATAAGAGTACTAGTTCCCATAATACTGTACAGATAGTATCATAATTCTCATCATATGGATAATTTAATGATTCCCATAATGTAGATAAAACTGCACTTGAAAATGTAATCAATGTGTAACATCTAACACATGGTAAATATGAACTATTTAAAAATGGAGATTTTATTTATTTTTATTTATTTATTAAAATTGTTTGCCACCCATCTCGCCACAAGAGCCTAGCAAGAATTAAAAGAACGTAAGCAAAACATTTTAAAAATAAAAAAATATATAAGCATTAAATATAAATGAATCCTCAAACCCATTCAGAAATTCATAATTTAAAAAATTAAAATGTAAAAACTACAAGACGACGGAACACTGGATTTTATTTCAGAACTTATCAGCAAGGCACGAATCTTGGGCTGGATCTCTGTGATCCCCTAATGAAGATGTTTCATTTTGCTGGCCATGAAGATCATGGTTTCTTAGTTACAATCTTTTGGGAGATGCTTTACTTTCAGATCCAGTGTATGCATCACAAAGCAGGCTTCTGTACTGTCACTTTCAAATTTCTGATAAGAGACTGGAATATTTCTAATGCCGAGGATAAAATGGACAGTATTTAATTTCATAGACATAAAATGCTCATGAACTTTTCTTTTTCAAAACAGTAGAATAAAAATATAATGGCATATATGCCTACTTCAAAAGAAAGACATCCTGTAGGCAGGAGATATAGACAGTTTCTGTTGCTGATAAAAATAAAAATAAATCACAGTTCCTTCATCAGAATACCCATTCCCCTGTTGGGATAAGTAATAATTATAATATACATTATAAAAAAGTAATTGCATATTTTACATGTATGATAATTTTTTTTAGTTGTTCTGCATACATAAATCACATTTTTTCATCCACTTATATACTCCACTCCTTTTCCACTTCACTCTTTTATCTTTATTTTTTTTTTGTAAAATATGTGCTGAGTTCTCAGCAGAGTCCTGCTTTGTTTCCTATACTTAACCAAAGTAATTGATTACAGATTACAATATAGAGATAGGATGCTGTTCTGCTGTATGTTGAATTATTTTTCTTTCAGAGGGTAGATGTTCAGCTCTCACTCCTTCCATTCTCTTTCTTCTCTGCCCTCCCTCTCCCCCTCCCTCCGCCCTCCCCCTTCCCTCAGGCTATATCTAGTCTGAGGTCCTACACCTGTCCATTTGTCTATTCATCCATAGTTTATATTTTTTAATTTCTTCTTTTGGACATCATGAGTAAAAAGTTGAAGATAATAATGATGACAGTGGAAGGACTCAGACCACATGCTGATTTATTAACGTCTACAAGTTCCTCACTGAGCTGAAATGGCATGTCTTCTACTTCTTGGGTCAATGTTTCTTCTTCTACAAAACACAGGTTTTCTTGCAGGGGATGTTGTTTCCATCAAAGGAAGGCAGTCTAGAAGGGTCTTGTAGCCATAACTAGTTGCTAAGTCCACAAGGTGGAAGTTTGCAAATATTTATATATATATATATGTGTGTGTGTTTTCTGAGGTTTTCGCGGGTGTTTGTATGTGGATCTTTGGTCATTCGGGTTTTTCCCCGCGTAGAGTTGAAGGCCCTACACCTTCAACTCTACACGGGGAAAAAACCGAATGACCAAAGATATATATATATATATATATATATATATATATATATATAAATTTAGCCTTTCAGAAAAGTTTTCATTGTACCTATAACCTGATAGGCCATCTTTCTTCCTCCGTGTAGTTTTCTCTGCTGCGGTGTGCCCTGTAAACTGCAGCCATGTCATCAGACGCTGAAATGGCAGTTTTTGGGCCAGCTGCCTGTTTTCTCCGGAAGTCAGAAAAGGAGAGAATTGAATCCCAGAATAAGCCCTTTGATGCCAAGACCTCCGTTTATGTGGTGGAGCCTAAGGAAGCCTATGTGAAAGGCACTGTACAAAGCAAAGAAGGAGGGAAAGTCATAGTCAAGACTGAAAAAGGAGAAGTGAGTATAGGACAAGAAACTTATTGTCAGAAGTTAGCCTTGATTAGACGATGTCAACTTACTGGCTTCTTTTCTTTTCTAGAATGTGACTGTTAAGGATGACCAAATCTTTCCTATGAACCCGCCCAAATTTGACAAAATTGAGGACATGGCCATGATGACCCACCTCAATGAACCTGCTGTCCTGTATAACCTCAAAGAGCGTTATGCAGCCTGGATGATCTACGTGAGTACAGCCATGGTTTCTGTTTGCCGCTTTCTGCCAGTGCAATACTGTGGACTCAAATAATGCATGGGTAATCTCTCAAGACCAGAAAGGATGCTGCAAAATCTGAACAAATACACAACAGAGATTTTAATGATAATAGAGTCAACTGATTACTTCATGTTTTTACATGGTGTCTAGAACTGAACACATTTAGAATAACCATCATGTATTAAGAGAAGAATAAACTGATCAAAGCAAAGTTCATAAAATAGTGTCCAGTTTTGATAGCATTGGCCAACAAAAAGCCTGTTGAAGGGCCACTCAGACTACAAATTTGCATTGTGAAAATAATCTACAAATCAGTTTGGTGACCACATATTTCTGTGCAAAATTAACATTCATATAGATAAAAGGTGGGCTATATTATGCACATAAATAATGTGGGAGGCCTCTATGCATGACCTCTGCACTTCTATGGATTGATATATATGCTGTGGAGATTCTTTTTAAAAGGAAACCTTTAGAAAGTATTGAACATATGTTACTACCCCTTTCATGCTACACAGTAAATATCTATCATTTTTATTATTTCTTTACTTAATTCCCCTTTCCACCCTTTTCCCTTTCTATATAACTATTTCATATGTGATTAATTTCCTTTGGGTTTAAAGAATATAACAAGAAAATAAATTGTGATATTTGTGTTGTACTTTTTGCAGACCTACTCAGGTCTCTTCTGCGTCACTGTTAATCCCTACAAGTGGTTACCAGTGTACAACCCAGAAGTGGTGTCAGCTTACAGGGGGAAAAAGCGTCAAGAGGCTCCTCCCCACATCTTCTCCATCTCTGACAATGCCTATCAGTTCATGTTAACTGGTGAGTAGATGAATGTTTCTGGGGGAAAAAATGGGGAAAACAGGAAGAACATGGCTTCTGGGATTCCTTTCAGGAACTTGGCAACCTTAAGAATAGATAATTACTATGATCAGTGATGAAATGTTCCACAAATAGATGATAAAATAAATACTACAGACAAAAATCAAATAGCAAATAACAGCAATCAACTATAAGGCCTATTATGGTTGTAGGTCATGATGGTCATAAAGTGGGTCATATGTGACCAGACCTTTTGCAACAGTCATTAAGCAAATACAGAGTCATTAAACAAACATCTTCATCATTAAAGGGGTATCATGTTTGTAAAGCAAATCCACTGTTTGTTACAGAGCATTTTTGCTGAAAATTGGAAATAAATGCTGTTTTCAGTAAAAAATATTGTAAATTGTGGTCACATGACTGTGGGGTGCTGCAAAGGGCCATAAAATGAGGCAGTCACCTGACTGCTCCTGAAATGCAGTCAGGTGACCATGGGGGGGCAGCTGTTGGAAGTTTGGAACTGGATTGTAAGTACCTTTGGAGGACTGTATGGTGACCTTGAAAGGTTGCTAAGCAACTTGTCGTAAGTTGAGGACTATCTATAGGCAATAAAATATAATATTGCCATATTCAAAGAAACAGAATGATATTTATAAGACATCTAAATGATATTGAAAACATTACACAATGCATCTGTACATCTTTATACAAGAAGCAATAAATGCAAAACATGCATTGAATGGCAAATGCATCATACATCTGGGATTTTTAAAAATTCCCCTCAAGAGCAGTGATTGAATGTAATTAGAATGTGATTATAAGAATAGGTCTGCTCTGAATCTTGGAAAGGGAATGGAGAAATCACCAAGTTCTTGAGCTGTTGCCCAACGGCTTGCCCATACAGATTCACTGAAGCAAGTTTTGAGGATTTTTCCCCCCCATGGTCACAGCCTGATCTGCCCTTTTTTCAAAGATGATGTTTCTTCTGTTGACTTCTCTTACCACACCAAATCAATTAACCTGATGATGGAGTAAAAGAGACTGAGTTCAGAGTCCCTTTGCATAGTTGTTTCCAAATCTTTTAAGTAGGAAAAAGAAGAAAGAAAGAAAGAAAGAAAGAAAGAAAGAAAGAAAGAAAGAAAGAAAGAAAGAAAGAAAGAAAGAAAGAAAGAAAGAAAGAAAGAAAGAAAGACCTCCATAGAGTTTTTGTCCTTTAAATGACAGTGAAATACTGAATTAGTTCTATTGGTCAAGGTGTCTTAAAAGAATTACATTGTTCTGCAAATAAAAATGGTTATTGGTGAAAGACAAATAGATAAACAAATAGATAGACAAATAGAGCCTTGGTGGAGCAGTGGGCTAATGCTTCCTTAAGTAACACCAGCTGCCTGCAATTAGTGCAGGTTCGAGTCCCACCAGGCTCAAGGTTGACTCAGCCTTCCATCCTTCCAAGGTAGGTAAAATGAGGACCCAGATTGTTGGGGGCAATAAGCTGACTTTGTAAAAAATGCCACTGGGGGGGGGCGAAAGCCCTAATAAGCAGGCATATACATAGAAGGCTATTGCTAAGCACATTGATTTGTGCTTCTTAGATTGTAAGCCACCCTGAGTCTTCGGAGAAGGGCGGGATATAAATGGGATTAAAAAAAAGATGAAAACTACTTATTTAGGATTTGTGACACACACACACACACACACATATACATATTTGTGTGTATGTGTGTGTGTATGCACATAGAGCAGGGGTGTCAAACTGCAGGACCATGGGCTGGGAGTCATGATCAGTACCAAAAACAATGAGTACCAAACTATTTTTTTCTGTAAGGAATAATGTAGTGCAGGGGTGTCAAGCTGCCGGCTTATGGGCTGGTTGTATCATACGGAGGCCGCACCCACCCCAGCTCCAGCAATGCAAAAAAAGTCACGACACGTCGTGACATATCACGTGACACGGTGAGTTTGACACCCATGATATAGTGGATGTTCTTCTGTTCATTTATATTTAGAATGATGTAGGGTTTTTTTCCTAACATATCACATAATTTTAAAAAATTACAAGTAACTTTTTAAAAAATCTTTTCAGATCGCGAGAATCAATCCATTTTGATCACGTAAGTAAGCCTTCTAAACTGGTCCACTTTTGATCTGTTGACTTCTCTGAAATAAAATTAGGACAATTAGCTCTCTGTTCCAAAAGAAACTGCAGGACTCCTGTGTATCACTGGTCAGTTTGAATGCTGTAACAATAATGATCCCTCAACAACAATTGGCAGTTCCTAGGATTCTTCACTAAACTGCAGTGGAGATGATTGTAGGTAAATTGGTATAACAGAGAAGTATTTACAACAAGGATAGGGAAATTATTTTAGCTAGAACCAGGAGTGGGTAAAACAACATAAGTTTGCATGAAATGTCATACAATCTTTTACACATATATACATGCACAAATGAAGGACTGAATCCTCATCTACATTCTACCATAAGATTTGAAATTGAAATTCATCCAATCAGCCTCCATACTTTATAATGCAATTAGATTTGGAAAAAAAATCCATCAAAACTGGGGCAGATGAGAGAGTTACAGAGGAGAATCAACTCATCTCCTTGGCAGGCAAACTTTGAATTTTTACTATACCTTGAGGAGCCAGAGTTAATATAAATTTTATTGGTAGGCAGATATTGGAATGAAAGCTGCAATTTCCTATAGTTCATTCAGGCTTACAATGCTTTTCTGATTTTCCCGGGTTGAGGGCAGATAAGGTTATCCCCTATCCCTATTTTCTTAGTTACCTGGAGTTGGAATCACGATGAAATGATTGCTAACACATTAATGGAAGTCTTCTTTGAATTACAGTGGAGAATCTGGTGCTGGAAAAACTGTGAACACGAAACGTGTCATCCAGTACTTTGCAACCATTGCAGTTTCTAGTGACAAGAAAAAGGAAGAACCAGTCCAACAAGGCAAAATAAAGGTGTGTGTGGTGTTTTTGTAAAAAATGAAAAGTACATATCTAGATATTTTCCGTGGTGAAACAAATTGAAATTAATCATGATATTTTCACTGAAGGGCACCCTTGAAGATCAAATCATCAGTGCCAATCCCTTGCTGGAGGCTTTTGGAAATGCCAAGACTGTGAGGAATGACAACTCTTCACGCTTTGTAAGTCCTGTGCAAAATAGGGCCAAGTACTTTCATTTGTGAAGAACTGAATGCCGCCTCTGTTTGCAAGTTAATCTCTAAAGCAGATGAAAATTATGTCTCCCAAAATTTTTAATATTATGCCTTCTCTTCTTTAAAGGGCAAATTCATCAGAATCCATTTTGGTGCCACTGGCAAACTGGCTTCTGCAGACATTGAGACATGTAAGGGGTTTTTCTTTGTGTGTTTATTTGACCGTTTCCTTTTTTCCTTAACTAATTCAACTTCATTGCTTCATCAGATCTGCTGGAGAAGTCCAGAGTTACCTTCCAGCTCAAGGCTGAAAGGAGCTACCATATCTTTTATCAGATCATGTCCAACAAGAGGCCAGAACTGATCGGTAAAGGGAACTATTCATTTGGAGGACTATTTCAACTATTAAACATTAAAAGTGTGCTGAAGGTTGAAAATGAAATCATGTTCGTGCTTCTTTTTATGCAGAGATGCTTCTGATTACTACCAACCCATATGACTTTCATTTTGTCAGCCAGGGTGAGATCACTGTTGCCAGCATTGATGATCAAGAAGAGTTGATGGCAACTGATGTAAGTCATTTGCAAAATTGACAGCATGAAATATTAACTTGATTACATATCCATTTTTGGTATACCATTTTTTTGGCCAAATTATGTTAGGGGAGAAAATATTTTTAAATGTCCCAGTAGAAAGAAACTTTGGTGTTTCAGTCAGAGTGCTTCAGGGAATAGCAATAGGGGAAGGAAATTCCCTTCTTCCATCTTTCTTTTAAACAAAATATATTGCAGCCACTGCAATGCTACAAAAATGTTTTAATATCCCCCCTTTCAGATTGTTCTCTTTTTATAATGATACATCATAGTTTAGCGCTGCTCAAAAACATTCTTGATGAGGCCCTGTGGGCATGTTAGAAATCATAGGAACATACAGGATTTGCTATCTCCTTTTCCAGAAGGATCTTATATCTTGATGCAGTATTTCAAGAACAGTTAAAAAAAACCACAGGCCACTAATTACTAGAATGTATTCAGTTTTCCAACTCCAAATAGGGTTGAGCATATCAGGCAGCATCCAGCACATCAGGCAGCATACTGACTATAGATTTCCTTTGCCAGAGTGCCATTGACACCAAATCCTTTCTATTGATTGAATAGGAAGCCATAGACATCCTGGGCTTCACCGCTGAGGAAAAAACAGCCATTTACAAGCTGACCGGAGCTGTTATGCACTATGGGAATATGAAATTCAAGCAGAAGCAGAGAGAGGAACAGGCTGAGCCAGACGGCACTGAAGGTATTTGACTATGGAATGACAAACGTGTTATGCTAAGACCCAGAATATGATATGGAGCATGCAATACAACATATCATTTACAGAACTGCTGGGATATTACATTTTATTATAAGTATTTTCCTTACAAGACAAAGACACAGTGCTTTTTAAAAGTTTAGTTTTAAAAGCAACACATAGGAAAATGTAAATGTATTTTAAATGGCTATTTTGCCATTTGCTATATATGCCTCCTGCAAACTTCAGCAGTGTGGTCATCTCCACTCCATACAAAGCTGACTAAAAAACTGTACACATCTGCTTTAGGATTCCCCCCCCCCACTCCCAAAAACAATTCAATTGTTAAAATGGTAATTAGAAGTTGGTTAAAAAAAATTCTGGATGGCATATTTGTCAAAATTAGAATCTGTTTTGGTTTTCCAGAAGAGTTGGAAATTACAGTGTTTCTAATGCACACTAATCATATCTTCCTTTCTTGACTGTGCTCAGTTGCTGACAAGGCTGCCTACCTCACGAACCTCAACTCAGCAGATCTTCTGAAAGCTCTGTGCTATCCCCGGGTCAAGGTTGGCAATGAATATGTCACCAAAGGCCAAACTGTCCAGCAGGTAACTATTTCTAAAATTAAAGGGAAAGCTTCAATATTAAATTACATTCTTTTATAGGTCACCAATTTGTCTGTTCTTCTAGGTCTACAATAATGTTGGTGCTCTGGCTAAAGCTGTCTTTGAGAAGATGTTCTTGTGGATGGTTGTCCGCATCAACCAACAATTGGATACTAAACAATCCAGGCAACATTTCATTGGTGTGCTGGACATTGCTGGCTTTGAGATCTTTGATGTAAGGAAATGAAACCTTGGGACCAAGCAGATGTTTTTTTGTTATCCAGTTTTCCTATTTCAGTTTTGTTCTACTATGTTTGTTCTGAGAAGGGCTAGGGGTGACATGATATCAGTGTTCCAATATCTCAGGGGCTGCCACAGAGAAGAGGGAGTCAAGCTATTATCCAAAGCACCTGAAGGCAGGACAAGAAGCAATGGATGGAAACTAATCAAGGAGAGAAGTAACCTAGGACTAAGGGGAAATTTCCTGATACTCAGAACAATTTATCAGTGGAACAACTTGCCTCCAGAAATTGTGAATGTTCCAACTCTGGAAGTTTTAAAGAAGAGATTGGACAACGATTTGCCTGAAATAGTTTAGGGTTTCCTGCCTGAAAAGGGGGTTGGACTAGAAGACCTCCAAGGTCCCTTCCAACTCTATTATTATTATTATTATTATTATTATTATTATTATTATTATTATTATTATTATTATTATTATTATTATTATTATTATTATTATTATTATTATTATTAAATGTCATAACATGGGCTAGATTTTTTTATTTGCAATTTTCAACTGAAAGAACATTGCAGCAGACTTCTGAAATGAATGTGTCAATATGCATACACATATAATATACACACCTATATTCAGAACTGAACAGTTAGCCAGTTTGGGGAAGCTCTGCAATGTACATGACCAAGAAAAAAAGTAATTTAATTAGCAGTTCTATATGCAAAAGATAAAATAAACCTATAGCAATTTTATTTAGTTAAAATTTAGTATCATTCTGTTTATAGTATCTACAATTATCCTTCAGGATTTATGGGTGATGGGTTTAATGCAGAATCTTAGAATTTTTTTATAACTCAGATTTTTTTATACTGGTATTATCTAGACAAACAGATGAAAAATATTTTATAATTAAATATTTGGACATCAACATTATCCAAAATGGATAATACATTGTGTGATTTTGAAACAAATTCTCCATTTTTTTCTCTCCCAAGTACAATAGCTTGGAGCAGCTCTGCATCAACTTCACCAATGAGAAACTGCAACAGTTTTTCAACCATCACATGTTTGTCCTGGAGCAAGAAGAGTACAAGAAAGAAGGAATTGAATGGGAGTTCATTGACTTTGGGATGGACCTGGCTGCCTGCATAGAGCTCATTGAGAAGGTTTTGATCAAAAGTTATATTTCATTTTGCAGTAACTTCAACTAATGACTCTTAACTGCCTTGGCATAAGCGAGCTGTACCCCTGGTTATAGCTACAGTTTGGCTATATCTTTTATGGTGCAGTAACAATGTTTCCCTACTTAAGATATTTTAAATGCTTGTTGTGCTGTTAATGATATTGCTTCATAGACTATCACAAGAAAGTCATGGTTTTTGGTGAAAATTACTAACTATGACATTATTTGAAGTAGTATATAATAACTTAGTCCATGTATTGGCCAACTCTCTTTCACTCATTGTTTTACAGCCCATGGGCATTTTCTCCATCCTGGAAGAAGAGTGCATGTTCCCCAAGGCATCAGACACATCTTTCAAGAACAAGCTCTATGACCAGCACCTTGGCAAGAGCAACAATTTCCAGAAACCCAAGCCTGCCAAAGGCAAAGCTGAAGCTCACTTCGCACTGGTGCACTATGCTGGCACTGTTGATTACAACATTAGCGGCTGGCTAGACAAGAACAAGGACCCCCTGAATGAAACCGTGGTGGGTCTGTATCAGAAGTCTTCCATGAAGACCTTGGCCTTACTGTTTGCTGACCGTCCAGTGGAAGGTAATTCTTAACATTTGAAACAGATTCATAAACATCAGAGTTGAAAGAACTGCCCATGTAAGGAATAGTTCAGTGCTATCCCCAGATGATATATATATATATTTACAGGTTAGGGAACCTTCAGCATAGGAGCTCATATCCGTAAACCTAAAAATGGAAAAATCAAATAACTTGCACTTGATGTCCAGAAGACACCATTAAAATAAATTGCTGTTTTGTAAATGATGATGTTGAAAATGGCAACCATTTTGTGAATGGTCAAACCCTCAACAGCCATTTTGCAAATGACCACATTCTCGATATTTCAAATGTGCCCATCAGCCCCAAAAGGTGCAGACTTCCTTAACATGTTTAAAACAGATATTTCCTAATACTTGCTTAACAAGTAACATTACATATATATGTATTGTTTTATAGTTTTTTTTAGCTTCTCCTAAAGACCCTTGTCACATCCTTGCCCCATGTTCTATAAATAACTCTAACATTAACATTAGCTAAAGTACTTATGTTTCACCTTTTCTCTGAGAGCTTTATCCTCATGACAACCCTATGAGATTGATTAGGATGACAGACCAAAACTAACCAAGTGACCCACACTGACCAAAAAACACTTGCAGATACAGAACTTTTATTATACATTAGAAAGCTACAACATTACATTACTTTTCAACCTAATCGCCATTCAGATTGAGGCACTTGTCATAATATCTTACAAGGTTTGAAATTCCTTAGTAGTAGTCGCTCAGTGCCAAATCTGGGCTAAGGGGGGGGGGGGGTTGATCAAAAACATCCCAACGGAACTGCTTCAAAACTTCTTGGGTGCATGTTGCGGTGTGCAGGCAAGCATTATCATGAACCAACACCACACTGGAAGTCAGCATGCCCCAACGCTTGTTATGGATGGCTCGTCTGAGTTTTCATAACATTTCACAGTAAACGTCTGAATTGATGGTTGAACCATGCTCTATGAACTTCACTAGCAGTACTCCTTTGGCAACTTCACATTTGGTGGGATTTTCTATGGCACCACTTCCGGTGTGGTGTTGGTTCATGATAAGGCTCACCTGCACACCATTAGATGCACCCAAGAACTTTTGAAGCAGTTCCGTTGGGATGTTTTTGATCACACACCCCTCCAGCCCAGATTTGACACTGAGTGACTACTACTAAGGAATTTCAAACCTTGTAAGACGTTATGACAAGTGCCTCAGTTTGAATGGCGATTATGTCAAAAAGTAAAGTAATGTTGTAGTTTTCTAATGTGTATAATAAAAGTTCTGTATCTGCCAGTGTCTGTCATTGATAACCCAATGGAGGTTTATTTCCGAATTGCCCTTGTATATCTTGTTCAACAAACTGTAATAGAACAATGTGATATACCTATTGTTAGTTACTTGTGCTGTAGGATAAATTACTAAGCCCCAGATAACTGTCTAATTGTGGTCCCCCCACCTTTTCTTTCTTTTTTTCCCCCCAGAGGGCAAAAAGGCTGCCAAGAAGAAGGGCTCCTCCTTCCAGACTGTGTCTGCCCTTTTCAGGGTATGGAACTCAGATGTCTTGTCCTTTATTCCTTGTAGGACACTCATGCAGGAACGATGTGCCTCTCTGTATAAACTGAGGATATATGGGGTGGGGGGTATAGAATAAAAGGAAAGATGTACCTCTGTGATAGAATACATGCTTTACTGCCACACACACACACACACACACACACACACACACACACACACATTTTGGCATTTGCAGAATTGAAGATAAGAGAGCCATTGTCTGATTCTTGATTGACAGTGGTTTTCCAAGAGAGAAGATGGAAGAGTCTACCAAAGTTGAACATAGGACAAGAGTCCAACTGCAAAGCTATTGCCAGTTGACTTTTGCACATAGATTAACTTCGCATAAAGCAGCTTTCAATATCCATAAACTGATAGACCAATAAATATATTTAGCCCCCTCAGAGGAGGAAAAGGAAAATAAGAACAGCTGAATATTAGGCCATAGTATTCTAGAGCAATAGAAGTCCCAGCAATGGTCCTTAAGAGAATACATCACAGTAAAGATTACAGAGACTGAACCCAGTGCACAGCTCAGCTCTTTTTCTTTTAAGCCCTGAGTTATTAAACAGTTCTTAATCATAAGAGCATTTAATTAAAATATCACTCACACTCTCAAAAGGTAAAGAACATGCATTGTCTTAAAAAAAGTCAATCAATATACTACAATACGAATGTCATATGACACAGAATAGGGCAAAAGTGTTAAATTATGACAAAGGTGGTTTGTGAGAATATGTATTTTTTTTTCTGGATAGCTATGGCAAAATGTGGAGTTTGCTCTTTATTTTTTTTTCTTAACATATAAAGTTGCTTTTTTTTTAAAAAAAAAGTAAATTTTGCCTTCAAATCCTACAGGAAAACTTAAACAAGCTGATGACCAATCTGAGGAGCACTCATCCACATTTTGTGCGCTGCCTCATCCCCAATGAAACTAAAACTCCCGGTAAGATATAGAACTGTGTTTGATTTTAAAAAGAAAAATGTAATCTACCTTTCGTATGCATAGTAACATCTTTTTTCCATGGTTTTTCTAAGGTTCCATGGAACATGACCTTGTATTGCACCAACTGAGATGTAATGGTGTACTTGAAGGTATCCGAATTTGCAGGAAAGGCTTTCCCAGCAGGATTGTTTATGCTGATTTCAAACAGAGGTCAGACTGATTTCCAGCTACTGACTTGTTTGGTTTCTAGCTGTTTTTAATGTCTCCATTTTAGAGCATTTTACATTTTAGGGACTTGAATTGTTGAATGTAATTAGTGCCATACAGTCTAGGGAGGAGCAGAGAGACCTAGGTTTTCTGATCCTACCTTGGGCATGGAAGCCAGTTGGGTGAATTTGGGCCAATAATTCTTATTCCTAAAAAGGCAATGACAAACTATTTGAGAAAATGTTGCCAAGAAAGCATCAGGGACAGGTCCATATAGTTGTCAGGAGTACTGCATATTATTTATTAAATAAAATCATATAATTTATATTAAGAATTTAAGGGACAAAATAACAAAATCTTTTTACTTTCATTCTTGACTCATCATTATATAGACTAGAATTGGGGATATGATGAAGAATTACACATTTGGTTCAGGAGTTTCAGATGTTTACTTGTACAGACTTGAATAATTCAACGTATCTATCTACAGTATGTGTTATTTTGTGCTAACAAAAGTATTTAGAAGCATGATGACAAGCCTTGGTGGAGCAGTGGGCTAATGCCTCCTTAAGTAACACCAGCTGCCTGCAATTAGTGCAGGTTCGCATCCCACCAGGCTCAAGGTTGACTCAGCCTTCCATCCTTCCGAGGTAGGTAAAATGAGGACCCAGATTGTTGGGGGCAATTAAGCTGACTTTGTAATAATGCCACTTGGGGTGTGTGTGAAAGCCCTAATAAGCAGGCATATACATAGAATGAAGGCTACTGGTAAGCTTGTAAGCCGCCCTGAGTCTTCGGAGAAGGGCGGGATATAAATGGAATTAAAAAAATTTTTTAAAAGTTGACACTGATAAATCTCTAGAAAAGTCAATCATATTGGCCAATCTCTTTGCTTTAAGGAAGTAGTCATAGCTGGTAGGTCTGAGAATTTGTTCTCATGCTGATTGGAAAGACTATTATTAGACAGGTGGACACTTTCTCTTTACTAAACACAAACTTCCAGTCCTCTAAACTGAAAACCCAGGAAGAAACAGTGAACAGTTCTGCTATCATCAGAACTGAAAGCAGGATGCTCAGTAGAATTTTTGAGTATGATCTAAACTTTCCTAGTAATAGATACCATTATTCAGAGTTGTTAGGTTATCAACAATGTCACCTGTGTGTGAAATTGGCAATTAATGAAAAAGTGTTGAAATGCAACACTCATGCTCTTTTGTACAACACTTCAGTGTTGTATACAAGTTTTGGTCTTCCCCATAGACATTACGGGTTCACATTAGAGAATCAGACTGTATGTTTCTATATAGGGTAGAGAGCAGGAGGTAGTCTGAATGTTGATAAATTTTTCTTTGGATGTTTATGAAAATGAGTTTCATCCCTATGGGTCTTCTTAATATCATGGTTTCCAATGTTAGGCAACTGTAATCTCTGCTTTCTTTAACAGATACAAAATTCTGAATGCAAGTGCCATCCCAGAGGGACAATTCATAGATAGCAAGAAGGCTTCTGAGAAACTTCTTGGATCAATTGATGTCGATCATACCCAGTATAAATTTGGCCACACCAAGGTAAGGTGACTGTTTGTCTCAGAAAGACAACATTGTTTATGGGACAATTATTTATTTATTATGCTTTCCCTTCCACACCCGAGGTGTTCTTCAAAGCTGGGCTTCTGGGTCTTCTAGAGGAGATGAGAGATGATAAGCTGGCACAATTGATTACACGTACCCAAGCTATGTGTCGTGGATTCTTAGCAAGATTTGAGTTCAAGAAAATGATGGAACGAAGGTAAAGTTTTGCTATTACAAATAAAATGAGACATACATAAAGAGACACATATAGGGATCACCTTCAATACCCAAAGAGACAACGTATGAACTATGGACCATACTGATGGTCAGAAAACCACTGTAGCATGCACAGCAGACTATAATATATAGTATAGAACATTTAGGAACATTTAGCAATAGTAGATTTGAGAAGTTATGTATGCATGATGTAAGTAGCCATGAAAAATCTCAGGTCCTCGGGACAGTTCATTGTACAGTATGGCAGAAATTATGCATTCAAAAAATATATTTACCATATTTATCTGTGTAGACCTTTTTTCTAAAAATGCACTTAAAAAGATTTGTGAAGTAGAATTAATCTATATTTCTTACATCTTATATTCTTTAACTTACATTAGTGAAAAATTATATAAATGCAATGTAGTATTTCTGTCAAGAAAGCAGAATTCTCTTTGGGTAAATTTAGTGATATCCAAGTGTTGAATGTAAGATTTATTTGTGCCCATCCCATTTTTAAGTCTTTATTTTTGTATTTACTCCTAGAGAAATATAAATTTGGAATTATTTAATATCTGATGAGATGACAGTTGCCCAATATATTGTACAACTAATGCCTTGTCTTGCATTAATTAGATATATTGTACAATATATTGGTCCACAGTCATGAGATTTTAAAATATTTTCAAATCTTGCAACTGACTAGACTGGTGATTAAGCAGAGAGCTTGATTTTATATTAGATATGTATATACCAAATTTCTTCTAAACTTTATCAGTTTTATTTTGCCCTCCTTCCAGAGAATCCGTCTTCACTATTCAGTACAATGTTCGTTCATTCATGAATGTGAAGCACTGGCCTTGGATGAAATTGTACTTCAAGATCAAGCCCCTGCTGAAGAGCGCGGAGTCAGAGAAGGAAATGGCCAACATGAAGGAAGAGTTTGAAAAAGCAAAGGAAGACCTTGCCAAGGCAGAGGCCAAAGTGAAGGAACTAGAGGAAAAAATGGTGTCCCTAACGCAGGAGAAAAATGACTTGCAGCTCCAAGTCCAAGCCGTAAGCATGTTAGATATTAAATATTGTTGTTTGATTAAACAGTCCAATATAGTTTAGCAAGCAGTACTTTGAAGCTTGCAGATGAAACCAGTTTTGGTTGGGATTATTAAGAGATTTCCTCATATTGCTATCTGCATTCAAATTCATATTTACTTATTCTAGGTCTGCAATACTGTAATACACAGTGTTGTAATTAAGAAGTAAATGACCTAACACATAAAGATATGTAAGAACTGTATTGTAATAGGTAGACTATTTTTGTTTTTATATTTAATTAACGAACTACCAATATTCATTAAAGAGACAGTTACAGTTGGGCAGCATCACAAATCAATAAATATTTAATGTATTTTCTGCATCATATTGACTTTCCCAACATACAAGAACAATTTATCTTTGATTTTTGTTCCATTTAATATAAAGAGAGTTGATCCCTGTGTATATTTCTTAGTAAAATGTGACTTGCTCGATTAGAGTAGTGAATTTTGTATAGATGTGAATATTTCAATTAGAAACTTTTTTTTAAAAAAAAAATAACCTATATTTTCTTTCCATAGGAATCTGATGGCTTGGCGGATGCTGAGGAGAGATGTGACCAGCTAATCAAAACCAAAATCCAGCTGGAAGCTAAAATTAAGGAGCTGACTGAGCGGGCTGAAGATGAAGAAGAAATGAATGCTGAGTTGACAGCCAAGAAGAGGAAACTGGAGGACGAATGCTCAGAACTGAAGAAAGACATTGATGATCTTGAGCTGACACTGGCCAAGGTGGAAAAGGAGAAGCATGCTACAGAAAACAAGGTACTGGCCAAAAATATACCAAAATTAAATCACTACCTACTGTTGCCATTTTAGAATACATAGAGCATCTTAACCATGTCTGTTCAACTTCTAAAGGTGAAAAACCTGACCGAAGAGATGGCGGTCTTGGACGAGAATATTGCCAAACTGACCAAGGAGAAGAAAGCCCTGCAAGAGGCCCACCAACAGACCTTGGATGATCTGCAGGCAGAGGAGGACAAAGTGAACACTCTGACCAAAGCAAAGACCAAGCTGGAGCAGCAGGTGGATGACGTAAGTACCCTATCATCTCTGGAGAAGAATTGGACTGAGGTGGAGGTACTGCTGTGATGGGACAATCACTCCCGTCTCTTTTTGTTCAGCTTGAAGGGTCCCTGGAGCAAGAAAAGAAACTTCGCATGGACCTTGAAAGAGCTAAGAGGAAGCTAGAAGGGGATTTGAAGCTATCTCAGGAATCTACAATGGATTTAGAAAATGATAAGCAGCAGCTGGATGAAAAGCTGAAGAAGTAAGTAGTAATGTCTATTTTGATGGACTTTTGTGCTAAATAGAGTTTTCTGATTTAGGCGCTAACTATTATATTTTGTTATAAAAAGGAAAGACTTTGAAATGAGTCAACTCCAGAGCAGGATTGAAGATGAGCAGGCCCTGGGCGCTCAGCTTCAGAAGAAGATCAAGGAGCTGCAGGTTTGTCATGCAATGGTTCCTTCATGAATGGAGAATTAAGCTGTCTGGAAGCCAGTTTCAGGGTTCATGGTTGCCTCTCTTTTTCCAGGCTCGTATTGAGGAATTGGAAGAGGAGATTGAGGCAGAACGGGCATCTCGCGCCAAAGCAGAGAAACAGCGGGCTGATTTCTCCAGGGAACTTGAAGAGATCAGTGAGCGTCTGGAGGAAGCTGGTGGGGCAACTGTAGCTCAGATTGAGATGAACAAGAAACGTGAGGCAGAATTTCAGAAAATGCGCCGGGACCTTGAAGAGGCCACATTGCAGCATGAAGCCACGTCTGCTGCCCTCCGCAAGAAGCACGCAGACAGTGCAGCTGAACTTGGGGAACAAATTGATAACCTGCAGCGAGTGAAGCAGAAGCTGGAGAAGGAGAAGAGTGAACTGAAGATGGAGATTGATGATCTTGCAAGCAATATGGAATCTGTCTCTAAAGCTAAGGTATCCTATAGAAGTGTGGACAATGTCTCTGTTAGTTATAGTCAGGATATAATTAGAATCATTTGATTTATTTAAAAATGTGGGCAAAACAGTTTTCAATAATTCTTATGCATATGTCAGCATTTGCATATATAAAACATAAGGTGCTATAAGTAAGCAATTAACACATACATTGAATCTCCAGATTTTAAAATAATTTTAAAAGATACCCACATTTTACATACGATTTATATTTGTGTGTATTACAACAGATGATACGCTTATCTGCATAATTTTTAAGCTGTGTGTATAAAATTTACAAACTGTACAAAAACAGACATGATTTCTGCTTTGTAATGCACAATGGGCTAAATGTAAGACATGTGAGCATGCCACGTCAGTTGGGAAAATGCCACCTCAATTTTATGCATCTCTCACTGTCTATTGGTTGTAAGAGCTTGGCACTTGATTTTTAAAAACCGCTTTGTAATTAACCATCTTTCTGAAGCAAATTCTGCCACTATACTCTTTGTACACTGTTAAAATTCTAAAAGACAAAAGGTTATCTAGAGATAGTCTAAAACAGAAAGATCTATTTTAGTACTATTGCGAGTTATAAGGTGAATACATTTCCTCCATCCTCCCCTTTCCTTTTTGATTCCAGTGTAATACTGCTAGCATCCGAGGAAGCCAAAGTACATTGGGGAGGGGGTATATTTTATACAGATAAACATTTTATCTTTAAAGAAACATAAAAAGTCTATGCTGGGAACTGTGTGCTCAATATATGAAAGGCCATTTTCTTTCTTTCTTTTGACATTTTACATTTAGGCAAATCTTGAGAAGATAAGCCGTACATTAGAAGACCAGCTCAGTGAGATTAAATCAAAGGACGAAGAACATGTGCGCACAATTAATGACCTCAATGCTCAAAGAGCACGTTTGCAGACAGAAACAGGTAACACAGAAGAACAAATTCTGTTATTCTCTAACATTTTCCCATTATAAACATTATTTCATTTATAATACTTGAATCCTCCTGATTCCTTCCTTCCTTCCTTCCTTCCTTCCTTCCTTCCTTCCTTCCTTCCTTCCTTCCTTCCTTCCTTCCTTCCTTCCTTCCTTCCACCTAGGGAAATTTTCTTGGCCTCATTTTACCTTCTTTCCAGGACTGAGAGTGTGGCTGAAAATCACCCAGCTGGGTTCATACCCAAGGCAGGACTAGAACTCATAGTTGTCCAATTTCTAGCCTAGTTGTCTTTAATCACCACACCAAACTAATTCCCCTCTTGTTTCTATACCTGCTTGAAATTGAAAATAAATCCTACTAATTTCAAGATAACTAATAATATTAGTTATTCTTGCTCTTTGTGACCATTATAAAACTAACTATAATCAAATACCTTTTATTAGGTGAACTGTCCCGCCAAGTAGAGGAAAAAGATGCATTGATATCTCAACTCACAAGAGGCAAACAAGCCTTCACACAGCAGATTGAGGAACTGAAGAGGCATCTTGAGGAAGAAGTGAAGGTGTGAAATTTGTCTATGCATTGCATAAATCTTAGCCCCATCTTTTGGTACTGCAGCACTGTTGTGAATAATGTGTGCCTTGTTTTTATAATTATGTTTTTATATATATTTTAAACTGTTGTTAGACATCCAGCATCATGAATTTGAGATGGCTGACCAAGTAGATGATAGATAGATAGATAGATAGATAGATAGATAGATAGATAGATAGATAGATAGATAGATAGATAGATAGATAGATAGATAGATAGATAATGAATAAGGAACAGCTTTGTAAGTTGGGTATTAGGTAAGTTCAGATATGGAATGAAATATGACACATGAGAATTTAATATATTTGTTTTATATTTTAAAACTGACATTTCCTCTTCAGCAATTTTGTTAATAATAAACTAGACAATGTAAATATATTTCAGACATACTAAGTAAATAGATTAAGAAAACCAGACACATAGTAAATATAAAGCACAGAAAAGGTAAAAACAGAATTCTGAAAATCACTGTTATTAATTTTTTTTATCTCAGGCCAAAAATGCCCTGGCACATGGCTTGCAGTCAGCTCGCCATGACTGTGATTTGCTCCGGGAGCAGTTTGAAGAGGAGCAGGAAGCCAAGGCTGAGCTTCAACGGTCATTGTCTAAAGCCAATAGTGAAGTTGCTCAATGGAGGACCAAATATGAAACAGATGCTATTCAGCGCACAGAAGAGTTAGAGGAAGCCAAGTAAGTGAAAGTCTGTTTGTGTGTGGCACAAATGTGTCTTTGAAACAGAAATTAATGATTTCTGTTAATCATTAATACATAAACATTAAAACATCAAAATACATCTTGTAGATGTGAGGGGAATTTGTCTATATATACATTCGATTATAAAATGTGTCTGCATGTAAGTGATGAGGTCAAGTTTTGTGCTTCCATCAGAGTAATGGGCACAAATGGCATTATTGCACACGATAACATGAAAGAAGGCTCTTACACCAGTGTGTTGAGATATTATGATCCCAGGCCTCCCTAAATATTGTCTATAATTATATTCTATCAGGAAAAAACTTGCTCAGCGTCTGCAGGAAGCTGAGGAACATGTAGAAGCTGTGAATTCCAAATGTGCTTCCCTGGAGAAGACCAAGCAGAGGTTGCTGAATGAAGTGGAGGACCTGATGATTGATGTGGAAAGGTCCAATGCAGCTTGTGCAGCTCTAGATAAGAAACAGAAGAACTTTGATAAGGTATTTGGCTCCTGATGATTAAAAAAGAACACTTCGCACCAAGACGTTGGGCTGATTAAATTTATTATTTTATTTCTTTATCAAATTTGTATGACACTGATGACTCATTGACCCTTTACAGATTCTGGCAGACTGGAAACAGAAATTTGAGGAAGCTCAGTCTGAACTGGAAGCTTCCCAGAAAGAGTCTCGGTCTCTGAGCACAGAGCTCTTCAAGATGAAGAATGCATATGAAGAATCCTTGGATCACCTGGAAACTCTGAAGCGCGAGAACAAGAATCTCCAGCGTAAGCTGTTTTTCTTCTAGTCATGAATAGAACTACGAATCTATTAACTGGAAGAGCTAAGAAAAGAAATCAGATGATGCAGAAATGCCTCTGAGTTATTTTGTTGTTTGAGGCAAATAATGTACCTCATTTAAGGTGACCATGGATGTTCATATTATTTTAACACCCAATGCAGAAAATCCCTTCAAGTGTTTTTCTTCTCTAAAGTAGTAAAAAAGATCATAGCAACAGAAATTAGCTGATGTTTCACAATATTAAAATAAACATGTCCTATATAGTTGAAACATCTTCATACTGTCCTTTAACCCAAGGCTGGAATAGGCATGCATATATATTATTATTATGTATGCTCTTGGTTGATGTGGCCAAACAGAGTCATTTTTTGTCTTGTTTAATTTATAAAACCCTTTTGATAATTATTTGTTATGAGAAAGCAAATGTAAACTTTGCTTTATGCCAATGACATAACAATACTGAACAATTCAAATATTAATCATATTTACCCCCATAAACTGAAGAGCAAGGATGATTCATGAAAATTGCCAACTCTGTCCATATTTTCTTATTTTTTTCTCTTGTGTGAAATTAACAGAGGAGATATCTGACCTAACGGAACAGGTTGCTGAGGGAGGAAAGGCCATCCATGAACTTGAAAAAGTGAAGAAGCAGATTGAACAGGAGAAGGGTGAACTCCAGGCTTCCTTAGAAGAGGCTGAGGTAATCAGCTCATCATTCACAGAAAAGCAACAAACATTTTAAATAATTAAACAGGATTCTTAAAAGACTGTAAAAAAATAAATGGACACTTACCAGATCAGCACAAAAGCCCATTTACCCTACTAGTTTGTTGACCAGCAGGAAGTCTAAATCAGATCATGAAAGTCCTTTGCAGTTCTTGGCTTCCAGAAAATTCTATGCAGTATCGTACTGACTCCCAATCTGGAAACACCATGACAAGCAGACAGTAATTGGTCTATTATCACAATATTTAGTAGCATGCATCCATATGCTAATTATTTTTTTTTCTAAGAATAAAAATTTCATTTTTATTTTTTTAAAATTTTCTGAAAATAGATTAATTGGATGAATCTTAATTCTGTTCAGGATCATGCAAAAGCAACCGTCTGAATCCATTATTCTCCAGGGAACATGTACTTTTGGAAATTCCTATTGGTAACAGCGTTCCGTGCGCCTTTGGCATCTAGTCATGCCGGCCACATGACCACGGAGACGTCCTCGGACAAACGCTGGCTCTTCGGCTTTGAAACGGAGATGAGCATTGGCCCCTAGAGTCGGAAACGACTAGCACGCATGTGCAGGGGAACCTTTACCTTTATTGCATGGCTATATAAATTTATCTTTTATGCTTTAAGGCCTCACTGGAACACGAAGAGGGCAAACTCCTGCGCATCCAACTTGAGCTCAACCAGGTGAAATCTGACATTGACAGAAGAATTGCAGAGAAGGATGAAGAAATTGAACAGCTGAAGAGGAACCACCTGAGAGTGGTAGAGTCCATGCAGAGCACGCTGGACGCTGAGATTAGGAGCAGGAATGATGCCCTGAGGCTTAAGAAGAAGATGGAGGGAGATCTGAATGAAATGGAGATTCAACTGAGCCATGCCAACCGTCAAGCTGCTGATGCACAAAAGAACCTCAGGAACACACAAGGACAGCTCAAGGTACATAATTACTTCTGTGTTTTATGCATGTAGTTATTATGTTTGTTTGCCGCCCATCTCACCACAGGGCCACTCTGGGTGACTTACCACATTAAAAACAATAAAACCACAAAAATAACTATTTCTAGTAAAAATACAAATTGTAATTTTAATTAAAAGATGGGGAGGCATGGAGCGGGATGCACAGAGTGGGGAGTGGGGAATCATCTATTAGTCCATCAACTGCCTCCAGCATGATATTCAAGAAAGAGTTGCATTTTTTTTCTTGTATTACAAACATTCCCCAAGACAAATATTGCCACATCCTGTTTTAGGATACTCAAATACATTTGGATGATGCTTTGAGAAGCCAGGATGATCTGAAGGAGCAAGTGGCCATGATTGAGCGCAGAGCAAACCTGATGCAGGCTGAGATTGAGGAGCTCCGGGCAGCTCTGGAACAGACAGAGAGGGCCAGAAAAGTGGCTGAACAGGAGCTTCTGGATGCCAGTGAACGTGTGCAGCTCCTCCATACCCAGGTAAGTAAGCAATCATAACATTGATGACTTCATTAATGTAAGAAAGCAATCATGCAAACTAAATATGAACTAGTAGAGGTTTATACAATCTTTTTAAAAGAATGATGTGATGTAGATTCCCATGAGACCTTCATATATACATTTGCTATTTATCTGAAACTTTTGCGTGTTGCTCTTTAATTGGAAAACACAGTGAAGTAGTAAAGAGTGAAAAGCATCTCCACATCAAAGCTTGCATTTTAAAAAGAATAACTAAAGAAGATAATCAGTGAAGATAAAACCAGAAATTAAGCACATTTGGCACCAGTTATTAATATTTATATAATAAATCTCAGCCCTGCCAGACTGAATGCAGTTGGTTCTACCCACAGCAGAATCAGTGGAGGCACTGTTCTGCCACATCAGGTTCTTGTAGGGAGGAGACAATAAAGCAGGGCTAGTCTCATCATATAATAGCATAGTTTGTGTAGTGTATTTTTAATAACTGTAAATATGTTTACCAATTTTTTTTACAAAAGAATAGGAATCCAAATGATGGAAGTTGGCCTTGTTGCTTTACAAAATGTCTGTTCCCCCCCCAAAACAGAATACCAGTTTGATCAATACCAAGAAGAAGCTGGAAACAGATATTTCCCAATTCCAGTCTGAAATGGAGGAATCTATTCAGGAGGCACGCAATGCAGAAGACAAGGCCAAGAAAGCCATCACAGATGTGAGTTGGACCATTTTTCCTTTAAAACTGTTTAAAATTGGCCCGAATGGCCTTCTGAATTGTAGTTATTTCTCTGTAAATAGGCAGCCATGATGGCAGAAGAACTGAAGAAGGAACAAGACACCAGTGCCCACTTGGAGAGGATGAAGAAAAATCTAGAGCAGAGTGTGAAGGATCTGCAGCACCGTCTTGATGAGGCAGAACAGCTGGCAATGAAGGGTGGCAAGAAGCAGCTCCAAAAATTGGAGCACAGAGTATGTATTCCTTGTATGCACCTTCATGGATTTCTAACCGTATAATAAGGCTTATTGATGGAAGGGCTAAATATTTATTGTATTCCAGGTGCGTGAACTGGAAGCTGAAGTTGAGAATGAGCAGAAGCGTAGTGCTGATGCCATCAAAGGTGTTCGTAAATATGAGAGACGAGTGAAGGAGCTGACTTACCAGGTGACTTACCTTTGAAGGATGATCAGTATTCATATCTATCTATCTATCCATATCTCTCTCTCATCTGTATCTATAATTTATAATCTAAATAATCCCTATCTCTATTTCTTTTTCTCTCCTGTCTCTGTCTCTATCAATATCTATGAATCACTCTGTCCCTCTCTCTTTCATCTATCTATCTATCTATCTATCTATCTATCTATCTATCTATCTATCTATCTATCTATCTATCTATCTATTATCTATCTATCTATCTATCTATCTATCTATCTATCTATCTATCTATCTATCTTCATCATCATCATCATCATCATCTATATTCTCATAATGTTGTGTTTTTTTCTACTTTGTTTAGTCTGAGGAAGACAGGAAGAATGTTCTGAGACTCCAGGATCTGGTGGACAAATTGCAAATGAAAGTGAAAGCATATAAGAGGCAATCTGAAGAAGCTGTAAGTATTTTTCTGAAGTTGGAGTTGCTTGAACTAGAATTGTGAAGGAGAATACTAAAGAAGGAGTAACGTTTTTGAACTGGTCATTACAAACCAAATTAACCTTCATATGGTGCAGTGAATTGAGGGACATAAAGCATAGAAACAAATGAAGGTTATTATCACTAATTGAAGAAGGAGATGTAGAAGGCAAAAGAAACTTGCACTAATAACTCATTTTATATGAAAATAATGTGTGTGTGTGTGTGTGTGTGTGTGTGTGTGTTTTACATTCTAATTTTTATATGAACATGCATGTTTTTCACTAAATGCTAAGGATATTAATCCCGATCAGGATGGAGTATATTAATAGAGGAGAATATTTGGCTCTCTGAGTTTGTTTTCTTGCAGACATTTCATTACCCAAACTAGGTAACATTATCAGAGCTAGACTAGCATAGATCAGGGCTTTTCAACCAGTGGTATGGATACCACCTGTGGTACATTGGCACCTGGCAGGTGGTACGCAACCATCCTAGAAAAAGTGGTAGCAGGGGAGGGGAATGAGCTGAACTGGTGGCAACACCACACAAGCCTGAGCGAGAGATAGCTGGAGCTGCAGGGCTGTCAGGGGTCAACGGAAGAACCAGGATCAGCGCTTCTTCGGGGCTGTCAGGGCTCAGTGGAAGCACCAGGATCAGTGCCAGGCTCCAGCTGGAGCTTGATGCTAATTCTCACACTTCTGAGCCCAGAAGAAGCGCTGATCAACTGGAATGTTGCAGCATCTCTAGAGTCTTGTGATTTACATTCAGATGCTTGGCAACTGATTCATATTTATGATGGTCACAGTGTCTCAGGGTCATGTGAAGTGACCAAAGCCTGCTGTAAGAACCCAGAAGAGGGGGGGGGAATAAAAACCAAACACCCCCACCCCACCCCCACTGCCAATCCTCAACAGAAATGCTCACAACAATGAAAACCTCAGACAGGAGGAAGAGTGCTGCTGGGCGGGCAGGCAGGTGTCTTGCTCGGCTGTGGCTTGAGGCACTCTTTTCCAGTGCCATTGTAATTTGAACAGTCACTAAGTGAACTGTTATAAGTCAAGGACTACCTGTACTTCATCACTTTTTTCTTTTTTCTTTTTTTTGGTCAGCATGTTTTTGACACCTTGCTAAGCAACTGGTGGTACTTGGATATTGCCATATCCTAAAAGTGGTACAATGGGTGAAAAGGTTGAAAAGCCCTGGCAAGGCTAAAGATCTGAAATCTTATCTCTCAGGAACCATTTGGGCCATTTGCCTTGGCCTTGCCTCCTGACAGTTAAGACAGTGGTTTGCTAATTTATACTGCCATCATCTCTCTACTAGGGCAGCAGTTCTTAAACTGTTTGACACAATTACTTTCTTCCCAGTTTTGAATAATGTTGTTTCCACCTCCCCCACAGAAAACAGACTGTGTTGCTTTACACAAGCGTTCCAGCAGGGGAAGTTCCAAACTGGACTTTTCACTCACAAGCTTACAAATTGCTCCATTAAGCCAAAATATGTCCAAATTTTGCCATTGGGAGTAAGCCCCTGTTATAGGGAATGCCTAACTTGGCATCTTCTCCTTAATCCTAGTGTGTATGTTAGAAAACGGACGCGGTGGCTCAGTGGGTTAGGACGCTGAGCTTGTCGATCAGAAGGTCGGCAGTTTGGCGGGTCGAATCCCGAGTGCCGCGTAACAGAGTGAGTGCCTGTTACTCGTCCCAGCTTCTGTCAACCTAGCAGTTCGAAAGCACGTAAAAATGCAAGTAGAAAAATAGGGACCACTACGGTGGGAAGGTAACAGTGTTCCGTGCGCCTTTGGCGTCTAGTCATGCTGGCCACATGACCACGGAGACGTCCTCGGACAAGCGCTGGCTCTTCGGCTTTGAAACGGAGATGTGCACCGGCCCCTAGAGTCGGAAACGACTAGCACGCATGTGCGGGGGAACCTTTACCTTTACCTTTATGTTAGAAAGGGTTCTCAATGTATGTGCTGCTTTTTTTTGGCAATTAAAAAAAATGAAAAATAAGTAATCATAGACCTTATAATATTGAAAGGGACATTGGATGTCTTCTAATTCTTGCATTTATATACACTAGCTACTTCCTGATAGACAGCAAGAATCCAGTTTATAATTCCAGTATATGTTTAATGCTAATGAAATCCAAGAAACACTATAATTAGGCAAAGATTAATACATTCTGAAGGACCATTTTTTTAAGAATGTTTATATATTCTTTAAAAAGTATTCTAAAAATATATCTAAGTGGGAAAATATTTTCCATCTTTTTAAACTCTGCTTTTTACCTTACCTTTAAAATAATCTATTATTGGGGGGTGGGGAGGATTAAAATATCTACACAGCATTTTTTGATTGGTAGCTTTAGGAGCTTTTCATCCTGATGGGATACAAGGGAACAACTTCCTGCTGCTATTTGGCAAGAAACAGAAGAAAAAGATTCACTTGACAGAAAGAAAATCTGAGGAGATATTTGGAGCTATTTGGTTATACCTACATTTACTTCCTCTTTAAAAAAACAATTGTACTATCTAAATATCTAAATATTTGTCAATGTTTGTCAAGAAATGGAAAATAATAATTATTAATTTGAATAATGATTTTAGGAGGAACAATCGAACGTGAACCTTTCCAAGTTCCGCAAGATTCAGCATGAGCTGGAAGAAGCTGAGGAACGGGCTGACATTGCTGAGTCCCAGGTGAACAAACTCAGGGTGAAGACTCGAGAAGTGCATAAGAAGGTGGTTGTAAGCGAAGAATAAACTCACCTGAAAACAGCAAAGTGACCAAAGAGAAGCGCAAAATGTGAAGCTCTTTGTCACTCCTTGTAATTACTGTTTATTTTGCCTCAATTTATAGAAAATAAAGATTATAGCAATTGGAAACACCACTTTCCGTGATTTATTTTCCTATTATTAAGTCTGCGGGTACATCTTTTTCATGTCTTAATAAAAATGAATTTCCCAACACATAGAAGGGAAAAATGTGCTTTAAGGCTACAGACAGTAAAGAAGATGGCTTTGATAAAGATATGCAAAAACCTTTACCTCAGCAAAAGAGGCTGAAGCATTCTTTTTTTAATTCAGAACAATGAGATCCAACAATTATCCAACTCAGGCAGCTTCCCCCTTAATTCACTGAACTGTAAGGAGAAGGGACAGCATAATCAAACTTGCAAGATTCTGTTACAGACAGTCTCAGTAATTGTTTTAGCCTTTCTACAGAGCTGACAAAAATATATATTATTCTATAGGTTTGTTATAGGAGGTAAATACTATAGCTCTTCAAAGAAGAGATTGCTTCGCTGTAAGATTAATGGTTTAAAAAGCACTAGATTTGTTTCTTAATATATAAATGTTTCAAGCTGGCTTAAATTGATTACCTTTCTTTTAAATCACTTCATCTAAAAAGATCTTACATTATCAGGTGTCTAGCACAGCTGGTCCAGCATTCTATGCCAAACATTGTATGTGGGGTGTCAATGCATAGGCAGAAGTAAAGAAGTGCAAAGTAATATCAGAGCTTTCCAGGACACTCCATTACAAATCTCAAAGTAGTTATTTTAGAACAATAACAAGAAATCTTTAGCAGTACAATTGAGTGAGAGATTGCTGAACTAACACACCCAAAACTTTCAGGCAATCTTAACAAACCTCAATAAGTAGAATACATATTACATTTAATATATTACACTCTTAACTGATAATGTTCTTATAATACACCTGTAAGTCCTTGACTTATGACAGTTTGCTTAATGAGCGTTTGAAGTTACAACGGCACTGAAAAAAGTGACTTATGACCATTTTTCACACTTATGACCATCACAACATTCCCATGATCATGTGATTTACATTCAGATGTTTGGTAACTGCTTCATACTCATGAGGTTCGCAGTGTCCCCGGGGTCACCTTTGGCCACCTTCTGACCAGCAAAGTCAATGGGGAAACCAGATTCACTTAACAACCTCATTACTAATTTAACAACTGCAAAGATTCACTTAACAAATGTGGCAAGAACCTATGTAAAATGGGGCAAAATTCACCTAACAAATTTCTCACTTAAATTTTGGGTTCAATTGTTGTCCTAAGTTGAAGACTACCTGTATGTCTCACATATAATCTACATAATCACCCTAACTTTTCTTCCCTTTCCACCCTGTGCCATCCCAGTTTAAATCTTACATCAGTTTACTCATTCCATGGATCTGATGAAGTGAGCTGCAATTCATGAAATCTTCTGATTTAGTCTGAAGAGATGCTACCAAATTCCTCCTCACTTTCGATTATATGAACTATCACAGGTGGTGCTGCAATACTGGAGACATTGTGGCTTAATCAAGAATGAATTGTCTGAGAATATATATTCAAAAGAGTTAGTTTAAAGTTTACATTCAAAATATTCATAGGCATGAATAGATTTATAAAAGCAATCCTAAATTCTAAAATGAAAACATTACAAGCAATAGTGTAATGTAATTAGGAAGCATATGTAGGAAGAAATCTGGTGATGAAGAGATAGAAGACAGAATCTGCATATGCAAGAAATCAAAAGGAGATTCTGAGGGATGTTTCGACCAAAGACTGAGATTATTGTAGAGAAAATAGGAGGTTAACATGCTACTAGTTATCTTTTGATGGGTCTAGGACAATTTGCCATGGACAACGTGCCATGGACAACTTGCCACAGGACAATTCAATGTTATATTAATCATTTCATTCAGTTACTTGTATTATTGGTGACCACATTTTCATGAAAATTATTGTATTTCTGGATTGACTTTCTTTATTTTATTATTATTGGCCACAGTTCTGTTGAATTTAGTTTAACCTTTGTATTTGTTGAATTGTCCTGTGATGAATTGTCCCACAGCCAGTTGGCCATAGTGGCTTGGCTGTGGCAAATTGAATGTCCATCTTTTATCCTTTTATATATAAGTGACATTTCCCCAAACATTTTCTAGAATAAGAACAAGAGAATAGGATTCAAATAATCAGATGCTTTGCATGTACTGTAGAGTTCTTTTCTTAGATTTATTGAACCTTTGTGACCATGCCATAGACTTCTCAGTTACCTTTTGCAGAGAACAGTTCCCAAAATAAGAGAAGGCTCCCTCTCTAAAATTATGCTCATGTATTTGAAATCATTGCCAGAGTAGACAACCAGAAAGAATTGTGAGTTCAAAAGTCACAATGACACTTCATCTGAACACATGTTTTCTATAGATTTAAGTTGTCTTCTAATATTGTTCTATGATTGGAGAAAGAATGGTTAGAAGATAAATGTATTATTGTAAATTTTATTTATTTATCTAGCCACCCATAACACAAATAAAATGCAGGAAACGTATTGTAAAACAAGAATAAAAACACATAGCAGCTGGGTACAATCTAATCTGTCATCCATACAACCAGGAGGCAGGCTGTGACCCACATCCAAGGTCCTCAGCTTGTGCACTAAGGCAGGTTCTCAAGGCCTTATGCAAGGCCAATAGGGATGGGGCCAATCTAATCTCAGGGGGAAGGATGTTCCCATGACAGAAAAGGCTGTCCCTCTGGAGTGTCCCTCAGCTGACTTTCCCTAGCTGACAGTATCCTAGCTGTCAGCATCCTGTTCCTGTCAGATTGGATAGAATGGGTGGAAACAACTGGGGAGAGAAAGTCCTGCAAGTAGACCACTCCTAAGTCATGAAGGATTTCAGTGGTGACATCTAGGACCTTGAACTGCAACCAGAAGCACACCCAGAAAAATATTCTTCAAGGGCAGTCCCATGCAAAGTGCATTATACAGGAGTCCAATAAGCAACACTGCCAATAGTGGGCTTATTCATCCTGCCTGTTGCCCTATTGCAGTTATGACAAACCTTTTGGGCTTGGCATACCAGAAATTCAGAAAATGCCTTACTTCTTTCTAGTAGCATGTCTCTCTCATGCATACTCAAATATAAGAGAAACGATTCTCATGAATGAAGGCAAATATACATGTCCCAGGATAATGCTGCAGGATCCAATGTGGTTTGGTCACTGGGACCAGAGATTCAGAGTTTTCAGACTCATGTTGGAGATCATTTTTAGGGGCTCCTACAACAATTCTCTACTTGTGGGATCCTTAGTGCTCTCTGTGCTTGCTTGGTTGCTTTCTTGCAGACATTTCATTATCCAACTTGTTAATGAATGAAACATCTGCAAGAAAACACCCAAGCTCAGAGCGCTCCAAGTTTATTACTGTGCTACAAATAATCTTCTATCAATTCTCTACTCCTTCCCCCATCTAGGTCACCATGAATGCCTTCTATTTTAGCTGGATCACTTCTTTACAAGCTAAAGTTAGCAGTTCATTGACTTTTTTACAGAGAGGAGAGTATACTTGAGACAGTATAATGCTTTCTTTTGTCTAAGAGTTCCTAAGATCTTTCTTTTCCTATTAGTATTTTGAAAAGCACTGTGGCTAACCGAGGTTGTTAGTTCAAAACCAGCAAAATATCTTTTGTTTAAATTACTATTCCCTTCATTCACTTGGCTTACTCATGCTAGTTGAGGCCTTTGAAGAAGTGCAGGGTTTTAACTTAACTCAGGGGACAGGAGAAATGTTGAAATGCTGAAACCCTGCACTTGATTTTTTTTTAAAAAAGGCATTAAGTAGCTAGGAAAAGTTAAGTAGGTGAAAGAAAAGAAGTGTGTGTGTGTGTGTGTGTGTGTGTATGCTATTCTTTTTGATGGGTTTTGAACTATCAACTATGGGCATGTGCTGAGGTATGTATGTGTATAAAAAAAAATAAAAAGATGGCAGCTGTTAGATGAGAAGAAAGAACTTCTATTTCTTTTTTGAATGCCAAATTACAGTTTTCAAAAGGGATAGTTTCTCATCTCTACCAAGGCCATTCTCTTATGGTGAAAATGTAAAGTTGTATTTTCAAGACCGCCATTTAGCAAACCATTTTGAGTAATAAATAGTTTAGGTGAAAAGGCTAGTTTTCTAAAGAAAATAAAAGGAATACAATTTGTATGATGCTCCATATATATTTGAACAATCAGAAAATCCCTTTGTTATTAATTGTAAAGAGATCAGACCTGAGAAGAACATTAGTGTAATACTGTCCTACACCAGCTGAATTTCTGGTCCTCAGCTTTCAGATTCTTGGAATGCCAAACACTTCTGTAAATTAAGTTTGCGCCAAACATGTAATGTGATTCCACAAATTTTCCCTAAGGTCCCATCAGTCAAAGTCAGAGTCACCCTGCCAAAAAGGGCAGTTACTTCGGATGACAGCTAGAGAGAAATCTTGGACTTCTTTTGTGTCCTTAACTGGGTCAAAAGTAATGGCCCCTAGTTAAGGAAATATATTTCTGAAATCTTTCTAGGACCCAGAACTTTTATGGTTTGTTATGTTTACTGCAGACATGAAGGAAAGCAATGTTCTGAAGATGGGGAATTTTTTCAAACAGTACATAATCTCAAACACGTACCAGGTTAACCTTCTTTAATTTTGAGACTATAGCTATAGTTGCTCATTGAGAAACATCAGACTTATGGAATACATTAATGTCCATCAAAATGTACTCTCCTCTTTTTACATAGCATTTTCCCTTAGTCTGCTTTCTTTCTTTCTTTCTTTCTTTCTTTCTTTCTTTCTTTCTTTCTTTCTTTCTTTCTTTCTTTCTTTCTTTCTTTCTTTCATAAATGAAGCAAAAATATTTTTTGTATTAGTTCAAGACACTTTTTCTGGTGTTTCCTTTATTTTTCCCCACATGCTTTTGTAGGCCATTCACACTTACTATTTTAATGCTGGTGTTCTTTAATCTGTCACTATAACTTTGCTGTAGGGCCAGTTTTTCTTTTATCTTCATTTCATGTGTCCTGTCTTCATGTTCCCTTCTACCTGTATTTATAACAAGGTCCATCTTTTTAATGTTTAATATTTTTGCTAGCCGCCTGCTCCTTTTCCAGGAACATACACTTCCAATCCAGTGCTGGAGGTCCCTCAATTCAGTCTCTTGTCTCTAAATTACACTTTATAAAGATCAGGAATGATTTCTTGCAATGTTTCAACTGATAACAGAATCCACAATCCAGTCCCCTTGTCAAATTATTTATAGACAGATGGTGTTGATATGTCTAATTATATCTTTTTGCGTCAAATATGTATGAGAATCTTGCTAAGAGTTGCTAAGATTACTGAAACAGTTTTGACCTTAGAAAGAAGAGGAGGGTTCTGTGCATGCAAATCACTTCATATATAAGTAGACTTGGGACCAGCCTCTTAGGTCCTTGCACCAACAGCTTAAAGGTAAGAGGGTGTAAAAGGAATAGGAACTCACCCTAATTCTTCACATCTCAACTCATTCCTGTTGGTTTTGGCACAACTGAACAGAGCTGCCTATATCACTAGGGAATTAAAATCTACTTCATCCATTTAAGCTACATACTGGACATTTTGTACAGAATCTATCATTTTTACTTTGCAGTAACTGGCCAGCTCGAGTCTGCATTTAAATCCATAGTACCACACAAGGTAAGATACTGATTGATTACATTGCTGGGGACAGCCAGTTTCATAAATACTAGAGACTGATATGCATGCAATTCAGGGAGGAAAATGCTTCCTTTAGGTTGTGTACTGTGTATACTATGTCATAGATTGCATTGAGGCTGCATTCCATTACAAGTCAAGTAAGGTAGTGACCTTAAAGATACTGGTACCAAACTTTCTAAAGGGCTATCTGCATTTCTACAAAGCCATTGATCAACTCCACAAAGCACCTCCATGATGGAGGTCCAAAGTCTGGATCTTGATAAGATTTAACATGCAGATGCATGAAATCATTTGAAGGATATGGAATGTACAAAAAAATTTCACTTGAAATTTCCCTTAAGACCCTATTTGTGCTGAAAATTAACTATGGTGAGCAATAACATCTCAAGAGGAAATACAGAATTCTTTTAAAGTGTTTTCCATTGTTGGACTACTGTTGACCCACCAGATGGAAATAATAGTATAATAACAATTCAAATATGTTTCAAATTCCAATAGTTCAGACATTCTACTTTAGCCAAGCAGGCTGCAACACCCAAATTTAAGTGAACTTCCAGAGACAGAAACTTAAGTCTGTTGAATTGGACTCTAATAAATTTCAAAGTCCAATTGTTTATGCATGACACCAATGGAAAACAGTAAATAATTTAATAATAATCTAAATATGGAGACTAATAAGATAAACTAAACTTTTGTAACAATTAGGACATTTCATTTAAAAAAAACTCTGTCCAAATGAGCATTGTCAAGATAGATTATATTATGCTTATTTCTTAAATTTAGTATCTCTGTTTTAATACGTTTCCATATTTTTCTTACCTAAATGTTTCAAGTGTATATTTATTTGGTTAATTTATATTCTGTCTTTCAATTACCTTGGCAATTCAAAATTACAAGCAAAATTTATATTCATCAAGTAATTTGTTGGATGAATTCTAGCTGCTCTTTCAGCACCAGGAGCTTATATAATCCAATGTCATGGATAATGGAACCTATCTCGTGGTTATGAAAAGATTTATGATATGAAATTCAATATTTCTATAAACAGTAAAGTCTTCTACTTCCATATAATAAGATGCATTGATTCACATCAAAGGAAGAACAGATACAAATTCCCTGTGGTGAAAAAAGTCCACAAGGAAAGTCAATAAGGATTTCCACATTTTCATGAACTGGTTTGTGTGTTTCTTTTCTTTAGTTTTCTTCCTTGTTGAATCTGCACAACATAAACCGCAGCTATGTCTTCAGACGCTGAAATGGCAGTGTTTGGGATTGCTGCCCCTTTTCTTCGAAAGCCAGAAAAGGAAAGAATTGAGGCCCAAAATAAGCCTTTTGATGCCAAGAATTCCGTTTTTGTGGTGGATCCTAAGGTCGCTTATGTCAAAGGCAGTGTCCAGAGCAGGGAAGGAGGGAAAGTTACCGTCAAGACTGAAGCTGGGGAAGTAAGTAAAATATATACATCTGTTTGTTTTTTTGACTAATTGTTATAGTTTCTCAACTCTTATAAGCAAACCCTCATCAACATCCAGAAAGGAAATTATACAGTTCAGTGTTTAGTTCCTTCAAAACACTTCGATTTCTGACGGGTTCATCTTGAGTTCTGGCACACAGTCAGGGAAAGAACTGGGTTTTCAAGACCCTAAAAGCAAAGTCTGAACCTCAGGGGAAATTAAATTCCATAGGACAGGCACTGTGACCAAAGGTCGCACTAGATGACATGGTTTCATAGAAAGGACCCAAAGCACGTTCATTGTGCAAGATCTTGTGGGTTGAGCAGAAGCAATAAAGTGCAATTACTACAGTTTCCTTCTTTCCATTTTCTAAGTTGATATATGTAGGTCTGTTCTTTTCTTCCTAGTCTGTAACTGTGAAAGAAGATCAGATTTTTTCCATGAATCCTCCCAAATATGACAAAATTGAGGACATGGCCATGATGACTCATCTCCATGAGCCTGCTGTCCTGTATAATCTCAAAGAGCGTTATGCAGCCTGGATGATCTACGTAAGCATATTCTGTGGTGGTAGTTTTCTATCTTTTTATGTTGGGACTAGTTTTAAGACATCCTAAGAATCCTTTAAAGGGACGCGGTGGCTCAGTGGGTTAGGACGCTGAGCTTGTCGATCAGAAGGTCGGCAGTTTGGGGGGTTGAATCCCGAGTGCCGCGTAGCAGAGTGAGCGCCTGTTACTCGTCCCAGCTTCTGCCAACCTAGCAGTTCGAAAGCACGTAAAAATGCAAGTAGAAAAATAGGGACCACTACGGTGGGAAGGTAACAGCGTTCCGTGCACCTTTGGCATCTAGTCATGCCGGCCACATGATCACGGAGACGTCCTCGGACAAGCGCTGGCTCTTCGGCTTTGAAACGGAGATGAGCACCGGTCCCTAGAGTCGGAAACGACTAGCATGCATGTGCGGGGGAACCTTTACCTTTACCTTTAAGAATCCTTTATCTCAGAGGTCCCCAACCTTTTGGGCACCAGGAACCGGTTCCATGGAGAAAAGTTTTTCCATGGACCAGAGAGTCTGTAGTTTTGTGTGCTTCCTGCATCCCAAGGATGGGCTTTGGTTGTTTGTGCGGACCAGTTGCTGGCATGCCGCGGCCCGGTACCAGTCCATGGACCAGGGATTGAGGACCCCTGATTTATCTCCTTACATCAAATAACTTATGTTAAGTTCTCCTGTTTACTGTTAATTAATTCATTAGTAAACCTGCTCTTTAAATTCAAAGTAAACACAGTGCTTGTTTCTAAATTATGTCTTCCTTTCCTGATGTTTCAAGGAAACAGATGTTATATATTTATATACTTATTTATGTTATAGATTTTTAAATAAATATTTTATTGAAGACACTTTTGAAAAAATTGTCAGCAAAAAATAAAGTAGATTAAGCAAATTGTGTTTTACTTTTTCAGACTTACTCAGGTCTCTTCTGTGTCACTGTTAATCCCTACAAGTGGCTTCCAGTGTATAATCCAGAAGTGGTAACTGCCTACAGAGGCAAAAAGCGTCAAGAGGCTCCTCCCCACATCTTCTCCATCTCTGATAATGCATATCAGTTCATGTTAACTGGTGAGTAAATGAGTAGTTTAGAAAGAAGGACCATATTTTTATGAAAAACATCAGTGGCCTTCCTACACATTGTATTTTTTAGGTCAGATGCTTAATGTGCTTAATCATTTGGAGTTATACAAATTAATCATTTCCTAACTTTGATAATTTTCTTTCAGCTTAACTGCTTACTTTATTTTTTTAAAAAGAAAGAAATATGAAATATGTCATGGAAAAAAAGAAAAAAGATAAACAATACTCAATGTGTATGCCAATGAAAACAGGATGGGTTAAATTTCTCCTCTGAAGCTAAGAGCAAATTTTAGACTTGGATTCCTGCTTTAACCACTAGTTTGTGCAACAATTTTTTCCCCTAAGTTCTGAAAATCTTAAAGATGAAGCTGAGACTTGATGTTTCTGCCAGGTCTCTGAACATATGCAGTTTTTATATGTCCAGGTTCTTAATTTTTCCCCAGCATCAGTTAAATACCCTTGGGGTACAGACAGACAAGATGCTAATGCTTGATTAATTTTAACAAACTTTTTTTCTTTTTCTGTGGCATTGTGTGTTGTGAAATTACAGCCAGTTTTATTAATTTGTGGTTTATTATATTTTATGATTTCAAAAGATTAATTGATTCAATCATTTGCATATAGGGATAGGTCCTGAGTATAATATCTTGTGCACCCAAAATGTAAAATTCACACGTGATATTCTTTGTACATGTATGCGTAATTATGTTCAAGGAAACTCATGAAACTGCCAATTTATAGAGAATAATAAAGCCTAGGGACTCTATAGCTTCATATTCTATTTCTCTATAACTGCAGAGAAAAAAGAATGCTTTATAGAAATTCCCCAACCTGGTTGATTAGGGACTATTCAATCTGTACAGTTAACTTTCATTCATGACATTTTTCATTGCATAATATTCACATATTTTGTCATCATTGAACATTTATAATATTCAACAAATAGATGTTTGATTTTTCCGAGCTATTTTTTTTTAGCTGATGTAGTGCTTAAGTGGATAGTTTTAATGTCGCATGAACTCCCACTCAATTCATGGAAGTTCACAGTGAACTATAATGATTTTTTTTATGGTTCTTTCCAGATCGTGAGAATCAGTCTGTCCTGATCACGTAAGTTCATTTCCTTACTAAGCTCTGTATTTGCATTATGGCAGAGTACTCCAAATTGTTAAAACAATTTCTTGGAGACTTCCAGAGCATAGAGCTTGATTTTGGTTGCCTGCTCCTACAAATATCTTGTTTTATGCTTTTACTGTTATGCCAGTAAGTATACAACATATCTCTATAGATAAACCTCATAAGGGTCAAAAGGGTGGCCATGCCACATAGGTTATATATTCCTTTGATCTCCTAGCTTTCTTACTCTTCAGTTATGGGAGCTCAAATTTCAGTTGTGGAGAGTATGAACTGCATCTTTATACTTTGTTTACCCCTTTGGTCAACAGTGGAGAATCTGGTGCTGGAAAGACTGTGAACACAAAACGTGTAATTCAGTACTTTGCAACAGTTGCAGCTGCTACTGACAAGAAAAAGGAAGAAACAGCCCAACCAGGCAAAATACAGGTAGCTTGTCTGCCAGAAAAGAATGACCTGAGATTACATGACATTTTTATAGGATTGATGATACAGAATCTGACAGTAATACTATTTTTCAGGGCACCCTTGAAGATCAGATCATTAGTGCCAACCCCTTACTGGAGGCTTTTGGAAACGCTAAAACCGTCAGGAATGACAATTCCTCACGTTTTGTAAGTTTCATGTTGAAACTTGGCATCATGTAGAAATACACAGAAGATGCAACCTTCAATTTTTGATAATATCCCTTTTCTTCTTCAAAGGGCAAATTCATTAGAATCCATTTTGGTGCCACAGGCAAGCTGGCTTCTGCTGACATTGAGACATGTAAGAGATTGTGCCTGCATGTAAAGGGTTTTTACCACCCCATCTTTTTTTTTCCCCTTCTTCTCTTCCCCTTTTTCTTTCTCACATTCTTTATTGCTTGCTTGTTTCTCCTTTCTTGCCAGATCTGCTGGAGAAGTCCAGGGTTACCTTCCAGCTCAAGGCTGAAAGGAGCTACCATATCTTTTATCAGATCATGTCCAACCAGAAGCCAGAACTGATCGGTAAAAAGCATCTTTTACTCTTCCTGTGACAATATGCTACCTTTGCCCCTATTGTTGCCATAAATGATTTCTGTGTTGAATAAAGCAAGTTTTATTTTTCATTCAGAGATGCTCCTGATCAGCACGAACCCATATGACTTTCATTTTGTAAGCCAAGGAGAAATCTCTGTTGCCAGCATAAATGATCAAGAAGAGCTGATGGCTACAGAAGTAAATATAAATATTTAAAAATCTATTTGTGTACTCTAGGCTGAAGTAATATGAAGAATAGTTACTTATCTTCATTCAATCACCAGAGTGCCATTGACATCCTGGGATTCAATGCTGAGGAAAAGACAGCCATTTACAAGCTGACGGGTGCTGTCATGCACTACGGGAACATGAAGTTCAAGCAGAAGCAGAGAGAGGAACAGGCTGAGCCAGACGGCACGGAAGGTATTATCACAGTTGGTGATGGAATTACCTACCCAAACCATATCAAACAAAAAACCTCTCTTGAAGTTCAGCTGTTTTAATTTGAACAGCTGATGTTTAATGCATAAGAATGTCTTCCTAAGGCTGTGGAGGAAGCTATCTTCTGAGCAGTGTATATTTGTGTTGTTAGTCATTTAAGTGAAACATCCTTTTGCATCTCTAATAACTTCATAGGGGATGATCAGACAACTTAAATGAAGATAAATAAACTTCATAGCAGCTTTAAAGCCAGGGAATTTCTTCTCTAGACTGTCCCACCCCCACCCATCTTTCTGATGTTACGATGACAGATCCATAGTCAATAATGAATTTATAAATGACAGCTCCCTAATTATGCAGAAAAGACTGAATGTGTTAATTGGTATTTTGTTCAGTATTTACATGTAATACTTATGTTTAGAAATAAACATTGCAAATAGACCTGGATACACCTTGTAGGAAATTAATCTGGCCTGACTTCAGTACTGCAGAGATAATAAGTTAGGATTTGAAAAGAACACTTTCTTCCATTGTCCTACGCATATAAAGTAAATATTGTTTGTTTTTATGACACACCAATATATACAGGTAATCCATGACAACTTTGACATGGTTATAAAGTGAAAAGTCAGTGACTGTGCCTGACTTAACAATGGCAGTTTATCCATTTTTGGCTGTTGTTGTTAAGCAAATCACTGCACGTCACTAAGCGTGATTATTTGTGGCTAGGACTTGTGACTTCCTGCCAGCTTCCCCACTGACTTTGCTTTTTGGAACCTGGCTATGAAGATCACAAATGTTGACCATATGACTGTGTGATGCTGTGACCATTGTAAATCCATGCTGTTTAGCAAGTACCTGCATCATGAACACAGGGATGCTGTGATGGCCACAACTTTGAGGATTGGTCACAAGTTTTCTTATTCAGCACTGTCATAACCTTGGATGGTCGCTGAACAAATGGTTGGCAAGCAAGGACTACCTGTACTGTAATATCTAATTTGAAATTAAAAAAAAACAATAATGGATGTCCAAACGTTGTCACTTAGCAATTGTCTTCATTTAATCGTGGAACTTATTTCATGTTCAGAGCGGTATAACTATTCCTTCCCTCACCTCTGAGGGGAGAGTGTTCCACAGGGCAGGGGCAAGAGCAGAGAACGCATTCTTCTAGAATTCTTGAATAGTATAAATAGTATAAATTTGAACAGGTGTGTGTGTGTGTGTGTGTGTAGTATACAACAATATATGAACACTGTTTGTTTGCACTTAGCTTTTCCAGTATATGGTAGAGAGCATACAATTTGCTTGCAAAGCTTTCCTCTTATTTTTGTGATCAGTTGCGGATAAGGCTGCCTATCTCATGAACCTCAACTCAGCAGATTTGCTGAAAGCTCTGTGCTATCCCCGAGTCAAAGTTGGCAATGAATATGTCACCAAAGGTCAAACTGTTCAGCAGGTAAGTATTTCTAAAATTAAAGGGAAAGCTTCAATATTAAATTACATTCTTTTATAGGTTACCAATTTGTCTGTTCTTCTAGGTCTACAATAATGTTGGTGCTCTGGCTAAAGCTGTCTTTGAGAAGATGTTCTTGTGGATGGTCATCCGCATCAACCAACAATTGGATACTAAACAATCCAGGCAACATTTCATTGGTGTGCTGGACATTGCTGGCTTTGAGATCTTTGATGTAAGGAAACTGAGCCTTGATGGCATAGTGTTGGAGTGTAGAAATGTGATGTTTACATTGTAAAATATTCAAGCAGTTAATGAATGAAGTACAGTGAAACAATTTTGTGAATGCAAAGCCACTAAAGCTTTGCAAATAATTTCTGAGTTGTTGATTGGAAGGATGGTTTAAATAGAAATATCTGGCACAGAGAAGAAACTGTAGAAATTTTTGGCAGGAAGAGTATGGATCATAAATTCAAGTCAGCTATGGCAAAGATATAATCTTTCAAAATACTGAAGGCAGGGATGTTAGAGTATATTGGGAATAATGAATTTAACAGTGAAGAATATTATGAGCAGAACTGATTCAAGTAGGAGTTTAGATATTTGTACATTCACATAAACCTTAAATATTTAAGAAAGCCTAGAGAAAGGAACACAGGTAAAGATAATTGTTATTTTCAAAATATTTTGCATTGTCTAGTATAACAGCTTGGAGCAGCTCTGCATCAACTTCACCAATGAGAAATTGCAACAGTTTTTCAACCACCACATGTTTGTCCTGGAGCAAGAGGAGTACAAGAAAGAAGGAATTGAATGGGAGTTCATTGACTTTGGGATGGACCTGGCTGCCTGCATTGAACTCATTGAAAAGGTCTTTTAAAAAATAAAGATGATATGTTTTCTAAACCTGAAATAGAACACACATCTGTAAATTAATGAATGGTTAATTCCATCTTGCTATGGTAACAATTCCTTAATGCTGAGTATGAAAAGTTTAATTTCTGTTACAATGAAGAGTATTTCTTGCAGTGATCTATCTGCCTTGCTCTCTCCAGCCCATGGGCATTTTCTCCATCCTGGAAGAAGAGTGCATGTTCCCTAAGGCGACAGACATCTCTTTCAAGAACAAGCTCTATGACCAGCACCTTGGCAAATGCAAGAACTTTGAAAAGCCTAAGCCTGGGAAAGGTAAAGCAGAAGCTCATTTCTCCCTTGTGCACTATGCTGGCACTGTGGACTACAACATTAGTGGCTGGCTGGAAAAAAACAAGGACCCTTTGAATGAAAGTGTCATTCAGCTGTACCAGAAATCATCCATGAAGACCTTGGCATTACTCTTTGCTGATCGCCCTGCAGATGCTGGTAAGTAGTTATCCAAAGAGCATACCTTTCAAGTCTAAATAAATAAATATGCTGTATTTTGTCAACAGCATCTTAATTGCATAATATATATTTCCATTTTCTTCCTTAGAGGGTGGTGGAAAGAAAGCTGGAAAGAAGAAGGGGTCTTCTTTCCAGACTGTCTCTGCTCTGTTTAGGGTAAGGACAATTTTATTACTTGCACAATCTGATAAAAACCCATTTTAAATATTTTTTTTAAAAAATCTATGCCTGAGTTCCTTCCTCTGAAAGAATGCTTCAGAGATCCAAAACTACACAGTATCAAAGCACGAAAAGGGATAGTCAATATTGCTTAATGTTGTTACAAATTTTCCCTTTCATCATTCCCTCAAATCACGGAGTCCCATATGATTGTTAAGATGTTGAACTATGGAAAGAACCAGGTTCCAGATCATTGGTGGATTGGAGCTGGTCTCTAGTTTCTCAACCTAATCTACTTCATTGGGATTATTGTGGTGATCAAACTTGAGGCAAAACTGCTATGAACCTAGTTAAGCTGTAGGAAAAAGATGGCATAGAAGAATGGAACGGAACGGAACAGAACAGAACAGAACAGAATAGAACTGGAAGGGACCTTGGAGGTCTTCTAGTCCAACCCCCTGCTCAAGCAGGAGAACCTATACCTATAAGAGACTATATGTCTAGTCTCTTCTTAAAAACCTCCAGGGATGGAGCACCCACAATTTCTGAAGGCAAGCTGTTCCACTGGTTAATTGTCCTCACTGTTAGGAAGTTTCTCATTAATTCCAGTTGCTTCTCTCTTTGATCAGTTTCCAACCATTGTTTCTTGTCCTGCCCTCTGGTGCTTTGGTGAATAATGTTACCCCTTTTTCTTTATGGCAGCCCCTCAAATACTGGAGTACTGCTATCATCTCTTTCCTATTTCTTCTTTTCTTTAGACTAGCCAAACCCAAGTCCTGAAGCCATTCTTCATATGTTTTAGTCTCCAGGCCTTTGATCATCTTAGTTGCTCTTCTCTGAAATAGAAATCTAATAGATCATTTAAAGTTGGCTCTTTGGGATTGAGAGTCATGAGATCTACTTCACAAATATTTCTGATCCTACAGGAGAATTTAAACAAGCTGATGAGCAATCTGAAGAGCACTCACCCTCACTTTGTGCGGTGCCTCATCCCCAATGAAACTAAAACTCCTGGTAAGAATTAGATAGTTCAATTATGCATGAAGCTGTGTTAGTATATTTGAGTTCAATTCTATAGTGACAATACATCCAATGTTGTTTAAGGTGTCATGGAACACGAGCTTGTCTTGCACCAACTGAGATGTAATGGAGTGCTGGAAGGCATCAGAATTTGCAGAAAGGGATTCCCTAGCAGGCTCATTTATGGTGACTTTAAACAGAGGTCAGTCTGCTAAATGTTAGCCTATATTATGTGCCTCCCATATTTGTAACTCTAACTCTCATTTTCCTTGAAGCTAGAAACTTTTAATGTTTTTAAAAATATAAACTATACTTCTTCCAACAGATATAGAATATTAAATGCAAGTGCTATCCCAGAGGGACAATTCATTGACAGCAAGAAGGCTTCCGAGAAACTTCTTGGATCTATTGATGTGGACCATACTCAATATAAGTTTGGTCACACCAAGGTAAAATTACTGTCTGTCCTCAAAAGTTTGAAAATTGGGTTTATATGAAAAGACCACAACATTGCATTTTCTTCCCCCTCAAGGTGTTCTTCAAAGCTGGCCTTCTTGGTCTTCTAGAAGAAATGAGAGATGACAAGTTGGCTCAGCTTATTACACGTACTCAAGCTATGTGCCGTGGCTATCTGATGAGATCAGAGTTCAAGAAAATGATGGAAAGGAGGTAGAGTTTTTCTCTAATAAGGCTCACAATGACATTACTTCGAAGAGGCTACATGTGCACAACATGACAATATATCACAAATACATCAGCACTACCTCAAGTTGATAGTAGAATCATGCTTAAAATTTTCTTTGCCCTCCTTCCAGAGAATCCATCTTTACTATTCAGTACAATGTTCGTTCATTCATGAATGTGAAACACTGGCCTTGGATGAAATTGTACTTCAAGATCAAGCCCCTGCTGAAGAGCGCGGAGTCAGAGAAGGAAATGGCCAACATGAAGGAAGAGTTTGAAAAAGCAAAGGAAGACCTTGCCAAGGCAGAGGCCAAAGTGAAGGAACTAGAGGAAAAAATGGTGTCCCTAACGCAGGAGAAAAATGACTTGCAGCTCCAAGTCCAATCTGTAAGAATGTTGATGACCTTAGAACCTTTTGTACTAATAATGTTATTCTGAGGTCTGTTTGTACAGATTACCTATGAGACAAAACTGCAGAAAATTATTCAGTTATTTTCATACAGCATTTAGCTGATGGATATTAACTTACAAATAGAAACTAAGAAGAAAGAACTATTTTTTTTAAAAAAAAGTTTTAAAAACTTTTGCCTCACCCTTCTTTTTGGTTTCACTGTTATCTCCATTGCTTCTCAATAATGCCTCCTGCTTCCATGCATATTTTCCTTCCTCTCCTCTCCAGCCATACTTCAAGATTTTTCTCATGTTCCAGCGTCATCATGTTCCATTTCAGTGATCTACTTTTGCTCACCTGCACCATTCCATTTTGTGGATAGTTTTGTTAGTAAGGGTCAAAGCAATTATAATCAGAACATATCTGAAACCTGTACAGATATCCATATTTTATTACTTCCTACTGTAACTCCTAGCACCCAGTTTGTTAAACATAAAAGATTAAATGAGGTACTGCTCGGAAAACTGAATCAACCATTTTTTTGTAGTGTCCTGGATATGTCCAAGATGATAGCCTTTTATTATATTTGTACAGGAGATGAAAATCTGAACTTTCATCCCAGAATGGTTAAGTCAGGAGAGTTGATCTCAGAAAGAAAGTAGGAATCATGTAGACAGTTTTTAAATAAGGGATTCCAAGCCTATAAATATTATAAAACCCAAACAGAGCTGAAACCAAGAATGTATATTGGGGTTATTCATTTTAAATACTCACAGTGTTTTGATTAAAAAAATGTGCATTTACTTACATAACAACATGCTATTATTAGTTACAGAGCATGTTTCTTGTCAGTGGGAACATATATGTCATGATTTAGAACTGTTGCTTTGATCATTAAGGAATTTTTTTTCTTTTTCTTTTTTTTGTTGTTTGTTAAAGATAAAATGTATCCTAAAACTTTTTAATAAAAAAAAGGAAATGAGAAGACAAAATATTTTTACTAACCTTTTTTTTCTTTGGTATTTAAAGGAATCTGATGGCTTGGCGGATGCTGAGGAGAGATGTGACCAGCTAATCAAAACCAAAATCCAGCTGGAAGCTAAAATTAAGGAGCTGACTGAGCGGGCTGAAGATGAAGAAGAAATGAATGCTGAGTTGACAGCCAAGAAGAGGAAACTGGAGGACGAATGCTCAGAACTGAAGAAAGACATTGATGATCTTGAGCTGACACTGGCCAAGGTGGAAAAGGAGAAGCATGCTACAGAAAACAAGGTACTGGTCAAAAATATACCAAAATTAAATCACTACCTACTGTTGCCATTTTAGAATACATAGAGCATCTTAACCATGTCTGTTCAACTTCTAAAGGTGAAAAACCTGACCGAAGAGATGGCGGTCTTGGACGAGAATATTGCCAAACTGTCCAAGGAGAAGAAAGCCCTGCAAGAGGCCCACCAACAGACCTTGGATGATCTGCAGGCAGAGGAGGACAAAGTGAACACTCTGACCAAAGCAAAGACCAAGCTGGAGCAGCAGGTGGATGACGTAAGTACCCTATCATCTCTGGAGAAGAATTGGACTGAGGTGGAGGTACTGCTGTGATGGGACAATCACTCCCGTCTCTTTTTGTTCAGCTTGAAGGGTCCCTGGAGCAAGAAAAGAAACTTCGCATGGACCTTGAAAGAGCTAAGAGGAAGCTAGAAGGGGATTTGAAGCTATCTCAGGAAACTACAATGGATTTGGAAAATGATAAGCAACAGCTAGATGAAAAGCTGAAGAAGTAAGTAGTAATGCCTATTTTGATGGACCTTTGTGCTAAGTGGAGTCTTACTAATGTTTGATCATTATATTTTGTTATAAAAAGGAAAGACTTTGAAATCAGTCAACTCCAGAGCAAGATTGAAGATGAGCAGGCCCTGGACTCCCAGCTTCAGAAGAAGATCAAGGAGCTGCAGGTTGGTCATGCAATGGTTCCTTCATGAATGGAGAATTAAGCTCTCTGAAAGCCAGTTTCAGGGTTCATGGTTGTCTCTCTTTTTCCAGGCTCGTATTGAGGAATTGGAAGAGGAGATTGAGGCAGAACGGGCATCTCGTGCCAAAGCAGAGAAACAGCGGGCTGATCTCTCCAGGGAACTTGAAGAGATCAGTGAGCGTCTGGAGGAAGCTGGTGGGGCAACTGCAGCTCAGATTGAGATGAACAAGAAACGTGAAGCAGAATTTCAGAAAATGCGCCGGGACCTTGAAGAGGCCACATTGCAGCATGAAGCCACGGCTGCTGCCCTCCGCAAGAAGCACGCAGACAGTGCAGCTGAACTTGGGGAACAAATTGATAACCTGCAGCGAGTGAAGCAGAAGCTGGAGAAGGAGAAGAGTGAACTGAAGATGGAGACTGATGATCTTGCAAGCAATATGGAATCTGTCTCCAAAACCAAGGTATAGATATTTTCCTACATTAGAGGAAAAAAATGTAAGAATTATTGTATCCTCTTGCAAGGGTGGCATTTCTAGATACAGAGTATTCCATAATAAGGGGCATATATTGAGAAGCAGCATACTCATGTATCTCCATACCTGACCACATTCAAAGGTCTTAGCACCTGTTTTACAAGCAGCACATTGGTTTCTGAGTAAAATTCACAGTGTAAGTTGCAACCCATAAAGCCTATTATGGCTTGGCACCTACATTTTTCAAGAAATGTTTATCCTGCCTAGAAAAGAATGCTGATTTTATGAGGTATTTGCAGTTCTCACCCATCAGCATATGAATTGCTACATTCTGTGCTACCTACATGTGCTTTTCCACATTACCTTCCAGATTTTCAGATAAAGTTCTCATTTATTAGTATATTAGTATATTTCAATATATTTCCATTTGCTGATTTCAGTCAACTCTTGAGAAATTAGCCCGGTCCTTGGAAGATCAACTGAGTGAGATTAAAGCAAAGGCAGAAGAGCAGCAGCGTACAATTAATGACCTTTCTACTCAGAAAGCTCGCTTGCAGACAGAAGCAGGTAAGAAGAAATGCTGAACTCTTTTAGGAATGATCATGCCACTGATCGTATTTGAGTTTGCCTGTTAACTGCTCAGAAGAACCATATCTTTGCAACTAATGCTAACATCCAATGAATACAAAATTGGTTAGCAAAATTTGAAATATAATGTGTTTCACAACTTCATCTGTGATGAGAAATTCTACTAACATCAGCGATATCACAGAAATTATCTGGGAAATACGAGCTGTCGCCCTCCCCCAATTTGTACTTCAGGTGACAAGTGTGTCATTTAGTAAGATATTATAAATAACCTAAAACATAACTAATAACAAAATGTCATGTATTTATGCTGTTAACATTTTTCAGTTGTTCCTATTCATCATTACTTCCTTTAACAGTTAGCTCAGTCATGTCAACCGCTTCCCTTCTGGTTTTCTGCTTTTCAGGTGAACTTTCCCGCCAAGTGGAAGAAAAAGACTCTCTCATTTCCCAATTCTCAAGAGGCAAGCAAGGCTTCACCCAGCAGATTGAAGAATTGAAGAGGCAACTTGAAGAGGAAATAAAGGTGTGTATTAGGTCAAGATCTACAGATTAGAAATAGGCCCTATTCACATCCTTCAGCAGCTTCCAACTCCTTGATAAAGGTGCTCTTTTTCTATTTCTCTGTTACATACCAGAGTTGCTAGTAATAGGTGCAAGCCCATATTTTAAAAAGTGAACAATTGAAAGATTTACCTTCTAAAAGCTAAAAAAAAAAACCTGAAGAGAAAAGTGGTACAGGTGGGAGCTGTTAATAATGCCACCATTAGATTTTGGAAAAGCTTTTAAGTTATCTTCATATCTCTAGGCTAAAAATGCACTGGCTCATGGTTTGCAATCAGCTCGTCATGATTGTGATTTACTCCGGGAACAATTTGAGGAAGAGCAGGAAGCCAAAGCTGAGCTACAGCGTGCCATGTCCAAAGCCAACAGCGAAGTGGCCCAGTGGAGAACCAAATATGAGACTGATGCAATTCAGCGCACTGAAGAGTTAGAGGAGGCCAAGTATGTGGAGTAGTTTTGTAGTAAAAATAAATTACAAGGACAAATGAGCTACAATTACCATATGAGAAAGTAATTTTAGCCATATCTCTGAGAGTGGATTACATTGCGTAGGCAACATAAGCTATTTTCTCTCTACAGAGGAGCCTCAGCTTGCAGCAAAAAGAAAACAAGTGACACTCCAGTATTTTTGCAGATATTCTCTTAGCTTAAATTGCAACCATGTAAGAAAATAATAATGGCTAAGACTGCAGGATTGCTGTAAACCACTCAAAATCTTGGAAAACAACTAATCCAAATAATGCTTCTTATGAAAAGTAGTCATTTGTATCCCTCATTTCCCATTTTTTCAAGCATTGTATTTAAACAAGAAAAAGTATCTGTATAGAGCGAGCAAATCTCTGTAAAACATTTTATGCAATAATTTCAGGACCTTTTTGTAAATTAAAATAGTAATTCATTGCAAAAATCCATATAAATATAATTTACTTTTTGAAATTTTAATAAGAAATCCAAATCCAAGTTTTATACTGATTATCTATTTAGAGCAAAAATGTCTTTAGTTTTAATTTATTCCTACAATTAAAGTTTAAACAGCATATGATTTGGTATTTGGATCTGGTGAGGGATTTCTGTGAGGGTTTATGAGACATCAAATGAGAACATGGAAGTATAAATGATCACAATTATTATCTTATATCTCATTAAAACAATACATTTCATGGAAACAGCTCAAATATTTTATAATTTGCTATCAATCATTGGGAATTCAAATGTTGCATATCTGCATAAGATACTTAAGTCTGAAATAATGTTAACAATAATACAATGTAAAAAATAAAAATTAATCTTAATTATTTAAACTATTTTAGAGTTCACCATTCAGTAATAACCATTCTCATTTTCAAAAGTTTTTCAATCTGTCCTGCATGACAAATTAGTGCTTCATGAGATGATTTGCATACTACAGAACTGATTTGCAAAACTGTTAAAAACCTTGAAAATGAAATAGTTTCCATGCTGATGATAGAGAAGTGTGTGTCATCTTTGTTCATATCATGTGATTGTGAACTTTTCTTTCTCTCATATTTCCTAAGCAAATTCATTACTAATATTTGGTCCTTCATTGCTCCAGGAAAAAGCTTGCTCAGCGTCTGCAGGAAGCTGAGGAACATGTAGAAGCTGTGAATTCCAAATGTGCTTCCCTGGAGAAGACCAAGCAGAGGTTGCAGAATGAAGTGGAGGACCTGATGATTGATGTGGAAAGGTCCAATGCAGCTTGTGCAGCTCTAGATAAGAAGCAGAAGAACTTTGATAAGGTATTTGGCTCCTGATGATTATAAAAGAACACTTCATACCAAGACGTTGGGCCAATTAAATTTACTGTTTTATTTCTTTATCAAATTTGTGTGACGCTGATGTCTGATTGACCCTTTACAGATTCTGGCAGACTGGAAACAGAAATTTGAGGAAGCTCAGTCTGAACTGGAAGCTTCCCAGAAGGAGTCTCGATCACTGAGCACAGAACTCTTCAAGATGAAGAATGCATATGAAGAATCCTTGGATCACCTGGAAACTCTGAAGCGTGAAAACAAGAACCTCCAGCGTAAGTCTATAAGTTTCAGCATAAATCTATAAGCTTCTCACTGTAACCTTCAGTTTAGGACACTGAAGATACAAAAGTGAGAAAAAATGATTATGTAATGGTTCTACCACCTTCTATGGAGGAACAAGTGACAAGCATGATAAGATAATCTCATATAGGGATTCTCCTCATTATTAGGATATACATATGTAGAAGTGTTGTCTGCTCATGCAGTATTAACAGATCAGTTACAAATGGATGAATTTGGAAGAACCAAGGAAATATTCTTTTCCCAAACATTTAGCCTAAAACTGTTAATAAACGGTGCCTGTCTTCCCCTCTTTATTTTGTGTGAAATTAACAGAGGAGATATCTGACCTAACGGAACAGATTTCTGAGGGAGGAAAGGCCATCCATGAACTGGAAAAAGTGAAAAAGCAGATTGAGCAAGAGAAATGTGAACTCCAGGCATCCCTGGAGGAGGCTGAGGTAATCTTGTTATTATGCTTATAGAAAACAAAAGCTCAAATTCTTTAATGTATTTTAAAGCACTCTAAAATATGTTTCAGATGACTCTTTAATAACAGCTGATATACTTGATTTTATTAAGGCTTCTCTGGAACATGAAGAAGGCAAACTCCTCCGTGTTCAAATGGAGCTCAACCAGGTGAAATCTGATATAGACAGAAGAATTGCAGAGAAAGATGAAGAAATTGATCAAATGAAGAGGAACCACCTGAGAGTGGTAGAGTCCATGCAGAGCACGCTGGACGCTGAGATTAGGAGCAGGAATGATGCCCTGCGGCTTAAGAAGAAGATGGAGGGAGATCTGAATGAAATGGAGATTCAACTGAGCCATGCCAACCGTCAAGGTGCTGAAGCACAAAAGAACCTCAGGAATGCACAAGGACAGCTCAAGGTATGTTCCAGGCAGGTTCAAGAAAGCAGGTTCAGGAAATCACTACAATTGTTAAAATTTCAAGAGTTATACCTTAAAATAATTTATATTGTAGGACACACAACTGCATTTGGATGATGCTTTGAGAGGCCAAGAAGATTTTAAGGAACAAGTGGCCATGATTGAGCGCAGAGCAAACCTGATGCAGGCTGAGATTGAGGAGCTCCGGGCAGCTCTGGAACAGACAGAGAGAGCCAGAAAAGTGGCTGAACAGGAGCTTCTGGATGCCAGTGAACGTGTGCAGCTCCTCCACACACAAGTAAGAATCTGATTATTTGTATCCTCCTGCAACCACCAGACAAGACTGCATAAGCATTTCTCTTTTGTAAAGGCAAAATGTGGAATATTTTGAATATTGTTGGGTTATATTGATATTGTTTGAAGGAACGGTGTGGTGGCCTAGAGGTGGAGCTCTCGTCTCACACTCAGGAGGCTTGTGAGTTCAGTCATAGGTATTTATCTCTGTGGGCACAAAGAAAAAAATATCTGCTGTGAGCTCTGCATAGGCATCAGGAAGGGCATCCAGTCAATAAACGCTCAGCTCCATTCAGTTATCCTGAGGCCACTCTGATGCAAGGGATTATAGGATCGTTAAAAGAAAAAAAATTTTTTTTGATATTGTTTGAAGAAAATAAAGCTATGCTTAAATGATATTTGCAGATCTTTACATAAAACATCTGTAAACATAGTATTATTCTTTTTCTATTGTATTAATTTAGATACTATGACACTTTTGTCTTTGTTGAAACTCTGAGGGAGTGTATCTCTACACAAAGAGATACAAAATAATGTTGCAGACATTATTCTTGCAATATACAGGTTTATTTTTAGAACATTTTTCATGGTTTTTAAAAATAAATTAATCATTTCATATTTATTGGAAACTATCAGTATTTTTTGCCTAAATAGAACACCAGCCTGATCAACACCAAGAAGAAGCTGGAAACAGATATTTCCCAGATCCAGGGTGAAATGGAGGACACCATTCAGGAGGCCCGCAATGCTGAAGAGAAAGCCAAAAAATCCATTACTGATGTGAGTTGATTGAAGCTTTCTTCTGAAATCTGCTCCTATTGTTGTGATTCAGGGTCAGCCTGTGGGTTCGGCAGTTGGGTCGGACGACTCAGAGGAGGAGGAGGGGGGTGTTGAAGAGCTTGCTGATGATGGCTTTGAGGCTCCGCAGAGCCCTCAGCCAGGCCCCTCCCACCTGGTCACGACGGAGACCCAGCTGTGTGAGCCTGACAGCGTGGATGAAGATGACCCACAGCTGGCCCTGTTCAAGGACGCCCGACGCAGGAGGCAGTCAATCAGGAGTAAACAGAGGAAGGCAATGGGGCACCTCGGAAGGAGGCAGAGAGAGGCCACGCCCTGAACTGTATTTAAGGGGAATGTGTGGGAGGGCTTTTTTGCTGAAGGCAACCGCTTGGATAGTTCCTGTTTCATAGCTCCTGTTTCATGGTTGGTGTCTTGTCTTGCTCTGTTTTATGTTAATAAATTTGGCAGGCTTTATTCCAGCCTCTTGCCGTTTGTAAAGGGGTTGTCCCTGCTTTTGCTGCAGGGCCGGTAGCAGGCTGGTACAGAACACCTATATGCACTTATAGCAGTGTAGTCTCTGGAACATAGTATCTTCATTAACAGGCAGCCATGATGGCAGAAGAACTCAAGAAAGAGCAAGACACCAGTGCCCATCTAGAGAGAATGAAGAAAAATCTAGAACAGACTGTAAAAGATCTGCAGCACCGTCTTGATGAGGCAGAACAATTGGCAATGAGGGGAGGCAAGAAGCAACTTCAGAAATTAGAGCAAAGAGTATGTATTTATCTCTGTATATATTTATAGACTTGTATGTAAGGTTGCATGTAACAGGTCATAGTTGATGGTTAATTTTTAACCTGTTTTTCTTTAGGTACGTGAACTTGAAACTGAAGTCGAGAATGAGCAAAAGCGTGGGGTTGAGGCCATCAAGGGTGTACGCAAATATGAGAGACGAGTGAAGGAATTAACTTACCAGGTAAGGGTGATAACTATGGAGTGAGTTTATTTATCAACCCACCTGGAAACAAAGACTATTTGAAAAACAGAAGTGGCTTTTCTCATGATTTATATTTACATATTTATGTATTTATTTATAACTTAATCTTTCCAAAACTAGAATTCAAATGATAGAAACTCACTTGTTGCCATAACTCTGTTTAGTCTGAGGAAGACCGGAAGAATATTCTGAGGCTCCAGGATCTCGTGGACAAGCTGCAAATGAAAGTGAAAGCATACAAGAGGCAATATGAAGAAGCTGTACGTAATACATTTGTAATGGAGCAATAATTGTATTTCCAATGAATTTGAGTAGGCCTGGATGTTTGGGCCTTTGGGATCTGGGATTTTATCATCTTTGGTACTGAATGGGGTGGCACTGCCCCAGGCAGACCCGGTGTACCATCTGAGAGATTTTCTAGATTTACAAATCCTGCTCAAGGAACAGGTGGTAATTGCAGCCTGGAGGGCCTTTGCAGTGCTTTGTGTTATACACAAGTTGTGTCCCTTCCTGGACTATGAGCTCTACTCACAGTTACTCATGCCCTGGTCATCTCTAGAACATGGAAATGCACTTGAAGAGTATCCAGAAGCTTCAACTGGGCAGAATGTAGGTGCACAGAAAGCTAGGTGCACCCCTAGGAGAGTGCACATTACAACCTCTGCTCCACAATCTACATTGTCTATCAGTCTGCTTCCAGGTTCAATTCAAGGTGCTTGTTCTGACCTTTAAAACCCCACTTGGCAGGGACCAGGTTAGTGAGGTACTCTCAGGCCTAATGACACAGCGAGATTCAATTGAATCCAATTCTTTATGTCCTTACACCTAATAGAGAGGAACCTGCCAGACTAAAGCTATGATCTTCTAAACTGATATATATACTCTGGGACATTGTAGGCTGTGGCTACTCTGAATCTTTTCCTTCTTCCCTCATCCAGTTAAGGACGGCACAGTCTCTTGTTTTGGGCCCCTCTCTGGAATGTGCTGCCTCTTCTCTGGGAAGCCATGGTGCTATTGCCAACATATCCCCTCCATTCCTTCTTCCACTGCACATTTCACTGCACATTCCATCACAGGGTTTACCTCTTCCAGGTGTTGTTCAGATCGAGCAGGAGAGATATGCTGGGTCCTTTCTACTAAGGAATTCCATCTGGCAAGACCCAGACAGTGTGCCTTTTCAGCTGTGCCTCCTGCCCTCAGGAACACAATTGTGTTCTGAGGTGAGGTTGGCCCAATCCCTGTTTAGCCTTTCAGAAGGCTCTGAAAAAGCAGTTTTTCCAGAAGCCTTGGGGAATCTCATGATGAGCCAGCAAGGGGGCTGTATGACATCAAGAGACCATTGTTCTCCCGCAATCTTGAGTTTTAATGTTTTCTTTTTTACTTACATTTGAATATGTCATTAAATAATCATTATGTTTGCATATTGCTCAGCACTTCGTGCGATGGGCAGCTATATAAATCTGCTAAATAAATGCTAATCAAGATTAATTGCCAATAAGATAATGTATGGCATTTTTTAAAAAAAAATCATCTGCCTAGAATACAGCTTAAAAGCTTTGTACACGATATTTTTTATAGAATTAAACACAGATAAGATTCAATTGATTCACCAAGAATTTGTATACTAAATGTCCCCAATTTGTGAAAGGCAAAGTGAACTTTCCATTTAGCTAAAATTGCATAGTGGAGACTCCATTCTTTCATCTTCACCACAGAAGCTATTACCTTTTTGCATTCCGTATACATCACAAGTAGACTTGTTTTTTAACCATACCTTTTTCATTCTCAGGAGGAGCAATCCAATCTTAACCTCAGCAAATTCCGCAAAATTCAGCATGAGCTGGAAGAAGCTGACGAAAGGGCTGATATTGCAGAATCACAAGTGAACAAACTGAGAGTGAAGACTCGAGAAGTGCATAAGAAGGTGGTTGTAAGCGAAGAATAAACTCACCTGAAAATGGCAAAGTGACCAAAGAGAAGCGCAAAATGTGAAGCTCTTTGTCACTCCTTGTAATTACAGACACCAGGGGAAGAATAAGCTTGTCTGCTTCAAGGTTGACTGAAGAAGTGCACAAAATGTGAATGTCTTAGTCACTTGGATTTGTAATTATTGTGGGTTCTGTCTTTGGTGTTTAGGAAATAAAGATTATAGAAATGTTTGCATACATAAAGATGACGTGATCTTATTGTGGGTTTTGCTCTCCTGTATGAAATCTGATGCTTCTCCTTAGAGAGGTAACGCTATCCAAACATGATAAACATTAATGAATATTGTGCACGAATCATTTGCCAAGTGCCATGCTGGGGTTGATGTAAGTTGAAGTTAATAGGAGAGGACACCAGTTTGAATGCCCTGATTTGGAGAAATTCATTTGTGCATAATTATTTTCAGATAAACTACAAATCCAGCTGAACTGGAATAAAGACTAATTTAGCTAAGTATCCTTAGTTCAGGGGTGTCAAACTTGCAATGTCACGTGTTGTGTCATGACATATTGCAATGTTTTTTCCAACACTGGCAATGGGGTGGCGCAGTTTTGCCATGATGCATGCGGCCTACGGACCAGCAGTTTGACACCCCTGCCTTAGTTGATCAACAAATTACAATATACATTCAAATAATAGGATATTGGTGCCACATGATAATGGTCTCTAAATCTCCCATAGTGTTTCTCTCTTAATGGCATCCCTGGATGTGTATTCATAAATTTGCTGATATTATTTCTATACTACCTTTCACACAAACACCACCTAAGTTTTGCTTAAAAACTATAAAAATAAAAATGAAATAGTTGAATTATGAGATTAAAATGATACCTTGTGCAATGTATTGCAAGCTAAATGACCACTCCGAGACAGCAGGCTTTCCACGAAGAATGGTTTATTTCAGTGTAGCCCCAGACAGCTGACAGCATGTTTAGGTTGCCCTTTTATACCCGAGCTGGCAAACCCTTGCCCAATCCTGTCAGCGTATTCTCCCGCCGCGGCAACTCGGACCAATCAGCTGGCAGCCGTTCTGACAGCTCTGAGCTGTCAACTGGTTTAAGCGCGTGCGCAGTCAACAGGCGGCCGCTTTGACCGCTGAGAGCCGTCAACAAGCTGCCGCGTGTGCGCTTGAGCTGTCAAGAGGCTGACAGCGATTTACCTCATAACCTACTCGTTTTTCCTAACATCTTATAACATATTAACATATTATAACAAACTACTACATAACACAACACCTTAATGAGAAGAAAATAACACCCCAAGTATCACCAAACCTTTTTTTTAAAAAACTGTAAGAAACAGAAATGAAATATTTTAATTATGAGATTAAAGCAATACTTAAAACAACATGATGCAAATATGCAAAACCACTAAATGCAACATTGTACAAAAGATAAATTTTCAAAGATGGGGGGCATACAGATTTCTTTCAGTAAAAGGTAATGAAATGGTAGTCGTTGCCTAAAATGTTCTCTTTCTGCCAGTCAATCGGCTAGGCCTCCTGTGATTAATATATATATATAATAACTGAGAAATAGAATTTCACAAGAAAACATATAATGCAGGTTGTAGCAAAACAGTGGTAGCACCACAGAGATTTCTGCAAATTGTTCCTCAGAATGGGAGAGAGAGTACAGTACCTATGAACCAGAACCAGATGCAGTGCCTCTGTTTGTCCATTACTCTCTTTCACAAATCTCTTGAAGGGTGTAACAAATATAGAGGACAGCCTTGAAGGACATAGGTAAGGTCCATGGCCAAAGCAACAGTCAGACAAATGAGGCATGAGCCCAGGCCAAGAAAACAGTTTATGAAAATGCCTCATACAGCCTCCCCTCCCATTTCACATGAGGATGAGAAAAGAAGGAAGGGAAGCACATTCAGGCTTGCAAGATTCTATTATAGCTATTCTAATAAAAGTAGTTTAGTGTCTGTGTAGTGTCTGTTTCTTTTCTGGGTGACATCTTAACAAGTAATATCGTAATATATTTTCTGAATTGTTAGCTACACAGTCATTCACTGAGATGGGTGGCATAGAATATGAACAAACAAACAAATAAAAGAGGGACAGTTTCCAACTCCAGTATCCAGTTTTCCATAACACAGAGAGAGATGTTTTCACCTTTCAATTTTCAAAGTACCTTAAGTGAAATCATCCCACAGAGCAGCTTTGTTCTTCATTGAGATAAATAAGCTTTTTTCTGACATGACTCAGGAGCTCAGGGACTGAAAGAAGATAGATAACCTTTATTGTCATTTTTTTACTGTGGGCACAACGGCACACATCAAAAATGAAATTTAGTTGCTCGCTCTCAAAGAGAAACACATACATGACACATACCTAAACATACTATATACAACATATGTATAGACCCACACCCCTACATACACATAACAAATCAATATTAAATACTGTCCATCTTGAATATATAATGGAAGGAGGAAGCTTGAGAGTTCAAGGTTAATGCTGTATGGAATGAAACTATGGGTGAATCTGGATGTTCTGCTTTGGATACCACGAAGCCTCCTCCCAGAAGGTAACAAGGAAAACAGGTCGTGAAGAGGATGTGTAGTGTCCCAGATAGTCTTACAGACCCTGCTCAAGCAATGCTTCTATGCTACGTCCTGGATGGGAGGGAGGGAACTGCCAATGATCTTTTCGGCCATCCTCACCACTCTCTGCACCGCCTTCCTGTCTGAAGCAGTGATACTTCCAAACCAGACTGTTATGCTGTATGACAGGATGCTCTCGATCGTCCCCCTGTAGAAAGTGGTCAGGGGGACAGGGGAAGGAAGATGTGCTTTTCTCATGCAATGCAGAAAATGGAGGTGCTGCTGTGCCCGCTTCACCAGTTTCTCACTGTTGAGCGACCAAGTCAGCCTACTTGTTAGCTACACAGCCAGGAATTGGATGCTGGTAACCATCTCCACAGGTAAATCATTAATGCACAGAGAAGTGTGGCTGTGCCTGCCTTTTCTGAAATTGACAATGATCTCTTTGGTTTTACTGGTATTTAAAAGTAGGTTGTTTTCCTTACACTAGTTCACCAACCCCTCATCCTTCTTGTGGTAAGCTTCCACCTTGTCATCATGAATAAGGCCCACTACTGTTGTATCATCTGTGAACTTCACAGTATGGTTGGTGGCAAACCTAGCACAACAGTCATGGGTCAACAGGGTGAACAGCAACGGACTTAGGACACAGCCCTGAGGAGAACCTGTGCTCAAGAAAATGGTATTAGAGATATTTGTTCCAACTCACACATATTGGGGCCTGTTGGTAAGAAAGTCAAGAATCTAGTTGCACAAAGGAGTGTTTAAGCCTAAAAGGCCCAGTTTGTCTACTAGATGCTGGGGAATAATTGTGTTAGACACTGAGCTGAAGTCGACAAACAACAAATGCACATGAGTATTTCTTTCCTCTAAGTCAGGGGTGTCAAACTGCTGACCTGTGGACCAGATGTGTCATCCACAAGCTGTGCCCACCCCATTGCAGGCAATGGCAAAACCATCCCGATATGTTGCGCAGCGTCACATGACATCACGAGTTTGATATGTCTGCTCTAAGTGCATCAAGCTCAGATGGAGAATGAAAGAAATCGCATCCTCTGTAGAGTGATTTGGTTGGTAGGCAAACTGAAGTGGGTCAAATCCTGGTGGGAGGCTAGATATAATAATGTCCTTTATTAGCTCCTCAAAGCATTTCATAATGGTGGATGTCAGTGCAACCGGACGGTAATCATTGAAGCCTGTAATTTTGAACTTTTTTGGCAGTGGCAAGATGATGGCCATCTTAAAACATGATGGGACCACTGCCTGCTGCAATGAGAGATTGAAAATATCTGTGAGAACACAAGCCAGCTCATCTGCAGATTCCCTGAGGACACGTCCAGGGATGTTATCTGGGCCTGCTGCTTTCTGAATGTTGAACATGTTCAAAATTAAATAAGAGCTCCCTTTTCCAATTTGTACACATCTATTTGACAGGATATAACTTAAATACATGGATACATCTATTTTTCAGGATATACATCTTAAAATAAGTATTTACATTTTAGTCAATGTTCCCTGACCAGCTTTTATTAGTTTCCTCAAAACTGAGACAATACAAAGAGTTGTTTTGATTGCAACAGTAGTGTAATTAATAACTAAATGATTGCAGTAGTGGTATAACTAATACCTAAATGAAATAAACATCACCATATAAAAAGTTAGTTAATATGTAATCAATGTGATGGGTTCAGTTAAAATAGTGATGGATGCACAGCTAGGAGACTTGAAAGAACAGATTAGGGATATGTTGTCATGGAGAAAATTCATCTTTGTGGTTGCTAGGAGTCAAAAATATCTTGATGCCACATAATCAAGCAATCAGTCACATCTGCAGCCCAACTTCATTTCTTTATACTGAGAAGAAAGCATTCTGAATTCATATGTTGGTTCTTCCTATGATGTTTGGAATACGTACATATCTTCTGATACATATTGTATACAAGAGTAAAGTGCAGGCATTAATAAAGTCTCAAGAGTTATATTTAAGATTAATAGGGATTCTTCATGTGGCTTTAGTGATAATATTTGGTGTTATGCCTTTTCCTTTATAACCCTCTTGTATTTGTAACCCATTTGTACTTTCTGAATGCTTAGTTTTTCATACCCAGCTTCTACAGAGGGAAACTTGAGTTAATGATAAAGTTAATGATTAAAGTTAAATAATACAATCCTCCATCTGGAAGCATCTGAGTTTAGTTTCTCTAATGCAGCTCTGAAAGAACCAATTTGTGGAGCATTTAAGAAGTACGTACTTTAATTATGAGCAAGTTATCTCACAGCTGAGGAATTTGCCAGTAGAAACATCTGGCTGCTAATCACATTGTTATTGTTCATTTACTTTGAAGATTCTCATTTAAAATTCACTAAAGTGCTAAGAAGTCTGGCAAATACTAAGGCATATTTTGGTGTCCTTACCAAAGTCAGTGACTTGCTTGCCTTACTTTGATATTTCTTTAAGCACATGATCAAAAATAGTATAAATCATTATACTGTATTTCCCTTTTTTCTGATCTTCCTCAATCTGCTATGTTTCGGTTGTTTGGATTAGAGCTTGCACAATCAGAGTTGTAATTCACCACATCTGAAGTGCCCCAGAATGAGGTAGGTTGCTGTAAGCCAATGAAGGGTTCAACATGTATTGCATTAGGATCTAGGGTGCCTATATTGGTTTCCAAAGGGATAGCAATGGCAATAAAGAATGAACTAAGAACCTGGCTTCTCGTATGGAATGTCTACTATATTCAGAGCACAAGCATTTATTTCAGTTCCATTTTTCATGGTATAGATCAGCAGGAGCAACTTGGCAGTCTAATGACTACCAGAAACTCTCAGTATAATTACAGGCAAGTAATGTTAGTGGCAATTAGGCTGAAAAACCAAGGTGCTACTCAAGGTTCCCTAGGATAGGTGAATCCAAAACAGGTATCAGTGGTGGGCTATCACAAAGTGCTGGTGCTCTATTATTTGTATAGAAATTTTGGTGGTGCTTCTAGGTCTATGAAAGGGTTACAATGTAATATTTTGGTGGAGCAGTGGGCTCATGCCTCCTTAAGTAACACCAGCTGCCTGCAATTAGTGCAGGTTCGCATCCCACCAGGCTCAAGGTTGACTCAGCCTTCCATCCTTCCGAGGTAGGTAAAATGAGGACCCAGATTGTTGGTGGCAATTAAGCTGACTTTGTAATAATGCCGCTTGGGGTGTGTGTGAAAGCCCTAATAAGCAGGCATATACATAGAATGAAGGCTACTGCTAAGCTTGTAAGCCGCCCTGAGTCTTTGGAGAAGGGCGGGATATAAATGGAATATATATATATATATATATATATATATATATATATATATATATATATATATATATATATATATATATATATATATATATATATATATATATATATATATATATATATATATATATATATATATATATATATATATATATATATATATATATATATATATATATATATATATATATATATATATATATATATATATATATATATATATATATATATATATCCTCTACACAAATGCATATGTGGATGCAGTGTTGTGTTCTTCTGCTATATCAGCATTTGTAGTTTATATGTGATGCCAGAATGGAGTCAAAGCAGCAGACAACCTGAACTAGATGTTTCCAAGAAGTCATCCTCTCAGCCTACTAAAACTTTAAAAATGAATAGCAGCTTGAGACAGGCAAAAAAAGAGAAAAGAACAAAAACATTCTTTTCCCAAGAATCTTTGATGGATTGATGTAGTTGTAAGAGGAAATTCACACAATCACTCTTTCCACTTTGTAGAATTATTTGTTTTACTGCTTCAAAATAGAGAAAGATTACAGTATGAAGACATGTTATCAACTAAATGCTGCAGACATCCATTCATCACTAGATGGCTCTGCGTTAAGTGGAGATTTGCTTGTATGAATCCACTAACAGAGATCGAATGTTTAATGAAATATGGTGTCCTATCCCTCCCTCCTCTCAGTTTTCATATCAAATTACAAATATGGGTTTTTATGAGCCGGTTTTTAGCCATAGACCTTAACAGCACGCAGAATGCGATCCAGCTACAGCAGGACTGAATAACACAGTTAGAAGAAAACCTAGAGATCTTCTAGTCCAACCCCCTGCTCAAGCAGGAGACCGAATACCATTCCAGACAGATGGATATCCAATCTCTTTTTAAAAGCCTCCAGTAATTGCAACTTCTGGGGACAAGCCTTTCCACTAATTAATTATTCTGTCAGGAAATTTCTTAGTTCTAGATTAGAATCTCTCCTTGGTAAGTTTCCATCCTTACTTCTTGTCCTGCCTTCAAGTGCTTTGGAGGAATAGGTTAACATCCTCTTCCTTGTGACAGCCCCTTAAATATTGGAAGACTGCCATCATGTCACTCCTAGTCCTTCTCTTAATTTGATCAGACATTCCCAGTTCCTTCAATTGTTCTTCGTATGTTTAGCGTCCCAACCCCTACTCATCTTTGTTAACTCTTCTCTGCACTTTTTCTAGGGTCTCAACATGTTTTTTGTGTCATGGTGACCAAAGCTGGATGCAGTATTCCAAGTGTGTGGTCTCATTAGTGCAGTATAAAGCCGTATTAGCACCTCATGTGATCTTGATGCTACCCGTCTGTTGATGCAGCCAAGGACTGCATTGACTTTTTTTGGCAGCTGCAACACGTTGCTGACTCATACTTAAGTGATTGTCTACTAGGACTCCTATATTCCTCTCACAGTTACTGCTATTGAGCAAGGTACCACTTATTTTATACCTGTGTATTTGATTTTTCTTGCCTAAGTGTAAACTGTTACTTTTCTCACCACTGAATGTTGTAGGACACACTACCACTCATAAATATCTCCCAATCAGTTGGAGCATTTTTGTTCCAAATGCTCTCGGTGTGATAAATAACTTCTATTGAAGTAGTATTTTCTTGGGATGTAGTATAATATTTATTGATTATATTTTAATTGAACCAGTAATGAACATTATCTGACTGAATTATAAAAAAAGAATAACATCCTAAAATATCCAAATGAAAATTATGGTAACTGAATTTCTTTCCAATTGGACATTAGTAATTTTTAACATTGGGTGAAAACTTTATCAATATTCCTTGTCTCTGTTGTCCTATTGGGATAATCCATTCTTATTAATTTCATTATATTAAAAATATTTTTCTCTTCTTTTGAACCTTTGTACGCATTTAAATTAAATATGACTCTGATCAAATTAGAAAAGTTTGGTTTTCAATATACTTGTTAAAAATAAGATATATTTGAAACAAAAGTCTGTTTTTATTTTTTGGAGTATCTTTTGGTCAAAAATATTTTTAATGCTTGTTTTCCAATATGCTAGATAAAAATAGGATGTATGTTTATATATGAAGCAAAAGTCTATTTTTATTAACTGGAAAAGCTTTTGGTCAAAATCATTGCATCTGATTGACTGCAGAAATTCATATTTGATTCCAATCCAGTATTTGGAATTATACTAATAATTGTAGTTTTTTTTTTAAAAAAAAAGCTGTGAAGGAAACATCTGATCTGACAGAACAGATTGCTGAACTTACAGAAGCAGCTATTAGAGAAAACATAGAAGCAAACTAAACAAGAAATGTGAGGCCTTCAAGAAGTCCTTGAAAGAAGGTTTGAATATGGATGCTTCCAAGATATAATACTGTATGGTTAATTTCAACATGCTAGAGATGGAGTTATTCTGCCCTCCAGAGGCAGCTCAGTACCAACTACAGAAAAATAATTATTTCCACCGTACCTTCCCTGAACCATTAGTACTGTAATAGCAGAATCAGTGTCATGGTGAATAATCAATTACTCAGCTGAAGACTCTAAAAGAATTTTAATGCCACCTCCTGACTACAAATAGGATGCATGGTTACACTGAGAATACCCCACTCTTCTGTCATGAAGCAGCCCAATCAAAGCAGAAAAGCACACACACACACACACACGCTTTGGAATCTGGCTCAACAAGCATCTCGGAAATATTTATTACAATATACAATTTGGTTTTGTTATTGCATTTCTGTCTTGAGATTGTAATTGCAGAGTGCAAGATTCCAAAATAAGACATTTCAGTACAAAGCAGACTGTGACTGATCTGAAAAAGCTAAGTCACAGTATAGGCTTTTAAAACATTGAAAATTCAAATATCTATCTACCTTCTCCAGCCACACCCTTATACCTTAGTTTAAAAAAATACTACTAACGCTTTCAGTTTAAATATCTTACATTGTTGTTACAGGCAGCAACAACCTGGAATAGCATTGGTGGTTTTGAATTAGAACTGTATAACCAGGCTCAAACAGATGCAGACAGCTCTGGAATAGATAAAAACAGATTATTTCCCAATTGTATGAACAACATCTTATTGATATAGTGGAATGTACAACTGTTATATTCTCAATACCTACTGAATTTCACTCTGCAACACTGAAGTGTCCCTTTATTCTTGCAGATCTCCTAATTCCAACCTCTAAATGGCGTACAGAGAAGATTCACTACACCAAGATTCTTACACAGGAAATTCTTAGGGATTATTTGTGATGAGGAAAAAATCCCATTACAATCTTTGTCCACCATTTTCTGGAACAATTCCCCATTCTTCTTTTCTAATCCCCATATAGTTTACAGTTTTACACTATGAGTAGAAGCTTTCCAACAAATCAACCCAAGGGAAATATAAAAGGATGTATCTTTCGAAGCCTAGTGTCTCTGAAATGTTTGTTGTTTCAAAATCCAAGCCTTCTGAACACACCAAAAACATGGGGATGGATTTTGTTCAGTTGCACAGCGAGATTAATGATGCCATCCAAGAAGCAACATGCTGAAGAAAATACCAAAAATGCAATTTTGCTTGTATGAATCTGCTTGGGTAGTTGCTTGAAATCTCATAATATGTTAGCAGATCCATCTGGCAAGCCATTTCTACAGTCTTCATTATGGGAGCTGAAAGACAAAGTCGTTTTAATTGCCAAGCTACTGTTATTTTTCAGTCAGAAATTAGTGTTTGTACATCATAAACCTTAATTTACACATGCAAAGTAGGAAAATGCCTGATTGCTTTGTCACCAGAAAGATTGGTTCTTGATGTTTTGGTATTTGAAAACAGTTTAACAAGTTTTCATTATCCAATTATACCTACCTGATTACTTTTTCTTGTTTGAGTTTAGGTTCTACTTTAGTAAACTTTATTTTTCCTATAGCACAGCCTCTGATATTGTTGCTTCCTATCCATTTTCAAATGGTTTCTTATAGGTGATATTCCCCAAGGAATATAAGTAAAAGAAGAAAGAACTGTGGTATCATTTGGCAATAGGACTTTGGTAGGTATTTTTTTACAAAAACATTCTGTATTTTTAACCTTTCTTTATTTGTGATAACCAATCGAGAAAAGAATGTTTAATCGAAGTCTAAAGTGAAATTTTGTTTTTCCCCTCAACATATTTTGCATATGAAAGGCCTGCACACCTTTAAACTGGTCTGGTTTCAAAGAATTAGTACCTTAAAAGAATTTGGTAGTTTTGTACTGTACAGTAGTGCAAATAGCAAAAGAGACCACAAATACACTGTAGGGGTTTCTACTATACATAGACAATATATGATGGATAAAAATATATAATGCAACAGACTTCAGTTCTGATTTTTTAATATCACATCAGAAATTGCAAATCTGTGAAAACATATTATTTTTTTTAAAAAAAACACCATAATGGTGGAAGGTTCTATGAGAGTATGAGCAATAAATTTAATAGAATTTTACAGAAATCGTAACTTTTTCAGCCATTATAAAGCATTAGGTAGCCAAGTAAAAAATCAAGGTAAACATACGATCAAAAAAAGAAAAAAACCTTAAAAGACCCAATGGATGGCGTTCTGAAGGCTGCTAAAATTTATTATTTTTTATTGAAAAGTTTTATAAAAATTACAATATAATCCCCAAAACCAACCCACCCTAAACCCCCCCTCCCTCCCCCACTTCCCAGAGCTGAGTACAAATTACAAATATAATAAACATAATCTAACTGACATTAACCAACTGTATTAACCAAGTTCATAATGCGCTTTAACTCCCTTTTAACATACGGTAAATACAAGCAAATTAAAAGTAAACATAATAATAATAAAAACATAAACAAATTAATATCCTAGTTATTAAACAATACAATATCCAAGTTATTAAACAATACTAATACTAAAAATAATAATAATACCATATAATTAAAACTAATAAAAATTCCCCTATAATAAACTATTAATAATAATTACTCATAGGCTAAATGGAACTTTTTAGTCCCATATTTATTCTGAATATAATCTATCCATCTTCTCCAGACCGAAATGTACCTTTCTTGTGAATGATCCTTCAAATAAGCAGAAATCTTAGCCATTTCTGCTAAATTTGACACTTTAAGCGTCCATTCTTCTATAGTAGGCAAGCAATCCTTCTTCCAATATTGCCCTACCAATAACCTTGCAGCTGTTATCAAATTCAACATCAAATTAGTTTCTTTAGTATCACAATCTATAATAACACCCAATAAAAATAATTGTGGAGTAAACTTTATCTTTCTCTTAAAAATCTTTTGAATGTTCCACCAAATTTTAATCCAAAAAGCTTTTATATTTCTACAAGTCCACCAGATATGAAAATAAGTGGCATCCAAACTGCCACATCTCCAACACTTGGGCTGTAAATTAGGATACATACAAGACAACTTTTTAGGATCCAGATGCCATCTATAAAACATTTTATAAAAATTTTCTCTTAAATTTTGGGCCTGAGTAAATTTTACATTTCTGAGGCTGCTAAAATTTATTGAATAGGAAGGATATATAATACTTGGGTTTAAAAGTATAGACTGAACATTAATTTTAAAATGTTTATAATGCTTCCTGCTATCAAATTACAAGGGAAAGTTAAATATAGAGGTCTCTAGAGTTTTTTTTTTACCTAGACTAATTAGCTAGTAAATCAGGCTAGCTATCCTGCATTCCATTCTTGAATAGTTGTGTTTAAACCTTAGCATTTCACTGACAATTAATTACTAGATAAATAGATGTGTGCATTTGGGAACATTTATATTTTATTTGCAGATTTAAGTTTTTAAAATCTCATAAATTTATTCATCAAATTTATTTTCCACTCATCTTGCAGTTCAGTTAGCATTGCAGTAAATAAAAGTGACTAGGATATGATCACTGAGAAAGAAGGAAGCTGAGAGCATTAAAGTGAGGTGTTAGTTGAAGGAGAAAAGCTAAAGGAATCCTCTGCATATTAACAGCTCCTATCAAGGAACTAAAAGTGAGCATAATAGCTGTTACAGTTACTAATGATGTGTTGAAGTCCTAGATCAGTATATAAGATGATCTGCTAGGCAGGATTTCTTTCTCACCCATTACCAAATGCAAATATTGAAGGATTAAAGTTTTCATGACAGTATTTATTTTGTATTTCTTGGGTTTAAGGAATTAGGACCTCATTTTTTTATCCATTTTACAAATATGGCATTTTATATTTAATTGTAGAGATTTTCACTCATGAGTCATGCTTAGAGAATAGCAGCTTTATATACAGATGGCTGCTGAACAGAGGAACCATTCAGAGACAAATACTGAAAAGTTTACATCATATAGATACAAGTACATGTCTATACATCTAGACCACAGAAATCTGACACACATATTTTTCCATAAATAAAAGAAAAACCTCCTTATAAAAATTCCAATATACAATAAACAGCTAGTATGGTATTCTTTATACTGTTACACATTGTTGTTGTTGTTAGTTGCGAAGTCGTGTCCGACCCATCGCGACCCTATGGACAATGTTCCTCCAGGCCTTCCTGTCCTCTACCATCTTCTGGAGTCCAGTTAAGCTCACGCCTACTGCTTCAGTGACTCCATCCAGCCACCTCATTCTCTGTCGTCCCCTTCTTCTATTGCCCTCGATCTTTCCCAGCATTAGGCTCTTCTCCAGTGAGTCCTTCCTCCTCATTAGGTGGCCAAAGTATTTGAGTTTTAGCTTCAGGATCTGGCCTTCTAAAGAGCAGTCAGGGTTGATCTCCTCTAGGACTGACCGGTTTGATCGCCTTGCAGTCCAAGGGACTCGCAGGAGTCTTCTCCAGCACCAGAGTTCAAAGGCCTCAATTCTTTTGCGCTCAGCCTTTCTTATGGTCCAACTTTCACTGCCATACATTGCAACTGGGAAGACCATAGCCTTGACTATACGCACTTTTGTTGACAGGGTGATGTCTCTGCTTTTTAGTGTGCTGTCTAGATTTGCCATGGCTTTCCTCCCTAGGAGCAAGCGTCTTTTAATTTCTTGACTACAGTCCCCATCTGCAGTGATCTTGGAGCCCAGGAAAATAAAATCTGTCACTACCTCCATTTCTTCCCCATCTATTTGCCAGGAATTAAGAGGGCCGGATGCCATGATCTTAGTTTTCTTAATGTTTAGTTTCAACCCAACTTTTGCACTCTCCTTCTTCACTCGCAACAAGAGACTCTTCAGTTCCTCTTCACTTTCTGCCATTAGAGTGGTATCATCTGCATATCTTAGGTTGTTGATATTTCTTCCAGCAATCTTAATTCCAACTTTTGATACATATGGAATTTCAATTTTAGTGTTTTTAAAAAGTAATCTTCATCCTTATATTGCATCAGAGCACCCTCAAATAAACCAATACTTCCTGCATGATAATGGTTTTTAAGACATCAGAAGGTAATTTGAACATGTGTGAAAAACTAATTTGTGAACGTGTTGAGATCTGTGAATGTTCTGGTCCGTGACCTGCTACAGATATATGATGCATCACAGTGTTTTGTTATTACTACTTCAAAATCACAGATGGGAATTTTGATAAAAAATAATGGTCTTGTAGGCTACTGTCCCCTTACATTATTTCCCTGAACAAAATCACCCTACCATGAAGAGAATATTTAACTATCAGTGTAGGAAAATTCAGACTTCCTCAGCAGAGGAAACAATAGCCAAAATAAAAAAAATGACTTTGAAAGGGAGCACAGGCTGGAGTGCTACATGGAAACTCACTCTTTCACAACCTCCAGTAGTGTTGGATTACTATCTATTGTGTAGTGGGTTCTGGACCGCATGGATGGCTCCGGACAACAGGGTTCAGCATATCATTCTTTATTGAAGTAAGCACAGGCTCGACACAAAGGGCTATTAGCCCCTCTTATATACCTAGCCAGGTATACCTGGGACCAATCCCCTTACCAGGATTTCCCACCGAGGACTACCCTGCCAATCCGGACAGGGTACCATGCCACCTGGTGGTGTCAGTGGCTCATTACTGTGGAAACATCCCCTATATACATAACACCCCTTCCCCCATACTGAAACAATAATGATAACAAATAAACAATAATGTGAAACATCCAATGTGTGAATCCGGTTATTTGAAACATGTCGTGACCCTTCCCTCAAAACCTTACAAAGTCCTTTAGGTAAACCGGTGGCCTATGAGTTCTGGCTGATCGTTTCAGGTTTTGCTCTGTTCTTGTCGACTGGGTCCACGTTTGAGTCATCAACTGAGTCATCAACTAAGTCCTGATTCCAAGCCCTATCCACCCCAATGTCATTGGGCCCCCCGGCCTGATGTTGCTCAGCCCAGCCAATGTTACTGGGTAACTGTCCGGTGTCAGATTGATTACCCCCTTCCCCAAACTCCAAAGAGGCCGGTTTATCTGACTTCCAAGTTGAGGTTTTTCAGGGGACCGCTTCCTCAATTGGTCTATGTGTCTTCTGACCTGGCGGCCTCCCTCCACCTCTACAATGTATGATACAGGCCCTGTTTTGTCAACCACCACCCCCTGAATCCAGGCATGGCCTGACCCATAGTTCCAGGCCCAAACCCTTTCTCCAATGTGAAGTTCTCTGGCGGTGTTGGGGTGGGGTTGTTCTGATTGTGTGGCCATTCTTGTCGGGGTGTAGTCTGTTCAACTTAGTAATGAGGCGGCAACCCCAACATAACTCTGCAGGACTCTTGCCCATTGCTGTGCATGGTGTGGTGTGTTGTGCTAGGAGGAATTGAGCCAACCTTTGGTGCCAGTCTCCACTGATGATGCACCTCAATGCGTCCTTAGTCGTTCTTACCATTCATTCTGCTAGACCGTTAGACAATGGGTGGAAAGGTGCAGATGTGATGTGCCTAATCAAGTTGGCCCTGGTGAATGCCTGGAAATCAGCAGATGTGAATTGTGGGCCATTGTCAGAGACCAACACATCAGGCAACCCATGAGTGGCAAATAGTCCCCGGAGCACCTGAACAGTCATTGCAGTGGTCATGCTAGAAACTGGAACTACTTCCAGCCATTTAGAGTGACTGTGAACCACCACCAAAAACAGTTGTCCCTAAAAAGGGCCCACATAATCAATATGCACCCTGGACCACGGGGTGTGTGTCGCTTCCCATTTGTGTACGGGGGCCTGCGGCTGCTCAGGCCTTGATCTTTGACATGTGTAGCACCCTGCTACCTGCTCCTCTATGGCCTTGTCAAGACCAGGTCACCATAAGTAACTCCTAGCTAAAGCCTTCATCCTGACTATGCCAGTGTGACCCTCGTGTAGCTACTGCAAAACCCTCTCTCGAAGCTTCTCTGGAATAATAACTCTGCTACCCCACAAAAGGCATCCTTTATGAGAAGACAACTCATGCCTTCTCATGAAATATGCCTGGAAATCTGGACCCGGACTCTTATCCTGCCACCCAGACACCACCCACATTAGGACCCTGCACAATACCTTGTCTGATGTGGTGCCATCAGCAATGTCCTTCGCCTGGAGGGGGCAATCTGGAAGATCTTGGATGGCTAGGATCTGCTCCGCAGGTGCTGGGTCAGGTTCAGCGATCATTAGTGGTAATCTGCTTAATGCATCAGCATGGACCATGTCCCTCCCTAGTTTGTGGACCAAGTGTATGCAACTGTATGCAGATAGGAATATGGACCACCTTAGCATCCTTGGGGATAAAATTTGAGGTGTCTGTTTATCAGTTGTGAACAGGCCCAACAATGGTTTGTGATCTGTAAAAATAGTGAACTCCCTGCCATACAGGTAGTCATGGAATTTCTTGACTCCTGTCACAATTGCCAGAGCTTCTTTGTCAATTTGCGCATAGTTCCTTTCTGCCCTTGACAGTGTTCAGGAGTAATACGCAATAGGCCTTTGCTCTCCGTTTTCCTCCATGTGACTTAATACAGCGCCCACACCATAAGGGGATGCATCACACATGATACAGATGGGCTTATTTTCTATAAAATGAGTGATGGTTGAGTCACTGGACAATAGTTGTTTGAGGTTTCTAAAACTCTGTGGGCCGTGGTCCAATTCCATGGAGTTTTCTTATCTAATAGTCTGTGTAAAGGCTCTGCAATTGCTGCTTTGTGGGGCAAAAACACATGATACAAATTAAGTAACCCCAGGAAAGCTTGCAAAGCTAGCAATTGCTATTGCTAAGCACATTGATTTGTGCTTTAGATTGTAAGCCGCCCTGAGTCTTCGGAGAAGGGCAGGATATAAATGGGATTAAAAAAAATCAGCCTTATTAGTTGGGGTTGGAGCCAATTTTATTGCTCTTACCTTGGAGTCTGTAGGGTGAATTCCCTTGGCATCAATCCTGAACCCTAAAAACTCAGTGGATGCCACTCCAATACTGCACTTACTCTTTTTAAGTTTGAGCCCAGCAGAGCGAAACTTGCTTAAAACAGCCTGCAGCCTGTCAGCCAAGATCTCTTCAGACTCTCCAGCAATAAGAACATTGTCAAACTAAGGACATACACCAGGTATGCCCTTCAGAGTCCTCTCCATCACTACTTGAAAAATTCCTGGAGCTACAGAGATGCCAAACTGCAAGTTATTAACTCTAAAAGCTCCTCTGTGTGTCACTATTGTCTGAGCATCTGCCGTTTCCTTAGTAACTGTGAGCTGCTGGTACGCCTGTGCAAGATTGAGCTTGGCAAAAATGGCGCTGCCCTGTACTGCAGAGAGGACATGCCGGACCATCAGGACTGGGTAAGCATGCAGATTCAAGGCCCAGTTTACCGTGGCCTTATAATCTGCACATATTCTTACTTCCCCGTTAGTGTTGTGATTCAGGGTCAGCCTGTGGGTTTGGGAGTTGGGTCGGACGACTCAGAGGAGGAGGAGGGGGGTGTTGAAGAGCTTGCTGAGGGGACAGCTTGATGAGAGCCCCCAGAAAGGCCCCTCTCATCTGGTCACGATGCAGACCCAGCTGTGTGAGCCTGACAGCGTGGATGAAGATGACCCACAGCTGGCCCTGTTCAAGGACGCCCAACGCAGGAGGCAGTCAGTCAGGAGTAAACAGAGGGAGGCAATGGGGCACCTCGGAAGGAGGCACAGAGAGGCCACGCCCTGAACTGTATTTAAGGGGAATGTGTGGGAGGGCTGGTTTGCTGAAGGCAACCGCTTGGATTGTTCCTGCGTCTTAGCTCGTGTTTTATGGTTGGTGTCTTGTCTTGCTCTTGTTTTATGTGAATAAATTTGGCAGGCTTTATTCCAGCCTCTTGCCGTTTGTAAAGGGGTCGTCCCTGCTTTTGCTGCAGGGCCGGTAGCAGGCTGGTACAGAACAGTTAGCCTTAAGTGGGATCACTATAGGGGTCTCCCAGTCTCCCCCATCCATGGGCTCTAACACCCCTTGTTTCACCAACTTGTCCAATTCGCTCTCAATCTTGTGCTTGAGGGCGAATGGAACTCTCCGGCGCTTGATACGAATCGGTAGGACCCTTGGATTTAGCTTAAATTTAATGGGGGGGCGTGTATTTACCCAGCTTGTCATCGAATATGTCTGCAAACGTTTTGCAGATGGATTCAAGATTTTTGGGCTGGATGTTATGTACTCCCCCGAACCAAATGCCCAGGGCATCGAACCAGTCCAGCCCCACTAAACTAGTCCTCCGCCCGTCGGTCACCAGGATGTCCAAAGGACCCTGGAATTCCTTGAACCCCACAATCACGGTGGCCTTCCCCCTGATTTTAATGGGGTGTGCTTAAAATCAGACAACAGCAATGTGGTGGGCTTTAAAGGAACCCTCCGCTTGCTCCGGTCACAAATTCCTTTAAAGGTCTCATATGAAATTATTGAGACTGTGGAACCAGAGTTGAGCTCCATCGTGCAAGGTACCCCTTGCAGATGGACCTGTATCGTAATTTTTGGCTTGAGCAACTGGTGGATCTCCGTATGAGACACAGTCTGCCTGCTCCCCCCAGATTTTGGTGATTTGTGCTGCGGGGAGGGGACACAGTACCTTCGAGTGCCGATGCCATGGATTGTAATTCGTTCAGGCTGTTCCGGTTGCAATTCCAGCAGATGGCTGCGATGTGCCCCGTCTTGCCGCAGGAGCGACATTTCAGAGTTCAGAATCTGCAGGTCGCTCTCGGATGATTCCCTCCACAGCTGGCACATTTTTGGTTGGAGTAGTTGGCTGCTCTTTGTTCTTTGCAGCTGCAAGCGGTGCTTTTGGTGGCCGATGTGTGTTTCCAATGGCTTCCGTCATTGTCCCGCTGCGTTGGCTGTTTCCTGGGCCTTTGCTGAACCACATCTATGTCTGCCTCTCCGTCTGTTTCTCTGTATCCACTGTTTGCGGCACATTCATGATGTATTGTCCCTCCTGGGCTGCTGCCAGGACGGTGTGTGGGCTTGCCGGCAGCATTGGCTGCCTCGTGAGCCATTACCTCGTCTAGGACACAGATTCATCGGCGGTTTTGCGAGGATTTTTTGTTGGCACTGATGATCTCTAAGCCTGAACACCACCTGGTCTTGAATTCTATCTTCGAGATCAGGGAACTTACACAAGTGGGCAGCCTGTCTGAGAGCCGCGACGTAGTGCGATGTTGTCTTGCCCAGGAGCTGGCTGTGCTGGGAAAATTGGAACCGCCAAAAAATTGGGGCCCTCGACGGCATGAAATGTTCAGCTAATTTATTCTTGAGTTCACCATACGGGACGGATGCGACAGGTGTCAGTGAGCACAAACCGATTGCCACATTGTATACATCCTGACCACTGAGGCACAACAGGGCTGCTGCTTTCATCCGGTCTTCTGTGATCCGGTTGATCAGCAGAAACCCTTCGATCTGCCCCAGGTGCGCTTCCCACTGCTCGGGTTCATCAATGTTAAAACAGAATTCGCTGGTCTGTCCGAACCTAGCCATGGTGCACCCGGTCCTTTGATACTGCTTTGCTAGGAAGGTTCTTGGGAAAGATTTGCCTTTCCACCTTTCCTAGTGACTTCAGTGCATGAAGCAGTATTCCATCCTCATCGCCACTATTGTGTAGTGGGTTCTGGACTGCATGGATGGCTCCGGACAACAGGGTTCAGCATATCATTCTTTATTGAAGTAAGCACAGGCTCAACACAAAGGGCTATTAGCCCCTTATATACCTAGCCAGGTATACCTGGGACCAATCCCCTTATCAGGATTTCCCACCGAGGACTACCCTGCCAATCCGGACAGGGTACCATTCCACCTGGTGGTGTCAGTGGCTCATTACTGTGGAAACATCCCCTATATACCTAACACTATCCTTGAGGCAGCTGGGGATGATGAAGATTGTAGTCCAACATATCTGAGGGGCGTCTGGCTGGGGAAGCCTGTTTCAAAATATTATAATCATAATTGTGTCTTTACTGATTTAAAAAAACCCTGATATGAACTGGTTTGGATGCTGAACTAGTGCAGATAGCAATGAAAGACTGGATGTAGGCAAAACTTAATCCAGTTAAAATGAGGGGGAAACTGTTATTTGGAGATACTGAGTCTGCATTCAATTAACCCAATTAACTCAACCTTGAACAAGATTTGCCCAACAAAACCAAGACTTAAGTATGACTGGATTGCTTGGGATGTTATTATACTGTTCAAATCTAACTGATTTCAATAAACCTCAGATGAAATACGAGCAGAGTCATTGTGACGCAAGAGGCAAGAAGGTTGAGGTCTCTACTATACACTATAATGGTGTGTTTAGAAGAAGAGAGATTACCTTTCTAACTTGCCAGGCATTCCTCCGGTATTAGATAAGAAAATGGCCTCCACACAAGTTCTTAAACATGCTATGAGTAACTGACTGAGTTAGAAATCTGGAAGGAAAAATTGAATTCTAAAGGACGGGCACATTCCAACTGCTGAGATTTCTGTACCCGTATCCTAATCTCTTTTAATGCATCTTAATAATAATAATAATAAAACCTCTGGAGGACGCTTCCTTTCTGTGAAATAGGATGCCCAAAGACTTAAATTTACTCTGTAGCAACCATTAATGCATCTCATAGCTGAAATTTGTACTTTGGATTTAAAATAGACTCCAAAGGATATTGCCAGGCTTTTGGACAGAATCATAAACTCATAGGTCTGGAAAGCACCTTGGAGGTCTTTTATTCCAGCCCCCTGCCCAAGGCAGAAGTCCTTATTCTAGCCCCCAGACAAATAGTTGTCCAATCTTTTCTTGAAAACCTCCCACAATGGAGCATCCATGATTCAAGAAGGTAAGCTGTTCCCTTCTTTAATAGCTCTCACTGTCAGGATAAACAGAGCATTTTTATTTTCTCCACCAGTTGCCTTTTGTTTCTCAGAATGATTTATATTAGTTCTTTCCTTTGAATACCCTGGGTCTGAGGTATTTTTTTAAAAAAAACAACAACCAGTAGGATTTTGGAATTTGAAATGCCTTCATTTAATAACTTCTTTGTATGCATTGACACATGTGTTCTGCTTATGTTCCTCTCACTTTTGGGAGTTAGAATAATACAAGGTGCAATGCCTTTTTTGTTGTGGTACCGTTATTGTAAAATAACTTTCCCACTACTCTTTGTTTTATTCACAATATCATGGTAAGAACTCGCAAAGGTCTTTTGATGGTTCTGTTCCTCTATGTATTATGCTATGCTTCATTCTGGACTTTTCTTTTTTTCTTTTTTCTTTTTTTGCTTGGATGAATGTTTAACTCCTAGATATACCAGTTTAGATTGTTATGTCTTTAACTGCTGTTTGTTTTGCTTATTTCAAACCTTTCGCATCCTTGCCAAAGTTTTAGGTAACTTACCACTTCATTTAATAGTAACAATAATTTAATGTTATTTATCTTCCCACATTTGGTAATTAAACATGTTGCCTTTCAATGTGATGTTTTATAGGTAATTCTCATTAGTATTATTGAATCTGAATGTGCTAATCCTTTGAATAAAGCAGAAATAATTTACCATGTATTATGGGAAATGATTCCCTGAGTGAATTATAGAAGGCTTTGTTTTCTTTGAAAATAATTCTAAATGGAACGCAATCCTAAAGTTACCCTTTTTCATTTTCATTTACTGTATTCCCTTCCCAGCAGATGGAGCTGAATACAAACTCATACAAGGAGCCATTTCAACTTCTACTTTACGACATATTCTGCTGAACTCTTGTTACTGTCCATAAACTTCTTCATCTCACTAGTGGCCTATAGCTTTCTTCCACAAATTAGTAAATATATATATACAGTATATATATATTTTTTTTTGGCTTGCTAACAAAGAATAAAGGGAGACCGATATGATCATTTCAAACTTATTTGTTCTCATCAGTCAGCCATACCCTTCTGAGATTTGAACCTGGGCCGACTGCATCTTAAGCAGTTGTTTTAACCCCTAGGCCACAGTCTCTCTCTCTCTCTCTCTCTCTCTCTCTCTCTCTCTCTCTCTCTCTCTCTCTCTCTCTCTCTCTCTCTCTCTCTCTCTCTCTCTCTCTCTCTCTCTCTCTCTCTCTCTCTTAGCTGAGAGTGTATTCAAGTGTATTCTGAATGCTTAACAAACATTTAACATATATATATACGTGTGTGTGTATATATGTATATGTGTGTATATATATATACACACACACGTATATATACATGTACACACAAACACACACACAAATATACATGTTTGTTGAATAAGGCATCAAAGCTTCATCCAATTTGGCTTGATGCACTGTGGGAATCTAGTCATTTGAAAACATGAATCATCATAAGAAATATAACATTGGGGGGAAGATAGATAGCTATTCTTTCTGAGTAATTCAAAGAATGGAAAAAAACAAGTGTAATAAAGTTCTATGTAGCTTATAAATATTGAGAAGACATAGCAGACACATCCACAAAACAAGATAATGAAGAATTCCACAAAATTATCTCCAGATGAGGGGAATATACAGTATATTATAATACCTCATAATAAAGTACAAAACATGTTGATGCAAAACAACTCATTCATATATATAAACAAAGATATTGTGTATATATAATCTGAGCTGATGACAACTCTCTAAAGAGGGAAGGAAGTTAAATCTATACTATGGAGCAAAGCATTCCATAAGCACGCTTCACCAATGTTGTTTATTGTTAGCTTGTTTGACAATTCCTTAATTGGGGTGTTATTTGCTTCTTGATTGTTGATCTGATGTTAATCTTGGTGTTGATCTCTGCTCATCTGGGTATTGATGAGCAGAGATTAGACATAAACATAGACATAAATATCTAAATACCATTCAACAGAGACAATGAAAAGGCTAACAAGGAAATAGAAACACTTCCTCACCAGCTATCAACACTCAGATAGGCAGAGATTAACACCAGAATTAATATTGGACCAACAATTAAGAAGCAAACAATACCCCAGTCAAGGAATAGCCAAACAACTGAACAAAAACAATAAGCCAAATCAAGGAACCACCAAGACTGCTCCTACCAATTGACAGGGCATGCCAGTAAAATATAAAATGAAACAAACCCCACTCGCACTGATGATGTTACCTAGTTTGGTAATGAAACATCTGAAAGAAAACAACCATGTTCACATTTTAGCCCTGAGATACAAATACTGTCAGTAACTATCAGTACAAATAATTGTACTGTAGTCATATAGTTGTACAAATTCATGGTGCAATCATGCATAGAATGCTGTGTACAAAGCTACAATAAGAACATTCCAAAAGGAATAGGTATCTCGGGAACACACTGAAAACTACACCCAAAATTATCAAGGGCACAGGCAAGGAGGCCTTTGATTGTATTTAGGAAAAAAATGAGAAATGGGGGAAGTGATAGAAGAGTACAAATGTAAAAAGTTAATAGGGATAGGTTTTTTTTTAATGTACTACTTTTTTCATTCAAGTGACTTTTATTCACTCACTAAATCACAACTAATTTCTCAAATTCTCTGTACAAGAGAGCCTATTGGCCACCAAACTCACAGGTGATTAAGCAAACTATTCAAGGAAAAGTCTATCAATTGATAGTATTCCTGTCCACTGTATTTTATTTCCGTTATCAACATGCAACAAGCATCTTCATACCAGCTGACTCAGGAACACATAAAAAGAGTGCTGCTGTCATATTTTCCTGCTTGGGAAATTTTCATTACCATCTCATTGGCAGCAGAATGTTTGGCTAGATTTGCCTAGCAAACCAACTTAACATTCATTGCAACACTCCTTATGTTCAAGAGTCTAACTTGGCCAAGCAGAAGGCAGAGTATTCAGAAAAATAATTATGATTGATTGAATAGGTGAAAGTCACTGGCAAATGGCAGGGCATTTTGATGGAGACTGAAGTCATAATATAGGTGGAGTCCAATATGTAAAATAACCTCAAGGAGCAAAAAGAAAAGCTTGCAGCAGCAGAAATACTAATAAACATATTAAGACATAGCCTTCTGTAGTTTTTGTTATTTACATGACCACTTGATGATGAAATTGTTAGGTGTAACACGGAGGTTTTTGCACAAGTTTAATATGGTATTGCATACACTTATTTCTGAGCATTTATATCCAACCCAACTCTGCAGGCATATACCATATTTCTGATCAGACAGAGATTTTAATGTGATTTGGAAGCTGACCACATTTCCACCTATCACAAAATCCCAGCACCAGCCTAAATATAATATGCTGCAAAATTCTACAAAATACAGATCTTTGACACTGTGCTATAATTAGGTCTTTTATGTTTCCCCTGTTTGCCCCAGATACAGAACAAAGTAAGTTATCCTTTATTATGAGCATCTACCTGCCACATCTTCTAGTTGTATTTCAGCTGCAGGGGAAAATATTTGAAGCTTGCTGAATGTCTGCCATGATATAAAAGTGAAAAGAAGCTTTTTCTCCCCTTTCTGCATAGGCACATGGTGCTAGACATTTGGGGTGGGAGAAAAGTTAGTAGCTCACAGCTAGTTAGAGTTAGTCACTCTAACTCTGGACCATAACCTCCCTGCACTGTCTTCTCCAGAAAAGGTGAGGTCAACATGTGGAAAAAGCATGTTGAAATTAAAGTGCTTTCAGGATACCTTGCATATGAATTAGGAACTGATTTGGAAGATTTCACTGGAAGGGTGACTGCTAGTGGTATCCTATAGTACTTCTTAATCAATCACAAATAATTGGGATATGACAGACTCTCAAGAGAACTCATGAAAATGAGATATGGAAATTCAGAAGAGCTATACACATGGACACTATACCTGTTGCTGTCTTGAAAGTCCTTTAGCTATAGAAGGAGAGTGGGGAAAATCAAAATGTAGGCATTCATAATCAGAAGTCAACCCAGTCCTGTGCCAGAAGGAAAGTGAATAAGAGAGCCCAGCATTTCACAATTAGTCATTGTGGTGTAATGGTCAAAATAAGATCCAGTCTATTGTGGTTGAGATGCTGTTCCAGAACTGGGGAGGTCAAGTTTTGAGTCCTCTCTTAGCCTTGAAACCTTGGTTATTAACTTACTGATTTGGGGTTGGTCTCTCTCTTACAGCTTAGGAAAAAATAAGATTTCTGGAAGGTCACTCCTGATTTTAATAAATGATCAACCCAAGAGGAAAGTCATACAATAGATCCCACATGCCGAAGACATGAGAACACTCATTTTCAGTTCTTTGGCAAATGCAATTATGGACAGGAGATGGAAGAAATGTTAACTTGAAGAAGAAATAGAGAGAATGGAGAAGCTGGTGAAGATGAGAAGTGAAGATGACAAGTTCAAAGCAGGAGAGCAAAAAATAATCACAAGGCAAAGGTAGATCACAGGACAGAAGTAGGAGCAACAAGTCACAGAAAGGATTGGAGTGATAACAGTGCAAAGAAGGAATAGAAAGGGGGCAGCAGAAGCGATTCCATGATATTCATCCTGAGAAAAAGCAAGGTCAATCCTAAGACAGTGGCCTCAACAATCAGATGGTACAGGGACAAGATATGGATATGAATGGGGAGAGGAATTGAGATGTTCAAGGACAAATTTGCAGTTTTGCACTGCTAAAAGTTTTCAGCTACCTAAACTACCCTGCTGCTCTGAGCAGCACTGGAGGACTGTGTTTCAATATTCAGTTGTTTATCTAGTCAGTTTCTATATATGGAACCAACTGAGGAGAGGCTTTTCTCTGTAGGGAAGCAAAATCTTTGGAGGAAAAGTGTAACAATGCCTTAGGAATTCCTTACCTAGAATTCCTTAGCAGCGGGAATAGATGCAATTGTGAAAAGAAGAAATATTAATGTCAGGGAAATACTAATGGGAAGCTATAGAACGAACGTTCTGCCTGATCCTTTCTGAGATAGCATATTATGGCAAGAATTGCCTGTCTTTTTTTTACTAGTGCTACAGAACACATACAAGTTTTAGAAACTTTTATCAGTAATATACTGTTTTAAGCCTGTCCTTCATACCAAATTGGAATGTAACCACCGAGTTATTTTTAAAAATCCAGAAAAATTATAAGCTAGTTTGTTTACTTCCTCCAGGTAAATTAGCTGGAATGTTAATATAATATCGAACTGTAGAATAATGAGATGTGTGAAAGAAGAATCAGTGCTGTTTAACTTTTTTTCAGGAATGGCCTAGAGTTAGGATGTATAATGAAATAGAGCTTGCAGGTGACACCAAATTATTAAAGAGTTAAAACCCAAGCAGGCTGTGAATAATTCCAAAGGAATGTCTACCAACTGGTTGACTGGGTAACAAAGTGACAAATGAGAGTCAATAGATGTATCTGCTGAATAATCCACAATGAAGCAAATAAACCAAATATAGACAGCAGAACTCAGTTGGCAATGATTAACAAGGGGCTGTGCTTTGTGGCCAGTTCAACGAATACATGGTGGGGCAACTTTGAATCTATAGTTCATTAGAGTTGGAAATGGAACTGCCAATATCATGACATTATAAAACAAATTAGAATTGAGTTTACACTTGCAATTCTGCAGCAATACAAATGATCTGTTTTCAAGAAGGATAACACAGACATGGAAAAGGTGCAGAAAAAAAACTATGGTGGGCTTCTTTGATAAATTTAGAAACCAGTAAGAAACAGGTTGATGGACTGGAAGAACCTTTGGCCTTATCAAGCAGGGCTTCCTTGCTTATATCATTAAGAACATGGACTTTTCTGCAAACACCCATTTTTCCTAATGGTCCTGAATAATCAGTCGGAGACAACCAGCAGTTACTTTCAATCAACTGAAATTAAAGAGAAGCTGTTCCTTAAATCTGTCCAGAAAGCTCTAGCTTAAATAATTAAGTGTGTACAGTAGTGCTTTGGTAAATTATTATCCAAACTATCAATACAATAGAAAATACCCACAATAGTAACATTTCTTACAAACACATAAATTAGAGGGGAAATGGATCGCTTCTGGATTGCTCTTATACAGAAATTTGCTGCTCTCTTGTCATATAGGTTTCAGTTTAGCGGTTTATGACTTCCATATTCTCTGTCATTTGAAAAAAGTATGCATGTTTAGCCTAATTTGAGTCCTTTGGCCTTCTGAATATTGGAACGAGAAGTGCAAGAAAATGACTTTGCAAACCACAGACAGTAAAATTTATCAGACATGAAATTAAACATGCACAGCCCAAATTAACCAAAAGTCCTCTTTTGTCTAAAGGCTTCACACTTTACAGTCATTGGGAGGCATCCTTGGCTTCTTAAAACACACATTACAGGATAATGACAACTGGTAAATTAGGATTTATGTCAATAAAAATGCAAAATTTAAAAACCCAATAACGAGTATAGAAATTGATTTCCCATCTCCTTATAAGTTAGCTATCAATTTCATCAGTTCAAGATACCTAATTCAGAGTGATATAAGCCTATCGTTATTATAAGGCTTCAAAGCAAAAGCCCAAGCACTCAAACTTTGTTGGCAAAGTCCATTATACAGTATGGGTTCATGGTGACCTAACCCTAACCCTAAGTGGAATTTTCCTCCAATGGAATTTTCCCATATATTTTACCAGGAAACATAGATAGGGCACTCTAGAAAGGTAAGTGCCCTGCTAACCATACGCAAACACTCCGACTTTGTTGGTGAAGTCCATTTTCCTGTATGAGTTCATGGTGACCTAACTCTAACCCTAAGTGGAATTTTCCTCCAATGGGATTTTCCCATATATTTTACCAGGACACATAGATAGGGCACTCTAGAAAGGTAAGTGCCCTGCTAACCATACGCAAGGACTCCGACTTTGTTGGCGAAGTCCATTTTCCTGTATGGGGTCATGGTGACCTACCACTAACCCTAAGACGAATTTTCCTCCAATGGGATTTTCCCATGTATTTTACCAGGAAACTGTAAAGTCGCGTGCTTCACATAGAGACGGACACAGAGCTGGAGTAAAGATGAGTTTATTCTGAACAGAACGAACTGGGGAAACAGGGAAGCCTGGCGTCTATTTGTACCTGCCCAGGTGGATGGCATCCAATCAGTTCAAACCTGGGCTTCCTGCCAGTGCAGGTGACAATGGGTGTAGATCCTGGCTTCCCACCAGGCTGACCATGCCTGGGGCTGTCAACAGCTTAACTCATTAGGCTTATCCTGAGTGAGCAGTTATCGCCCAGAGCTGTCCAGCCCCTCTGCTGATCTGCACCATCAGCCTCCTGCTGTGCTGTCCTTTGTGTATGCTGGGAGGCATACACTGCACCCCTCCCCCCATAGTGAGGAGGATCCTCTGTCGTTCCTTCTTAACTATATACAGCTTATTTACAATTTTTACATTTAACCTTCCATATTCCTCCTCCCCCCAGGCTTAAGAGCGAACATAATCACTGAGGTAGCTGGGGGCTCTGTGTGTCCTGTTTGATCTTCTCAGGCTTGGCACTGTAGTGGTTTCGGTTCTGCTTCCTGTTCCTTGGTCTGGTTGTGTTGGTCTGATTTGTGTGTGTGCTTGTGTTTCTGTGTTGGCTCTTTGTGACCTGCTGCCCTCAGGCTCTTGCCTACTTTCCCTGTCAGCTCCCTGCCAGGCAGATGGATGCCCCAAAACCCTTTCTGCTGTTCTTCTGGGTGACTGTGACTGTGGCTGTGTGTGTGTTTGTGTTTGCTCTGCCTCCTCCCTTGCTGTTTCCATTGATTCTCCACCCGTCCTCTCAGGGGCTCTCTTCCTTAGTTGATCTAAGTGTCTCCTGCACAGGAGTCCCCCTCCACCTTTACTCTGTAGGAGAGGGGGCCTGTCTGTTCCACCACTTCACCTGGCACCCATGGATGGCCTGTGCTGTAATTTCTGGCCCAGATCTGCTCCCCTATATTGAAATTGGTTTTGAGGGTTGGGGGTTCTGTGTCTGCTGATACCCTGTCTGGGTGGAGTCTGTCTAACGTAGTTATGAGGCGTCTGCCCCACCTGAGCTCCGCTGGGCTCTTTCCTGTGGCTGTGCAGGGTGTTGCGTGTTGATGGAGGAGGAATGTGGCCAGTCTCTGTTTCCAGTCCCCTTGTACTATTCGTTTGAGTGCATCCTTGGTAGTCCGCACGAACCTCTCTGCCAACCTGTTACTGGCAGGGTGAAAGGGCGCTGAAGTGGCATGCCTAATCCCCAAGGTCCTCAGGAACACCTGGAAATCCACGGAGATAAATTGCGCTCCGTTATCAGATACTACTACATCTGGTAGCCCATGTGTGGCAAACACTCCCCTTAGTGCCTGTATTGTGCCCGCTGATGTCATGTTGGACACAGGCACCACCTCTAACCACTTGGAGTGACTATCCACGATGACTAAGAAGGTGTGTCCCTGAAATGGCCCCGCATAATCTATATGGACCCTGGACCAGGGGGTGTGAGTTTGTTCCCACTTGTGGACTGGAGTGTGTGCCTGCTCTGGGCGAGACCTTTGGCATGTTTAACATCCTGCTACCAACCCCTCTATCTCTTTATCCAACCCAGGCCACCACAGGTAACTCCTGGCCAGAGCCTTCATCCTTACCACTCCCGGGTGACCCTCGTGAAGGGACTGAAGGACTTTCTCCCTAAGTTTTGTGGGGATGATGACCCTGCTCCCCCACAGCAGGCAGCCTTTATGGGTTGAGAGCTCGTGCCGCCGCGTAAAAAATGCTGTGAACTCAGGTCCCGGTGACTTGTCCTGCCACCCGCTGCTAACCCAGGACTGAATTCTGCTAAGAATCTTATCCCTGGGAGTTTCGGCTGCTATGTCGCTAGCGTCTAATGGGCACTCAGCCAGCTCCTGTATTGCTAATATCTGATTAGCAGGAGCGGGATCCGGTCCAGCCTCCCTTAGGGGAAGTCTGCTGAGTCCGTCTGCGTGTCCCATTTCCTTTCCTGGTCTATGGATTAGCTTACAGGAGTATGCTGAAAGAAAAATGGACCAACGGAGCATCCTTGGTGAAAGGATCTGTGGCGTTTGCTTCTCCGTGGTGAATAATCCCAGCAGGGGCTTGTGATCCGTGTAAATGAGGAACTCCCTCCCGTACAGGTAGTCGTGGAACTTTTTTACCCCCGCGACCACTGCCAGCGCCTCCTTATCTATCTGCGCGTAGTTTCTCTCCGCCGCTGACAGGGTCCGGGAATAGTATGCTATGGGAGCCTGCGAACCGTCCTCCCTTAAGTGGCTGAGGACTGCCCCTATCCCATAAGGGGATGCATTGCACGCTAGGCAGATGGGCTGGTCCTCCCTGAAGTGAGTGACTGTTGCGTCCCCGGCTAGCATGTTCTTAAGGGTCCTGAACGCGCTTGTGTGTGTGGCAGTCCAGTCCCAGGGTGTTTGTTTGTCCAGGAGCCTGTGCAAGGGCTCCGCGATGGTCGCCTTGTGCGGCAGGAATGTATGATAAAAATTTAAGAGACCAAGGAACGCTTGCAGCTCCGCTTTGTTTTTGGGAATTGGGGCTTCCTTGATAGCCCTCACCTTGGAGGCTGACGGGTGGATGCCCTGCGCGTCTATCCTGAATCCCAGAAACTCCGTCTCCGTAACCCCAATTTTACACTTGTCCCTTTTCAGTCTTAGACCCACATCCCTAAAACGACCGAGTACCGCTCTTAGCCGTGATGCCAGGACGTCCTCCGAGCTGGCCGCTATAAGGACGTCGTCAAAATACGGGCAAACCCCGGGGATCCCCTTTAGCGTTTTTTCCATGACTTCCTGGAAAATCCCCGGAGCTACGCTCACCACGAATTGCAGTCGGTTTACCCGGAACGCCCCTTTGTGGGTGATGATGGTCTGGGCCCTTGCTGCCTCAGGGTCTACCGGCAGCTGCTGATAAGCCTGGGCAAGATCTAATTTCGCGAATACCGCCCCACCTTGCAGGGATGCCAGGATGCTGCTTACGGCGGGAACCGGGTAGAAATGCGCACTTAATGCCCGGTTAATTGTCCACTTATAATCTGCGCAGATTCTAATGTCCCCATTTGCCTTTAACGGGGTAACTATGGGGGTCTCCCAGTCCGCCCCATCTACCGGCATCAGCACCCCCTGTTCCACTAACTTATCCAATTCCTGCTCAATCTTATGCTTGAGCGCAAAGGGAACTCTCCTTGCCTTCATCCTGACCGGTGGGACTAGGGGGTTTAATTTAAAAGAAATCGGGGGCCTGGTGTACTTCCCCAACCGTTCGTCGAAGACATCCGCGAACTCCCTGCGGATGCCCTCCAGGGAGGTGTGGCTCTGCGTTTGGTGGATCCCGGTGATCCCAATGCCCAACTCCCTGAACCATCCTAGCCCCACAAGGCTGGTCCGTTGCCCTTCGACGACCAGCACGCTCAACTTCCCCTTAAACCCTTTGTAGTGGACTGTCACCGACGCCTCCCCCTTGACTTTAATCGGAGAGTTCTGGAAGTCTGAGAGGGTCAGTTTGGATGGCCTCAGGGGAACCCGCTGGCCGCTCCGCTTGCAGATCTCGCTGAAAGTCCGCGCGGAGATAATGGATATGGCTGACCCAGAGTCAAGTTCCATTATGCAGGGGACCCCTTGAATTTTAACCCTCAGTTTGATTTTTGGAATAAGGGTTGGGTGTCCCCCGGTTTCGCAAACAGCCGACCATCCTGCCGTGTGGCTAACCGTAAACCTCGGCGGCCGCTCCCCTGTACCTGTGGCCAGCTGGAAATCCACCTCCACCTCGTGCAGACTGTCCCTTGGCCGGCTCTGACAGACCGCCGCAATGTGGCCGGTCTTCCCGCACGCTCTGCACTTCGCCGATTTGAACCGGCAGGTAGACCGGGGGTGCTGTCCTCCGCAGCTGGCGCAACGGGTAGATCGGTTGGAGTTTCCTGACCCACAGCCGATGCACGGGGTAGACCGGTGGTGTCCAAGTGAGCCGGGCTGGGTAGACCTGGGGCCGCCGCCGCACTGCTGGGTAGACCGGGAGCGATGGGTGCTGCAGCCGGCGAACTGGGTAGACCAGGGGCCGCTCGTTCCGCATCCGCACTCCTGGTACCGCTGCTCGGCTGTCGCTGGGCACTGCTCCTTCACGCGGTCCCGGGAGTAGGTGGTCGATCGCTGCTGGCGGTGGATGGCGTCCACCTCGAAGTCTCCCCCTTCTGCGTCGTCGTGGCCGGACAGCTGATGGTTGGCCCCGTTCTCCCTTGCGTCGGACTCCTCCGCTATGTCCCAGGCTAAGAACTCCTCTTGGACGTCCCGAAGGGTCAGCTTCTGCTTGGCAAACATCTTCTGCCGCAGCTTCCGGTCCCTTAGCCCACAGACAATCCGATCCCGCAGACGGACCAACATCCAGGTTGTCGAAGTTGCAGAGTCTCGCCGCTTGTCGCAGGGCAGCCATGTACTGCTTCGCGATCTCGCCTGGATGTTGGTCCCATTTCTCAAAACGGTACCGCCAAGCTATCTCTGATGTTTCGGGCTTAAAGTGTTCCGTTAGCTTGGATATCAGCTCGCTGTACCCGACGGCGTGAATGTCGTCGGGCGCGCACAGACCGACCGCCAGCTGATACGTCTCCGTGCCACAGCTGCAGAGAAGCGCCGCCGCTCTCTGTCGGTCGTCCTTGACCCCATTCGCCCGTAGGTAGCACTCGAGCTGACCTACGATCGCCTCCCACTCCTCAGGGCGGTTGCTGTTGAAAATGGGGTATTGTCCCAGTTGTGCCATTACCTCGGTCGGGGTTGTCCTGCGTCGGTTCCTGAGCTGCCGATGGGGGGTTCGTCCGCGGCTAGCAGCGTTTTCCGGAGCAGGATCCCACCTTCGTCGCCAGTGTAAAGTCGCGTGCTTCACATAGAGACGGACACAGAGCTGGGGTAAAGATGAGTTTATTCTGAACAGAACGAACTGGGGAAACAGGGAAGCCTGGCGTCTATTTGTACCTGCCCAGGTGGATGGCATCCAATCAGTTCAAACCTGGGCTTCCTGCCAGTGCAGGTGAAAATGGGTGTAGATCCTGGCTTCCCACCAGGCTGACCATGCCTGGGGCTGTCAACAGCTTAACTCATTAGGCTTATCCTGAGTGAGCAGTTATCGCCCGGAGCTGTCCAGCCCCTCTGCTGATCTGCACCATCAGCCTCCTGCTGTGCTGTCCTTTGTGTATGCTGGGAGGCATACACTGCAGAAACATAGATAGGACAGCCTAGAAAGGTAAGTTCCCTCCTAACCATACCGAAGCACTCCGAGTTTGTTGGCAAAGTCCATTTCCCTGTATGAGTTCATGGTGACCTAACCCTAACCCTTAGTGGAATATTCCAAGAAAGGGTTTTCCCATGTATTTTACCAGGAAACATAGATAGGGCAGCCTAGAAAGGTAAGTGCCCTTCTAACCATACCCAAGCACTCCGGGTTTTTTTTGTCAAAGTCCATTTTCCTCTATAGGTTCATGGTGACCTAACCCTAACCCTAAGTGGAATTTTCCTCCAATGGGATTTTCCCATGTATTTTACCAGCAACCATAGATAGGGCAGCCTAGAAAGGCAAGTGCCCTCCTAACCATACCCAAGCACTCCGGGTTTGTTGCCGAAGTCCATTTCCCTGAATGAGTTCATGGGGTCGTAACCCTAACCCTAAGTGGAATTATCCAACAATGGGTTTTCCCATGTATTTTACCAGGAAACAGATAGGGCAGCCAAGAAAGGTAAGTGACCTCCTAACCATACCCATGGACTCCATGTTTGTTGGTGAAGTCCATTTCCCTGTAGGAGTTTATGGTGACCTAATCCTAACCCTAAGTGGAATTTTCCAACAATGGGATTTTCAGATATATTTTACCAGGAAACATAGATAGGGCATCCAAGAAAGGTAAGTTCCCTCCTAACCATACCCATGCACTCCGAGTTTGTTGGTGAAGTCCATTTCCGTGTATGGGTTCATGGTGACCTAACCCGAACCCTAAGTGGAATTTTCCTCCAATGGGATTTTCCCATGTATTTTAACAGGAAACATAGATAGGGCAGCCTAGAAAGGTAAGTGCCCTCCTAACCATACCCAAGCACTCCGGGTTTGTCGGCAAAGTCCATTTTCCTGTATGAGTTCATGGGGACCTAACCCTAAGTGAAATTTTCCAACAATTGGTTTTCTCATGTATTTTACCAGGAAAGATAGATAGGGCAGCCAAGAAAGGTAAGTGACCTCCTAACCATACCCAAGCACTCAAACTTTGTTGGCAAAGTCCATTTCCCTGTATGTGTTCATGGGGACCTAACCCTAACACTTAGTGGAATTTTCCAAGAAAGGGTTTTCCCATGTATTTTACCAGGAAACATAGATAGGGCAGCCTAGAAAGGTAAGTGCCCTCCTAACCATACCCAAGCACTCCAAGTTTTTTGTCAAAGTCCATTTTCCTCTATGAGTTCATGGTGACCTAACCCTAACCCTAAGTGGAATTATCCAACAATGTGTTTTCCCATGTATTTTACCAGGAAACATAGATAGGGCAGCCAAGAAAGGTAAGTGACCTCCTAACCATACCCAAGGACTCCATGTTTGTTGGTGAAGTCCATTTCCGTGTATGAGTTCATGGTGATGTAAGCCTAACCATAAGTGGAATTTTCCTCCACTGAGCCATGCCCACTTGGTACCCAATGATACATAAGTGGGTTTGCATTGGCTCCCAGTTGTCTTCCGGGTGAGATTCAAGGTTCTGGTAATGGTTTTCAAAGCCCTACATGGCATGGGTCCGGAGTACCTTAGGGATCACCTGCTGCCGGCATCAACTTCCCTCCGCCCTGTGCGCTCCCACAGAGAGGGCATCCACAGGGTGCCACCGGTCAGAGAATGTCGTCTGGTGGCCCCCAGGGGGAGGTCCTTCTCTGTGGGTGCCCCAGATTTATGGAATCGTTTGCCGGTTGAGCTCCGGATGGCGCCCGACCTTCGCTCCTTCCGACGCGATCTGAAGACTTATTTGTTCGAACAAGCTGGCCTGGCCTGATGGGGGATGGGTTTGGGTTTTATTGTCGTTTTAAATGTATTTTAATCTACTGTTGTAACCTTGTAATCTTGTTTAATTCTTTTTTAATTTTTGTATTCTTGTACTTTTATATGTTTGCCCTGTTCACCATCCTGAGTCCTTCGGGAGAAGGGCGGTATACAAATAAAATTATTATTATTATTATTATTATTATTATTATTATTATTATTATTATTATTATTATTATTATTATTATTATTATTATTTTAGGTCACAGGTTGGGCACTCGGTCTCTGAAAGTTTTGCCATGATTGGCCTAAGGCAGGGGTAGGCAACCTTGGCTCTTTTATGAGTCGTGGACTTCAAGTCCCAGAATTCCTGAGCCAGCAATGCTGAGGGAAAAGAGATAAGTTTCCAAGCTGAGCCATGCTGACTCAAGAATTCTGGGAGCTGAAGTCCATGAGTCATAAAAGAGCTGAGGTTGCCTACCCCTGGTATACTGAGCCCTGGTGGCCCAGTGGTTAGAATGCAGTACTGCAGGCTATTCCTGCTGACTGTCGACTGCCAGCAGTTTGGTAGTTTGATCCTGACTTGCTCAAAGTTGACTCAGCTTTTTATCCTTCTAAGGTCAGTAAAATAAGGGGCCAGATTGTTGGGGGCAACATACTAACTCTGTAAAGCACTTAGAGAGGGCTGTAAAACACTGTGAATTAGTATATAATTCTAAGTGCTATTGCTAATATAAACCTTTTTTAAGGAAATAAATATATGCCTTTATAAAAAAAATGTTCTGATCTGCTCCAACTATTGCTCTTATTCACTGATCTAAAACATTTGCCTTGGCATATTTGCCTATGATGCTTTCATAATATTGTAACAACAATGGCATAATGTCATACTCTGTAATGTGCTGCTTTAGTAATAGTATTGGAATAGTATATGTATAGTTTTGCACAAAGAGAAATTCCACCTGGATTGTGGAATTTTTGGTGCCAGGTATTTGTTGTTTTAAATGTTTTAATCAATTGAGTTTTATAATTTTCATATGTTTTTATATGTCTTTTAATGTTTGATTAGGAATCACCCAGAGTTAGTTGAAAGATGGGCAGGTATATAAATGTTTTACATAAATAAATAAATTTTACCATGATTTGGGATTTTCAAACTTTACTGTACCATGACTTTCCTAAAATTATCAATTCATTTGTAATCCCCATCATAAAACTATTAATTATGGGATTTGGGATGAGCAAGTTTAATATTTACTAAAAGATCTGTAAATTCCATCGGACTTTCTTGATTTACATTTATTTTTGCTGTGCTGTGCCATTACCTATAGACGGGTTATATTTAGCTTTTTACCGGTACTTAAATTTTTTATCCTTCTAAATGGGAAAAAATAGTAACAACCATCACTAAAACATACATGTACATTCTATAGAGGCACAGATGATCTACCATATGCCATGCTGGAGGAAGTTGCCAGCCAATGAAAGACCATCTGTCAGGCACATCACTGTTGTGATTGGTGGATGATTTTGACATATGGCTTAGACCAGGGATGTCAAATTCGCAATGTCACGTGACGTGTCGCGATGTATCATGACTTTTTTTGCCATTGGCGGCAGTGGGTGCGGTTTTGCTATGATGCATCCAGCCCGTGGGCTGGCAGTTTCCTAAGCCATTTCTCGAAACTCACTCTAGGCTTTATTTCTGACTTCCCTAAGCAAAGGAAGATTGGATTGACAGGATTCCCACTTTGTTTACACTAACACAACTCTCATCAGGCTTTGCCCATCTTTGTCCCATTGAATGGCAGCAAGTTTGGACAGTGTGAAGCTACCAATGAGTTTGGGTCTCTTTAAACTTCTAACTTCTAATTCCTAACCACCAGATTGCAAGAACACAAGCAAGTGGTCAATTTGGACAGTGCTTCAACTTTGCCTAGTTAAACTTGATCAGCTTAAAAAAAAAAGGAATCTTCCTCTCAAAGCATGCAACTTGCAGTTTGTAAACATTTAATTTAAAACATTCCTCCTTCTGGAGGGCTCCAGATCTTGCCTATTGATAGACAAGATCCCGCTAAACTCCAGGCTTAATTTCTAGACTGAATGTAACCATTTGTAATTTGATGGCCTGGATGTGATCAGGATGAATGTCACTACTGCACGTACACTAAGCACTGAGTTACGTATACTTGGACAAATGAGTAAAGCTCAAAGGTTATAAGTTAAGGGCCCCCAACCTCCAGTTCCATGGAGAGAGGTTTTTCCACCAACTGGAGGGGTGTGGGGTTTCACATGCTGCCTGCATCCCATGGATGGGGCTTCCCTTATTTGTACGGCCCAGTTTCTGGCATGCTGCGTCCAGGTGCTTGTCCATAGACTGGGGGTTGGGGACCCCTGTTATAGGTGATCTCACTATTTCGTCAATGTTGGCTCCCCATTTCCCCCCCCAAAAAGGTGTATACACATACACACACAACTGGGCTCCAATTAAGAATACCAACTGGGGCTCCAGAAATTCTACACAAGTTAACTTTTTATTCTAACTTTTTGTCATAGAATTAAAGATCTTCTAGTTTCACCATTCTTTTCACTGTTTTTTGATTTCCCCTGCGGTCACGTGGGAGGACATCCGGAGGCAAATAGAGGTAAGGGGAAGCAAATCTTCACCTTTCTCATCCATGTTGACTTTGATCATAGATGGGATACTTTCAAATATGGTTGCTCCAGAACAAACTCATAAAAACTTTATTAAAATTCTTATCAGTCAACAATTGATCATCTTTAGTTGTCATTGCAGACACAGGCCAAGTGTATTGTAAATATACTGCTCAAAAATATAAAGGGAACACTTAAACAACACAATGTACTGTATTTAATAGTAGGATGTCTTATCTTGTTTTCCCTTTATTTTTTTGAGCAGTATATAATAATTATATTTGTAACAATAAGATGTAGAGATATACTTTGCATTTCAGTGTTAATTATCTTATTTTGTTTGTCCTGGTCCAATAAATGTCACATACAGAATCTGTAGTGCGGACCAGTGACAACTGTCACTACTGTGAGATGGACAGCCGTACAAATTATTTAAATATATTGATTACATGCCACCAAGTATAAATATATTGATTACATGCCATCTTGGCAACCTCACAGACAGATTTTTTCTCCCTGATCTCTCCCTTACTAAATAAATGACTTGTCCCTAAATAAACACTTTATCCATCATACAACCTACCACTTCCATTTGTTGTTGTGGTGGTGATTTGTCCAGCATTTCTTAAACCACTGGGAGGCTAGGATGACATGTCTTTCTATGTATTAATATTTTAGTTTTTCTCTCTGCTTAGAATAGAAGAATTTTATACAGGTTTTCTGGCTGCTGAAGGAAGGCAACCAGTGAGTTTATCACTGGCCCGTTTCTACTTCAATCGAACAATTCAAGCATTCGAAGGAAAAGAAGGACGGATTTTCTTTTTTTTGCTGGGACCTACGGCCGACAATAAAACCGAACTGACAGGCGCCAGGCTTTGCCCGCCTCTTTCCCGCGCACCTGTACCAAACACGCGTTGGCTGAATTCACACGCGTTGCTTCAAGCCACGTCGATGCCTAGATTGCTTCTTACTGTAGAGCGTTTTACGGCGAGTCCGACGCCAGGTTCCTTTTTGGCGAAACGTACGCCTCTCTCTGCTTCGGGGCCGGAGAAGCAAAACTTGCTCCTGATCCGTCGCCCTCGTCCTCTCGCCCTCCGCAACCCTAGGACTGCAATCTCAGCCGAACGTAGAGGGGAGGGCCCACTTTGGCTCCGGTGTGTGTGTGCGCGCGCGAGTGCGTGTGTATGAGTGTATGAGTGTACGAGGGCGGGCGCGGAGCCGCGGTCCGCCTGTCCCAGGGGGCGGCGCGGGGAAGCGAGGCGGCCAATCCGCCAGTTGAGCTGCCTGGGGAGCGTCGAGAGGGAAGCAGGCGGGCTTCTCGGCAGCCAGAGGCGGATCGGATCGGCACGGCACCTGTGGCGGCTCGAGCCGAGTTTCTTGGGCAAGTCGCCGGGCGGCTGTGTGATGCCACCGCCCGGGCAGGAGCGAGTGGTGCCGGTGCTGGGGGCGCGCTGCAGAACCCTCTACCCTTTCTCCGGGGAGCGACATCGACACGGACTGCGCTTCGCTGCGGGGGAGCTGCTCACCGTCCTCCAGGCGGGGCCCGACGGCGGTTGGTGGGAAGGGGAGACGGCCGAAGGGCTGAGGGGCTGGTTCCCGGCCAGCTACGTCCAGCTAATTGAGGTGAGAGAGGCCGGGGGGGGGGAAAGAACGAGGGGGGAGGTCAGTGATTGGTGGGCTCACCTTTAGGCTGGCCTCACGGGAGCGCCCCGAGTGGGTGTCGGATGGATCAATCTTGCTCCTCGAGGGCGAGCCTGTTGCGGGGGCAGCGGGGGTGGGGGGTGGGGGCTGCCTGGCTGGTCAGTTGAAGTCTGGCGAAGTTTGCTCCCCCGCCTTTGGTTCTGGGGGGGGGGGCAGCTGCCCTGTCGGGGCGGCGTGGCGTGGCTCTTCTTGGTCGTTTGCACCCGCTGGTTGGGAAACAACTCGGGGCGGTTCTGTCAGCTGCAGCAGCAGCAGCAGCAGCAGCAGAGCAAGCATCCCTTTGGCGGCGTGGGGTTTTTGTTGGGCGCGCATCTGGCCGCGGCTCGGAAATGCGACGAGATTTGCGGCGGGGAGGGCGGGGTAGGTGGGTGGCTGAAGCCTGTTTGGTGGGACTCGCGGTTTGAGCGTGAGGGGCGGGGCGGGATTCCTTCGCAGCCCGCCTGGCTGGCAAGATCTCCCGGTGAGGAGAGCTGGCGCGTGGGCTGCTCCCCAGTGCGGAGCGGGTGTGGGGACAGCTGTGGTGGGCGGCTGTACAAGGCATGCCGGGAGCTGCTTCAGGTTAAAAAACAGTCGTGGTTATGACTGTTGCCTTTTATTTTCTCGAGGAGGAGGAGCGGCAGAGGTGCAAACCTCACAGATGTTCTCCAGCTTGTGGAAGGACTCGATGTCCCCTTTCGCTTTATGGTGGATCCTTTTTTTCTTCTTTTCTTTTCTCCTTTCCCCCTCGTTGCATTGTGAGTTCCAAACGTTCCCTTCTTTCCCATCGCCCCTCCTCATGTAGCAGCTTTTGGATCTGAAATTGCTAAAGCTCATTTCAGCTCATGACAGTGAGTAACTTCCCCTCTTGCACAGGAAGATAGACTGCCTTATCCTGAGTCAGACTGTTGCTCCATCCTGCTTCAGATGCTTGGGTCAACTACGCCTCCCCTCCGCGCCTTCCCCCAGATTTCCAAGCCAGTGCTTCCATTGGCTAGGAAGGAGTTTAGGGAAAGGGTAGGTGGTAGACCATATATTCAGTGTTGGCACCTCCAGGTTAGGTCCTGGAAAGACGTTGAAACCTTGGAGATATTTTCCCATTTAGCTTAGAAGACAATTGATTGGGGGTTATTTTTTTTGTAAGGCAGCTGTTTGTATTCCAATGAAAATGGGCTTTGGTGTGCAAAGGTGCAATCACAGAATTGATTTGCCCTGCAATCAGTAATCATATATACAGTAGTGGCCAAAATCCTGGAAACCTTTTGGGAAAAGTATTTTTGAGGTTTGATGGCTAATAACACTTTTTTTGGGAGTAGTATCATAAAATTATATATCAATGGAAAGATAATTTAATCAAGAATGTAATGCAACAAAGTTTGTTCAATTATCTTTGAAAAGTTATAGCCAAATAACCAGAAAAAGGAAGCACAACTTGCTTAGGTTAATATCAGGTAGCTTTCCTTCATCTGATTGTAGCCAATGAGCATGAGTGTTTAGAGAGCGAATCAGGGGTCGTCTTGTTTTAGCAAGGAACCAATCAGATCACAGTAGGATTCAGGTATTGATGTCATGTACTGAAGCTGAGAGGAGGACATTTGTCAGTGTGTTATGTGATTGCTATCAAGTTGGTTGGGGCTTTTTGTGTTCTTTCATTTAGTGTGCTTGTAAAACGTAATAAAATTAAAGTAATGGTGCAAAGAGTTAACTGGCTGCCCAGAAAGTGATGTACAATAGTATTATTAAATGAACAAGGCTACAGTTATAAAGAAATTAGAAGAAAAATTGGTGGAAACTTAACCAAAGGTGGCATTTTTACTGTACACTTTTCCCAAAAGGTTTCCACAATTTTGGCCACTACTGTACATGTAGTACGCATATGGTGCTGTGTAGCCAGCTGCTTCTTTTTTTAATGCGTATTTCTTCCTGGGTTGCACATTTTGCCTTCTTGCGGTTATGGCATCAATATGATAATCAGAAATGCATTCACATATACAGACATTAATATGCATAGGTGATACATTTACTCTTTCCAAGTTTCTTTTGGAAGACTGCAATATTTATGTATGGTTAGGCTCTTACACAGCACACTACTGGGCTAAGGGAGAACGGCAAGGTCTATTTAAACTGTGGTTTATCATCTAATTAAAATGCATGCATTTTTACTTTGGTTGATTCAGGTCTTAAATAATCAGTATCAGCACTGCCCTGCTCACACAATTTTATTCTAGAATGTGTACAATTGTGCACACATTGACACTGAGTCAATATAGTATGGTCCTGTAGCACTATAAGTCAATTTTATTGTCTGCATTGTTGTATATAGTATTTTCACAGATTGCTTGGAAATCTTGTTGGCAAAGCTTTTAACTTGTCAGAGAATTGTCTAATGTAACAAGTGCTGCTGTTTAAAATAGGATTCTGTTCCCACAGTGGCCAAATAATGTCCGTAAGTAGTAAAAAGCAGGGTAGTTGGCAATCTCTAACTCATGTTTCCCAGCTATTTATATTTTATGAGCTATAGGTTGCTAACTCTGGTATCCAGCTGGGAGGTTTGCCAAAAGTACTGTACCTGTGTGTAGATTTCTTTTAAAAGAATTTCTGGGTGATGTAATCCTACCTTAAAATATAGTATTCAAACTACAAGGACATATAACAAAACCAATATCGCTGATTTCACATCTACGTTTTAATGGGAATTACACCATCAAAAATGCAACATGCTGCTAAGAAGTGATAAGTTGCCAGGACGAATTAGACAAGCCAATAGTAATGGCATAATATTACTTATTCTGACAGCGTATGGGTCTTAATTGACCATCGTGCAATTTTGGAATGCTTTCTAGGGAACAAAGTTAATTATTGTTAGTATTCAGTTGTAAATAATGGGGTATATTTATGAAATGTAGACAGGAGTGACTCCAAGTAATGTGTTTGTGGTTTTGGATAGCAATCTAAATCATGCATAGTGTGGTTTAGAACATACTTATGTTACCACAATAATGGTCATCTGGTTGAGTAGAATAGTTCCAAGGAACCAGTCAGGGAATCTTTTGTGACTTGATTCTCACACTGTTCAAAGATTTATAGTTCTCTGATTTGTTGCAATGCAATAACCATGAACAATTATTTTCACACCACACTGGTTAGATTTACATTAAACCAAAATCTAATAAACCATAATATATTTTTAGTGGTTTATGGAAATAAAGCTTGTATGAACTTTATGACCTATTTGGGGTATAGGCACAAGATATCAATAATTACTACTCTGCTGTATCCTGTAGGCCATATCAAATAAGCATCCCCTGCTACCATACCATATAGTTGCTTTGATAGCTGTGATTTATTTTGTTTACTTTTCCTTCATAGTAGTATGAAATTCTAGGCTGTGAAGTTCATTTGAACTTCATATTCAAAATTTTAGATTTGTCCATAAACTCCAAACAAAATAGAGATGTGTATGAATAGGTGCTCCTTGTGGGTGTCCACAGCATATAAGAGGGAACAAGTGAGGTTGTATGTATCATGAATTATGTACTACATAATTTTGCATTATGATCACATGATTCACATTATTTGCACGATGATGTTATGATACATGTGTAGTTTTGATGTCAGCATGGCATAATTGTTCTGGACACTTTCACTGCCCTGTAATATTAGCAATGAGCTAGCTCAGACTCTGCATTTTGATATAATGCTGTACAACAGAGCTTCCAATTGTGCCATATATGATAAGCTAATGAAATTGCTAAATTGGTTGGCCACTTGCTGTGTTGGGGGAAAAAAACTATGTACATTTTTGCGCATGAATTTGCTAAAATGCTTCCTTTTTGTGAAGGTAATCTTGCTTCCTAATTATGTTAGATATTGTTTCTGATGAAAATTGTCCTGCCTACTACTATTATTGTGTAGTGTTTGTTAATATTGATGCTTATTAGCTGCTCCTTGCAACAAGTAAGGGAAACCCCAGAAACTGTATTTTACAAGAGTATAAAGTTCTAAGTTCACAGTCTTAGAGGTTTTGGCCATTGACAGTTTGCAAAGTTATGCATATTTGGCTCTGAATTCTCCATGGGCACCATTTTAGTTAATACTAAAACAGTTGTAGCCTTATATTTATGTTTGTATGTTTAAATAAAATAACTAAAACCTGTGAGCCAGGTTGTAAAAGACACTTGAGAAAGGATTCATGTACATTCCCATATGGAGAGTAATTTGATGTACGTAGCCTGACAGTTCACTCCCTTTCCTGTTTTGGAAGCTTAAAAACCTTTGGCTGCTGCACTAATACCTAATCTCCACATTGGTATTCTTTTCACTGTGCTCCTGAACTGCTGCTTATTAGGGGTTGTTTGTTTCGCCATAAAGATATAATTGCCTTCAATGGGTTTGTTCCTGTTAAGCCTGTTTGAGATGACAGGGTAATGCCTACAACCCTATTTATGCTGTAAGGCACATAAATTCATACAATATTGTTTAGACTAATTATAAGCCAGACGATTACACAAAAGAAGAGGATATGGCAAAACATCTGTGGGGTTGGGAAATTATAACTCTGACCATATGCTTTTAATCATGTATGTTTTCACTGCTTTCTTTTACAACTGGTCTGATGAAACAGTCCCTATTTTCAAGTGATGGAATAGTGTTCTGGTCTGGAAGTAGGTTAGTCTCAATGTCCTCTTGGGATATCTTCCAGCTCTTATTTATAACCTTGGGATCTGAACAGTAGAGAGGTTAATGGAACCAAAATGAATGGGAACCTTTTCTTTATTAAGAGGCTTCTTCTTGGTTGTGTAGCTCTCGGAAGGAAAGCAGCCAACCAGCCTACCAACCAGCCAGCCATTCATTTGGGAGTCAGGTTCTACAAAGTGGGCTCAAAGCCAGACATTAAGAATTCGGGTTTTTAAAATTAAGGATGTGAACAGCTTCCATGAATGAGTCTGAAATGTAAAAAAACAACTCGGTGGCTTGAAGAAGACAATATGATGGTAGGTTTTTAAATCTCACAAAGACAAAGCAATAACTGGAAATTAAAAATATCCTGATGTGGATGTAATGAATGCTCTTCCATACCTACCAACATATCACAAATGGGGTAGGGAGGAGAGAGAGATTGCTGTAAAAGTTGGGCTATCATATCCAGGCTGTAAAAAACTGGATGACCGTGAAATGGTAGCAAAAAGATACAAAAACTTGTCATTTGTCCACATGACAGAAAATGTAATAGCAATTGCCCTTAGACTTTTTAGTGTTTTACAGCACTCTTTGAGTGGCTTACAAATGTTAGCATATTGCCCCCAACAATCTGGGTCCTTATTTTATCGACTTTGGAAGAATGGAAGGCTGAGTCAACTTTGAGCTGGTCAGGATCAAATTCCTGGCAGTGGGCAGAGTTAGCTTGAAATACTGCATTCTAACCACTGCACTACCACAGCTCATAAGCCCAGCTCATAAGAGGCCAGTTCCTCTATTATTGTATACCGCTGACAATTGCAAATAGCATTTGTTTGAAAAAGATTTATTCAGAAAGAGTATTTTTTCTGCTAGGGATGCACTCAGTGTCAACATTATACTATGGTTTACTGTTACGAGATGATCTGTATGCAAAGATTGTACTAAGGCATAATATGAGTTGTTTAGTTTTAGTGATATATTGTGTGAACCCAGCCAATTGTGATTAATTCAACAAACCATATTTAATAAATGGGTTAGTGTACTGAGTAAATCAGGTTACTGTGGTAAATATTAAGCTTGAACCTTCCCGTTTCTCCTCTTTCATTAGGGAATTTTTTTTTATGAAAGTAACTTCAATATTGAGAAGTCTTGATACTATAAACTATATTCAGCCTTCATTCAGAAATCAAATACATAGAAATAGGTTTGGGGGGAAGGGGCTGAATTCCAGAGAACAATAGCTTCAGTAATTGGTATTAACAAATAAATGATCAAATTAATGAATTTTAAGATACGGTACCTAATTCAAGAAGTCATATTCCTCTGAAATAGAACTGAAGAAGGATATTCCATATGAAAAATGTGCATGGAATATGTGTCTTCGTGTACATGACCCGCTTTTTGTGTTCTAGGTTTCTGCTCCAAATTGTAAAAAGATATTATCTGCAGTAAATGATTTTCATTTCATTATTAAGAAATTAATCAATCTGTTTCCTGGTGCCTCATTTAGATGCAAGGTATGAGTTACATGCTTTTAAATGAGCAAGAAATCTTGCTAGCATGCATCCTGAATTACAGCTTTTTCTTTCAGGCAATAAATTAAGAAGTGAACTGACAGGAGAAAAATACAGTGTTGTGTATGCTTTAGCCTTCTCTCTCTCTCTCTCTCTCTCTCTCTCTCTCTCTCTCTTTCTCTCTCTCTCTCTCTCTCTCTGTGTGTGTGTGTGTGTGTGTATACGTGTATAAAAGACTTTTTGGTAGAATGCAATTCTGAATATTCAAAACAAATTTTAAAGTCTGAACTGCTTTATTTACTGTAAGGTTGAGCAATTCAATTCTATGCATAGTTGTTTGGAAACACATTTTTCGGTACTCAGTGGGATTTATCCCAAATAAATAGTCACAGCTCATAGGAGTGCACGTTAAATTGTTTCAGTACACCCACCCATCCAATCACCCACTCACCTACCAACCCACATGTATATATAAAACAAAATTAGTACATAACTCCTTCACCAGAGTCCAGGTGGTTTATAACAACAACATGCCATTAAAAACGACCCAGACTCCTCCCCCCCCCAAAAAAAATCAAAATATAAAAAAATCTGAAAATTAGTGAAAGTCAGCCAATGCTCCTTAGTTCTAAAATGTCTGGAACAAGATAATCTTAACTGCTTTTTTTTTGAAAAGTTTGAAAATGTTCTTCTGAAGGTAAGTGATGCTACAGCAGCAGGAAGACTACTTGAAAAGCTCCATTCTCGTTACTAACCCGCCCCCCCATCCCTCTCACAAGCTAAAAATCTGAAGCATGTTCTCTCAGAAAGAGTGCAAAGGACGGGCAGGTTCACTCAGAGGAGAAAGAAATATAGGCTTGTATATTACTATATCAGCTTATACTTGTCTGCTTGCTAAACCTAAGCCTACCCAGTGAATTGCTTCATGGAACTTACTGTTTTTAATAAATGCAACTGATCTTGGAATGGTGACATTTGCATATGTTCATTTTAGAGCAGATTATTTTTGTTATATGTATCAAATCTACTTCTTCTCATTCTCCTTCAGGGATGTGAAGAAGCAGCTGGCAGGATAAATTTTGCAGGACTGTAGGCTATTAGGATTTTTACAGCTGCTGTCTCTTCCCATGGTTGGACATCTCTTTTATGAAGAATAATGTATAACTCCAGGAATGACAAGAGAGCTTGAAAACTGGACGTTCTGCTTGCACCTATTTGCTGAGCTGCTCTTATCTGTAGTGGGTTGTCTAAAGAAGAAAGACAAGTTTCTCAGGCATTTTATTTTATGGATAGATAAGAGCAGAATCTTAGCTGAATGCCTTTCTTCCCTCTTCACAGCTAACTATGAACAGACATTGTTGTTATGGGTTCTCATTTATTTTTCATTAGAAATAATGAAAAATATATACAGTGTATCTCCACAGAGCTATATGTATCTCCATTGCCATACAAACATATGTGCCTATGCTGAGATTAGAAACACTTGCCAATCTATTGCAAATCTGCTAGAGCAGGGTGTCAAACTACCGGCCTGTGGGCCAGACACGTCACCAGGAAACTGCACCCGCCCCATTGCCGGCAATGGGAAAAAGCTCTGATATGTCGCATGATATCATATAACATTGTGAGTTTGACATGTCTGTGCTAGAGAATACTCAGTCAATACAGAGTTTATGTTTTACACAGCAGTTGATATGGGAACAATTTGCTCAATAAAGATATATTTTTATTTATTTATTTAATTTATTTTATTTTAATTCCATTTATATCCCGCCCTTCTCCGAAGACTCAGGGCGGCTTACAAGCTTAGCAGTAGCCTTCATTCTATGTATATGCCTGCTTATTAGGGCTTTCACACACACCCCAAGCGGCATTTTTACAAAGTCAGCTTAATTGCCCCCAACAATCTGGGTCCTCATTTTACCTACCTCGGAAGGATGGAAGGCTGAGTCAACCTTGAGCCTGGTGGGATGCGAACCTGCACTAATTGCAGGCAGCTGGTGTTACTTAAGGAGGCATTAGCCCACTGCTCCTTTTGGTGCAGTTTCTTTTGCTACTTAACCAGAAAAGTTTTTTAAAATGTCAAATCAAATGCAGGAATTAGGGGAAAGGGCATCATCACTTTGCTCAACTCAAAGTATGGCATCTTTTAGAAATAGCTGCCAATTAGAGCTCTATAGCTTTTTAAACATGGTAAAAATCTATGAATGTTGATTCTAGTAATAAAAGTGGATTAAGTAGTCCTGAGAAGATCCTGCTGTAAAGCTACAGGTTTAATTAACGGGGACGTGATTTGAATATTTACTGCAATCATGTTCTCACTGAAAGTACTGTATACCCTTTAATTCTTACTATTCAAAGCAGGGTATAATAACTAAATAGGAAAGAAAGGTCAATTTCATCTGTTTAAGTATATTTTACTTCTCTAATCAATAAACCTTATATTGTCAAGCAATACCACCATCACTGTTTGGCTCTGAAAGGCCACTTTCCTGTGACTTAGTACATACAAATCAATATGCAGTACTATATCTTCCAGTACTATCTATTGGAAAGTTCTTTGCCCAAGTTTTTCTATGCAGGTAGTCCTTAATTTACAACCACAATTGAGCCCAACATTTCTGTTGCTGAGCAAGACAGTTGTGAAGTGTGTTGAGCTCCATTTTATGACCTTTTTGCCATTGTTCAATGAATCACTACAATTGTAAAATGAATAATGCGGTTATATAGCAAATCTGGCTTCCATTATTGATTTTGCTTGTCAGAAGCTCCCCAGGAAGGTTGCAAATGACAATCTCGGGACACTGGGATGTTGCAACCATCATAAAAACATGTCAGTTGGCAAGTTTGATCACATGATTGTGTGGATGCTGCAATGGTCATAAGTGTGAGAACTGGTCATAAATAACTTTGAACTGTCATTAAACAGATTGTTGCAAGTAGAGGACTACCTGTATGGCTTTATTTTAGTTTTTGAGTATGGTGCCTTGGAATCCTGCTCTTAGGGAAGCTTGACTCATGTTTGCCAGGTGCATATTAGGAGATCAAATCATATATATGTATGTATGTATGTATGTATGTATGTATGTACTCATTTCTAGCTGTTTTGAAGCCCTCTTATTTTCAAGTTGTCTTCTGTCTTTCCTGTTTTGTGTGGAACTTTTTTTGCTTGTGTTTTATTGATTTTTAATACTATCCTGAAGGGTAGTATACAGATTTTATAAATAAACCACAAATTCTGCCAGGCAAGACTTGTCCAAGATTATTTCCTCTGGGTCTGCTATTAAGCAGGTTCATTCCTTTGGATTCTTTCCAAACTACCCCACCTTGTCCAATATAAAGCCAGAATTAAGCAAGCAAGCTGAATTCTTTTTTAAACTTAAGCAGTTCCAGACTAATTTTGTTTCAGGAAATGTTCTGAGGCCAAACTTTAAAAAAAAAACTTTATAAGGTTCCTTTCCCACTCTCTTTCCTGGACATATGATATATTGTAAGATCCCAGCATAGGGTTCCCTATTGTACTGATGGTCTTATAGGAAGTAGAAAATATTAAGATGAGAGAACTTATTATTGGTTGTTATTATTACTATATCTTATTTTATATCATAAAAATGATATAAAATGTAAGAATGTCAAATTTTATATCTCAAGGTTGAGTCACATAAGGTTTTCTCAATTGTATGAAGTCACAGTGTAAATGGGCTTTGACTTGATGGGCCTCTGGCAATGAACTAAAATTGAGAATCGTAAGACACACCATAAGTCCAGCACTACTCATGTTGAAAAAGTTTCATTCTTTTAGTAATCTGTGTAGATTTCTCTTACATCCATCTGTCAGACTAGAATAGCCTAGTGCTTGAATGGGAATGTTGGTGATTAAAGATATTTTAAAAAGCAATAACTTTTAACTATGATGAAGAGTTAACACTGCTGTTTGGAGAGTTGTTACTTGTTCCTGGACTGCTAATGGCACAAATAACATTTATACAGTGGTCATATTACACAGAGTGTTCACAGTTGCAAGAAAAGCCATTTGGAGAAAATTTTCTAATACAAGAAGTTAGAACATGAGTGCTGGAAAATGTATCCTGCTGATACAACAATCTTTCAACTTTATCTGAACCACAGGTGTGCTAGTTTCTAGGAGAGCAGTTGGGTTGTGGAGAGGCTAATGGTATTTTTATGCTAAAATCAAACATCTGGAAAGGCCTTCGGACTGTATACGTTGAGACAGATAAATAGATAAAATATTCTTTGCTTAAATAAAATACTGCAGCTCCAAACAGGATAATTACTATGCATCTGTCTTTACATGTCTTGAATAAATCTAGAATAATTCAGGAAATAATAACTATGAGAATTGGACCGTGGGATAGGACACACTTTTAATGAAGCTCCCTGATAATTGTTTCTATCTCGATATACTAAATTAGCCCACCCAGTATTTTATAAATTTGTAACATACACTTTTTGGTAAACTGTATCCCATTTAATCTCTGGTCCCCTTTGTGAACAAGTGGCAGCAAGGAAAATGAATGGGAAATGCTGATGCAAACACAGGCAAAACAAACCCCCTTACTGCATCACCCCAAATGGCAATCATATTTAACAGATTATATGAGAAGCAAGATCAGGTTTTTCATAGAATAAACACTGAACAGGGAACTACATGAGTCTGGAACAAGAACAAGCTGTTTAATCCAGCCCAGTCTCTTCTAAATAACAACAATTCTCCTGTGGCTCAGACAAAGTATTTCTTGCTCTTTGATGTTTCACAACAGGAGACGACTACCTCGGCCTCAGTAAACCAATGGGCTCCATTGCAAAGGCTTGCCCAGATCCCCTAGTGCACACTTTCTGTCTGAACAACTGTGTCAGGCCTTTGTCAAGCATCTTTTCTGGCCAGCACTGCATAGAACTGCACAGGCTGCTGTGTGGATTTTTTGTATGTCCCAGGTTAATTCAGGAGCATTGTCTTAGGAAATAGCTAATTTATTACAAAAAGTTCTCCCCAACCTGGAGCTGGCCTGCAAGGTATCATGAATACCTAAATATCTATTATCGAAAGAGGTTTATTTTTTTAATTTAAATTTATCCCTTTTTGCTTTCTATGAAATAAATTGAAGCCTTTGCAGTAGAACAGGGGTCCCCAACCCCTGGGCTGTAGACCGGTACAAGTCCACAGCCTGTTGGGAACCGTGCTGCACAAGGGGCAGGCAAGCATACCAAACTCCATTTTGCTCATGTTGTGGGAGCTAGGTTGCGCGTGCAAAACCGTCCCCACCACCGCTGCCGCTGCCACTGGTCTGTAGAGCCATAAAGGTTGGGGACTGTTGCATTAGAAAATGGGAGAGAGCTGTTTGGAAACTGTACACTACTCTTATCATTGGAAGGACAAAAGTCACAATGGACAGGATGGATATAGGCCCTTAAATGCCTTTTCTTTTTCTCCTCTTTCATTTTGAAAAGATTAATATACATCCTAAAATATTATTCATATTTTCAGACATGCTAATTTCTATGTTTCCCAAACTCAATGTATTTTTTATATTGGGTTTTTATTTTTTTTTGTAAGCCGCCTAGAGTCACTGTAAGTGAATGGATGGCTATATAAATTCTCAAATAAATAAATAAATACATTAAATAAAACAGGGAATTGTGTTTTCCATTTTTAGCAGTTCTGGTTGGAAGGTATACCAGGAGCTGCACAAATGTCTTACTGGAGTTGTATGTGACCTTTGACTATTAGGTTGCTTATCCTTGCATTAGCGGACTTGTTCTAAATGAGTAATGTGGAAGTATAAGAAATAGTGATTCATGGGATAAAGTTGTTTAGTGAAATGGAAAATATTTGGTTCTTGGTATCTTATACTTTTGTGGAGAACTACAAACTGCATCTGAATTCTGTATCTAAGTCCATTTGAACTGTCTAGTTCAGCTACACTAGAGGAGATGGTAGATCTTTTCTAGGTGTCTGTAGGTTTTAAATAGCGATGCTAAGACAGACTGGAGAGGAAGGTTAAGATTACATGTATCGTCATCTGAAGGGCCAGCCTCTTGAGGTAGGTGACTGGTAGCTCAGTTTATGAGGTAGATTTAACCCAATTACACATGTCCAACTTGTGGCTGCTTCAGTTTGAAAGAAAGCAAAACATAGGAGAATAGCGTTCAATTGCAAAATGTCTTAATTTATTATTTATATGGTAATTTTAATATGGTGGTTCTTTTCTTTTTCTCTTTTGCCAAACAATTTGTTTGTTGTTTTGCAATATTCTCCTAAGCTGCAATGACTTCTTTCTTGCATCATTTACTCATAAAGCTTTAGCTTTAGCTCACTTTTTCAGTCCAATTACTATAAGTTGTTTATTTTGAACTTTTTTTTTAAAAAATGAACTCACCTCACTATTCTTTTGGTTTCATTATGTCCAAGCTGCCTAATCTGCTAAAAACATCATTTTTAAAGAATCCTTTTCAAATCTGAGTCCTTAGGAATGTTTCGCCAAATGATGGATGGGGTGGCCAATATGAATCTGTAACTACTGCCCACACATTCCCATTGTAACCCATATCTGCCCCTCATTTGTTAACCTCATCAGTGTCTGGTGCTAGTCTAATCTTAGTGTGCTGATAGTTTTGCTTTAACATTTGAGAAGAATATTCTGCAGGACAAAGCCTATTCTACATTTTCCAGAATGATATGGCTTCCAGAATATACAGAAATCTTGCACATATTGTCATTAGATATAACTTTTTGGTAAGGTGTATAGCAGCAAGAAGAAGAAGAAGAAGAAGAAGAAGAAGAAGAAGAAGAAGAAGAAGAAGAAGAAGAAGAAGAAGAAGAAGAAGAAGAAGAAGAAGAAGAAGAAGGAGGAGGAGGAGGAGGAGGAGGAGGAGGAGGAGGAGGAGGAGGAGGAGGAGGAGGAGGAGGAGGAAACCTGGACTTTCCTTGATTTTGTAATGTGGCCCCACTTCCTCCTCTAGGGTTCAGCATATTCAGGGTTTACTCATGAAATTGGTGGGGTGAAGCAATGGAACATGGAACTGAGAAGAACAGCAACATGTATTCAATGTCCAGATCTGACTGTGTTTCAGAGTACATGAGACATGAGGAAACTGGATTTCAGCCACGCTCTCCAGCATTAGTCATGCTGATTGATGTTGCTGGGAATTGTTATTTACCTACAGCTGGAGATTTGCAAAATTCCCATTCCTAGACTAGACAGTGCGAATAATATCTAACAGAAGTTGGTTTATATAAACCAACCCTTCTGAAACTGATCACATACTAAATGCTTGAGATGTTAAAGGAGTGAGTTTCATCTCCTGGAAAAAAACAAGAAGTCTTTGCTCATTTATTCAAGTTTATTGAGAAATTACTCATATAATTAATTTGAATTTCCAAAGTTACAATGAACTTAAGTTTGCCCTAAAATGCATTCGTTTTATTGGTGTCAGCATAATTTTCTAGAGCTGAACGTTTTTGTATGCAGTAACTCCAGTGATTTGCTTTTATAAGGATGTAGTGCTTTGGGTTGTGTCATCTGAATTGGCAGTATGATTATAATTGCTGGTATTTTATTAGGGCTTGCCTTTTTATTTTTGCTTAGAAGTATGCATCACAACAGCGTGGGATTGTAGCTTCATTTGATTGGCAGCTGTGGGCTTTTGCAATTTTTTTCACTAGAACAAAACTAGGCTTCTAATTTACGGAAATAAACTTCTCTTGTGCAATAGAGAGATAGCTGTGCATTTCTTTATAGCCTACAAAAGCTTGCTTAATAAAAAAACCTGTAATAGCTAAAATAACAAGTACTGAAATTATTCAGCTTCATTAATTTACTTTTTCTTGATTATCCTTTTCTTACCACCACTATGTTGTTTGAATGACTTTCCAAATAGGTTATAGAGCAACAGATTAATGGTGCTTCATCTGGAAATTAGAATGAGCTTTCAGTTTAAGAAGATGGCATATTTATTTATATGGCATAAAATCTGATGGTTTCAATGGGTAACTGAAGTTGGATTACTTACTTACTATGTGTTTTTATATTACTTTCAGTGTAGTTAATTTGATAAGATATTCCATAAAGATATTTGTGCAAGAGTCTAAGAAGATAGGAACCTGGTGCGTAAGTCTGTGGATGGTCTAGTTTTCATTAGAATGGATGCTTCACCTTGAAGAGTGAAATATACTTTGAGAAAAGTAAAAGGTATCTTGATTTTGTATATACTTGAACCCTAAACCTCAGTACTGAACAAACATTTGTGGCTAATTATTTCCTTTATTATGAAATCTTAAATGCTACTGTTTTTTGGTTTGTTTCCAAGTGTATATTATAGTAGCTTAATAGTAACTAAGCTATTAGTAGTTAGCAGTTGAGAATACTCTTGAAGTAAGTGTAAAAGTAAAGATTGATATTTTAGCTATTGTATAAAGTGAAACATAGGATCCTTGCTACATTATACAAAATACCACTGAATGATTTTCCTTGGTAAAGAGCCTACTAAGTTAAATGTCATTTTTGGAGATAAATGTGTGGTTTCTGCTTGTTAACATAAATTCACTGAGTAGATTTTGAAGACTTATAGGCTAGAGGATTATTGAAAGAAATTATTTTCTCCTTTCATCTCTTCCCATTTTTGAGTCATTGTGGCATATTTTCATTGTGATGTATCTCTGCTATGTACTTTCTATTGTGCAATTTTTATACTAATACATACAACAAATGAGCTTATTGTTAATTGAAACATTATGACCCAAAATGTATAGCAGAAAAATACCAAAAATTTAAGCTGCATTGCAGAGCTTAAATATTCTGACTTGTGTGGATTCTTCTAACCCAGCATCTCATTTGACAGTGTTTCACAAAGAAGTCCTCAACAGTTCATAAAACTGTTGTCCACCAAGCAGTACTTTCCAATTAATTCCAAACATTTGATACATTAGGTGCTGAAATATCTCTAAATATTATATAATAGTTTTAATTAAACATAGTACAACACAGAGACTGTCTGTCTAGGTCAGGGGTAGGCAACCTCGGCTCTTTTATGACTCATGGACTTCAACTCCCATAATTCCTGAGTCAGCAGCTGATTCAGGAATTCTGGGAGTTGAAGTCCATGAGTCATAAAAGAGCCGAGGTTGCCTACCCCTGGTCTAGGTTGTTATCTACATCAGGGGTCCCCAACCCCGGGTCTGTGGACCGGCACCGGGCCTCAGCATGCCAGCAACCTGGTCGCACAAATAAGCAAAGCCCCATCCACGGGATGCAGGCAGCACACAAAACCACACCTCCTTTGGTCCGTGGATAAATCTTTCCCCATAGAACCAGTCCATGGTGCCCAAAAGGTTTGGGGCCTCTGATGTACACTGAGCATGGACTGTTAGATAGAAACAATCTGATAGGATTTGATAATAACAAAATGGTAGGATAGAATGATCAGTTGCATGTTTTTAAATTAAGTATGATTCTATGAATATTGTTTCATTACAAACACCAGACATTTCCATGAGATGGAGAAAATTTAACCTTTGTTGCCATTGCTGACAACAGTAGTTTTTCAGCTGGGAAGCAGTTTCTTGGTCACAGGAATCTCTGAAGAATTTTATACAGCAAATGGACATATGTAATTTTTATATGTAGAATCTGGTGCAAGTTGAGCAAATCTAACCTACCGCATTGTATTGATCCATGAATAAACATTGAATTGTTGCTAGAGCTATGATTGCTGTAAATCTCCACCATGGGATGTTTTCCTTTCAGCAGTACTAATGTGGAAGTTAGTGGAATAGTGACTTAGATAAACAGGCAGATGGCATGACACAAGCATTGACTTAGGAAGTGGTAGAATCAAATTTAGAGAAGTCATATTTTTATTTTTTGTTTGCTCTGTGGTATGCATAGAAACATATCACGTAAGGCTGAGGGTTAGTATCTTGCCAGCTGTAACTAGGAACTGCAATTCACAAAAGGAACTTTCTACAAGCCAAAGCCATCACCAGCCTCCAGTTTCTTATCCAATACCAGCTGCTTCAGAATAAGGATATCTTTTAAACCAAAACTACCCCTTTGAAGAATGAATGAACATTTACTTGTTCTATATGATTAGTTTGGTTAATTATTACATCAGATGGAGTGTATATTTGTTTTGTGTCAAGCTTAAGTGAGTGCTCTTGCTTCTATACAGGACTTCTAGAGGACAACCTTGAATTTATTTCCTATTCATTGCTGCTAGAAGATATTTTTTTAGCACTTAGTTTTAGTTTATCCCTTACTGGTCTTACATTGTTTTTTTTTTGTTTTTTGTTTGTTAAGCATGTGTTTCTAAAGGTATTTAAAGTTATGTTAAAATGCATTCCTAAATGCCAGTAATTTACATGCATTATGCAAAAATAATGGGGTTAGTTACTTTCACATGAAAAAGATGAATGCATTAAAGCACTAATTGAGAGGGACTGTGTGATGAAGCATGAACCATACAATCCAATTTTGGTATTAGCAGGTACAGATTGTGGGAAAATGAGATTGTTGAGTGAGACCAATTGTACATCAAAGTCAGTGCAGCAGTGCATATGAAGCAAGGGTTCATAACAATTAACTCATGCCCAGTTTATACACTTAATTTTGACTTGGTTCTAATGTATCTGTTTTTGAATGGTGCTACAGTTTTCCAGTTGTTTTGAAAATGCGATTCTAATCTTTTCCCTTTTCTTCTCTATTTTTTTTTCTTGGATGTCCAGTATTCTGAAAAAATTAAAAGGAGAGTTTGATGTTGACTGCCAGGTCTGATTCTGGCTGGCCTGTTCACTTAAAGTGTGCTGAGAAATTGTATGTATTGCAGAGAATGATTTAGCGTGGGCTTATTTTGTCTTCCTCCACAATGGCTGCTTAGCCTAGAACAGATGAGTTCTGAACAGTTCATAATTTCATATTATAATTCCACTATATAACATAGGGATGACTTCATTAAAAGGGCAAATGATTAGATGATAGCCAGTGCCAGTGATACTACAGAGAGGGCCCTGATCTTTGCCTTCATTGCTGCCTTTAGATGTGCATTTTCTTTTTTCCTATTTTTTTTCTCCTACTCTTTTCTTGTTGACAAGCTTCATCACAGGGAATTTCATCACAGGGATCTTTTCTTTTTTCTTTCTGTTTTTAGCTGGATGTACCCAGTATCTTTGTCTTTCCAGAGGACTTTTCAGTGTGTAGAGGTTGGAGTAAAGGGTAAGAAGAATGAACAGGATTAAAACCCTGATTCTTTAAAAACTCCCCTGGCACTGAATTTGGAAGCTGTTTGGTGGACCTGTGGTGGTCTAGGTCTAAGCCACAGTGTTGCTTAAGTGTTTTTATACCTGAAGCAAAGCAGAACATAGAATGCAGATGGTTCTGCTTAGTTTATAAAAAATACAATGCAATACTACTTCATTTTACCTTTATCTTAAAAGACTTCTCAGTTTTCATATTGAATTAAGATATAGAAATGTGGATGAGGGTTTTTGTACACAACTAAACTTGTCAGGATCATCCTAAATGCTGTCTCTGTTGGCTTTCTATCCTGTTAAATATTCTTTCCATTAAAATAGTTTCTGTAAAACAAAAGCAGTATAAAAGATATACATTTCCCAAAAGCCCTCATTTTGTTTTTGAATTCAGATAATCCTTTTTTTGTCAATCACAACTGAGTCTGGCAATTTGGTCATTAAGTAAAGTGATAATTAAGTGAAACCATGACTGTGCTTACAATATTATTTCAGCTTTTCTTTACAGACCTGCAAAAGTAGTACATGTGGGCACTGGTCATAAAGTTACTTTTTTCCTCGTTGTAACTGCAAATTGTTGCTCTCTGAGGCAGTTGCTAAGCAAGGTCTACCTGTACAACTTTCAAACCAAGAAATATTTTATCGTTGTTTTACTGGACTTTGTAAATTCTACTCCATCTCTGCCACATCTTTGATCAAGAAAAAAGTGTATTTCCATAGCTAACCTCTAGTACATATAGAAAATGTCAAGGTTCTGATAAAGAATACCAAACAAATCAGAAGTCTGTTGTAGAGTTGACAGAAAGATCCACCAATAATATTATTCTGTTTGAGACAAAATGCAGAAAAAGAGTAAGAAGTATTGAGCAATAGAAATTGAAGGTAAGAAAGACTTCTATGGAAAAAATGGTGAACTGAAGACTGTTCTTCTAAAAACAGAGCTTGATGACCACAGCAGAATGAAGAACTGGGGAATTGACCAGCTCTTCGATAATTCCTTTCCAGAGAAGGAGAGATCACCCAGAAGTTCTCCATACGGGAGACTACAAGGCAGTGCTATCTGGCAGATTTGGAGCTCTGGGACCTGAGGGAAAGTTATCTTTGCTCATACCACAGTTGACACTCTAAGAACACTGTGATTGTACACTTCGTTTTCTAATGACTTTTGGAAATGACTTGTTAACTGCTTTTCAGCCCTTAGGAACTTTTGGATCAATAGGTTTTAACAGCACCAGCTGAGTTTCCTTCAATCTTCAGCAAAAGAAATTTTAAATACAAGTTACAGACTTAAAAAAAAAATCGGTGGGTGGGAAGGAAATAAAAGCAAATAGGTGATTAGAATGTTGATTTTGGTAAGTAACAAATGGACTAAGGGTCCATATGGATTTGAAATAAGAGTTTGGAATTAATTATAATATTCCTTCCTGTGAGAAAATGTTTTTGTTTTGAGTTCTTAAAAAAAGAAAGTAGGAATGGACTTGGAAGGTTGGACACTAGAGGGAACCAGAAGGAACTAAATATTATGTTTACTGCAAAGGAGAAGAATATATAAATTTGACTTATTAATACAGTATGTAGCAAAATACTTTAACATTGGACATATTAAGGGATGCTTATGATCAGTGGACCCAGAAGTCAATTTTAAATGTTTCTGCCTTTATATATAGAATGTGTTTTTAAGATGTTAGGGAAGAGGAACTTATTTTACCAGATAAGACAGAGATAGATCTTTAAAGTGTCCCCAAAATGTGTTTTTTTCATGAGGCAAAAAAACAAAACAAAAAAACCTCCCATCTTTGGGATAACTTGATCTGGATTACTGAAAATCTCCTTAGACATCTTTAAAGTGGTTTTAAAAATAAGAATTTTCTGTCTTTGAAAATTATTGTTGCTTATATCTTTGTATATGCCAATTCATGCATTGCCTCTTGTTCTTTTATTTAAACTTTAGTAAGCTTTTAAGAAACAGTCATAATATTCCATATGATATGCTTGTGCCCGTAGCTTGATGCCTGTTTCTCATGCCTAGTTTGTCATTGGATTCTGCTTTTTCAGTTGAAGCAGTTACTTATTTACAGTGTGTAGCTGGGAATCCTTTATTGTTAATGGGAGAGAAAGGAACCCTTGTATGAAATTCATTATATTGTCTGAATATAAGATTCATTATACTATTGTTTTTCAATAGTCTCCTGTCACCAATTCTATTCACTTCAGGAATCACAAATGAGGTTTAAAGTGGTGCTAAAAATATAAATTTTCCTTTGTCTTTTAGGCACTTGTATATTAACTTCTTTTCCGTTATTCTCGGAATCACTTTTTAAATTATAACTGAGTGATAGTGATAGTGCAGTTTATTTAGTATTGCATAAATGAAGTGCTTTTTTTGTAAAAGAAAAAGGTGCCGGAACTCACACATATCATACAACCCGCCTTGCCTACCCTACAAGGTTCCATCCCAAAAAGGTGCCGGAACTCCGTTCTGAGCGTTCTATGAGAAAAAAAGCTCTGCATAAATGTATTTTATCGTGATTATGTATTGTAGCAGTGCTGAGTTTACAGGTTTATGGAGATCTGTAATAATGCTAACTATTAATAAATAATTTCATAATAAGATCCCTGTTGCATAAATACAGCATAGTTAATAAGAAAAGCTTTGGTCATACAAACATATTAAACTGAGATGGCGCAAGGTTTTTGCCCAACCATGCAACTGCTCTGAATAGCTCATAATATACAGAATGATAGCACAATAACAGTTTAGATGTTATTTTTACGACCTTTTTCTTTGTTAAGTTTTCTTTGTTACATTTTAAAGATGCACATTAGAAGTAATTAAGTTATTTTTTCAGCTGCATTTGGAATGCAACAGAAAATGCACTTTACCAAAGGACTGTGTTGGTACAGGTATATTTGAAGTTACTTTTACATTTCTTGGATAGCTTTGTTGACATATCAGGTAGAATCAAAAGCCAGAGTGAGAACTGGAAGATCTGAGCAGAGAAAGAAACTTGGTCTACATGTGTCTATATCCTTACATGGGAAAATATCTCCACCCAGCTATTGGAATTTATTTTCTACTAAATATGATTTAAAGATATTCTACTGAAAGTGGCTTGGAAGGAATCAAAGTAGAAGCAAAGAAAGAGATCACTGCAAGTACCTGAGCATGTAGATTTGATAAACCTTGATAGCTGCCTATTGATTCCAGACAGAAATAGTAAGAAAATAGGACTTGATAAAAGACATGATGATGAGGTATTTATTGATCAGATATAAGATATCTGTGGGAGGTGGTGTTATAACATATGGATTATTATGTCCCTTAAGCTTCCTTTGTTGCTTTTTGCAGGACATTAGTTGGTGTTAATGGATACAAGATAGAATATACTCACTGGCTTCCTTCAAGCTTTGTCCCTAATTTGTGATTATTATTTTTCATCTCAAGGTACTGCACAAATAGACTAGCATCTTGAAGATATCTTGATTTTTTTGTGCTAAACTTCAGGAAAACACTTTTCAAGTCAAGAATGCAATAGAAAAAAAAGCTTTATAGCCAAGGCCTGACTTCCTAAATATATATTATAATATTTGTCTTTTTATTTTACTATTTTATGCATACCAGACTATTCTTTTAAAGAAACTGATTGCTTTCTTTTATACAATTCATTATAAATCTATATGCTTTAAACTCCCCCCCCAAAAAAAATTCTTTAGAGAACAATATTAGCTATGTTGCTATGGTGCAATGTGGGGGTGGCTAATTAGACACAGATATATATACACAGTCATCTGGTGTCCATGGCAACTATCAGGCAGAAGAAGAAAAACATTACTGAAACTTGATTTTCCCTTTTCTGAATAGTATAGCTGTTACGTGTGTTTTGCTTATGAAATTTTGCACTGATGTTATAGAAAAGTAATTTCATCCTTTAAGAGACAGGAAAGGTTGAGCCTGCATGTACTTGCCACCTCCATCCAAAAATTAAAAAGAGACCTGTAGATTACAATGGAAAGCTCCATTTATAATAGAATGCTTTGTTATAGTTACTCTTTATAGCATGCAGACAAAAAGGGAAGCCAAATGTTGGGCTCAGATAAGGCCAATTCATGTGACTTGAGTGTTTGGTAGCTTTTGTACCCTTGTGCTTTTGACAAAACACCTGTTTTGTCTTTAGTGGTGATCAGCTGAAAACACTAGAGTCAGGAGTTGATTTCTCCGTTGTTTGCTTTACCAAAACCTCTAGAAGAACCAACTCTATTGAGCCTGAATTACAACCTATCTGGACAGCTCAGCGAAACTAAATAATAACTAGGTCACAGGCATGTGTAATCAGACAGTGATAACAATACCCCTCCCAATTAATAAGTGCCCCTCCCAATCAAAGTCTATCATACTTACAAGTCTAGACATTGTGATGGCTCTGTGCAAATAGAATGACATTTGTCACAACTAATAGGAATGCTCAGATGTGTCTGATGGTACTGGTGCAATCACCCATTACATACATGAATACTCTAGGGATAGTTGCTACTGATGGTAACTTAAGTAATTACAGTTGACTCTTCAACTATGTCATGTACAAATTCTTTCTGTATTCATTACCTGCTTAGTATATAGTTTCCGAATATTATCAGGAGCTATCTCTATAGTAAATGAAAGAGGTGCCATTCATTGCATAATCTTTCAAGTTATGTATTTGCACTATAGTCCATTGCTCCTGTCCAATGTTTCAGTGTGATGGTATTAGTCCATTTGTTTTGGCTATTTGTCCTAAATGCTTCTTTTTTAAATTAAGTTTGAGGAGTTCAAATCTTGAACACAACCATTGATCTAAGAAAAACATAGTTGGTGTCTGATTTGCTATTCCATGTGCTGCTTTGCAATATGCAAACATGAAATTTGCAGGTTTTGATTTAGTATAATGTTCTCAGGACAAAAAGTGGTCTTGAGACTTTGAACGAAACCTTTAGTTTGTATGAGAAGGTACCTTAGATATATCTGATGAATATTTTACACCATACATTGTTTGTTAGTTGTTAGATTCAAAAAAGAATCTTTTGAACAGAGCTCGAAGTATAATTTAAAGAATGTTTCAGAGTGATTCTGAATAGGCAATATGAAAATGTGAATATTCTGGAAAAGACAATTAAAAATTCTTAAGTGAATAAAAAAGTAAGCCAGTAACACAATCAAAGTAGCATCATGAATACCAAAATTATGTTTATGAACTGCCTTAGAATATATTTTACCACAATTTTTAAAAAGTCTCTACTTATTGCTTCTGGTTAAAGTACTTTGTAAACAATTTATGAATGATATTGAACACCCAAGTAGGGCAGAAATAAAGAAGCTAAGCTCTTTGCAGCCTGAGTAAGCAGAATTCAGGGCCAGACATAGGTAGGTCTTAAAAATCATTTCATGGATTCCTAACATCAGCTGAAGCTGAGTAATAATCTGTATGTTATGTCAAGGCAGATGGAGTAGGCAGCTGTATTCTTTTGAGGAGAGTGTTAGATGAAATGCTTGACAGCATGACTTGATCTTACCAGACCCTGTTTTTTTAAAATAATATGTCTATCCTCACCACTTCAAGGAAGATTTGCAAGTTTTAAGGAGGGCAGTTCAGAAACTAAACAATGCACTACAATAGCCATGTGGAAAAGACAGTCTTGGAAGGAGACTTCAACCTATTTCAGAAGCTGTAGAACAGGGGTGTCAAACTGCCGGCCTATGGGCCAGATGCGTCATGGCGAAACCGCCCCCACCCCATTGCCAGCAAAGGAAAAAGTCACGATATGCCGCAACATGTCACGTGACATTGCGAGTTTGACACCCCTGCTGTAGAATAATCACAAGCCAGAATGTGGAATAATAGGTATTAGGAATAACAATAATTAGGAGAGGAAAATGTGTGTAAGAGGATGGTGGGTACTTGGCTGCTTTGATGCTTTGTTAAATTCTGTACTGTGTCCAATGCTGCAAACGTGTCTGCGCGAGCTTCATACACGATCTGTCAAGGGCAAGGCAAGTTAACATGCTCACAAGATATCGGAGGTCATAGGTTTGTGAATTCCCTGAATAATACAGTGCAATCTTCATTTGGGGTCAGGCTAAGGGTCATTTGTTGTAAGTATAAGTTATAAATAAATCTTTCTCCTCCAAGTGGTTTATGGAACTGCATTTTGTGATATTAGTTTCTGTAAAGCTTTCTGCTGATATGAATTTTGGATGTGTTCCTAGCTCTTGCTCTCTTAAAGCAGAACTCTGTGAAGCATCCTATCTAGTGTTTCAATGAATAGTAGGATGAAATAGAGCTTTAAAACGATGACAAGTAACTTTAACACAACTTTGGCTTCAATTAATTGTGCTGATTTTGCAGAATTTCACAGGAGATCCTTAACATGTCTTTTTTTTGTTTTGTTGATCTTACAAAGAAAGGAGCTTCCCCCACACTTCATTTCCTCAATCTCCCTTTCCTATGTTCCTTCCAGGTTTTCAAAATTTGGCAAACAGTGTGCTGCAGGTGGAGATCCAAAGTAGTAGAATGCACTTTTGTTAGGTGATTTCAGGTAAATAGCCAGATATCTCAGGCACCAAAGACCAGGTCCACATTTGAAGGTCCAATTAAACTGATTTATTGCTAAAAAGCCTATGCATAGGAATCTTTTCAACTACGGTAACATTTATTACCTGCTTGGAGTTAAACAAGGGTCAATAGACTTTAAGGGAGGCTAGACTTTGTCTGCTTGTGTCTATGTAGGGATTCTAGGCTGATCCCTCTTTTAACTCTACCCCCAGGTTCTGCCACTCCTTTTGCAACAGATAAGAAAGACTGCCATTCACATTTAAAAGAACTGTTTCCTGCCTTAGAGATATAACAGCTTTAGAAGCAGTTCAAAAATAAGCAAAATACTGAGGAGAAAATGGCCACTTTCCTCTGTCTATTGTTTTTAAAAACTGGGAAGGAGCAAGATATTACAAAATGTAATTCAATATAATCTGACTATGAATCTGTTTAGTCTAATGCCCCAGAACTATTTACCAAAGAATAGCAGAGAAACTTCAGAATGCTTTCAGCTAACATAAATCCATGAGATTTGCATTTCACCTAAGTGCTAGACTGACCAAATGCACCCAAAGTTTCTTCATTGCTCATTTTGATAAAATAAACTAAATATTCAAAACAAATATTTTGACTATGGACAGATAAAATTTATTGCAGTCCTAAATGCTAGTAATAGTACAATTCTTTGCAAAATGTAACACAATTTCGTATGAATACAATCCATGATACCCAAGGTTTATCTCTGAAATCTTAAACATATAGTGTTCAAACCAAGTGAAGTTTTAGTTTGCCTTTACCTACCAACAAGCAGTGGGACTGCCAACAATGTTAGACACATTGTGCAATATATTTTGATTATGTATGAATAATATACATGCCTGGTAAAATTCATAGCAGAGTGAACATAAAATTGCACAAATATTCAGTAAAAGGAGTACTGTAAAATAATAAACATACAGATCAAGGAAACTATCGTATAAAATGAAGTGTTATTTATTTATTTATTTATTTCTATATACTTCCATTCTCCAAATACCTATCACTTCCTGAGTTTCTTGTAGAGTCCTTCATGCCAATAAGGTTAAAAGGGAAGGGAGGAAGTTGACAGAAATCAATGAAAGTTGTGAGAGAAATTAAGATTTTGCTACTCTAGGAAAATCCAACTGATCTAGGGGGAAAAAAGCAAGCCTCGTAGAAGTGGCGAACTACTTTAGTTGTGTTGCCATGAATACTGTGTACGTTTGTAACATTCAAATGTGTTTGGATGTGAGATGATGAGAGCTGTCAAATTTGCAGATGACACTAAACTGGCAGGAATAGCCAACACCCCAGAAGACAAGCTCAGGATCCAAAAAGATCTTGACAAACTTGAACAATGGGCCCTATCCATCAAAATGAGTTTTATGGTGGAGAAAAGTAAAGTTTTACATTTAGGCAGGAAAAACCAAAGGTTTAAGTACAGATTAGGTGAGATCTGGCTCAAAAACAGTAACTGTGAGAGGGACCTTGGAGTCGTAGTGGACAATCACTTGACTATGAGCCAGCAGTTTGCAGCAGTAGCCAAAAAAGCCAATACAATCCTGGGTTGTATAAACATGCATAGAATCAAAATCATGCAAAGTATTAGTACACTTTATAAAAACTTAGCGAGACCACACCTGGAATACTGCAGCCAATTTTAGTCACCCTACTACAAAAAGATGTTGAGACTTTGGAAAAAGTACAGAGAAGAGCAACTAAGATGATCAAAGCCCTGGAGACTAAAATATATGAAAAATGGCTGCAGGACTTGGGTTTGGCTAGTCTAAAGAAAAGAAGAAACAGGGGAGACATGATAGCAGTATTCCAGTATCTGATGGGCTGCCACAAAGAAGAGGGGGTCAAATTATTCTCCAGAGCACCAGAGGGAAGGACAAGAAAGAATGGTTGAGAACTGATGAAAGAGAGAAGCAACCTGGAATTAAGGAGAAACTTCCTAACAGTGAGGACAATTAACCAGAGGAACAGCTTGCCTTCAGAAATGATGGGCGCTCCATCACTGGAGATTTTAAAGAAGAGACTAGACATTCACTTGTCTGAGGTGGTATAGGTTCTCCTGCTTGAGCATGGGGCTGGACTAGAGCAGGGCTTTTCAACCATTGGTACGGGTACCACCTGTGGTACATTGGCACCTGGCAGGTGGTAGACGACCATCTAGAAAAGTGGCAGCGGGGGAGGGGAATGAGCTGAAGTGGTGGAAGCACCGCACAAGCCTGAGCGAGAGATGGCTGGAGCTGCAGGGCTGTCAGGGCTCAGTAAAAGCGCCAGGATCAGTGCCAGGCTCCAGCTGGACCTCGGTGCTGATCCTGGTGCTTCTGCTGAGCCCAGAAGAAACACCGATCAGCTGGAATTTTGCAGCATCTCCAGGGTCTTGTGATTTACATTCAGATGCTTGGCAACTGATTCATATTTAGGAGGGTCAAAGTGTCCCAGGGTCATGTGAAGTGACCAAAACCTCTGCTGCAACCACCTCGTAGAGGTGGGGAAATAAAATCCAAACACTGCCCACCGCACCCCCTCTGCTAATCCTCAACAGAAATGCTCACAACAATGAAAACCTTGGACAGGAGGAAGAGTGCCGCCAGGCGGGCAGGCAGATGTCTTGCTCGACTGTGGCTTGCAGGGGCACTTTTTTCAGTGCCATTGTAACTGAACAGTGACTAAGCGAACTGTAGTAAGTCGAAGACTACCTATACTTCATCACTTTTTTCCTTTTCGGGGGGGGGGGTCATCAGGTTTTTGACACCTTGCTAGGGCTAGGGACTGGTGGTACTCGGATGTTGCCATATCCTAAAAGTGGTACAATGGGTGAAAAGGTTGAAAAGCCCTGGACTAGAAGACCTCCAAGGTCCTTTCCAGTTCTATTCTATTCTGTTCCATGTCAGAACCCTTTAATTATAGGAGAATATTACCAAACCTACATAAGTAGATTTGTAGACAGTGATGCAACTAGAACATGAAATCTTGCCATGAATGGTCCCACTATTTAAAAATATTTTACAAGGGTGCATATAATGTGAGAAACATATGCCAAGTGAAACTCTAAATTATCAGTGTGTAAATGAAGAAAACCTGTTGGATATCTTGAGAATTAATAAATTTAGGTGGCCCAGAATGACCACTCAAATGGTTATATAATACAGTGTGACATCATGCTGGTGTGCTCAGTTATAATCCTATAAATTACCTCAGATCGTATTTATGAGAATCAGTGGATACCATAAATAACAATGTAATACGAGTATGTATGCTTGCTATGGATAAATAAATAAATACTATGTTCCTAGTACAGTATTTCTTAACCTACTTTATTAAAATAAAATACAAAGTAATAGTATAGAAAAAATTAGGGAGAAGGAATCAAAAAGGGAAGAAAGGAAGGAAGGAAAGAAAGGAAGGAAGGAAGAAAGAAAGAAAAAAAGAAAGAAGGAAGAAAGAAAGAAAAAGAAAGAAAGAAAGGAAGAGAAAGAAAGAAAGAAAGAAAGAAAGAAAGAAAGAAAGAAAGAAAGAAAGAAAGAAGAAAGAAGAAAGAAAGAAAATATAATAGATGACAGAAATGAAAGAGTCTGCAATTACAGGAAGATTTTGATTGGACAAATTCAACTGTGTAGCAGATAAATTAATAAAATTCTGTGAAGGGAGTTGTTTATTGCCAACATTGGCTTAAGGCCGCATAAATGTAGATTTTGCCTATGGATCTCCCTGGATAGACAATATTAGAATCAAACAGATTGTATTTCAGAGGATGAAAAAGTGGAATCCAGTGAACCAAGACACTACCAGACAAATGGAAATTCTGTGGAACAGAATATTTATTTATTATTTATTTATTATTTAAAATGTAAATTACTCATGTGAAATATATAAAATAAAAGAATAAACGTGTTAGGAAGATATGATCTGAAGAACATACTGCCAAAATATAAGAGCAGGGCAAGAAAAATCAGTATAAAGGACAGGTTTGGAACACAACTCATATGAAAGAGCACCTGAGAAGCTACACAAAGAGGTAAGAGATATGTGAAAACTGAAGCAGAAAAATATTTCCCATATATCAAAGTGGAAAAAAACTGACTTTCAGTTTCAACTGTTATGGTACCCAGTGAAAAATGGAGGATGAAAAGCTTGATCAAGAAGTATGTACAGCAATTAAATGCATGCTTTTAATATGTCAACCCAAACATTCAGTTAAGAATGTTACATTGAAAAATGTAACAAAGGGAAAGTTGTCTTTAAAAACATCAAAAGTAATCACAATAAAATTTACTAGAGTAGAAATACTCAAGAATAACCCCAGAAGGGTTCTGATAGAGGAAAATGAAACTAAAGAAATATATAAATACTAGTTTGGTACTTTTATAAACAAGCTTACAGAATAATAGAAACAACTATAGAATGTAAATATATCCAGGCATCCATTCTATTGGAAAATGATATAAAGCGGACAGAAGATTGACTGTCAAATAAGAAGCACTAGACTCAAATGATATATCCAGTGAATTCTTTAAAGCTGAAAAGGCAATTTATTGTGGTCACAGCTCTATCTTAGCAGTCCTGGAATCCAAAGTTCCATAGAAATCCAGGCATTTGAAAAATATTGGTGTGGGTTGGAGCTGAAAGGCAAAAGCAATAGTAGATTGCTCCATCCCATATTTGGGTAGACCAGGTTGCTCTGTTAGACCGGTTTCACCGGAAAACACTTTATGAGCTAGCCAACCTAAGGTAGATAATGAAGAGAACAAGAAAACAGAAGGAAATTTACCCATTATCACTGATGACATCAAAGCCTTCAATTATGTAGAATTGTACATTATGCCCAAATGTATTAAAAACTATTTGGGATATAAGAATGTATAATTATTATTCTGAGGAAGATTCACAATGAACAAGTATTTGCTTTAAAAAATAAATTTGGTGAAGGAGAATGATTCAGAATAGAGAGGAAAGTGAACAAGAATATATACTGTCCAAATATGTGTTTCACTTACAATAATAACAAGTATAATATTAGAATGGCAGGCTGAAAGGTATGGCAGCTGGAATAAAAATTGGAAGTTGAAGCATTAGGAATTTGAGATATTTTGGTTTGATTTTAATGTACACTGCCCAGAGTCAATTTGAAGTTGGGCAGTACCTAAACTGAATACATTAAATTAAGATGCACATAACAGCATGTTATAAAATAAAAAATAAAGAAAACTTAGAAGAAAATGCTGTCAAAGTAGAAAATGGAACGTGAAAAATCCAACTAAAGTTTGGCTGTCTGCTTCAGACATGTGATCAAGGAGATGATGGACTAGGAAACAAAGGTTATGCTTGGTAAAATTGGGGGTAGTAGAAAGGGAAGACATCTAATAAGGTGGATGAACATGATCAAAGGGATTACTGGAGCATCCTTGGGAGATTTATATAGTAGTCCTGCACTAAAGTCAGGTCAAGATGGTGAGCGTATAGTCTCTAGAAGCTGAACCTGAGTTGATTAAAACCAACTAATTAACCCTGTAACATCCCAGTTTGTGTGGAAGCTAATATGCCCTCTATAAATAAATAGAGCATATCTTCTTCACTTTCTGTGTCGTGCTGAATGTCACTTCTAATTTTTATAGCAGCACGTACCATCAGATATGTACATTGACTTTTCTCCACAGTTCATGGTATAATGCTCCATAAGATGTTTTAGTAATGAAGGTGTACCTTTCTGAGACTACCTAGTCCTTTGTATCCTGTTAGATACTTCTGAGAATAATAATGCCAGCCTGCATCAAGTATTTGCAGTAAACTTTTCTTATGAAAGTAACCACTGCAGACCTACCAAAATAACACTTTAAATGTTTTAATTCTGAAAGTCAGAATTAAATTGTAAAAGTTGAATGCATATTACTGAATCTGTCTTTGGTTTTTTTGGCCCTTGTGTGACCCAAATTTGAGGTAGATGTGATTCAAGATACTGGTTGCTACCTACAAAACCCTACATGCCACAGGACCTAATCACCTGAGGGATGATCTATCTTCCATAATATCTGCCTGGCCAGTTAATCTTGCAGACTTGACAAGGTTCCATTCATTAAACAATGCCACTTATCAGGATCCCAGAAGCATGCTTTCTCTGTAGCAGTGCCTGCCCTCTGGAATGAGGCTCCTCCCAAGATTGAAACAGCCCCCACTCTTAAAAGACCCTGAAGATGAGGGTCTTTACCTGGGCCTTTGGTGAGGATGATTGATGCCCCTTTTCTTCCTTTTCCTTCTTCCTGTCTGGTTAGTTTTCTTCGTCGCCTTTGTTCTTTTGTGCTGTTTTTCTGTTTTTGCATTGTTCCTTGTTTTAAATGTTTTTTAACAATTGTGAACTGCCTAGAGTTACTGACAGTTGAGCAATACTGTAACAACAACAACAAATTTAAATACAACACAGCTGATTGAGTTACGTGTGTATGAGACACAGTAGCTGGAATCAAAGTGTATGTGTGAAGGGAAGAAAGTTTCTTGTGTAAGGCTACTTTTAAAAGGAGGGTCACTGCTGTTGTGTAGCTGGTTCTTTGCTGGCAATAGGCGAGACGAGAGGTTGCAAACAGGAACATCGCTTTATTGAGGCAAACAGGAACAGAACTGAAACAGAGGCTTCTGCGCAGCTACTTATACGGTTGGCCACTAGGCGGCGGCCAATACGTTTTAGGAACCCATTCCCGCCCCAAATCATCCAACAATCATCTTGGAGACAACAAGTTTGGCTTAGTCAGTGACCGTTATACAGACACACCAATTGAGCAGCCTTAAGCAGCATTCAAACAGACACGTGAAACAGTTCAAGTAAAATCCCAATACATTACAGCTTCAGATATTGTTCTGCCTTATTATTAGGAATTTAAAACATCTCATTCCTCTATTTGATAGATTTAATTTGTGTGTCTGCACCCTCTCATTATCTAGCATCATGTAACTGTATTGAAACCACGTTTATCCCTCCTTCTGTTTTTCAACTTTGTACACTGTTTGGCAACCTTGAGCTGAGCTAATAAAATTTTTTAGTTTGAAGTTTGTTTGTTTTTCTCATGGTCAGTATGGCTGTTTTTGCTTTTTGTAAGACTTCCTGCAGTTTATTGGAAACATTTCATCCAGTATGCTGTCTTGCATATGGTGGAGGACAATTGGCTGAGCCAGAACAGATAAGTATGTCGACTTGAAATTTTATTTTATTACTTACACAATGTACTTCATACTCCTGTAAGTCTCACCTCTGGAGAATGAAATCATAATAGATAACACACACTATGAGGGTCTGCCTCACTTTTTACAAATAAGCTTTGCAGTTGAGATCTATATTTCACTGCTAATTTCATGGTTAAAATCTTAAAATCTTTTAGAAAAGTGTTTTTGAACATTTCATTACCTAATTCTGGTGACAGTATCAGCTTCTGAGATTCTGGAACCATAAATTTTCATTGGTGCCAAAGTTTCAATGCACAGCATGGAAGAATGTTTAAATGACCAATCTCACGTATTGTTAATCTGTTCATACACTTTTGAATTATAACATTTTCTAATTGTGCTCCATTTGCATTTCTGTAAACCTTTTAGCTAACTGTTATTCTTTTTTTCCTGTGCAAACTAAAGATACTTAAAGGAATTATTTAGACATTGCCAAAACTGGTGTGTTTTGATTTCTCTAGCTCAGCAGATTTGGAGCCAAACCCGGGTTGCTTCCACATATATAATAGTCCTAAATGGAAGGAGCAGTTGGAAGCAAACTCAAGAGGCATGGCTAATCCTTTGTTTACCAATCACTTAATTTGTAAATACTGCAGTATAAATTCTGCAATCTGTATTCGAATTAGAGCTATATATTCGCACCCCCTTTTAAATAATATGCAGGATTAAATCATATTTATGATATCTGCCAATTTCTACTTGACAGTAATATGTTTGTATGAGTTCCTTGCATGTCAGCTCTTCCCATGTGAGAAAGCAGATCTGAGTTAAAAATAAAACTGGCAATACTCAATTGTAGAGCACTTTCTGAAAGAAAGGAAACAACCTCTCCCTCCCTCCCTCCCTCTCTCTCTCTCTCTCATGTGTGTGTGTGTGTGTGTGTGTGTGTTTAGTAAAATAAGTAAAGTTTAAAAATTTCATCTGAGAGGATAATTGTGCATATTTGTATTCAAAATAAACCTTTTGGGTCACTTTATTTTTCTTCTTGAATTCAGAAAATAAAATCTTAACACAAACTTAATTGTGTTAACTTCAGATTTTTGTCATAAGCTTCTTTCTATAAAGTGCCTCACTTTACATTCTCACTTATTTTGGTAGAGTAACACATGTTTCCCAGGTGCAGGCAGTGAGGGAGGGATTATACTTGCTATACTCTCTTCTCCTGAATAATTATGTTTAGCTAATGTTTCCCTTAGCTATATTTTTCCAACTGAATCTCATTTTATTATTTCCTGTCCATAATTCTGACCTCTTTAGTTTCCCATTATTACTTGCTTCTTGTTCATAGTGAAATTCTGTATTTATAGCATTCAACATCATTTTTGTAGAGTTGGTTGGTTTTCCTTTTGTTGCCAACAACATGTTCCCATATTCTGTAGGAAGTAAGTACCCCTTTCTTTCTAGGATTTTTAGTCAGTTGAATTTTGTGCTGTAAATAAAAAAAAGCTAAATAAAATTGCTGCAAATAGCTACATGGTGAAGGCTGCAGGGTTTTGCATGTTAAAACGAATAAATGTCAATGATCAACAAACATGGATAAGAAGATGCCTTAAATGCCAGGAATGCCACGTTTGGTGCTTGAAATAATCTTTGAATATATAGGTACTGTTATCGGTCAAATCACTTACGTGCTTGAGGTCTTGAAGTAGAATCAGTTTAAGATTAGGTTGTTACATAAACATTGCAAAAAGTAAGAGTCACCCATGCTATACAAAGCACTGTGGCACTGTATGCAAAAATAATGGATATGTTGGGTCAGCAGAGAACTATATTCTATGAAACAATGAATTTATTCCAATAATTCAAAATATAGCATAGACTCTATTAAGGACTGGACTTTCTGTTTTTTGTAGTATGGTGAACAAAATTGGTTGCAGTATTCCAGGCGTGGTCTTACTAGGGTTTTATAAAGCGGTACTAATACTTTGTGTGATCTTGATTCAATGCGTCTGTTTACACAACCCAGGATTGTATTCGCTTTTTTGGCTGCTGCTGCACACTGCTGGCTCATAGTCAAGTGATCGTCCACTAGGACTCCAAGGTCCCTCTCACAATTACTGTTTTTGAGCCAGGTCTCTCCTAATCTGTACTCATAATCTTTGATTTTTCCTGCCTAAAACTTTGCTCTTCTCCACATTAAAACTCATTTTGTTGGATAGGGCCCATTGTTCAAGTTTGTCAAGATCTTTTTGGATCCTGAGCTTGTCTTCTGGGGTGTTGGCTCTGGAGGGAAGAGCTGAGAGGTTGTTGAAAAGGCAATGGGAAGTTGGAAAAGGGAAAATATAAAGGATATGAAGTGAGAGCTGGTCTTGAACCCTTTTAGAAAGACAAAGTAGAATGGAATCATGACCGGATGGTGGCAGAAATAGGGATCATTTCCACATTAACAATTAGTAATGATGTATAACAGGGCTGTCAAACTGCTGGCCCATTGGCTGGATGCATCATAGCGAAACCGTGCCCACCTCATTGCCAGCAATGGCAAAAAAAGTCACGATACGTCACGACACGTCATGTGATATTGCGAGTGTGACACCCCTGATGTATAGAGTCATCTGTTTCCAAATAACTTTATTTTTCCAAATAACGGTAATGGAACCAGGCTTTATATCACCTCAATGATGAGAGAGTGATGCTATGAAGACAGTGTTAAGTCTCTAATGCAGAAATGATCAAAGAGTAAGAACTGGTGGAGCCTGACAGGATGTCGTTATGTAGACAAGGAGAAATAATGCAGAAAATCCAGGTCGGAAAGCAGGTCCTACACAGTGAACTGCAGTCCAGCAAAGACTACTCAGAATACTACAAACTGGAACAGGCATTCAAGATCAGGCAGTGATTTAAGCCTGAACTGGAAGCTGGAACAGATTGGAACAGCAGCCAGAGCAACAGAAATTCAGAAGCAGCCCAGCTAGTAGCTTCCTAAGATTAATCTGCATCGGCTTTAGTTGCAGAAGGAGAGGGATGCCATGTAGATCGGATATCCAGCCACAATAACCAACTGTGAAGGACTGATTTTAGTATCAAATTCAGGGATGCAAGATATGTAACTGAGTGTACACATGTAACTAAGTGTAACTAAGAAAAGTGAAACTCTCAGTCCTTTAAGTTGTCTGGGAGCCTGAATTAACATATGGGAGGATCATGGGTCCTCTGGAAAGATTTAGACTGGGAATGTGCAGGGAACGTTAGGAGAAGAGGGGTGGCTGGTTGTTCAGAATTAGAATAGTGGATGGGCACTAGGGTGAAGTGGGAGATCTTGAGGGTATTGCATGGCTTGCTAAACATTGCAGGCTATGCTAAGTGAGATGTTTCGATAATAGTTGTTGAGTGGGATTTTATAGAGGGCAGGGGAGAGGTTAAGCAAGAATACAGGAAGGGTAAAGTAGAAGGAGCCTACACAAATAGTCTTGGCCCCTTTTTTCTATTCCAGTGGGTCCTCCTGGACTCATGGCTTCTGCTGGAACAAGAGGAAACCATTGTCGGGACCTTTAACTGATTTAGACTCATGTATCAGATTTGGCCCTACTGGATCCAGGAAGTCCCGGAGAGGGTAAAACCTATGCCCTAACCAACACAACATACTCTATGTAGGGATACATAGAGTATGTTGGATTGCTGTAATGTATTCTGTGTAGAGCTCCCTCTTAAGATGAACTGATTTCAAATGCAGCAGTCAGGAATCTGAGCATTGAAATGTTATACTTAACTTGCGGTCTCTGCACTGGATATCACTCAGTTTCTGAGGCCAATTTAAAGTCCTGATTATTAACTATAAACCTGAAAATGCTGTATGGCTGGGATATGGCAGGGATTGCTGTCCTAAACATGATTCCACATGCTGCCTCTAGAGGTATGGCTGCAACTTTTCACATTTTGTAATGCACTGAAAATTTGTTTTGGTTGAGTGGCCATTTAATTAAACTATGACTATGACTACTTGGAATTTTTAATAATTTGCAGCCCGGTGTTTTTTTTAGATTTGAGTTATATATAAATGTTATTAAGTAAGTAAATAAATAAATTGTGGGCTGTACAAATAATGGTATTCTGACTTAGTAGGATCTTAATAGCCTGTTCCAGAGAGTACTTGAACCATCAGGCTTAGTAAAGTTTCTGAATTGCTTCAAGGATAAACTTGAAAATATTATTCATTATATTACATTCTATTACACACAGAGAAAGAGATATATTCAAATATTATATACATGGTAACATAACAGAAAGAGGAATCAAACCTATCAGTGTCTCTGTACATATCAAGTTGCAACTGGCTGGATGTGATGAAAGAGAATTTTGTGGTGATGACACCATTTCTCTAAATCTCATCCATTCATTCCTCCTGATGGAACCTCAAACATAACTGCTGTGAAATCAGTGAAAAGCTAGGCCCATTATCTCCTGGAGATGCAGATACACTTGGAATTATCCTAAGACCTGCACCCAATTTAGAAAGCTTCAGAAAAATAGTTGAAAACCACAAAGAGTCCAGAAGCTCATGTTCCTCTATTTGTATTGTATTTGTTTTGTTTTTTTAAAAAAAGGAAAAAAATCATAAATATTGAGCCTGACTAGTTGAATCAAGATGATTTTGCTTTAAGACAACACAGTTTTTGTCTAGTGTGGTAACTTTTGAAAATGATCCAGTCCTTTTCAGAGCTTTTAAGAAATATTTGTTAATTTTCTGCCCATCCCCAAAAGCTTACAACAAGGCAACCAAATCTTGGTTTATCCTCCAAATCTGATAAGTAGTTTAGATTGTGACAGAAGGTGACTTGTCTAAGGCCACCCAGGAGCCCTGTTATTTCCACTTCCAGCCTCTACCCACATTGTACATAGGAAGATTAGAAGGTGTCTGGATATGAGGAGAAGAGTATCAATTTTATGCTTATAGAAGACAGAGTCTCTCTGTTTCCCTCCAAACAAAGAAAATTCTCTACATAAGAGCAAGTAAGCCATACTACGCCACTGCTATTGGTTTTTTATGTAGGTAAAGTTTATTAGCAATCGCTCAATAACAGCATGTCTTCCTGTTTCTTGTTTGAAATAGTCTTTAGGGAGATGAAAGTGAAATAGAAACTAGTAGTTGATTGCTGAATCAGAGAGAAGGAGATTGAGCAAGTATGGAAATGGGAAAGCAGATTGAGATCTAGGTGTGCTGAAGATTAAATGGGTAAAAAAGTGTGTCTGTGTGTGTGTCTGTGTGTGTGTGTGTGTGAGAGAGAGAGAGAGAGAAACTATAGATTTATTCTGCAATGATGTAAACATTTAGATATTCAAATTGTATGTAGTGATATATTAAAACTATTTTATTATAGTTTTTATTATTATTTTATTATTAAAACTATTTTATATGTTAAAACTATTTTATAAAGACCCATCTTCTGTTATTAAAAGCAAAAAGCCTATTAAGATCAGCATTGCAGGACGTAAAAGAATCTTGCTTTGATTTGATTTGATGTGACTTGTATGCACCAAGAAGGGAAGGAAGTTCCCTCTAGTTGAGATGGGCAACTCACAAATCAAATCAAATTAATAAATGGCAATGGCCCTCCTCCATAAGCCTGCATGGAAATTTTTGATAGCATATGCCTCTTAGTTTAGGGCTTCAATATAACCCTGTACTAAAAGACATTCCATTTTCGTCTTGCAATTCTGATCGGAGGCCGGAACGGTCCCAAATGAGGATGACTTATACATTTCCTGCAAATTCTGTACTCCAGCTATTTCTAAATTTTGTTTTTGCCCTGTTCGTTTTTGTCTTGTAATTCTGATCTCAGGCTGGAAAATACAGAAGTGTGTCTTTGGTGACAATATGTATCTATTGTTATCTGCAAATGCTGTACCCCCAGCCATTTCTAAGTATTGTTTTTGCCAAGTTTGTCTCTGATGTTGGAAGTTCACTCAGCCAGGGCAGGGGAAAAAGAATAGTGTTGGGAAGTTCAGTATATGTGGGTGTGACCCTGACATGTATCAGCAGCCTGCCAATTCTTGCTCTGTGTTGGTCTTCCCCAGTCCATTGCCCTTTGTACTCCCAATGATGTGAAGCTGCTGCTCCCAAATTTTTTGCCAGCATAGCAAAAGTCCAGGCTGCTGGAGTATTTCTTTCAGAGGAGGGCATCAGGTTTAGGAATACCACTGCAAGTCTTTTGATTGATTTTTAGTTTAATCCTATCCGATGTCTTATTCTACCCCACTCTTTCTAGCCATTTAGGTCTTGCCCAGCTTAAACGATGGTCCTAGTTCAAAACCTGCTCATGAAAAAGTGTGTTGGAGAATGTTATGGGAGATAATAATTAGATTCATGAAAAATGCACAGTTGCTGCCCACTGAGTTTTAGCACTGCTTCTCTAGCATTCTGTCATGTGCCAGAACATTTTGAACAGCAGCCTAAACCAATAAAAAAAATCTTTTCAGTATTTGCAGGATTTATATATTCATAGGTTTATAGTTTAAGTTTATTAGATTTATAGTGCCTAGAATTGGGCTGCCACTTTCCTAATGTTCTTCGGAGTGTAAAAATTACACACCTATTTATTCAAGCCCTAGTATTTTACACAGATTACATGTTAGAAATGACTAAATGCTCACCTAGTTTTAACATATTTGAAGAATAACAAGTTATGGGGGAAGGCTGGGTCTTTGGTAAATCCTTGTGATAAAGGCAATCCTCCAGTTCTTAACTCAGAACAGGAGACAAGTTGAAATTCAAGAAAACACTAAATTGTTATGGGTAAATAAAACCCAAACTTCACAAAAGACTTTTTTATAATCTGAAGAGCATGTATCAACTTGAATGAATAACAAAACTTATGTAATGAGTCACTTCTGCACACCACATCAAAATTTTAGACAATATGCATTATTCCATCAGTCTTGTTTATCCTTTAGTACCGTACATTGGTCACATACCAAACCTCCAGAAATAAAACCCACACAGAACAGTTCACATTCAGCCACAGTTGAAAAAGTGATGCATTGTGCATCAGGTGACACAGTTAGTCCAGAAACTTTAGGCAGTCCCATTTTTCTCACCCATAGTCGCTAAGGATTTTCATATCTCTGTCTTCATCATGTTTGTTTTATAATTAGCAAGACCCTGAACAAAAGCCAGAAACTAATCCAGGATTTTCTTGCCATAATTGCTAATCAGAAATATTTGGGAAATAAGCAAAAAAAGATGAAAAAGGTGTCTTATTTTTGTGCTTCTCAGTATACTGCTTCTGAAGATTTACTTTCTACCATTCAGTCATGCTCAAATTCTTGGAGATTGGCTGGACAAGCCCCTCCAGTTTTCTTGGCAAGGTTTTCCAGAAGAGGTTTGCCATTGCGTCCTTCCTAGAGCTGAGAGAAAGTGAGTGGCCCAAGGTCACCCAGCTGGCGCTGTACCTAAGGCGGGACTAGAACTCACAGTCTCTTGGTTCCTAGCCTGATGCCTTAATTAGTACACCAAACTGGCTCTTTTCTAAGCTGATATAAAATAACCATAATTACTATTGAATTTGGCTATCCCCTTTTTAAGTAGCAACACATAGACAACTCTGGCTGATATTGAAAAAAACTGAACAAAGTTGAACCTGGATGGGAGACCATTAGAGTAGCCCAGGATTATAGTCTAATGAAATGTCAACCCCCCCCAACCCCGCTTCTCTCAGATGAATAAACACCAACATTTTGTTGGTGAGAAAAGTATGTGGATGTCTCCATGTACAGACCAGGAGGAGTTAATGTCTGGGCTCTGACAAGCTTAATCATCTTCCTTTCCCTTTTACTACAGTAGTTCACTAATGTACTGTAAACTCAAAATTCCCAAGCATTGCAGCTTTTCTCATTTAATAGAAGGAATTATTCCATTCCTCTGAACCTTTTGTTTTTCTGTAATGTCTTTTTCAGTGTCAGCAATCACCCTGCCAACAGATAAAGTTTTGCAGTATGAGAATCTTCAACCTTCAAAATCATAATTCTCTCTGCAATCTATAGTATAGTATATACATTATTAATATTTTTATTTTATCACAACAGCCTATCTCCATGCGCACCAGGTGCAAATGCTCAGAATAAGAGATTTGTAGTTAACATGAATCTACTGATAAGGAGTAGATTTACCCTGTGAGTAGGATGTATTTATGCTACTTTAGTAATTTACATTTTATTTTCTTTATAGTTTTTCTTACTCAAGTTCAGGAATCATATTTATACATGTGGTTATTGTAACAATGCAGCAGCCAGACAAGCCAAAAGTATTAAGAAATAAGGTGGAGCTCCTGCCAGCATGGAGTCCTGTAGCTGTATTACTTCTTAGAGTTGTGCAGGACTTTGGCATTGAAGGGAAACAGGTTTTCCAGAATGTGTGTGTGTGTGTGTGTGTGTGTGTGTGTGTGTGTGTGTTTGCACATATACACAAGGGTGGAAGCATTTGTGCAGCCTTGTGAGCAACTCCTGATAGTCACTGTATCTTTTCATGAGATCTTGTGGTCAGCATAATCCTGAAAAATGATGCAGCTGCTGTAAGAAATCACCATCAGCTGTTTAAGCATATGCCATTGGGCGCTTCAGAGTATTTCTTCCCATTAAAATCTAGAGCACTTCACAACTTCAATAATGCATACTGTTTCAAGAGCTGAAAACTATGTCACCATGCAAATAAACAAAATTGTGTTGGTATGAGCATATTCTGCTAGCCTAAGAATAGACTTTATATGAGGCAGCTTGCCAAAAGTACTACCAAATAATGTATATTTTGAATTTCTGCTTCTGTGTATGCTGATACCATTAATTTTGGCAGTTTCATGATTAGTATTGATCCAGGAATAAGTATAGACTGTTCCAGCACTGTCTTTTGCTGAAATGTTCCTATTATTAGAGATGAGGTTGAGAGAAAGCTAGGTTGTTAATTAAACCAAATACTCTTATGAAGCAGATCATATTTTTTAGATTGTTTCTTATAAGCAAACTATATTGAGATCCAATATAAAATGTTTAGAAACTCCATTGAGTTTGGTGACATTTATTCTCTTATGGGAATAAGATTACAGCTTTTAAGTAAGCATTGTAAATAGTACAGTCAGAACAATCCTATGCATGTCTAATCGAGGAATAAGGTGTATCAAATTGGTGGTAGTTATTTCCAGATAAATGTACCGTATTTCAACCTTTGTCTGCTATTATTGTTATGGTGGCTTGTACCAGGGATTTGGATATCACTAGTGACATGAAAATATGGGAGATTCCCTGAAATGTAGCAGCTTAATCTATGAATTGGGGAGACACAATTATATTGATTTACAAATTATAAATGCTTGTGACTTAATATTATGAACTGCTCTTATAAAATAAGTACAACTGAAGAAACTATACTAATCTGGCAGTTAAACCCTAGAACCAGGTTTCCTATCCCATGAGATATTTAACCCAATACTTACTAAATCTTTCTTCTAGAAACCACTAGACTCAGTTGAATCCTGAGTAGGTTATAGTGTTTTTGGAAACTGTACTTGATTGACAATATTGTCAGCCTTCTTCAAGAATGTGAGGGTCACTATATATCCAGAAATTCTGTTTAAGTACCATTTTTAACTTCCTTTCCACAAGAGAAGTGTCCATTAGTATTTTATTATGGGTCAATAGCTGCAATTTATAGTTAGTGTACTGTGCAACCTGGAACATGACCTGTATTCCTGGCCATATCTATTAGGAGACCCATGTAAGTAAAGCAGTGACTGGAAACCACTTTGCAATTGTTTACTGAATGACTTTTAACAGTACCGGCCACTTCAAATCTTGTTTCAATAGGGTTTATTTACTAAGTACTGTATACATCCTGTCTATTCTCTAGGAGCTCAAGACAGGGATCTCTGTTCATTTTAGACTCAGCGCTCCACTATTACATAATAGCAACCCTATGAAATAGAGAAAGAAATGGGGGGGGGAAATCCAAAGTCATTCAGTAAATTTTCATAGTTGGTCTTAGACTAACACATTAACCATTGTATTTTACTACCCTAAAGAATGGTGAAGGGGGGCATGATTTGTGCCAGAAACCATGCATACTAACTAGATAGTTCATATTCATGATATATCACAGCTACAATTCCCATGACTCCCAGCAAATGTATTACATCAATTTGTATGATTGCCTAAACCTGCTACAGTCATGGCTATTCAGACCACTACAAAATTATTCAAAGAGTGGGATGCTGGCTAGAAACTTAGTCATGCTGGAAACTCTGGGCCCTGATTAATGCCTGTTGATTTCTCAGTGAACACTCATTGACTTAAAACAATACTTGATTGTTGAATGTGGAGAGACAGGAAGGGGCGATTTCAAAGAATAGTTTAATAGTTAATTGATTTGGATATATAAAGTATGTAAATATATACAAATGTGACCTCAGTTCTAGGCTATGGAACACCAGAAGATGCAACAAAGAGATAAATAGAATGTTCTTCATCCTTCTACTGGTGTCTAGTGGTCATCCACTGTTTTACATCCTAGATCTGATAACTTTATATAAGAAAAAAAATGAATTTGCCCCTTAGGTACAACACAAAGATGTGTTGCTAAGCATTTTTTAAAAGATATATCCATGTCCATCTTATCCTGAGCTCACCAAAGAAGCAGCTTAATTAATTAATCTTTAGCTGCTCTAGTTTTAAAATAGTGTTTTCCTTCTTGAAACACAAGCCTTGCCCTATATAGTCTACAGCATCACATTGATAATGCTGGGATTTGTGCAGCTCTCCTTTGGCCACTTCAGGCTTATCTCCTCTTTGATCTCAAGCCATTTTGTCTTGGGCAGCAATAGAAGCTTAGCTTTTACAAAGCCAACTTCCCATTATATTGTTTGAATGGTGCTTTTCAGGGCACTATTTGGAATTAGGGAGGTTTTCTATAAACCATTCTTTTGAAAAGTTTACAATTATTTTGAAAAAAACCACATTAGACTGTTCTTTAAATATTGGGTTGACTTGGGATGTATGCATACTTGTGAGACTTTGATGCAGTGGTGCATCAAGTCAGATAATCACAAGTTACATAGTGGCGCATCAGGTCAAAATATCATAGGTTGGAACATCCGGTGTGGAAAAAAGTGAGGTGGAATACCATAACCTTTATTTGTCAAATTTAGGACAGCAGAAATATCTCTGCAGTCTTATTTTATGCATAGTTGTTCAGAAGTAAGGCTTGGTGCATTTTAGGGACTGCAGAAAATCTTACTCCCAAGTGTGCTGCTTCTTCATAAGCCATAAGCTGCAGAGATCATAACCTGTCCCTGAATAAGAAGAGGCTGGACAGCCATTTGTTTGAAATGATATAGGATTTCCTGCTTGAGCAGGGGGTTGGACTAGATGACCTCAAAGGTCCCTTCCAACATCATCATCCTCATCATCATCATTATTAATTATTATTGTAATATCATTGGGATTAATCATTATTTAATCGTCTGCCATGACCCCAATACCTATCTATGGTAGGTATATTCACTTGCAGGCTGGTAAGCATTCACTTTGGGAATTTAGCACAATGCCCAGTCTATTTCCTGACTGATTTGTACTTCAGCTGCAAGTCCTTTGGTCTGGAGGAGAGGAAGAAGTGGGAGAAAGGGAAAGAAATGAGGTGGGTAACTGTGCATATTTCTGAGAATGTATGCAAGACAGGAGTAGGGGAAAGAATTGTGCTAAAGCATCCCAACCATTCATTTTGTATAGCTAGATGTAGATGTAGAAAATAAGTAGAAAAACCAAGCAAAATGAATGTCCTTTTAAATGCTCATCCTGCACACATGTGTGTAAGAGAGAATGTGTCTGTATGCAATATATCTAGTGTGATTCGCCATACTGAGAGTAGGGAAAACTAGGTTTAGCACTTCATATTTCGGACAAAATACCTCTTTCCCTCTTCCTAGAATGGTCTGCAATTTGCAGATGAGTCTCCCTCAAGTTTTAGCAAAACAGTTGCATGTCAGGATGGAAAGAAACAAATAGACTTTGAAAAAGGCTATTCCAACCAAAGCTGGTTGTTGATTCTATATAGGTGTCGATAGTTTGCATTGATCAAAGATCAGAAATAATTCAAACTTGCAAATACAGTTTTCTGTAAGTCAAATGTGATCTTCTGGTTCAGGGGTGTCAAATTCGCAATGTCATGTGACGTGTCGTGACGTATCATGACTTTTTTGCCATTGTGGGCAATGGGGTAGGCACCATTTCGCTATGATGCATCCGGCCCATGGGCCGGGAGTTTGACACCCCTGTTCTGGTTGATATTTTTTTTAATGAATTTCACTGGGCAAACCTTCTCAGTCTAATGATCCAATGGTTAAATGCCTCCTATATACAAACTTGTATCTATGACAATCAGAGCAAGAATTGATTATAGCAAATCCACCAGTTTAGCCTTCTAGATTGTTTTCTTTCTCATCTTCAATCCCAGCCCCAGACCACATTTGAGAGAGTAATTGATAAATAATGTTCCCACTAATAGATAATGCTAGATGGAAGGGAAAGTAAAATCTCCCAATTGTTGCTCTTAAATTATCCAACATAAAACTTTTAAAGACATCGCCACAGCAAAACCAAATAAGGGCAATTTATGCTGACACTGCCCAAAATAAATATTGGAGGGAAAGACATAATAGGGCTGTGAAGAAAAGCTAAGTGAAAGAAGATTCACGTGTTTGAATCAGCATTAAATTATTTAAGCCCATTTAAACCCCCTATCAGTAATTTAGAAGTTTATTCAATGGGAACTTAATCTCAAGAAAACATGAATCATAGATCTGAATTGTTTACACCTGAAGCTCAGCAGTCCAGATGATGTAATGGGATAAAGCTTCTCCCTTATGCATTGTTACTAACAGCCTTACTGCTTCAAAATATTAAAGAGTCGGTAGCACCCTTAAATCCATGCAGGTTAATTAATTGCAGGATCTATTCTAAGAGTTAGACTGGGTATTTGAAGGGTAATTACATTACCTTTTTTAAACCAGAAACTAAAAATACTCCCTGCACTTTCTGAACTTTTGCTGACTTCTTAAATTTTCTGCCACTGTTTCACAAATGTAATCACCTCATTTATGGAACCTTGAAACAAAACCAAGAAGCACTAAAAAATAACAATACTTTCATTTCAATTTACCTACCAGGCATATTAATAATATCATTAGTTTATTTTAATGATCGGGAATAATATAAAAATGAGTTTATTACAATTTTGCCTAAACAAAACTGAAAGATGCTCGGAACTTCTAAAAAAAAAATCTTGCTTATTTATCAGAGCAAGTTAATCACATTACACTAGTGATGCTAATTATGGTAATGTAAGCATGAAATTGTATTTTACAGAGGCTCATTGTAGGCAGAAAAACAATATTTCTAGATAATATCTGACTCTTTATTAAATTACACTGTAGTCTGTCTATCTGCTGATTTATTTATTCAGTCAATTGACCTGCCACTCAGGACAGCATATGCAAATAAAGCCACACACAATGAAACAATATGAGCAAACATTCAAAAGTAACAAAACAAGGAAATTTATCAAAAACAATTCAAAAACAATAATAGAAGGCACCAAAAGTCTGAATCCAGTGTCTGGCAAAGAAGCCAGGTCTTAAGAATCCTTTCAAAAGGCAGGTAGTGTCAGGGCTAACCTGAATGTCAGGTATAACTTCCAGGTCTTGCCAGATGACACTGCTTAAGTGACAGTTTCTTGAGCATGTCCACTGATGGACATGAGTAATTGCAGACAAGTGATCCCACAGATAAGCAGGCCCTGTGCCATAAAAAGGCTTTATGAGTCACAACTAGCTCTTGAAAATCTATCTGGAAGCATGTGGACAACCGTACAGCTTGGAAAACAGCAGTGTTACATGGGCATTCTGAGGTATGCTTATAACCCTTTGTGCCACTGCATTGCAGATGAGCTGTCCATTTTCAAGGGGTATTCAAGGGACAGCTTTTTGTAGAGAAAGTTGTAGTCATCCAGTTGGGCAGTCACTAAGACACAAGTGACTGTGGGAAGGGTCTCCCAGTCCAAGAAATTGTAATTTTCAGCTGTAAGTTGTGATGGTTGTAAAGCAGGTCGCCACATGCCCATGCCAGATTTTATGACCTTTTTTGAGGAAATTGTTAAGTGAACGTAGCAGTCGTTAACCACACATGGTGGTCATAAGGGGAACATTAAGCAAACCACTACCGGGCAGTTTTTGCAGGAAATCAGAAATAAATGCCAATGGCAAAAGTATCATAAATTGCAGTCATGTGACTGTGGGCTGCTGCAGAACGGCATAAATGTGGGTCAGAATGTGGTCACATGATCACGGTGTGTGTCTCTGTGTGTGTGGACATTAGAACTTTAAATCTGGATTGCAAGTCCCTTGCTGGGGTCCATCATAACTTTGAACAGTCATTTAAAAGGCATAAGTTGAGCACTACCTGTATCCCAGATATTAAAAAAGGGACCCAGACTTGTTGTATAACTCCTACATTAGTTACTTCTTTTAAATACAAGATAGATCCCTCTTCCAAGTTTTCTTTTTCAACTTTGAATACTAAATCCAAATTAAATAGTGTTACCATGGACTATTTTTCACTGATATTTGAGAGAAGCGGATAGCTAAAGATATTCTTCAAAGGAAATGGTTTCATTCAATGTGCTAAGCACATTGTGCTTTAGATTGTAAGCCGCCCTGAGTCTTCGGAGAAGGGCGGGATATAAATGGGATTAAAAAAATGTCTTCCAACTCTTCTGATAACTACCAGAATCAAGTAATACTATGTTAAGAAATGCCCACTGAAATGTGTTACAGGTTTGTTTGCTTTTTTAAAAAAATAAATCATAAGTCAAGTTATAGGACAGGAAAGAGAAAGAGAATAGATGTGGGTAGGAGAAAATTGCAAAAGAAATTCATGATGGGCTTCACATTGTACCGCAAATAGTCTGAGACTGTGCCCAGAGGAAGTTTAAGAGCAAATACTCTGCTCATGTTCAGAGGTGATTCTTTTTTTACTTGTATTTTAGGATGTGCACCAAATACTGAAAATTGGTTTATAATCTGAGGCCTGATGTATTGTGGTATGAATTAACAAAGGCAAAAAAATAAAACAGGGGAGATGGTTTGTTTATAATTAGAGAGGGATGGGGAAAGGGAAGGTTCTGAAATGGAATTTTTATTTGTGTGAAGAGTTCTTGAAAGGAATGTAAGGAATGGATTGTTTTATGGAATGGAACAAAATGGACGTTTATTTGTTTTTGGGTGTTTTTTTTTGGAAACACACAAGTAGATTAATACTTTTTTTCTAGGCCCACTGGTTCTGTATTTTAAGTTGATGTAATATAGTATCACTTGTTGGCCTGGCTTTTCTAGTCTCTTTTTTTAATTCAGTCTTTCAAATATATAAAATCAATTGTACATATTACCTTTTACCAATGCTACATTTTCTAAATTTATGTGATTATAAATATGTATATTACACTTCCTGCCGGTTCACAAGAGTCCCAGTAAATAATGCAATTCTATTTTACACAGGACATTTTTCTAAAGGATTGCAATAATGGGGAAAACATTTTATTTCTCTGTCAACCTATTGTTACTACAAAGCTACTTCTGAGTTTCAGGTGTACACTTTAACCAGCATTCAGTCCCTAGATCTTCCATTTGTTTCATTCTTCATCAAACAGTAATTGACAAACAGATCATTTATGTATTGACATCTAATGTAGCTCAACCATAGTGGCCCACATAATGTAGGCTTACATGTTAAGTTATGTAATTAGGGGTCCTTGGTGCTCCGTGAGCTTAGTTGTTTTGTTGCAGGCATTTTATTATCCAACTAAATAACATCATCAGTGCTTGTTGACTACGTACTGCTGTTATCCTTTTCACAAAAGTATTTTACTTATCTTTATTATAGCAAAAAAAGGGACACGGTGGCTCAGTGGGTTAGGACGCTGAGCTTGTCGATCAGAAGGTCGGCAGTTTGGCGGGTTGAATCCCGAGTGCCGCGTAAGAGAGTGAGCGCCTGTTACTCGTCCCAGCTTCTGCCAACCTAGCAGTTTGAAAGCACGTAAAAAATGCAAGTAGAAAAATAGGGACCACTACAGTGGGAAGGTAACAGCGTTCTGTGCGCCTTTGGTGTCTAGTCATGCCGGCCACATGACCACGGAGACATCCTCGGACAAGCGCTGGCTCTTCGGCTTTGAAACGGAGATGAGCACTGGCCCCTAGAGTTGGAAACGACTAGCACGCATGTGCGGGGGAAACTTTACCTTTATTATAGCAAAGCATCGCATAGCACATCTTGTACTTTCAATATCTTATCTGCCATTTCTAACTTCACACTTTGGAAAAACTGAACTGAAGGAGGGCCAGACCCCCATCAGACAGACACTCCACCCACATGCTTATTCTAATAGCCATGCTAGAGGCAAAACCAGCATGTCCATTTCTGACCATTTTCTGGTACAAAGACTATGGGTAGAGATTGAACACCTCCCCTTCTTTGTTGTTCCAAAGCAAACAAAGCACATAGTGGTGATAAGTGCTAGTCTGTGCCTTGGCAGTGTAGCTGGGGAACAGTTCTTTGTATTCTTCCCAATTTTGAAGCTGGGAGAAAAGAGAGAGGATCACCTTGCCATTTGCTGGATGATCTGTATTCATCTCAGACTTCATTGATGATAATAGTACAGTTATTAACTTTGCCAGTGGGTAGCATTGCTTTGGCAGATGTGGAGAGTGGATTTTTTTTTTCTTCCACGTTTGGCTCTGGTTATTTTTGATTTAATTTCTTTGGTGTTATGTATTAGCTAAATATGTATTTATGGGCACGTGTATTAGTTTAAATCTGTTTAGTTGAGGGCATAATATTCTTCTGAAACATACTTTCAAAATCTCTGCCATATATTTTTGTAGGAAAAGTGCCCTTGGCTTTGCTCCGTTGGGTTTTAAATACTTTTATGATCCTCTGCTTGATCTCTTATTACTTTTCCATTATGTATGTGTGTGTGTGTGTGTGTGTGTGTGTGTGTGTGTGTGTGTGTGTGTGTGTGAGGAAGACAATTTATTAGAAGAAAAACCTCTACACGAAGCACCTTTTCATTGCCATCTACTTTTTCAGGTTATAGATTTTCTGCCATGGATTCACTGACATCTTTGCTCAGTCAGTAATTCCAAAGTTATAATGTGAGCCAATAAATGATGTAAATGCTTTGTAGTACTTGAGTATACTTGACTTGCTTATCCCTTGCCTAATGTTCTGTTACTTAGAGTGACGGGCATGCATGACTTCAGATTGCATTTCAGGTAATACACTGGCCTTTCAATCACCTAGTAGACTTACTTACTAGAGGGAGGTCATTCACTTTTGCACAGAAATATCACCGTTTTCATCTGGGAAACTTGAAGGCATGCAGGTACTTCTATAATTTCTGTTTAACCTGATATGTGGTTCTCCTCTGTTTTATCTCCCAATTTATCTTTGTTTGCAAGCATGTAAGGTAACCAAGGAGAGAGAAACTAGGTTGTTTTTGTTTTAATTCCTCTTACCCAGTAAATCAGCTAGAGGACTCAAACTTACAGTTAACCTAGGTAAGGAATGAAAGACTAATGAAAATAATCCCCTTTCCCTGCAAGCTATTGTTGAGTGATTGAAAGCAGTATCATGCTAACTCTTCATCTGGCTAATATATCAATAGTTGGAAATCAGAGAAACCCACTCTTTGCGGCCTTGCAGACTCTCATTTCTCCTTCTCTTAGTTGTGACTGTTATCCTGCCTTATTAGCTATTTACCTTGCAGCCAAAAATACACTAAGAGCAAGTCTTCCTCAAGGGAAACATGAAAGTGTTGCCTAAATTAATAGTACTGCATAATGATTAAGGTGTAAAACCCAGTTCAACTGAAAGTCAAATCCATTCTCAACCAGGCAGAGGCTTAGGACCAGACACACATTCACTCAGCCCAACAAGTTTATAAGGATGAGTCACTTTCTTGTGACTGTACAAATATGATAGACAGACATTTGATTTCTACATACGGCATGAAACAGTATTACTGCAAGAAGTATACCGTGTGGAATTTCAAGATTTTTTATTTATATAGTTGTACCTGTATTTTTGGCACAATTGGAAGATCCTCATTGAAATCTTATTTTGGGGAGATATTTTAGATATTTTCTTTTTTTCTTTGTTTCTTTTTTTGAGAAGGGGCAATGTTTTTACTTCAAAGGAACTATATATTCCTAATAAATCTTGCATTCTCCCTAGTTCTTATGGTTGGTTTATATAAGTTCAAAGCTGAATCTTATACTGTATGGCTTTTCCTGCCAAAGTTTCTATTTCTATTAAAATATACAGTGTTTTAATGTATATTTTAAGAAGAAAAATCTGAAACTCAAAGGGATGGTTAATAACTTGGTTTTTTTCATGCTTATATCTACCTCAGTTTTCTGATGTCTAAGGGATTCTTTTGATCATCAGCTCCAATCCAGATAAGAAAGGAAAATAAATACACTATTGATCTTTCATTATGAAATTGAACACTTACCTGTTTCCTTTTATATCAGCCAGTGTGTAATTTAACACTATTCCCATGCATTTTTTTCAGCATGGTGTTTCAAAATGAAGACTGTGCAGCTACCTACCATCCTTCAGTTCCCTGAAGAGCTATACACTTGGTAGAATTAAGGGAAAAGATTGTCACACAGCTTCATGAACATTGAGCAATAGGCACTCCTACATTTGTTTAAATAGGAAACACTTATAGATGTAATTACGAGTACACAAGAACTGTTACTATTTGTCAGTGGTAGAGCAAATTACTAAGACATAGGGCAAGACCTTAACATGTATTAGATGAAGCAAAAGGCTTCCAATGGTTCCAAAAAAGTTTACAATGATTATTGAGTCAGTAGAAATTGGACATTGGTGTCTGAAATGTTCAGCAAGTCATTTTAAAGTATTGTCTTATGATAGGCTCCCATTTGACTTCTGCTTCAGTGACTTGGGACAAAACTAGCAAGAGATAAACACATATTACTTCTACTGCATATGAACATCTACTCTCTCACACACATATGATTATTTGGAAAGATGTATAGCTAAAGGAAACTGGAAACAGACTAAATCTATAATTGGTTAGGGTGTGGGAAGTGTGAATAAAAGCTTAAAGTCTTTGAAATCTTTGGATTTAGAAGAAGGTGACTTAATAGACATTTAACTTCATTCCCATTCTGATGTGGAAGAAGTGACAAATTACAATTTTCTAGACATGTGTTGAGTAGAATATCTCTGGTTTATTAAGTCTGACACATATTCTTTCTTAAGTTGCATTGTTTTCTTTCTGAAAGAGTGATGCAAGCCATAGATAAAGCTTTTTGTTTTGCAGCTGCCCTGGTTGCCTTGTGACTCCCTTCAAGAATTAATAAAAAAATAAAAAAAATACAACAGACTATTTTATAGAATTGAAAAGAGCAACAAAGCCCTTTATACGTAGAGCGATCTTGCCAATATCATAAGAGTGTATCCATAGGAAGAATGGTATACGGTTGGTACAGAACCATTCAGCTGGCTAGATAATTTCTGAAAGATCATCAGGGGCCATGTGGCACCATAATGTCATCAAATTCATGACATACCCTAGTACAACTGTTGAATGACATCCAGTCATAGCTATTGTAACATTGCTTCAGGCTCTGTTGATTGCTGTAAGGAATAAAAGGAAGCTTGGGCTTATTCTCTGATAATTTAAAATTTCTGAGGTGGGCTGTCTTTGTTCTGCAAGGAATTCTATCAACAGGGGCAAAAAAATCTCATTTTGATAGGTAGAAGTTGTTGGTTACTATAACAACAGTAGCATATCTATTTGGGTGCTCACATGTTCCTTGTTCCAGTTTCTAAATATAATCTTAATCTCACATGGTATATCTGGTGCCATGGAAACCGAATGTTCTATAAAGTTGCAAGAAACAACTAAAATTTCAGCTACATGAAAACTAAGGGTGTTGAGGAATGATTTAGACATTACCACAGTGATAAAATTATTCTTCACTTCCCATGTGAGACCCCAAAATATTGGTTGGTTGAGGAGGGAGGGAGGGAGGGAGGGAGGGAGGGAGGGAGGGAGAGAGAGAGAGAGAGAGAGAGAGAGAATTATATGATTTTTCCTGTATGGTTTTTTTATTGGATTTGGTCAACAAACAATACATTTACATAGTTCTGCATCTATTGTTTGTAACATGTTATACTACAACATGAGACAAATGCCACAATGTCATGGATATGCTCTAAGTATTGATCTTTTCTGTTACCTGGGTAATAAGAAGCTGCTTTATATTGAATCAGACTATTGGCTTCTGTAGGCCAGGATTCATAATACTGACTGGTTTTTCTTTTTCATTGTTGCTCCTCTAGTTTCTACTTGAAGGTGCAGAAGGTTGAACTTTCTGCAAAGCATAGATGCTCTAATCTTGGTCAGTTGTTTTTCAATACTGAAATTTTGAGATGGAAAGGATTTAGGTCAGTTTGTCCCAGTTTGACTTGCATAATATTTTCAGCATCACTGAAGGAACAAACAGTAATCATCTGCGTTGTACACTGTGCTACAAACAAGGAATTGAAAAAGTTAGTTTTTTCATGCCAGAATTCTTTGGAAGACAGTAACTGCTGCACTTCATGTAATAAAATATATTAATACGGTTTATGCAGCCAATAAGCACCAACCACCTAGCTCAGACCTAAAGTGCATCTAATCCAATTATCTACTGTATTCCTAGATCCCCATGGGAAGCCCATAACACATGAGTATAATAGCATCTCTTTGCCCATGATCCCTAGTAAGTGGTATTTAGAGACATTAGTGATGCTAAGTGTGAAAATAATTTATTTTCACTGTGCCTGGTAGCTATCAATAGCTATATCATTCATGAATTTGTCTAATCCCCCTTAAATCTGACACCCACCGTATTTACAATGTAGACTCATAGTTTGGACTAGACAACCCCATGCCCCAATGGTTCATGGTTTCACAGGTATTCCTTTACCTAAACAGAGAAACAGAATGACACAGGTTAACAAAAGAAGCAGTGGGAGCAGGAGTGACTTCCATCTTCCTGCTGTTTTTCTTTACTGAAGGACCTGAGGAATAACAATTCCTTGTTTTATTGAATTGAAAGACAAGTACAGTGAATATGAAATCTACACACACACCGCGTTAAAATGCCAAATTTTTGAGATATATATAAAAAAATCACTTCAGAATTTTTCCCACCTCTCATATCATCTTAAGGAGTTAAGATGGGTGAGGAGCATAGTAGCTAAGCCTTTGCTGATTGGACCCACTTTGCTTTCAAACTGCCAGAGGCTGCTGGGAAAAGCTACAATACTGTGAGTTAAGGTGTGTGAGGAGCATAGTAGCGGCCTGCGTGCCTAACTAAAAATCAAAAATGGTGGTACATTCAGGGCAAGTGCATCTGAGATTCCTCTCATCTCAGCATGTCTGGCTTAGTTCAGTGCAACACTTGTTTTGTAGCTGTCTTTCACAGCACTCTTTTTAAACTGGGAAAGTGTCCTATCTGTACATAAATCACTAGTCCACAAGGACAGATTATTTATCTAGGGTCTGTAATCTGTGCTCTTCAGGCAGAAATTAGGTGTTCAGCTCAGCCCTTCTACTCTACTGAGCCTCTGCGCTATCAGCCCCCTCTACCGCAAAGCTCCTGCAGGAGAAGGGCAGTGTGGGCAACCGTAGGATCTGGCAGGGTGAGAGCTGTGAACCATAAACCCAAAGCTTTTGTTGTGTCCCTGCATAACAGATACAGTGCCCTTGCTGACCTTAATAGGGACATTAAGGAAACAGGTCAAGATAGTTGTGATGATAACTCAGATAAGCAGGGGACCATGGTCCGAGATGAACTTGTTTTTGACAGGGAGAAGTGCGAATCAGGTATTACACATCAGTCATGCAAGAAAAGAAAGGTACCCAAAAAGAGAAGCCACCTTCTGGTTGGTGATTCAGTTATAAGGGATGTAAATTTAGGAAAGGATACAGAGATTTCAAAAGAGGTCAGGTGTCTTCCAGGTGAGAGCGGATATGATATTGTTGCCATTACGGAAACATGGTGGGACGAAACCCAGAAATGGAACACACAGCTAGAGGGATTTAAATTGTTTAAAAGAAACAGACTAAACAGGAGGTGGAGTTGCTCTATATATAAGAAATAACTTTATCTCTACAGAAATAGAGCACAACAATGATGAAAACTGTAAACTTGAATGCATTTGGGTCAATATAAAAGGTGAAAAAAATGACATTGCCATAGGTGTATACTATAGGCCGCCAACCAAGCAGAGGAAATAGATGAACCTTTTGCTAGTCAGCTAACTAAGTTATGTAGGAAGCACATCACAATAGTAATGGGGGACTTTAATTACGGTACCCTGATATCAACTGGGAGACAAACTCTGCACCAAGTGGAAGATCAAACAGATTCCTGACAAACCTAGCAGACAACTTTCTCTCCCAAAAAGTAGAGAAGGGAACTAGGGGATTAGCCATATTGGATTTAATTTTCACTAACAGAGATGAAATGATAGAAAGTGTCGAAGCCACAGGAACCTTGGGGGGGGAAGTGATCATGCAATATTGGAATTCAACATTCTGGAAGCACAAGCAATAGAACACAGCCAAACTAGAGTCTTGGACTTTAAAAGAGCTAATTTCAATAAACTTAGAGAGACCTTGGGAAGAATTCCATGGATGAGAATCTATAAATAGTATGATTCGATTAAAAAACAAACTGAATTTTTTTAGGGGGGAAATTTTAAAAAACATACAGTAACAATGCTTGCATAAATATGCATATCCTTAAACTAATACTTTGTTGAAGCACCTTTTGATTTTTATGACAGCATTTGGTCTTTTGGGGTAGAAGCCTATCAGCAAGGCGCATCTTTCCTGGGGATCTTTACCCACTCTTCCTTGCAAAAGTGCTCCAAATCTCTCAGATTTCAAAGGCATCTCCTGTGTACAACCTTCTTCAGGTCACCCTACAGATTTTCAATTGGATTCAGCTCCAGACCCTTTCTGGACTACTCCAAAGCTTTGATATTCTGCTGGTGAAGCCATTGTTTCTTTGGTTTGGAGGTATGCTTTGGCTCATTTTCATGTTGAAAAGTAAAATTCATCTTCAGCATTTTAGCAGAGACCTGAAGGTTTTGTGCCAAAATTGACTAATATTTGGAACTGTTCATAATTGCCTCCACCTTGACTAGAGCCCCAGTTCCAGCTGAAAAAAAGCAGCCTTAAAGCACAAAGCTGCCATCACCATGCTTCACTGTGGGTATGGTGTACCTTTGATGATGCTCCGTGTTGTTGCGCCAAACATACTTTTTGGAATTATGGCCAAAAGGTTCAACCTTAGTCTCATCAGACCATAATACATTTCCCCACATGGTTTTGTCAGACTTGATGTAAAGTTTTGTAAATGTAGCCAGGCTTGAATGTTTTTCTTTGTAGGAAAAGGCTTCTGTCTTGCCACCCTACCCCACAGCCCAGACGTACAAAGAATATGGGAGATTGTGGTCACATGTAGTATACAACCAATACTTGCCAGACACTCCTGCAGCTCTTTTAAAGTTGTTGTGGGTCTCTTGGCAGCATCTTGGATCAGTTTTCTTCTGGTTTTTTCATCAATTTTGGAGAGACATCCAGTTCTTGGTAATGTCACTGTTGTGTATATTTTCTCCGCTTGTTGATGACTGTCTTCACTATGTTCCATGGTATATCCAATGCCTGAAAATATTTCTATACCCTTCTTCTGACTGATACTTTCCAACAATGAGATGTCTTTGATGCTTTGTAAGCTCTTTGTAGACCATGGCTTTTGATGTAAGAGGCAACTGAGTAGCTGTCAAAAAAAAATCCTGTTAAAACAGCTGAATTTTATATGGGCTTGATCGGAGTTACTTTAATTGATGGAAGGTATGTACTGTCTGGTATTTAACATCAGTTTGTATTGGTTACTTCTGAACGCAGTCTCATCCCTACCTATAACAACTTAAAACTTACAATACCGTGGTTGCATATTTTTATTTTTACCCCTAAAAGATTTCAGCTTTTTTTTTCAATTGAATTGTACAGCTTACAGATTATATTAAAGGTGGAAGAAATGTAGCGCCAGGTGGAAAAAAATACTGAACTGATTAATCTTGGTATCATTCTTTTTGCAATCTAATGACTAATAGTTTTACTATATTGGCTAAAGTCTAATGACTTTTAACAACTTTCACCACCAGAATTAAGATACATGTTACATATTGTTTGAAAGCATTAGTTATAGTGAACAAATCTGGTATAGAAAGGGGTGGAAGGTGTCTGTGTCTGTGTCTGTGTTTTGATTTGTGTTTGTAGCTTTTTAAACAATTGAACCTGATGCTTCAGATTTCAGTGGTAAACCTGGTATAGTATGTGCCGTATTTGTTCTTTTTCTACAGATTGGTAACATAAATATGTGTATGTGCTTTGCATGTCCATCTGTACACCAAGCTGAATCTCAAAATTAAGCCCTACAAACAGGTCAAACAGTGTTTTCCCCTTCCGGATTTTCAGAATTGTTATCATAAAAATAAAGCAGAAATGGTTGTGATTTGTGATTTATTTTAGTAAAATAAATCCAATGATACAAAGCACTTTCCTCTTTTAACTAGTCAGTATAACATGTGGGAATTTCTGTTCACTTTTCATGTTTGTATGTTTTCCATTTTTATATCTTTTTGTAAATAAAGTTAAAATGATTTGAAATATTTAACCATTTAAAGTCTTGAACCATTTAAAGCCAGCTTGCCAGCCGACAAGCCCAGTATCGTAACCACTGAGCCACCATGCTGCCCCTAAATGTTTAGGTATTGTATGTAAATTATTATATTATTATAGTATGTAAATTATTAAAAGTTTAACAGCTATAGCTATTAAAAATCATTGCTTTATGACAGCAATATTTCACAATTCTAGAATATTGTATTGTCTACACATAGAATTCTTTACATCTAGAGTTATTTACAAAATTGGCCTTGGATACTAGTGAACTCTTAGGATTAGCCATCTTATAGTGCAAAATATGTTCCCTTTATGAATATACAGATGTTTCCTTTTTAGGATCCCTGTGTTCTATGAGGGGTTTCCTGTAAATGAGTAGTATTTTTTTTTTCTGTTGAGCATTGAACTTTCACTGTAGAGGGTATCCTTTTCAAGATGAATCAGGAAATCATGTGAAGCCATTTCCGTGGCAGATTAATCTGAAGAATTAGCACACGCAGCAGTAGTCATTGTCATGACTCATTTTATGGAACAGAATTCTATGAAATGTGTCAATCTGCTACTGACCAAGCAGAATTCTAATGGGTTTATGCGATAAAATCATTATTAAATTAAAGTATGACCGAACCACTGAGAATATAGACTTCATGGGGTTTTTTGTTCTTGTTTTTAATATGAATGAATAAAAATAAAAAGGAGAATATAAAAAGCACCAGAATATAAAAAAGCTCCAAAAGCATCCTTTTTGGAGAGGCTATTTCAAATAGTTGGTGGAAGGACCATTGATAAGGCCATTTCTCTTTCCCAAATTAATTATTTATATTAGATACAGATGTATAAGATACCATTGGAGGCTTTTTATCATTTTCTCTCTTTCCTCTTCATCATTTTTTGGTCATAGAAAGTTACAGTACTATTTATTTTGAGTGAACAGACATGAATAGCATTTAAATAAATTGATGCTAAAATATCTTCCCTATGGGGAACGATATCAAATGGTATCTTATGTTACATTTGAAATTGCAATTAACAGGATTAGTTGATTATTGATTGATTAATTTGATTCATAAGATGTTTGAGTTGTTTATCCTTCCTAAATTCCTGTTCCTGATTTCAAAATGACCATGTAAAATTCTTTAAAAAAAACAAAACAAAACAAATCTCAGTTGGAAAATACACTAGTTGGCAGACAGATAAATATATTCAGAGAGATAAATATTTTCAAGAGGTTTAAAACAGAAGTTCACATTTGACAGGAAAAGAAAATAGTAGTTTCTGACATAGTTCATACTGAATTTCTAAAATGTGGAAACTGTAAAATGCATAAGATGATGTAAATCTTGTGCATATTGCATCAATATCTGAAGTTATGAAATTGTTGAGTGTTAGGTTGGTAGCATCCTTGAGACCTTTGTCTTCAGCTCTTTTGTGTCTTGGACAGTCACTCTTCCACAAAAATTAGTGCTGTGCCAAAAGATCTACAAACATTTTTTCAGGAAGTGTGGAATTCAAGCTTGTACTGCAATATATCCTTACATTCTATCATATCACTTTAATTCAAGGCCATTGTTTCTCTGAAAGATTTTGAGCAGGACTATACCTATACTATGTTATAAACACCAATTATCAACATTAAAAAGGCAAGTCACAATGGAGTCAGAATGTAGGGCGTGCTCTTGTATAAAAAGGGCAATGCTGCAAACTTTTTCATTCATATTTCCTCTTTTGGAAAAGAGTGGGGAGGTAAGGCCCCACTTCAAGACAGCATAAACAAATATAATTCATCCTATATTTGCTAGGTCTTGCATTCTTACAGTGCCCACTGAACCATGTGATGGGGTTTAATTTTGCAACACTGTTTGGAAGTTGGGTTATTCTGAGTACAAAGAATTGGCTTTATATGAAGTAAGGGGAAAAGATTGTTGGGAGACAGACAGGCTATACAAAAGGCCAAGGAAGCTGGGACCAGACCAAGGAAAGCTGGACAAAGCCTGTCTGTATATAGGGAGCACTAGGTCAGTGATACAGACCCTTGCTTTGTGCTCCCCATCACCTACACAGACATTTGAAAATTGGCAAGACTTCCACTAGCTTTCCCATCTGGAAAGCCTCTAGAATGCACCCTTTTGATTTCCAAAGAACAGAGTGAAGTGCTGAAATGTGTTGACACATAAAAAGAAACCCCTTTAAGTAGTTGCTCTTCCTCTGAGATTTCACATAAGGCATTGGCTGTTTATTTGTGCCTGGACAGCAGAAAAGGCAGTGGGTAATTTCCGTCCTCATCTTGCAAACAGAGGGGAAGATTTCAGTCAGTTCTGCCTGGATCATAGCTTCTACAAGAGATTTGGTAAAAGCTCCCATTGGTAAGATGGCATTCTGTAGGGGTAAATTTGATACCTTGAGGAATGCTTGATTTGATATGTCTGTATAGAAGATGATTCAGTTTGAAATTTAGTCATATCTATATTTTTGGATGCAATGTTTATCTGAGCTTTTTGACTCTGCATGGATTTGGGAATTGCAGAAGACTTACCACTGTAAAATAAATACTGTATGAAGAGTCAGGATGTATCTAATTTTATTACTTGTTACATAAAGCATGTTTAAAGAAGTAACTTTAATGAGGGCCTAGGTCAGTGTCCATGAAATGGTTATAAAGAGCTGTCTAAGCATTGCTGAAATAACTGGATACAGGCTCTGTAAAAAAGCTAAACATCTTGCTAAATAATGAGATGGAAAAAATGGTGGGATTGTGTGGGAGAGTGAATTTTTTTGTGTTTGGGAACATATAACAAATTGGGGCAAATTTGTGGGTTGGCAGGAAGCTGCTGAGTATGATTAAAGCAAAATATGTCCTTGGACTCCTAGAGTGAAATCCTGACGGTTGAGATTGATGGTGGGAGGGTAATATTCTGTATCTTTTTTAAACAGATTGTGTCAGAAGAAGCTAACTGACTTTTAAAATATGTGATTATCAGCATTGTTCATGCAAAACACCCATATCATATCCACATACTCCTACCCCGCTCCCGCCCCACAGTGCTACTAATATGCAAACAACAGAGGAAACACTGTTAGACCTACGCACACACACAAATTGACTGCATACAAACAACAGAAGAATCTCATTTTCTGTTCTGCTTAGTAGATTCACGATCTACTAAGAAGTATGTGCTGCATGCAGAAATAGGCATTATCATACTGCATTTACAATAGCTAGTTCATCTTCTGGGAGCCGCTTTGAGGATCTCAGTGTTTATATAGCCAATTGTTATAAACAAAACTTTTGGCACACATCGTCCTTTCATTTTATCCTAAATATTATTACTTAATGAACAAACTTCTTGCTCCCTCTTTAATGCACAATTCAAGGGCTATATTGAGGGAGAGGTGACAAGGGAGTTCTCCTGATATTCAACTCTTAAGCATCCAGTGTATTTTTATAGAGATTTGTGCTCGTGACCTAATCAGGCTATTTCCAAGAACTATTGAAGAAGGTCTGTGAGAGTTGCACAGAATTGCTCTGTGAGGGAGATGGGCGGCTTCCAAATGTGATAAACAAACAAACAATTTAGCAGCTATATGTGAACCGTCCACAGTAGAATTGTAGTCAATTCTTGTAGAATGTGCTATTTCCAGTTTTTGCCTCTCGTTGAAAGATTCTTTCTGGGTGCATATAAAATGAAAGCATTGATGTATGTAAGGGAGAAAAAATGCATCATTATGTCCTCCAAAGTTGTTTTTTACATTCAGGATAAAAAGTCCCAATGTTTTAATCTTGGAGCACTTTTTTCAGAGTTAATTTAAACACACATGTACATTTCCAATACTTCACCTATACTGCTGGATAACCTCAGACAGGATCTACATAGCGAGTAGTAAATAAATCTTGCAGATAAAGGTAATTGCTAGGCTCATTTGAGCCCAGAAACATCTCAGGTACATTTTTAGGATTGACTGGTAATAATATTCATTGTAGAGCAACTTTTTTTAGGAGAAACCATATATGCAACAGCCCTATGGTTTTTTCCTCTCTATATGTATGTTTTTTTTAAAAAAGTACTATATACAATGCCACTGTCATATTGATTATTCTTCTCTTCATCTTGTGAGATGATATCTTTTTGTACACTTGACTAGGAGAAAGAGACTTGCAGTAACTGTCTGTTTTTGTCAGCAGCTGAGCATCTTCTAAAAGTCACAGAGTTCTGTTCTGTACAGAATTCTGTACACATATTGTGTATTTGTCTGGATTCTGCTTGAAACAGAAGCCTTCCACAAGTTTGTTTTTAAGTTCTATGCTGCTGCCCTCCTTGGAACACCCAATTATTTTCTTTAAGCTGTCTGATATATAGTTTAATTTTTTGCCAAAAAATAGCAGCCCCACATGATGCTGTTATGGAAAGCAGCATATGCACAGATTGAATGTGTGTAGAAATGAGTCTTTCTGCATAAAGCTAAATTGTTCACTTTTTGCATGGACAGATGTACACAGACGGGTGCTAAGAGAGGGTGCAAAATTGCAATTACTGAATAAGTAGACAGATTTATTTTCATGATTATAACTGGACAGTGCTATAGCTTTTTTAGACTTGATTTTACACGTACAGATTGTCATGCAGCTGTGACTGCTTGCAAATACACTGCTGGGATAATAGAATATGGAAGGATGACCTTATCACAAGAGGTTCCAAACTCAGAATTCTTATTGTTTATTTTATTTCTGCTGGCCAATCACATTTTTTGTTGACAGAAAATGGAAGAAGACATAAGGGGACTCTCTTAAGTTTCCTGTACTATCCCACCTGCTCGGTTTCAGGAAAGAAAGCCTAATTCTTCCAATTGTCCACAAATCCCAGAGATTTAATTAAGGACTTTGAGGAATGGGGGATGGGGTTCGCTTCTTATCAATTCAAAGAGTTTGCTTAATGTCAAATTGTTATGGTACCATAAGCCTGAATATTCCTCTGCAATCCTCACACCCTCTGGTGTATATTTATTTTATTTATATCTTTGGTTCTTTGTATAATTCAAGGTGGCATCCATAATGCTTACTCCCCACAACAGTAACCCTGTGAGCTGGGTTGGACTGAGGGAGACAGAGAACAGGTGGTCCAAAGTCATCCAGATGGTTGCCTTGCCAGAAGAAAGACTGGAATTCATAGTCTCTCTTCTAATCCAGAATTTTAACCACTAAACTAAACTGGCTCTCATCTTGAGGAACATTTCTATGTGAATATTTATTACAGACATTTTAATGCAACAAGAGTTCTGTAACAGTAGCTCATCATTTAAAAATTAATAGTACAATAACAACCAAAACAGTAACTATAGCCACAAATCTTTATAATAATCCCTGAAAGCCAAAAAACAATATCAAATATAATGAAACATTAACCTAAAATTAGTCAGATAACATTCAAAAATAGATCAAAAAATAATTAAGCCAAAAATAAGTCTTCAAAGAAACATATTTAGGCATTAATGATAGTAACAAGAACAGTAACAACTGTGCTAAATACATTTCTTGAGGGAGAAGTCTGTACATGAAAAGCTTCTTCTTGCGTATGTAAACTTTACAGGCAAGTTTCCAAATAGCTCCTGAAAGGACATCCATCAAGTAACTCAATGCCAAATTGCTATAGAAGTTAAAACCAGTTGAAAATATGCAGAAAACAAGAGGCAGCTAGAGCACTGATATAACATTGGTATGACATCTTCCAAAAACTAAAAAGTCTCTCACCTGATGACTAGCAACTGTCTGAATGAACTGAATACTCAGAAGCTTTGCTTTTGCTTTAATACCCAATCAAATGTCCATAAGTTCAGAATTTCTCTGTAAAAATGGCAGTGACGTAGGATCACAAATTCTTTATACACACACACACGTGCGCGCGCGCACACACACACACACACAGAGACTTCCCTCTCTGCCCTTCCTCCACTCTACCTATACATTTTCCCCCTTTACTTTAGAAGGAAAAATACTGACCAACAGCCAATATTTCCTTTCTGTTGGTATTTGGCTAGGCCGCTAGGGAAAGAGAAATCAAATCCTGTGTTCCAAAGCAATGTTATGTGCATTGTGTACATGGTAGAGTGTCCAGCAGCCAAGCTGAAGTAAAAATGGAAGTTTGTTATGGAATTTCCACACGCGGCTTCTGTGACAGGTTGCAGGCTACTCTGGACCTGTGTATTCTCACAATACCAGCAATGTTGGAATGCGGTTGACCTGATTTACAGCATTTTTGACTCAGCCTTGTGTAGTTGAAACCACCACGAAACTGAGTGGGGTTGTTTTTTTGAGGTAGAGTGACTTCATTTGAAATAAACTTTTTAAATAAGGAATTCTTTCTCACCCTTCTTCCCAGCTCCCAAATTTTGGGTCCTTAAAAGAAAATGGTAGCTTGAGAGCTCTGCAACTCCTATTCAGTAGCTGAGGCAAAATAAGTGGATAAATATTTTGTCAAATTCCCCTTGTTGTCATTACTTCTTTGCCTGCCTGCTCTTTCCACTGAAGTCTGATCACCTTCAAAATGTTTCTGATGTTTAGAGAAGTTAAAATAATAATGTTGAAGTGACCTTAGGACAGAATGTAAGGTATGTATCTGGTGTATCCTGGGGGAGCAATTGCTAGTCAATGTACTGTATGCAATGCTGAACCGGATGGATGAAATATTTTACTTGTAAAGTTCCTTATGTGTAGTTAGAGGTAGTTAGAAAAGGCAGTCATTTAGCTTACTAAGTAAGGCCATTCCATAGATGTAAAATGAAAAGAGAAGCTATTGAACCTTATTAAAACCTAAATTTTAATCTCTGTTTCTCTCTGTCCTCACTGATAGAAAGTCTTGAAATTCTTAATTGTGGCTCATTCTTCAAGAGCATCCCATATACCTGTTCCACTTCTTCTGTTCCTCCAATTTGTTTATGAAAGGAGCAGGAACCTATAGCATTAGCACATTCCATTTGAGGTAAAGAAACCAAATCATTGCCAGGAGTTCAAATTCCAAAGGTGGGTTCTGTTTATGGGGAAGAAGATATGGTACTTCCACCAGGGAAGCCATAAGATAGTGGAATATATCCATGGTCACACTGACCTAGTGGAATCTTTCATGAATGCCTGACTTATATGGAGTCCTGAACACCTGGTAATCAACAGCAGTATTGTGCATAAGAGCAGAACTGAGTCATGTGCAGCACATACCATTCTAATGAGTAATACTGTCAAGCTACTGTGATAATGAGACTTAAGGGCATTAGTATTATGCCTTTCTTTCCCTGCAGCCCACTCTTAGAGCTGGGGGTAGTACTGTAGCTGGTCAGAGAAGAGCTGGCCCCAAGTCTCCCAGCTGTAATGGACTCAGCCAAAAGCTATTAATGCACAGCTGCTTGTAATCAACTTGGAGCAAAGCCCAGCCATGTTTCTTTCTTTGCAACTTGTTTCTTCCACAAGTTGCATAGGGACATTGTTAGATGATGAGTGGGAAGTCTAATTGGTTTGTTTCAATACTCCACTCCTGCTGAAGGGAATGCAGCCTGGTAAGAGAATCCATAAGGCTCCTTTCTTGTGCATGGCACTTTGTCCCGTTGCGACCAGGTGTGGTATGCAATTATACTGTATAATTGCCATAATGGGAATGATGGTTATGGATCTGAAAAAAGGCTGTTGGCTCCACTTGTATATATTGAATCCCCCAATTGTATTTCTTCTTTTGTCACGCAGATGATGATTTTCACAGTGCTTTGTTACTGGGGCTATACCTGGCATTAGCTTGAGTAGACGCTGCTTCTGCCATGAAAATTGTCCTTCCTATTTTCTCTAATGCAGCATCCTGTGTGCCTTTCTGACCTGGATGATCCCACTGTTCCCACCTCTGCCAGCAGAGCAGATTTGGTTGTTCAGGAAGCTGAAGGAAGAGATGTGATTGACACATCAGCTATATCCATTCTTCTGTTGACTGAATATAATTGGATACAATATTATAGGTTCAAGTGCTTTGCTATCGCTACAGATTCCCTTGCTTCTGGTGCAACTGGGTTCACAGCCTACTTCTTCTATCACTTCCTGCCTCTTCCTTTCTCAAATCTGCCATCTATATTTCAATGTCTGTATATTTCAATGACCACAGCAGAAATATCTGTAGGACAATATATGATGAATTACGTCTTGAGAGTGTAGCAATATACTGTCAAGAGCTTGGGTATTTTCTGATCCTAGAGTGTTAGCTGAATAAAAGCCATGTGACAATCTTCAGCTTCACTTGCTTTAAATTGTGAATCTGCAAAATGGTACTTGTGTTGTTTTAGAAATGCTTAAACAATGGTTTTGCTTGATTTGAAAAGACATGAGTCAGTTTCATTGCTTCTATCCTAACAGACAGTTTAGGATGAATGTTATCAGCAAAATATTTATATTACTGTTGGTCCCTAAATTCTGCAGAATGGTTTTACAGAGGCAGCATTTGGTTGCTAAAACTCATCCAGTTGGTGGATTTTACCAACATTGTTGATGCATAAGGGTAGTATAAACGTAGACAGTGTATGAATTTGCCTTTCAGGCGCGGCATGAAGTATGTTTCTTTTCCAACCATCATAAGCAATAACATTCTTGAATTGCAACAGTACAGGTTCCACAACATTCCATTATCTTCCCTGTTCCCTTGGAATGTTTTTTTTAACCAATGAAGGCCTGAATAGATTTCCCAAGCTGCAGCTGGTAAGATAATTGGGATGTTTGAAATCTAAGCAGTATTGAGTGTTCAAACTGCTATATTCTGTTCCCAGGAAATTTTAAGGGCGTGTTTGAATGTCATTCTATAACCTTCTCTGAAAAACCTTGCTTTTTCTGTCATTCTTTCAGCAGAAACCTAGGAAGGTCATTCCTCAAGTCGGAGAAGATTCTCAAAATGGTCATCTCCCACCTGGCTGGCAAAGTTATATGTCTCCTCAGGGGCGAAGATACTATGTGAACACCTTCACCAATGGTAAGCTACTTTTTTTTACATGCTAGTTTTATTTGTTTAGAAAACCCTCCTCATTTCCCCTAACATCAAAAGTAGAGATAACATAACTTAACAATATGAACAATAGCCAAACACTTTCTTGTACAATCCATAAAATTGTGCTCCTTGGCTGGTCATTGTAGACAACCTGATTATCTGCCTTTCTTCAGATTTCTCATATTATTCCCAGCATAAAATCATGTATCTCAACTCTCATTTTTTTTCAAAGAAGGTGATCTCCTCTGTTCTCTTACCAGACATTCTCTGTACAAGTTGGGGACAGAAATGTTTTGAAAATGTTCTACTTTCCATCTCATTTGTGCTAAGCTTCTTCTAGGCCATGCCATTCTAGAAGTCAGTTTACTAGTTTCCAGAAGTAAATCCTTTAAACCAGAATTGTTTGAGCTGTCCTTGGGCACCAGGCCAAAACTCTAGGTATGGGACATTCTGAACCCCAGCTGATTCAGAGGATTGACTTCTGGAAACTTTTAAAAACTGCCTGCCAGAATGGTACATACCAGAAGAGATTCAGTACAGTCTTAACAACCAAACTACAAAATATTCCATTCTCAAACTGGTGAATTTTTTATGTCTTGCTTTGTTTCCTCCCAAAAATAAAGGGTTTTTACTGGGATTAGGAATTGAATGTAGACAGTAAAAATGAAGGTGCAAAGCAACCAATGCTGAAAGCCATTTTGAACAGAGGTGACCTCAGTCGAGCAGCCTACCCCAAAGGGGCTCATATTTTTGAATTTCTGCTCCCTTTTTAAATTTCTCTCCCATCCTTGAAAGTCCAAATATCTTTATTCTACTGCAAATGATAATTAAATTTATGCACTCATAGTTATGAACATTTTATTAACAAGTTAATTGAACAAGAAAATGAATCATATTTGGATGAGTTTCTTAGTGATTGTCCTTAGTGCCATGGTTCCGATAGATGAAACCATTTAAAAGAACTTCAAGGCAAGGGTTTCTTCCTTAAGGAACATTTTATTTAGGAAACAAGATATGGGCACATACAAAGGTGAACCCAAGACTTAATTTCCCTCCCTCAGGCTACAAAGTTACAAGTTTCAATTCCCACCCCAAATTACTGTCATAAATCACATTTACCAATTGTTTCAAAACGTGGGCTCTCCTCCCGCCAAAATGTTATCAGTATTGACCTTGATTCTCACACAGAGAAGTTGTTTTGGCTAACTGAAAACTACACCTCCCCCCCCTTCTTTCTTTAGCTAAAATCTCTAAACTAATATGTGGCAACAAAGACAAAAACAAAAATGGCTTCAGTTGTTCGTCACAACTTTGACACTTAGCCTACTACTACAATTGGCGCCAGAATTTCTGTTGCTAAGTAAGGTGATTGTTCAATGAATTGCCCCCATTTTTGCAACCATTTTTGCAGATCCCTTCAGTTGTTAAGTGAATCATGTGATTGTTAAGTCAATCCTGCTTCTCCCATTAACTTTGCTTGTCAGAAGGTGGCTGGTCTCAAATGGTAATCACATGAATCCCACCCCCAGGATGCTGCAACTGTCATAAATACATGCCAGTTGCCAAGTGCCTGAATTTTGATCACATGACCATGAGGATGCTGCAACAGTTAAGGATAAGCTCTTTTTTCAGTCCCACTCTCACTTTGAACAATCACTGAATGAATGTTTGTAAGTTGAAGACTCCTTGTATTCTGCATCATAGCAGCCGGTAACATGTAGCCAACTTTGGTTGGAAAGCTAAGGAGGACCAGGTCCCTTTAGAACTTAAATGCAAGGCTTTGAAGAAGTCCAAGACTGAGAAATCAGAAGAAGGCAGTGGCAAATAACTTCCATGTAATTTCTGAGAAAACTTACTGGCCATCTCCATACAGCTATCAGGAGTCAAACTCAGTTCAAGGAAGACTATTTGTTTTGTATTGTTCATTTGAATATCTGAGAATTGAATGTTACATTTTCTGCGTTGCTATGCATGTAAATATGTAAGTAGTTATGAAATTATGAAAATATTCAGCATAAATCAAGCTTAACTAAATCTGCTGCACCTAAAACAGCCATAATAATTATGTGACATTCTACTGATTTCCTGTTTAGAGTCAGACCTGGAAATATTTAGTGCTTCAATTTCAGCTCTTAAGTGACCAAATAATTTGGATGCCCTTAAACAAAAATATAAATCATTTTTGAAAGGATACCTCCTGAGGAGAGCAAACTTATAGTTCAGAAGTTCTAAGCAAATGAAAAACAGCTTGAAATAACTAGTTAAAAAAGAATTTAGAAATGTTTTCCTAAAGTTTTACGCCATAATGGGCAGAGCTTAAAAACTTTGTAATTCTCTAACTCCTTTCTTTCTTTCCCCTTGGGTTCACAGTTCGTCTGTAATCATCTCTCTTAGCTGTTTGCAGGTACAGAAGCAGTTTTTGTTTTTCCCTGGAAAGTTAAAAGATTTCATCACTTCCCCATTATAAAAATGGTTAAACAGAAGTTCTGTTTGCTGCAAGGCAGGGAAATTAATGAAAGGATTAGAGCATCAAAGTGATGGAAGAAGTTGCAGGTAGGATCATGCAAAACCTTTCAGCAAAATGTTTATACATGAGGGAGTAAATATGAAACAGTACTTTTGAATCATTAAAGCATGTGCTTCTTTTCCTAGATTTCAGCATAGGAAAGTGGTGTGCATGCTTATGGGGAGACTTATTTCCAAAACAGCAACGTGGATTTGGAAAAATATATGGTTGCTATATTGAGTAGGAAAAAAAGAGCTTTGTATGTGCTCCCTCGTGTTTGAAGCACATTGCTTGAAGGGTTTGCATTGTATGTACAGTCTACAAGTAGTCCTTGTCTTACAGTCATTCATTCAGCAACCATTTGAAATTGTGATGGCACTGAATGAAGGGCCTTATAAACTGGACCCAAAGTTATGGCTGTTGCATTGCTCCCATGGTCACATGATCATATTTTGGGTGCTTGGCAATCCACCTACCCTTATGATCGACCACAGGGACACTGCTTTTCACTCCCCCATCCCCCATCACAGAATCCTTTGGACTTACCTCTCAACTGGCTGGTCCCCATAGTCCTTGGACCTGCTTCCTTCTTTGCTGGGTCTCACACACTTGGCCCCATCACGCCTCCCCCATGATAAATGCAACACTAATATCGGTAAATGGATTTTGTATTTTTCAACATCAGAAGTATCTCACAATTTCACAGATTTATAGTTCTCTTGAAAGACCATGTGATCATACGGTGTCTCAGAGTCCCAGAAACACTGCAGAAAAGAAACCACATTGCTATTAATGTGTGGGACAGTTTTGCTGTTAAATAAAGTGGCTACTTTGGTGTAGCATTTAAGACATCAGACTAGAGACTGTGAGTTCTACCACCACCACCAGGTACAAAGCCATCTGTGTGACTTGGTCCCGTCACTTTCTCTCTGCTCTATGAAGGAAGCGGTGTCAAACCATTTCGGAAAATCCTTGCCAAGAAAACTGTGGGGATTTGTCCAGGCGGAGTCTGAGAATTGGACACAATTAAATGGGAGAAAAAAGTGGGAATTATCTATTCTGCAGAATAGACCATGTAACATCTATGAGTCTGATCCTTATCCATCTTCACATTATATGCAGATGCGATAGTGCAATGTATTCGTTCTTATTTTCCTTCTCTCATTGAAAATGGGTGTGGACTGAACAAATTTCTTCTATTTGAAATAATAATACTGCTATTTCTTTACTACTTCTCTTTTCTTTCTCCTCCTCCTCCCTCTTTTTCTTCCCAGGGCATCTAGTAAAAGCTAAACAGGTCAGAGCTGATCAGTACATGAATGAGAGCCCACTAGAAAAATCCAGAACTATAGGCTAGACTAGAAATTAAAAAAAATTGAAATAAAACCATGGGAAATTACTTCCATATTATTGCAGAGAAAACTACATCCATGCTATCAGGCAGTGAAAAATAATAATAATAAAGAGGAAAAGTAGGAAACAAAATCAAAATATGGCAGTTATTCTAGTTTAATGTCATCTATGATAAAGAAAGGTATCATAGAAGAGACGCGGTGGCTCAGTGGGTTAGGACGCTGAGCTTGTTGATCAGAAGATCGGCAGTTTGGCGGGTCGAATCCCGAGTGCCGCGTAACAGAGTGAGCGCCTGTTACTCGTCCCAGCTTCTGCCAACCTAGCAGTTCGAAAGCACGTAAAAATGCAAGTAGAAAAATAGGGACCACTACGGTGGGAAGGTAACAGCATTACGTGCACCTTTGGTGTCTAGTCATGCCGGCCACATGACCATGGAGATGTCCTCGGACAAACGCTGGCTCTTCGGCTTTGAAACGGAGATGAGCACCGGCCCCTAGAAACTACTCAAGCATGGCTTCATAGAAAATATAGTGCACAAGTCAGTAGGATGAATTACTGTTTTTATTTATTTATTTATTTAATTAATTGGATTTGTATACCGCCCTTTCCCAAAGGACTCAGGGCGGTTAACAGGGTAATTAAAACAAGAAATACAAAAAATAAAAACAATTAAAAAGATTATAAAAGTCCCTGAAAAAGTAAAAAAAACCCCATTAAAATTAGAATTAAAATTCTCAGCCTGGGCCAGAGAGCTCGAAGAGCCAGGTCTTCAGGTCCCGGCGGAATGAACGGAGGTCGGGGGCAGTCCTCAGCTCCACGGGCAGCTGGTTCCAGAGGGCAGGCGCACCCACTGAGAAGGCCCTCCCCCTGGGTGTTACCCGCCGGTAATCTTTTACCGGCGGCACCCTGAGAAGACCCTCCCTGTGGGAGCGCACTGGATGAAGGGAACTTGATGCTGGCAGCAGGTGTTCCCTCAGATATCCCGGACCCAAGCCATTTAGGGCTTTATAGGTCATTACCAGGGTAAATTATCATTAGACATTAAAGACTACAAGTTAGAATCAAACCAGGTACTGATGTTTTCACTAAAAAGGGGGGCAGTGTCAACAGTTGAACTGAAATAAGAAAAGTGTGGTATGAAAATGTTTTGCAACTATACTATATTGTTGAAATATTATCTATTCCATAGAATAAAGGATATTTCGTAATTACAAGTTCCTTTTGCATCAGTGCATGCAAAAATCTAACACATCCTTTTTGGATTTTCCCTCTTTACAAAATATTTATTTTTATTGTATATCTTAATCAGATTCCGTTCTGCAAAATTAAGTCTCATACACAAGCAAGATTTTTTTTTAACATGAGACAAATCCCTAATCCCCATTTTATGTGAAAATTCTACTTCATGGACTATCTTTAGGTGTATCTTGGAAAGTCTCTGGGATTTCACCCAGCCTTGCAACAACCAGATTAATATTGTCTCGAATTTTAGGGAAGCCTATTATATATTATTGATACATAAATATTTAGATGTTCCTTCTCATAGGAATGGAATAAAATGAAATATTAGCTTTTATAAATCTAACTCTTCCTGTTCTAAGCAAATATAAACTTCACATCAAATATAATGGAGAAATCCTTTGATTAATTTTGATTAGTGGTTAGTTTTTTACTTTCTTCTGTAGGTTCTAAATGTGATACTAAATTAAATAAACAAAATAAACATGCTTTTCAATGACAGTACCTGATATAGAAATTATGTATCTCTTAGCATAACCCATTCTAAGCATTAAGCTTGTACAATCATTATTTTATGATCCTGGTTCTCTGTCTCAGAGATGGAACCAACACTTGTGCATGGAAAGGTGGGATTACAATCTTCCTGAAATATCTTTATAGTCATCCAAATCAATGAAATGTTATAATGAAATATAGCAAGAAACATACCTGCCTTGAGCAGAACCATCACTGGGGATAAAAGTGAAGAGCAAAGATTATACTGTTATCTTGATAATAATTCAAAGTAACATTACATTATTTTTATGTGGAATAATAGTTTGATGTAGGGATATGAAAAGGGGTTGTTGTGGACCAAGGGAAATGGATGTGTGATAGCTTTTCATTTGTCCACCTAAACAGAGGCCATAAGTCAGCTTTTGTCTGAGGAGAAAATCTGGGCCGCATGATTCCATACATCAGATAGTGGTAGCCAACTCAAGACCTTTCTGGGTGTATGTATATAGTGCCAGGAAAAAAGGGCTGTCTGAATCTGCAGGATCCAATCTGGGTCAGTCACTGGGACCAGTGAGGTTTTGCCTCCCAAGCTTTCAGACTTGTGCTGGAGCTCATCTTCAGGCATCATCTTTCTAGCTAGAAGATAAAGCCTCTGGTCCCAGTGACTGACTCAGATTGGATCCTGTAACATTATCCTGGGACATGTACATTCACCTTCATTTGTGTCTGAATTTGGTTCAAATAGAAGTACAGGTTAACCCTTACTGACAACTATTCATTTAATGATGGTTTGGAGTTACAATGGAACTGAAAAAAGTGATCTGTCCTTGAATTTGCAACTGTTACACCACCCCACAGCCACGTGAACATTTTTATGACCAGCTGCAGCATTTTGTGGTCACATGATCACAATTTGTTATCTTCCCAGCTAGCTTCCAATAACTGAAGTTATCAGAGAAAGCCTGTTTTGCTTAACAACTGTAGTAAAAATAACGGTAAAATAGGATCTGGTCACATGATGAGTTGCTTGATTTCCACTTTGCTTAATGCTCAAAAGTCATGTCCCAATTGTGATCATAAGCTGAGGACTACCTGTAGATAAAGTGAATAATAGACTCTTTTCTGCATTCACACACTTATTCCTAAAATGCAGTCACTTTCATGCCGGTATGGATTTATCTCTTGAAGGAAACATTAAGAGGATAAATATTTGACCGCAACATGAGAATTTACAGAGAAGAGCTTATCTCCACCTCCCACCCCAAATTCTTGTTAAGATAAGAACATTTTTCAGATTTTCTTAGACTATCAGCTACGGTTAGGGACAGCATTTCAGCTATAAGTTAACTATGACTTTCTAGTCAGGAACAAAGAAGATCAAAATTGCAAAGTGAAATATATAATATAATATAATAAAATATAATCATATTTTATGTAGCTTTATTTTCAAAGAGGTCTGAACTTTAAAATTAATAAATGTCCAATGAATTTTACCCCAGAAAAAAGTGCCCTGTGCTATACACTTTTTTTAAAAAAAAATATAGCACTGCATTACAAACAATAGGTTGAATTCAGGCCAAGCGATGCTTAAAGTTAGGGCCAATGAAATCAGTGGAACTTCAGTGATGATTAACTTTTCACATGGACTTAAATCAATACACACTAAGCATGACTTTGTCTGGAGTCAGCCTGGAATGTATTTGCTCTAGGGGTTTATTCTTAGCCAGAGCCTGGCATTCAATATGCTAGACTGGTTAAAAGTTGCATTGACTGGTTGAAACATAAATGCAGAGGCTGGGGAAAGGGAAGAAAAGACAAATTATATATAAATGAGTACTTGTTTTTTTTTCCCTTTAAGGTTTTAAAAGAGAAAAAGGAAGTTGGTTTTCCTAGCTTGTACAAATATAGATCTTTTCTTCTCTGGGGAGCATTACTTTGTTCCCCTGTTAAGAGCTCCTGTAAGTGAAATCTATAAATTGCTGTAAATTAAAGCTGGAGAACAAAAAACATAAATTTCAAAATTATCCTGTAATAATTCTTACTGCATCAAAATCTTTTGGCCCTATATTTAATGAGATCTAGCATTTGCGGGTGGAATAATATTAGCTACAACAATTATCACCCATTTAGCATGAGCAATGTAGTAATTTTTTGGAGAATTCATCTTAAATATATGCACATTGAAAATATTTAGAGTTTACATCAGGGGTGTCAAACTGTCAGCCCGCAGGCTGGTTGCATCATGTGGAGGCCGCACCCCCCCACACACACAGCTCCAGCAATGCAAAAAAAGTTGCGATACGTCATGCCTCACGTGACGCGGCGAGTTTGACACCCATGGTTTACATTGAGATATAATTAAAATATTATCTTTTTTAACAGTAATCTTATTTTTTTATTGCAAACAGTTGAAAGCAGTGCTTTTTTGTAAAAGAAAAAGGTGCCGGAACTCACACATATCATACAACCGGCCTTGCCAGCGAGCTCCATGGTTCTCCTCGGAGCTCCGGGAGATGAAGCGTCGGAAACGGGGCCTAGAGAGTTGTTGGAGGTCTAGCCGATCCGAACCCGACCGGTTGCGGTTAAGAACCCATATTAGGTCTTATCTCGCAGCGATGAGGGTGGCGAGGTGTAATTACTTCTCCACCCTCATCGCGTCCGCAGATAATCGCCCGGCCGCCCTGTTTAGGGTGACTCGCTCACTTCTTAATCAGGAGGTGAGGGAGGATCCCTTGCAGGGTCGTGCCGAAGAATTTAGTCAACATCTGTCGGATAAAATCGCTCGGATTCGGACCGGTTTGGACTCCAGCTGGGCAGAGTCTGGCGATCAGGACACGGGCGGTCTTGTCAATGTTATCTGGGAAGAGTTTGATGCTGTGACCCCTGATGAAGTGGACAGGATTATGGGGAGGCTGAGCTCTACCACATGTTTATTGGACCCGTGCCCTTCCTGGCTGGTTTATGCAGCTAGGGAGAGGAGACGAGGCTGGCTCCAGGCGGTTATATCTGCTTCTTTGAGTGAGGGTTGTTTCCCCACCGTCTTGAAGGAGGCGGTGGTGAGACCTCTCCTCAAGAAGCCTGCCTTGGACCCAGCTGTATTGAACAACTTTCGTCCAGTCTCCAACCTTCGCTTTCTTGCGAAGGTTGTTGAGAGTGTGGTGGCGCATCAGCTCCCTCTGGTCCTGGATGAAGCGGATTATTTGGACCCCTACCAATCGGGTTTCAGGCCCGGGTACAGCACGGAGACGGCATTGGTCGCTCTGGTGAATGATCTCTGGAGGGCTCGGGATAGGGGATATTCCTCTGTCCTAGTCCTATTAGACCTCTCGGCGGCTTTCGATACCATCGACCATGGTATCTTGCTGCGGCGTCTCAGGGGATTGGGAGTAGGAGGCACAGTTCTTCAGTGGTTCTCCTCCTATCTCCTGGGACGCTCGCAGTCGGTGTTGGCAGGGGGGCAGAGATCGGCCCCTAGGTCTCTCGTTTGTGGAGTTCCTCAGGGGTCGGTTCTCTCGCCTCTCCTGTTCAACATCTATATGAAACCGCTGGGTGAGATCATTCGTGGTTTTGGAGTTGGGTATCATCAATACGCCGATGATACCCAACTGTTCTTTTCTACCCCAAACCACCCCAGTGATGCCCTCGCTGTGATGTCTCGTTGCCTGGAGGCGGTTCGGGTCTGGATGGGGAGGAACAGACTTCAACTCAACCCTGACAAGACTGAGTGGCTGTGCATTCCGGCATCCCGGGACATTCAAAATGTTCCATCTCTTTCTATGGGGGGTGAGCTTTTACCCCCCGTGGATAGGGCGCGCAACTTGGGAGTCCTCCTAGATTCACGGCTTACTCTGGAAGACCACATAGTGGCCGTGACTAGGGGGGCTTTCACCCAGGTTCGCCTGGTGCGCCAGTTGCGGCCCTATCTGGACCGGGATGCTTTGTGTACGGTCACTCATGCGCTCGTGACCTCTCACCTTGACTACTGTAACGCTCTCTACATGGGGCTTCCCTTGAAGACCACTCGGAGGCTCCAACTGGTACAGAATGCGGCCGCGAGAGTTGTCCTGGGAGTTTCCCGGTACTCCCATGTTACACCTTTGCTCCGCGAGCTGCATTGGTTACCAGTTGTCTTCCGGGTGAGGTTCAAGGTCCTAGTCATGATCTTTAAGTCCTTACATGGCATGGGTCCGGGTTACCTCGGGGACCACCTGCTGCCGGCGTCAACTTCCCTCCGCCCAGTACGTGCCCACAGAGAGGGCCTCCTCAGGGTGCCTCCGGTCAGGGAATGTCGACTGGCGGCCCCCAGGGGGAGGGCCTTCTCTGTGGGCGCTCCGGCATTATGGAACCAACTGCCGGTTGACCTCCGGATGGCATCAGACCTCCGATCCTTCCGTCGTGGGTTGAAGACCCACTTATTTGAATTAGCTGGTCTGGCCTGATGGGGGAATATGGGTTTTTAAATTGATTTTTAGTATTTATTATTGTTGTTTTTAATCGGGCATTGGTTTAATTTCCTTTTAACTTTTGTATTGTTATTTATATATGCCCTGTGAACCGCCCTGAGTCCCTAGGGAGAAGGGCGGTATAGAAATCAAATAAAACTAAAACTAAACTAAAACTTGCCTACCCTACAAGGTTCCATCCAAAAAAGGTGCCGGAACTCCGTTCTGAGCGTTCTATGAGAAAAAAAGCCCTGGCTGAAAGTATAGAAGCATTGGAAATCAACTTTATAAATAATATTAATTTGAGGTGTGAATTGCTGGAAATAACGCTTGAAGTTGAATTGTAAGCTTTGATATCTGTCTTGAATGGCACCTTTTAAAATAGTGTCTGGAGTTATATATAAAATTGGAAAGAAGAAATCCCTGCTCTCTTGCAGCCAGGCAGAATGGCAAGTGGTTTGAAAAACCTGTATATTTTAGAGTTCGATTCTAAACACATAAATACTTAATTGTTTGATAATATTAGGTAGTCCTTGACTTATAACCATAATTGAATTATGGTCGTAAGGCCTGCCAGCAGTTATGTGGGGTCATCACAAGACTGCACCTAATTTTATAATCTTTTTTTGCAGTAATTGTTAAGCAAATGTCAGGGTCGTTAAGTGAATCCATTGGATGCAAAATTCTTTTTTTTTTGGTCAGAAACTGGAAATAAGCATTGATTTCCATTAAAAATAGAAAAGAAAAGAAATTGTGATCATCTAATTGTTGGATTAGATGACCACAAGGGACGCAGTGGCTCAGTGGGTTAGGACGCTGAGCCTGTCGATCAGAAGGTTGGCAGTTTGGCGGGTCGAATCCCGAGTGCCGCGTAGCAGAGTGAGTGCCTGTTACTCGTCCCAGCTTCTGCCAACCTAGCAGTTCGAAAGCACGTAAAAATGCAAGTAGAAAAATAGGGACCACTCTGGTGGGAAGGTAACAGCGTTCCGTGCGCCTTTGGCGTCTAGTCATGCCGGCCACATGACCACGGAGACGTCCTCGGACAAGTGCTGGCTCTTCGGCTTTGAAACGGAGATGAGCACCGGCCCCTGGAGTCGGAAACGACTAGCACGCATGTGCAGGGGAACCTTTACCTTTACCTAATTGTTGGATGCTGGAAACATCTGTAAATGCTGGCCGGTTGCTGTGCACCCAAAATGTAATCACTTGACTGTGGTGCAGGCAGCAGCCATCAGAATGTTAAATCCAGGTTGTAAGTAGTGCTGGGGTGGTCCTTTGCAACATTGAAAGTTGCTAAGCAACCAGTCATAAATCAAGGAATACCTGTACACCTCAGATTCAGATTTACTAAGTTATTGATAATGGTAAACTTAAGTGTCTAGTAATAGAAGGATGATCTAAAAACAGTATGCATTTTTAACAGCCAAACTTAATGCAATAGAAAGTACACAGCCCCCTCAGCTCAGTAATTAGCATTGCCATATGATTAGAATAAGCAGCTGTAGATGGAAAATAAAAGTGGGGAGCTCTGCACTACTTTGGGGGCAGTGACAAGTGAATTGTTTTGATGCTGCCATGGTCTAACTCTTATTTGCCATCTACTGAGAGCTACATCCAGAGCAGAACCTCAGAGTATGTGGTGGTTTTCATAAAAGTCGTATCAGCACTGTCAGTTGAGCGGGAGAAAGACTTAATCTTAGAACATCGCTGCTTGCAAAGGTACAGAATGTTCTCAAGAATGAATCCTTACTAAGAACCAGGCTGTTACTTTTGGGAGAAGATGAAGTTTCTGAACACCCTTGAAAGAAAGTTTCATGTTCAGCACACTCAACCAAGGCAGTACCATAATATTTGTCCCTGTGGTGAAATACTACATGGATGTTGGATGCACTGGAGCGTGTCCCACTTTTCAAACAAAGTCACACAAGAAGAGTTCCAAAGACTTTCAAATTCTTTCAGACCAGAGTTGGTTCCTTGTGGTTCCTGTCACAAAATATACTTTGCTGCTGGTGGGAATTTGATTCATATTCCTAGTCTACTGCTGTTGTGGGATGTTTTCAGTGATTTCTGGTTCTTTGCTAAAGCACTGAAAGGAAAAAAAAATACTTTTTTTGGCAAAGGGCTAGAATGCTAGATCTGTTCCTCACAGCATGCCATGGGTGTTTAAAGGATTGAAAAAGGAAATAATCTGATGTTCTTTTTCTGTTCCCTCTTAATCCAAGGTGATTTCAAACTTGGCAGTGAGGTCTAAACTAGAGTCTCTCTCTTTGACATATGATATAAATCTAAAGGGATGGAGTGCATTGAAATATTTCTCTAACACGTTTTCCAAGAACATATATTTTCCTTCCCTTTTCCCTTATATTACAAATACATTGAAACTACTACCAGTATGCTTTTGTTTCTAAGACAGGTAATCCCTTGATTTATGACCGTATTTGGGACCGGAATTTTAGTTGTAAGTTATCAATTGTTCAGCTATTATCAGTGGATCCCCCTTTTTAGGTGAATCAAATTACCTCTGTATGGTGCCAGTTTATGTCTATCTGGGGATTCTAAGTTTAAATCCGCTTTGCTGAAATTTCAGGAACTATGTAACTATGGGCTTGGCCAGATTGCGAAAATTCTCCTTTTGTGAGCAAATCAAGATTGACAGAGTACATACGTAGTGCAATGGCAGGAATGAATATAGAGACAGTTTCCCTGTCTGAGACAGAAGTTAAATACCCGATGTTCAAGGCTGACGTCTGAAATTAAAGTCAGATTATTTCAACATAAACTTTTTGAAGAGAGAAACAAGGTAGGTTCAAGCAGAGACAGATCTTTTTTGAGCTATATGTTTTTTCCCCCTTTTCATTATGTTTTAAGATGGACTCTAAGGTAGAAAGTTAATGTCCTAGCCTAGTTCCAAATGTCCAAATATTCTTGGTTACTTAGAATTTTGAGATATATCAGTGTAAATTGGGGGTAAATTGGAGATAACTGTTAAATGTCGGTACTAATAAAGTTAGTTATTGCATGTCAAAGATTTATCCATTTCAAATAGAACACATTCATGAAGTAATAACACCTTTTGTTCAGCATCAGGGCAAAATCTCAGTTCATTTCATGAGAAGGAAAAAAATATTTTGGTTTAAGGCAATTACTGAAAACTGCAGCAGGTTGCTTGTGTAAAACAGGTACAGATTGTAAAGGAGACCTAGACTATATATACTGCTAAAAAAATAAAGGGAACACTTAAACAACACAATGTATTGTATTTAATAGTAGGATGTCTTATCTTGTGTTCCCTTTATTTTTTGAGCAGTATATTTCATTTACTACAAGAGAAACTGCTAGCGATTCCTCATCTCCATAATTGAGAAAGGCTGAGGCCTACAAGTGCTTCTTCTCAGTGGGAATGCATTAGCCCTCAGGAGCTGAGATTGGCTTCTACATCTGTGGTTTTCCATAAGCTTTTAAAAACTCAAAAATATTTCAGAGGCCCTGTGGAAAATGAAGTGATGCAATTTACTTTTATTATTGCTTTATTTTTTATGACATTGATTTATTTATTTTTATATTTTGGTTTTGTACCATGGACATACCATAGTATTGTTTGTATTGGTTTTGTTAACTGCCAAGATTCTGTTGATATAAATACATCTAATAAGACATTTTTGGACCTTTTTGGATTTCAACATCAGAGAGCATGAAACATGCCATCTGTGGCTAATGGAAATGGGATCAGGAAAATAGTTTAAAGCTAGTAACCTTTGTCAATGCAGCACTTTGTAAATGTGCTTTGTCAAGCTGAAGAAGTATCTGTTGACTGATTCATAGGAGCAATTAGACTCTAAATATGAAATTGGTTTGTTACGGCTGAGTAATAGTAATACAGGCCTTCCCCACCCCACTTTCACTCATTTCACAGGTGGAAAAAAAGGAGAAATAATGTTTCATGTTTTCAGCACTGGATGAAGCAAACACTGGGGGGCAGTAAACACTCACACACTCTGACAGCAGTACTATTTCTCATAGGAACTGTTGACAGAAAATGTTCTTTACTGACAGGATTTTTGGGGGGAAAAATGGGTGTTGACCATAATCTTTCCCCAGTGGATCTCTCCAAATAATAGTTTGTTAGTAATGTTGTGGGAAATATGTTTTCAGGGGAAAATAGCAAGTGCAGCAGTTTAGTAGGAAAAGCATGGTTGCCATCACTGCAAAAACAGGCAGTTGTAGAAAAAGTTAAATGGTAAGACTATGTTACCTTTCCTGCCCTTGAAATTCTAGCCAAATGTCCTCAGACTATAGGTTGCTCTTATGTCTGACCGATTGAGCTAAAATTTGGGCAGCTGTCAAGATCAGAACTGATGCCTGTGGAAAATACAGTAGGTATGCATGATAACAGCTGTGACTGCTAACTCACCAGATCTCCTGTCACCTCCCTGCTGTGCAACACTTTCACCTTCCATCCTAAAGAATAAATAAAGGCAACTATTTCTGCAAGAATTGACTTGCTTGTTTCCTCTTGTTGAGATTCCTGTAGTCCAGGTCATCCACAGAATTTCAGATTAAAGCCGAGGTGGATTAATAATTCATTATTTGTGTATTTGGACATGATAATCTCTGATGTCTCCTCCAGATAGCCTATGTCTTTGTATGACGACTACACATTTTCAAGAAAGTTAATAGTTAATTAAAGTACAACAAACAATTGTCTGATTCAAGGCTGAGTTGATTTAGTTCTCAATCTTGATGAAGCTATACTTGATTTCTCCTCCTTCTTTCATGGTCTACTAATAAAGGAATGGAAGTGGTTGAAGTGTTCTTATGACCAATATGCTAGGAAGCTGGCTACAGTTTTTTATAGTGTGGGTGGTGCATTCAGCTGGAAGGTATTTTTCTGCATTTTGAGGACTTTCCTATAGTTGTTACTGATATAATACAGCTGTGATACTTGCACTATACAGTTGAGGGATAATTCCTTCAGAGAACACATTCATTCTTTCTCTAGACAAAAAAATTGTTGTTTTTTGCCATTGCCAAGAGTGTTTTATGTTGCTAATCTGAAGTCTGGTTTATTGGATACCTTCCTTGTGTTCATCTCAAACAACTTGGATGGCACATAGTTTTCTTGCTGTTCATTAAGCATCTATTATTCTTAAAAGAGTTGACATGCTATGCATGTGACTTGAGGAAGTAATTGATTCCATACCCAATCTTTTGAATAAAAAAATGGACTGGATGATTTGCATTCAAACTTCCCTTCACTATCTTCTGGATGCCACAACCGAAATTCTTCTACTACCACAAAATACTGTAGCCTTTTATTCTGGTTGCTAAACTTTCATCTCCATACCCTTTACATTTTTGGACAATAAATATCCTTTTCTTATGCAGTGTGGTTATATAGAGCTTTTTTTCCTTAGGAAAGTTATAATGGTGTCCCCCTTAAAAATTCTGGAGATCATGATGCCCTGTAATCCAGTATAAAGGCAAACTCTACCTGCAGAAAAAGCAGCATTTTCCATTTTTTGCTGACAAACTGGTGTTGTGCAGTCTATCTGTTCTGCCCTGTTCCAAAATTAACAGTGTCTCTATTCCAAATGGCTAGATCTGGCCACTGCCTCCTTGGCCATTTGTTCTGAGCTGCTCAGTCAGTAAAATTGTGGATCTTTCTTTCATGGTCCACTTAGCTGTATTAACTAGTTGTATTATCATGGTCATTTGTTATATTAACAAGGCCTGTGGTGAAATAGTGGATATTTTTCTTCTTGCTTTTAATGACGTAAAAGCAGGGAAACAGTGGAGGGACAAACGGCTGGGTAGCTGATAGGGAGGAAGAGAAGGTTGCAAGGAGAGGAAAGGGCAGCTGACAGGGAAGAAGAAAAAGGTTGCAAGGAGAGGAAAGGACAGGGAAAGAAGAATATTCTCTGGGTCTGTCTATGGAGATTCTCAGTCATCCAGGTCATGGTTGTCCAAAAGGTGTTTTTTCAAGAGGCAACTGGACTTTCTTGTTTTTAATTTGAAGACGTTTCGCTTCTTGGATGAGGAATGAAAAACAAGAAAGTCCAGTTGCCTCTTGAAAAAGCACTTTTGGGACATTTTATGTCTGTGTATGTGTGGGCAAGTACAGCAAGAAAGCAAGCAAAACCCAAACCGCTTTCCTAATAATTGAGAAGGAGGGGGAGGAGGGGGAGGAAGAGGAGGAGGAGGAGCTTTTGTCGAACCTCTCCTAATAAGATTTACAAAGTTAAGTGTTGGGAGAATGTGTTTATGGAATGAGCTCAAGATGCAGAGTGACATTGACAAGACTTTGCCTTCTTACTCAAGAGGCAGCAAGAATATATGTTTCCCACTTGTCCATTCATGCCATGGTGAAATGCCCATCGTGAACAAACAATTCTTACACTGAGCAGAGACCTCAAATGACCCTTACATTGAACAGAACAGAACAAAACAGAAGTCTTCTAGTTCAACCCCCTGTTCAAGCAAGACACCCTATATCAGGGGTCTTCAAACTTGGCCCTTTTATGACTTGTGGACTTCAACTCCCAGAATTCCTCAGCCAGCATGGCTGGCTGAGGAATTCTGGGAGTTGAAGTCCACAAGTCATAAAAGGGCCAAGTTTGAAGACCCCTGCCCTATATCATTTCAGACAAATGGTTCTCCAGTCTCTTTTTAAAAGCCTCCAGTGATGGAGCACCCACAACTTCCCAAGGCAAGCCATTCCACAATAATAATAATAATAATAATAATAATAATAATAATAATAATAATAATAATAATAATAATAATAATAATAATAATAATGAAGATGATGATGATGATGATGATGATGATGATGATTGATGATGATGTTGGAAGGTACCTTGGAGTGTCATGCTCAGGCAGGAAACCCTATACCATTTCAGACAAATGGTTGTCCAATCTCTTCTTAAAAACTTCCAGTGTTGGAGCATTCACCGCTTCTGGAGGCAGGTTGTTCCACTGGTTAATTGTTCTGTCAGGAAGTCCTTAGTTCTAGGTTGCTGCTGTCTTTAATTATTTTCCATCCGTTGCTTCTTGTCCTGCCTTATGGTGCTTTGGAGAATAGCTTGACTCCCTCTTCTTTGTGGCAGCCCCTGAGATATTGGAACACTGCTATCATGTCACCCCTTGTCCTTCTCTTCATTAAACTACACATACCCAATTCCAGCAACTGTTCGTTATATGTTTTAGCCTCCAGTCCCCTAATCATCTTTGTTGCTCTTCTCTGTACTCTTTGTAGAGTCTCAACATCTTTTTTTGGTTGCCTGTAGAATAAGGACTAGCCAAGGCAGACCCATTTCTCTCTCTCTCTCTCTCTCTCTCTCTCTCTCTCTCTCTCTCTCTCTCTCTCTCTCTCTCTCTCTCTCTCTCTCTGTGTGTGTGTGTGTGTGTGAGAGAGAGAGAGAGAGAGAGAGAGATATGTCTGGATGTGTAGATTCCTGTTCTACACATCCAAAGAAAGGCATCATTTTTCGTTCCCATCATATCCCAAATAGTGTTGTTGACTAAAAAAAGAGATTCACAGCCTAAGGTGACAGTCAATGGTAGGTGCAACTATCTAATAGTTAGTAGTCAAGCCTCAAGAGGTAATTTTAAACAATGGTTGTGGGCAAAAGAGATCCCTATTTTGTGTCTGAGGAATTATCTCCAATTGCTTCCGAGAATAATTGAGAATTGCTGAGTTGATTTTTGCTTTGTTGCCAAGACTCCAATAAGTAGTTCTACCTACCTATGGGCTACTTATTTATTTTTAATTTATACACCATCTCTACTTTTTTAATATAAACAACTTAAGGTGATGAACATACCTAATACTCTTTCTTCCTTCTGTTTTCCCCATAATAACAACCCTGCGAGGTCTGTTAGGTTGAAAGAGAGTGACCGACCCAGAGTCACCCAGCTGGCTAAAGTGGGACTAGAACTCAGTTTCCTAGTTTCTAGCCTGGTGCCTTAATCACTAGACCAAACTAGCTTACAACAGGATTGAGGTCATAGTATCAGGAATGTGAGCTTTTCTTCTCTCCGCCATACTGTTCTGCCTTCGAGATTACAGTTTATAAAACCTAATAAGCAAGATGAACTTCTAAATCTATGAAACCTTAATATTAACTTCACTAAATCAAATAATATTTATCCCAAGCAAGGGAAACAAGAACCACCATCCCGCCCACATCTAACTTCTCACAATCTGAGCAGCAATGGAAAAATAACTACTTGGACTGTTGAAAATGTAAATCACAAGTACTTAAAAAAAGATATACATTAAAGATCGGTAGGATGCTTTAGTTCAGTTTATTGGGCCTGGAGGTAGAGTAGCTACCAAGTCTCTGTTGGTTTTTCTTTGGAATTTTTTTTGGGGAGGGGAAACATTGTATTTATCGGCTTTCAAGATTTTTTGCTCTGTTTTTGTTTTGTTTTTGTTTTGTTTTTTACAGGGTAAACAACCCAGAGTCATCTAGAAATTGGCAGCCTCTAACTTTAAATAAATAAATATTTCTCTTCCAGCTCTGTGGAACTCAAGATAGAGCACATAACACAAACACACACAAATCATTAAAAACCCAGTTAAAAATAAAGAAATATAAGTTAAAAGAACTATAACTTTTGCCAGCTAACTTTGAGGCAAGAGGGCAAGTTATATATATATATATATATATATATATATATATATATATATATATATATATATATATATATATATATATATATATATATATATATATATATATATATATATATATATATATATATATATATATATATATATATATATATATATATATATATATATATATATATATATATATATATATATATATATATATTTAATGAAGCAGCTTAAATCTCATTGTTAACTATTCTCAGAAGGCGCAATTTTCAGCCTTAATGAGAGTTTTGAAATTTCATTTTGCACTAATAGGGATCCTACCTCAAGGCTTATCTCTGTGAAACCAGGATGTCATGTCATGTAACAAGACTAATGAAATCTTCCTTGTAAGCAATTCCTATGGGTTGGGGTGTTTTCTGGCTCCCAAACCTGGCATGAAGAATAAAAGTACACCAGTACTACTTCTCTGAGTTGTCCAGGTACTTTTGTCATTATTATTATTATTATTTTCATCTGTGCATATAGACATAATTTGGTAGTTTGTTTTTCTGGAGGTCTGTAGGCTAGCCAGGATTTTCCTGTTGACTGTTTGCTATGTGTATTAAACAGCTCTAGGGAGTGTCTTCTGGGTTTGTATTTGGCTCTGGTTCAGTCTAAAGAATTATATTGCAAGAGGGTTTGCTAGACAGTACAAACACAACAGGGTGTTTTCTCTTACTAATGCTGTTGCATAAACCTTTGGTATTCCAAATGTTGCAACCAACTAGCTACTCCAGCATGTGTTTTTTTTTCCCTTCTCAAATCCATTGCCAATAATATTTAGAAGAAACAATGCCTGGTGATATTTAGCCAATCTTAGTTGTCTCAAAGAAGTGAAATAGATGGGGGCTACCATGAAAATTCAGGACTAAAGGCTAGCTTGGAAAGTTTTTAAAAAATCCAGAAAAATGTGGTAGTAAACAACTTCTGAACTACTGCTAAGCAAGCAACATGGATGTAGTTATATAGTCTCCAGGAGCAAAGCTAGCTCAAGAGAAAGTTTACTGGGTCAGGACTCTTGGTATTAAACTAGTTGAAGATTTATTTTGATTCAGAATTGATGAATCAGTAGATAGTGATCTAAATCTGTCTTAGTAGATTTCCTGGTAGTGAAACTGCATATGTTGGTATCAGTTGATTGAGGGCCAAATGGATAGGCTTCTATTATATATCTTATTCCTCTTACCTTGGCAGGCCATCTTCAGAATGTTTTACTGTTATCTTGCAGAGTTGTCATAAATAGTCCCAAAATGATATAGTTCTGACTCTAGGTAAAAAGCAATACATAAAATAATAGTTACAGTTAATCATGCAGGGCCTTTTATTTGAGGATCAAGAAACTATGCTAATATATACACCACCAATTTCACCAATAAATTGCAATGAAACAGTATTTTGATTGTGTTTAAATGTTATAATTAAGAGAGAAGTGTCCTGATTTAAGATCTCTTCTTTATCATTGATGAGGTAGGTAATGGGATTTGTGCTCTTAAGGTAAATGGTTCCAAAAAATGAGACAATACAAGATAATGGGACTATGCTGCAGTAAACATCAGAGCTCACACTTCAATTGGAAACTATTTTAAACCAGTGCCTGTTGATGCCTCAGGGACAAAAATGAACTATGTATTTTTAAGATAAATACTGAGCTTGGCAATCTTCTGATAGAATATAGAGCTCAAGGTTCAGCTGTGGTTGTATTTGGTACTCTCTGAACTTGGTTGTTTGCTTGCAGATGTTTCATTACCCAACTAGACAATATCAGTGGGTTTTGCTCCCTGTTTATATGGAGTAGTTTGCCCTGTCAAGGGTGTGATTTTTCTCCTTGGTAGATCCTTGATTAGGTTACTGTTTTCTTCTTGATTGTTTATTGTTAATAAAAATCATGCCTGAATGATAACAATCATGACTGTTAAAAGAACAGGCGCATATATGTGTGTGTGTGTATGTATGTGTGTGTGTGTGTGTGTATATATATATATATATATATATATATATATATATATATATATATATATATATATATGTATATGACTAGACACCAAAGGTGCACGGAACGCTGTTACCTTCCTACCGTAGTGGTCCCTATTTTTCTACTTGCATTTTTACGTGCTTTCGAACTGCTAGGTTGGCAGAAGCTGGGACGAGTAACAGGCGCTCACTCTGTTACGTGGCACTCGGGATTCGACCCACCAAACTGCCGACCATCTGATCGACAAGCCCAGCGTCCTAACCCACTGAGCCACCGCGTCCCATATATATATATATATATATATATATATATATATATATATATATATATATATATATATATATATATATATATATATATATATATATATATATATATATATATATATATATATATATATATATATATATATATATATATATATATATAGGGACGCGGTGGCTCAGTGGGTTAAGACGCTGAGCTTGTCGATCAGAAGGTCGGCAGTTTGGCGGGTCGAATCCCGAGTGCCGCGTAGCAGAGTGAGCGCCTGTTACTAGTCCCAGCTTCTGCCCACCTAGCAGTTCGAAAGCACGTAAAAATGCAAGTAGAAAAATAGGGACCACTACGGTGGGAAGGTAACAGCGTTCCGTGCGCCTTTGGCGTCTAGTCATGCCGGCCACATGACCACGGAGACGTCCTCGGACAAGCGCTGGCTCTTCGGCTTTGAAACGGAGATGAGCACCGGCCCCTAGAGTCGGAAACGACTAGCACGCATGTGCGGGGGAACCTTTACCTTTACCTTTATATATATATATATATATGTGTGTGTGTGTGTGTGTGTGTGTGTGTGTGTGTGTGTGTGTGTATGTATATGTATATGTATATGTATATGTATATGTATATGTATATGTATATGTATATGTTAAGTATTTGTCAAGGCTTTTTTTTTAATACACCTTGCTAATTAACTCTTTCTTTCCTGTTTTTGCCTAACCCAAAGCTATCCACAGGATATAGTCAACTTATGATATATATACTGTGAAGTTTTTGGAGCTCCTCCTTGCTCAGAGGATTAATTATGTTGCCTAGTGGCATAATAAAATGTCTGCAAGCACACAACCAATCGCAGAGACCACCAAGGACTCCAAAGTATAGTGTTATAATGGGTAATTCTTGATCAAGAACTCATTCTACAAGAATGCACTTGGAGAATAAAAAATATCCTTTCAATGATTCTGCTTCTTTTTCTTGAAGTGCTTGTAAATAGACAGTTGAGTATTTAGTTCAGAATAGGGAATTCCTGGTGGAGGTTTTCAAATTATGCTTCCTATGGTTTTACTTCAACAGCAACTGAGAATGACTTTAATTGAAAAATTTCTAAACCATCAAATTTACTTCCACTGCAATCTTTGGTGGAATTGCCCAATTCTTTTTCTTTTTTTCTTTTTGTAATTGCTAAAGGAGGGCTTTTCCCATTTGAATCCAGTGACACTTTTTTATATCTGCTCTATCTATTCCAATATAAGGATTATGAGAAAGAGAGAGAAAAAGGAGAAACTGACCATGGATGGCCAGAAGACGGAAAAGAAATATGTAAAGGAAGACAGATTAACTCTCAAGAAAAAGAGAGGGGAAAATCTAACTAGCCAGGTCACTTTCTTATTTCCACCAGAGTATAGAGTATAGTCCGGGAATGGATGGGGAGAAACAGGCTTCAACTGAACCCGGACAAGACTGAATGGCTGTACGTACCGGCAAGCCAGGAGATTCAGAACGTCCCACTGCTTAACATTGGGGACAAGTTACTTCCCCCTGTTGATAGGGCCCGCAACCTGGGTGTCCTCCTAGACTCGCAGCTCTCCCTGGAAGACCACATTGGAGCTGTGACCAAGGGGGCCTTCTCCCGGGTTCGGCTAGTTCGCCAACTACGGCCTTATCTGGACCTGGATTCCTTACGTACAGTCACCCATGCCCTTGTGACATCTCGCCTAGACTATTGTAACGCTCTCTACATGGGGCTGCCCTTGAGATCCACTCGGAAGCTTCAACTGGTGCAAAGTGCGGCGGCACGGACACTCTTGGGAGCCTCCCGATACTCCCATATCACACCTCTCCTCCGTGCGCTGCACTGGCTTCCGGTTGCCTTCCGTGTGAAGTTCAAGGTGCTAACAATGACATTCAAAGCCCTACATGGCATGGGTCCGGACTACCTACGGGAGCACCTTCTGCCGATGTCAGCACCCCACCGTCCTGTGCGCTCCCACAGAGAGGGCCTCCTCAGGGTGCCACCGCTCAAGGAATGTCGGCTAATGGCCCCCAGGGGGAGAGCATTCTCAGTGGGTGCGCCAGCCCTCTGGAACACCTTACCAACCGAAATCCGGATGGCCCCTGACCTCCGTACCTTCCGTCGCGACTTAAAAACTTTCCTATTCCAGCAGGCTGGCCTGGCATGATAACGTTAATTGGGGTCCCAGTTTGTGTTATTAGTGTTTCTTATTATTTTATTGTTCGGTCTGTATACCTTCCTTCCTCTGTACACCGCCCCAAGTCCCTCGGGAGAAGGGCGGTTTATAAAAACTAATAAATAAATAAATAAATAAATAGACATGTTTGTAGGTTAGTAGTGTAACCATAATGGCTGGAGTTGGTCAGCACAAACTGGCCAAGTTGGGCAATTCATAAACCAATGAATTAAACCAACCCCCTCAAAAAAAAAGAATTAAGAGATGGCAGATGCAAAATTACTAATAGAAAGACAGAGACTTCCAGCATTGAAAATAGAGCATGAAAAAGACCTGGAATCTATAATGAAGAATGCGAATAGTGTTCCTGCAAGGAATAAAATAACATCTATTGCACAGACTAATTAGCTTGCCTTACAGTATACCAGTGGTGGTTATGGAGGAATTAGGTATCAAAGTTAGAAAATCAGAAGTAAGGGAACATCTGCTGCCAGCATCAAGCTCCCTTCGTCCACTGCGCTCGCAGAGAGAGGGTCTTCTCAGGGTGCCGCCGGTAAAAGATTGCCGGCGGATAACACCCAGGGGGAGGGCCTTTTCTGTGGGTGCGCCTGCCCTCTGGAACCAGCTGCCCGTGGAGCTCAGGACTACCCCTGACCTACGTTCATTCCGCCGAGACCTGAAAACCTGGCTCTTTGAGCTCTCTGACCCAGGCTGAGAATTTTAACTGGGTTTTATTTTCAGGGATAATTTAATCTTTTATTTGTCTTTTAACTTTGTATTTTGTATTGGTATGATTTTAAAATGCCCTGTAAACCACCCTGAGTCCTTCGGGAAAGGGCGGTATATAAATCTAATAAAATCTAAATCTAAAATCTAAAACTAAATTTAATCCCAATGTGGAAGAGCAGACTGGAGGGCAAAATAAAGAAATTAAGATTAGATGTGAGTAATTTTAAAAAAAAACATGAAAGAGCAAGTACACTAAACAGCTGAATAAGAAAAAAGGGCATTAGAAGAATGTCTGGAGTACAAACACTTTCTACTGTTTTACCAATAATAGGTTACCCTCATGATTTATCTCCGATAGTAGCTATGCAAGTATTTATTTATTTATTTATTTATTTATTTATTTATTTTAATCCCATTTATATCCCGCCCTTCTCCGAAGACTCAGGGCGGCTTACAATCTAAGCACAAATCAAATGTATATAATAGCCTTCATTCTATGTACATGCCTGCTTATTAGGGCTTTCGGCCCCCCAGCGGCATTATTACAAAGTCAGCTTATTGCCCCCAACAATCTGGGTCCTCATTTTACCTACCTGGGAAGGATGGAAGGCTGAGTCAACCTTGAGCCTGGTGGGATGCGAACCTGCACTAATTGCAGGCAGCTGGTGTTACTTAAGGAGGCATTAGCCCACTGCTCCACCAAGGCTCCACCAAGTATGGTCTAGGTTCAGTCTTCTCATATTAAATATCATTCATAAAACACCCATAAAACAGTCTGTTCTTGTTTCTCCTTAGATATATTTCTAGTGCAATTACAAAAACTGTACTTTTGAAAATTCCCTACCACAGTCCAGATTCACCCTTTATTACTTTGAATAAAATTTCACATGATTTACAATTCAGACCAACATGCAGCATTCCTTCATTTTCATTAATTAGGATCATCTACATTTTCACAAACAAGACTGGACTCATTACACTAAATAGGTCTGTAACTGGATTATTAAGTATAAAACTGCCACTGATCTTCTAGGTTCTGCACTCTTCTAGCTTCTCTGTAAAAATTCACATATAAAAGCTTTAAATTAAAGTTTACTAATCACATAACAGGTTATAGTTTATTTCTTGATACGTCTACATGTAACCCAGGGATCATATGCTTTATCATATGATATGCTTTATCATATCATATGCTTTATCCCTAAGTAGCTCCTGGCTCATTAAGATGCTTGAGGTGGTGGAACAGTAGGAATAGTAGTTTGAGACAAGTTGGGAGGAAGAAACTAGACATTCACTAACACATACCTTTAAGGCTATTTCAGGAGATAGACTTTGTAGCTTTCCTCATTTGTCATGAATCATAATTCTCAATAGTCCTAGCTAAGCATAGGAATGGTGATGGATGATAACAATTTCTGCTTCTCTTGTTTAATTATACATAAACCTGCATCAAGTAGTTTCTGTTGTCTGAAGACAAAATCTTGAGTACTGAAACCCATGACTACTGTGACTCTTGCGCTGTGTCCATGCAATAAATCTTGTGGGAGAGCTCTGATTAGTTTAACTGTATTGGAAGTAAATTCTTTTCTAAGATGAGAAAATGAGGGACGCGGTGGCTCAGTGGGTTAGGACGCTGAGCTTGTCGATCAGAAGGTCGACACTTTGGCGGGTCGAATCCCGAGTGCCGCGTAACAGAGTGAGCGCCTGTTACTCGTCCCAGCTTCTGCCAACCTAGCAGTTCGAAAGCACGTAAAAATGCAAGTAGAAAAATAGGGACCACTACGGTGGGAAGGTAACAGCGTTCCGTGCACCTCTGGCGTCTAGTCATGCCGGCCACATGACCACGGAGACGTCCTTGGACAAGCGCTGGCTCTTCGGCTTTGAAACGGAGATGAGCACCGGCCCCTAGAGTCGGAAACGACTAGCACGCATGTGCGGGGGAACCTTTACCTTTACCTAAGATGAGAAATAATTCTTGTAGCTTTCAAGGAGGCTATGGAGGGACCATTTTAAAAAAAAGGAAAAGAAAAGGAACCAATTTCCCCCTCTGATCCAATAATTTTAGACTAAGGTCTAACCTTCCTTATTTAGGTTTTAGAAAGTTTTGAGCGTTCAGTGATGCTTCAGTGATACCAATCATTTTGATATTTGTCAGTCTTGGTGTTTCTCTGGCATTTGATCCCCCTTAGTTCAACTTATATTTGCTGACATATGGGTATGTGGTTCTTTTTGTTCAAACAATATTTTTTAAAAAAATATTTTTATTAACTTTTTCAGCACAGTTAAAGAAAAAATACAAAAAAGAGAAATAAAAACAAGAAAAAAGTGAAAAAGAGTTATGGCTTTCTCCCTTTTTCACCTGAGAAATTATCATCTCAGTTTTCCCTACCTCTTTCACTCTTTTCAGTCCCCAAACCTGTACATCACAAGTTTATTCTTATTTTTAACAAAAAACCTATATAATACTTTCACTCTTTTAGGTTTTGATCATTTTTTCCCCCTGACCAAACTCTTCCTTTACGATTTTTGCAAACTATGTAATTTTATAATTCAGTCTACTAATGTGGTTATTTCATTATTCTTTCATTGTTATTCATACAATAATGCCAAAGTTACTACTCACATTATTAGTTTCCTATATTTCTTTTCCAGTACAATATCGATAAAACCTAATAGAAATAATTCCAGTTTCATTGCATTATTATTCTGTAATACCTTCTGCATCATTGGATGCATTTGCACCCAAAACTTCTTTCTTTTTTGCAAGTCCACCATGGATGATAAAAAAAGTTCCCCTCTTTTTACACTTTCAACGCCGACTTGATGTTGGTTTGTAGATTTTTGATAGCTTAACAGGTAACATATGATCCTTTTGTTGTTACTTTTAATCATGGTATTCCTGTGGAGAGTCTTGCTATAATCAGAAACTATATGTATGCTTGGGTATGTGTATATACAAATATCTGCAATATTTCCTGCCTTTTGAGAAGTGTAAAATGGATTTAAGACTTTTTTTTTTAAGAACATCTTCTGAGTCTTTCCTGGCAAGTTCCCCAGGAATTGCTTGGCATTTTTTTGAGACTTGATTATCTTCACAGTGGCATTGATATATGGTTACACGCTCCTATTCTACTCTCCATCCTCCCCTCCTGATCTTTGAATGCCAAACTTCGAGAGTTTCCGAATTTGACATTTTCGTGGTTTGTTTTCCCACTGTTTGTTTCCTGCTGCTGAATTTAATTAGTTATCAGTTTCCTGTTGTGTTCAAGCTATTTACTTTGTGTGGTTTTGATGATTTACTTTTGTAATATGGATTTTAAATTTTTGCAAGCAGCATTTTAACCAAAGTATGGAATAGGAATGTTTTTGTAAATAAAAAATATTTCTCATAGCAAAAGGCCACAGTCAGTTTGGTATTTTTTAGTAAACTGTAATATCTAAATTTTGAAAGATACCCAATCTTTTTTAAAATCATAATGTATAACAACAACTTTATTGATTATCCCTTGGGTCATATCAAAGTGCAAAGTTCCAGCAACAAACCGTCACCAAAACTTGATAAAAGCAACCCAAAATGGAATTTGATAAAATACAATTTAAAATGGAATTTGATAAAATACAATTTAAAATGGAATTAAAATAAAATACAATTTAAGATGAAATAGTAATAAAATACAATCTAAAATGAAATTGTAATAATGTACAATAATTTAAGATATAGATAAGATATGATAACATTATATTTCGGAGTTGCCCTTGCAATCTACCCCAATCAGTCCCACATATGCAGATCTTAACCGGATCATTTCGTTTCAAGTTCTGACCGGACATAAGGTAAGTTATTTTCATATGGGGATCCCAATGGGTCATTCGTTTGGTATATAGACCAAGATACCTGTCTCTCACCCTCTTATACAGACAACAGTCAAATAGGATGTGAGCCAGGTCCTCTACCTCTGCCGCTCCGCAAATGCAGAGACGCTCATTGTACGGTATAGCATGAAATCTCCCATATCTGACCATTGTGTCAAGCTGTTCGAATCTCGCTCTCGTAAATATCTCCCTAAGATGTTTTGGGAGTTGTAACTTCAAATAACTGTCCACTTGAAAAGTACATTTGTATTTACTCAGCCATTTCAAGTTACCCACCTTACTAAGGATAGCTATATCAGTTTGTGCTTCTATGTCCTTAATTCTTTGGGCAACTCTTTTTTTAGATTGTTCTCCTGTTACGCAAGACAGGAAGGCCACAGCTTCTTACAAAATTTGTTAGTTTGGTGATCCAGGAGATTTGTAATTGTAGTTTTATTTGCTCCAGTAGGCATAATTTGGGGAGTCTATCAAGTCTCCATTTCATTAACTTTGCACCAGTAGTTATAAGCTCTAATTTTAGATAATGCCTGAATTGTATGAATTCCCAATTCAGCTCTAACTGCTGCAGCAGATGTTCTTGGATCTACACCCAAAATACATCTCAAGTGCTGGGTTAAAATCAAAATGCAAATCAAAGATCTGGAGTATGGCTGCATTATAAAAGCAAAGGGGAGGCTCAATATAGGTTTCTTTTAAAACTGATGGGTATATTTTAAAAATTCAGCATCTGATAACCACTCATCTTCAACTATTTTAGGAAATCAGATCTTTGAAAATGTTAAATTTATGAAAGGATCAGACAAATCATACAAGTCTTGTTTTCTCTTTTCATTCTACTCTAGACAGTAGTAATAACTCCTATCTAATATGTGATTGATGATTCCAGAAGCAACCAATTACATGTGTATAAAGCACCTTAATAAACAAAGTTTGCTGTTTGCTGTTCTGTTGGGGAAACCTCAATAAATATTGAAGTGTTGTAAGTCCTTTTACTCACAGCCGAGGCAATTAGTCAAGGGAATGAAGCTAGCCGCCGACATTCCTGTTGGTCCTTTCTTGCATTAAGAGTATTTTACAATGTATGATTGATTGTTCCTTTTCTATCAGATCATTGTTGACTCTTAGAAACCTCATAAAACATGGGAAATTATCACATATATATGCACAAACTTGGAAAAAGAAGAATCATGCTGTAAGCAGGAATCAGTTATAGATTTCACTATAAAATGTATTGCCCTCTTTTCCCTCAACTTTTTAAAATATATTTCAATCAGAATAGAGCGAGAGGGACCTTGGAGGTCTTCTATTCCTACCCCCTGCTCAAGCAGGAGACCCCACCATTCCAGACAGGTGGCTGTCCAGTCTTTTCTTAAAAACCTCCAGTGATGAACCACCTACAACTTCTGAAGGCTGAAGCTGTTCCACTGGTTAATTGTTCTCACTGTTAGGAAGTGTCTCCTTAATTCCAGGCTGTTTCTGTCCTTGATTAGTTTCCATCCGTTGTTTCTTGTCTGGCCTTCTGGTGCTTTGGAAAATAAGTTGACCCCTCTTCTTTGTGGCAGCTCCTCAAATACTGGAATACTGCCATCAGGTCATGGTTTTTTAGGTCCTTAATCATCTTAGTTGCTCTTCTTTCCACTTTTTCAAAGTCTCAACATCTTTTTTGTAATGTGGTGACCAAAACTGGATGCAATATTTCAGGTGTGGTCCTACTCAAGATTTATAAAGTGGTAATAATACTTCATGTGATTTTGAGTCTGTGCCTCTGTTTATACAACCAAGGATTGTATTAGCTTTTTTGGCTGCTGCCACACACTACTGGCTCATGTTTAACTGATGGTCCAATGGATTCTAAGGTCCCTCTCCCAGTTATTATTTTTAAGCCAGTTTTTGTACTTGTACCTTTGGTTTTTCCTACCTAGATGTAAAACCTTGCTTTTCTCTACATTTAATTTCATGTCATTGTATAGAGCCCATTGCTCAAGTCTGTCAAGATCTTTTTGGATTTTGAGCTTGTCTTCTGGGGTGTTGGCTATTCCTGCCAGCTTAGTGTCATCTACAAATTTGATGAGCTTCCCTTCTATTTCCTCATCTAAGTCATTTATGAAGATATTGAAGAGTACTGGGCTTAAAATGGAACTTTCTGGTATCCCACTGCTTACTTTCTTCCATGTAGATGTAGTACCATTAAGGACTACTCAGTGAGTATGGTTTGTCAGCCAGTTACAAATCCTTTCAGTGGTGATGCTGCCTATCCCACAATTTTCTAGTTTACCAAGAAGTAGATTGTGGTCTACTTTCTCAAATGCCTTGCTAAAGTCTAAGTATACTACGTCCACAGCATTTCACTGGTCTACTAATTTAGTCACTCTGTCAAAGAATGAAATACCGGTAAGTTTAATTTAGCATGATCTGTTTTTAACAAACTCATGCTGGCTACTAGTTATAACTTTATGTTTTTCTAGATGTTCACAGATCTGTTCTTTGATTATTTTTCCCCAGTATTTTCCCAGGTATTAATGTTAGGCTGATAGGTCTGTAGTTTCCTGGGTCTGTTTTTTTTCCCTTTTTTGAAGATGGGAACCACATCAGCTCTTTTCCAATCTCCCGGTGCACCAGGATTTTTTTTGAAAAATATGATATAATGCTTCTGAGATGACATCTGCCAGCTCCTTCAGAACTCTGTGATGTAATCCATAAGGTCCTGGTAATTTATATTCATCAATATATTCATCAATCAGGTGTTCTCTTACTATTTTCTTGCTTATTTTGATTTTAATTTTTATTTCTAGTCTGTCTTTTACAGTTATGTTTTTGGGAGGTCGGGCTGTAGTTTCTTTTTGCATGAAGACTGATACAAAGAATGAGTTAACCCTAATGCCTGTTATGTACTTGCAATCTTCTCTCTTTAGTGGACTGACTGTTTCCTTGATTATTATTATTATTTTGTTATTTATATACTGAAAGAAACTTTTTTTAATTACGTTTGACTTCTGTTGCAAGTCTTTGTTCATTCTGAGCCTTTGCTTTCCTGACTTCATCTTTGCAGATTCTGGCTATCCGCTGATATTCTGCCTTAGTTATGTGTCCCTCTTTCCATTTTTTGTACTTATCCTTTTTTTTCCAATGTATCCCACAAAATTGTTTTAATTTTAATTGGTGATCATAAATATAGAGGTTCATGATGTTCAAATAAAAATATATGTAGTGGATAGAGAGAAATCCTATCCAAATATTTCAAATGCTGAAAAAATTAAGAAAAAACAAGTTGAGTCATCGATTCAGGTTTTGGGCAGAGGTGGTTAAAAGCCTGAGAAAAGACAACACTGATTTGGTGAGCCTAAACATTATTTATTCTTTTTTTTAAAGCTCATTGGGTTTTTGTTGCTGTTTTATTTTTTTCTCTTTCTTTATAGGAGAAAAATATTTTGTTGTAGATTCCCCCCCTTGTTAGTATTTCATAGAATTTTTTAAAAAATAATAATAATAAAACCAATTTTTTTAAAAAAAAGCATTTAAAAATCCTAATCTGCTATTCCTAATGGATGGAGCCAAATAAAATTCAAGTAAATGAAATCCTGATAAACCAAACAGGTGAGATTTTTTATCAAAGAAGTTGGCAAACTCCCTTTAAGAAAAGAAACCCTATCACATCTGGGTTAAAAATAAGGGAGCAAGCCAGAGAGTAGCAAAGGCTAGAGGTAGATCAGGACTGGATTTTATTTTATGGATTATGATTTGATTTGTGAGACACTCTGGCAAGTATATGTATAAAGAGTGGAATCCCAGCTGAAAGAACAGCAATTGAAATTAACCTCTGCAAACATCACTGTTCATTTCTTCTTCTTCTTTTCCTCTTCTCTTTTGGTGCCTTTTCAACGTCCTTTTGTTCTGCAACCCAGATAGACACAATAAAGATACGGCCTTAACAAATCAGTAAAGTTTATTCTGGGGAAAGACTTTAAGCCACATTCCGCACCCTGGAAGAAGGATTGAAAACTCGTCTTCTCTCTGGATACAGAGGGGTTTGTCTGGAGAAAATTGGCTTCCTTTTTTTTACACTGTAACTCATTCAATCGTATTTGACACTGGGGAGAGTACATCAAAGTTAGCTAATTGCAAAACAAACCCCAGAAAAAAAAATAGTATAAAAGTTCAAGGTAAATAGTTAAGCAACATGATTGAAAGTCTGGAGTTGTATTTTAAATGACAAAAGCAAGATACTAAACCAATTTAGATAGGGAGAATTTTCTTTTTATAATGATTTATTTGCATTTAATAAATATTTACAGAGGCTGTTGCTATGCATAAGTGTATTTAATGCAACTTCATGCAATTAATTAGTTTCAATATTTTCTTGCTAAAAAGGCTAAGGAATAAAATCATCAATTTTAAATGTGTGAAAAAAGGGGTTGAAGGTTTGTTTGGCTTGTTGTCATTGCATCAAGCAATTTAAGATGAACAATGAAACTGCTAAATTTCAGCCAATCCATTATTCTGTCACTTTTATCACTGTAAGGAGACAGTTTATGGATTATATTTAATACTATTCATAACTGTGCATGTGTTTTGGTGTTTATTGAATGTAGCACCTTACTGGAGTACTAATATTATTTATCACTGATACTTATTACATATCTCAAGTTTATCTAATTGGGTTTTTTCCCCCCTAAAATAAATTCTGGTGAATTGAGATGAGTCTTGTTACATTAATTGAAAAGCACAGAAGATGCTATTAAAAGCAATGAATGGGTAAAAATTCCAAATAACTGCAGTTAAAGTTGCTGAAAAGATTGTGAGGTTATGTAATAACTAGCAGACACAGTAGAGGTAGGTTTCACCTGCCACTTCTCCAAACAAGATTTATTTCAGCCATGTATTATTGTGATGAAAATCACTTTATTATCTATGCAACACATAAGGATAAAAGAGAACTCCTAAAAAAAACCTCTTTCTCCGTGCTCAACTTTTTCTTATGTTCACTAGCTATATGTTGTGGAAGTTGAATTGTGCTTTTTTGTTAGTTGCAAAGTCATGTCCGACCAATCACAACCCCATGGACAACGTTCCTCCAGGCCTTCCTCTCCTCTACCATCTTCTGGAGTCCATTTAGGCTCATGCCTATTGCTTCAGTGACTCCATCCAGCCACCTCATTCTCTGTCGTCCCCTCCTTCTCTTGCCCTCAACCTTTCCCAGCATTAGGCTCTTCTCCAGTGAGTCCTTCCTTCTCATTAGGTGGCCAAAGTATTTGAGTTTCAACTTCAGGATCTGGCCTTCTAAAGAGCAGTCAGGGTTGATCTCCTCTAGGACTGACCGATCTGATCGCCTTGCAGTCCAAGAGACTCACAGGAGTCTTCTCCAGCACCATAGTTCCAATTTTTTGGCGCTCAGCCTTTCTTATGGTCCAACTTTCACTGCCATACATTGCAACTGGGAAGACCATAGCCTTGACTATACGCACTTTTGTTGGCAGGGTGATGTGTCTGCTTTTTAGTATGCTGTCTACATTTGCCCCAGGAGCAAGCGTCTTTTAATTTCTTAGCTGCAGTCCCCGTCTGGTGATCTTGGAGCCAAGGAAGATAAAATCTGTCACTACTTCCATTTCTTCCTCATCTATTTCCCAGGAATTGAGAGGGCCAGATGCCATGATCTTGGTTTTCTTAATGTTAAGTTTCAACCCAAGTTTTGCACTCTCCTTCTTCACCCGCAACAAGAGGCTCTTTAGTTCCTCTTCACTTTCTGCCATTAGAGTGGTATCATCTGCATATCTTAGGTTGTTGATATTTTTCCCGGCAATCTTAATTCCAAGTTTTGATTCATCTAGCCCTGCCTTTCTCATGATGTGCTCTGCATATAAGTTAAATAGACAGGGCGACAATATACAGCCTTGCCGAACTCCTTTCCCAATTTTGAACCAATCAGTGGTTCCGTGTCCAGTTCTCACTGTTGCTTCTTCACCCGCATATAGGTTTCTCAAGAGACAAATAAGATGTTATGGTACTCCCATCTCTTTAAGAACTTGCCACAGTTTGTTGTGATCCACACAATCAAATGCTTTAGTATAGTCAATGAAGCAGAAGTAGATGTTTTACTGGAACTCCCTAGCTTTCTCCATGATCCAGCGTATGTTGGCAATTTGATCTCTAGTTCCTCTGCCTCTTCATAATCCTGCCTGTACTTCTGTAGTTCTCGATCCACATATTGCTGGAGTCTAGCTTGTAGGATTTTAAGCATAACTTTACTAGCATGTGACATGAGTGCAGTGGTGCGATAGTTTGAACATTCTTTGGCACTGCCTTTCTTTGGAATTGGAATGTAAACTGATCTTTTCCAATCCTGTGGCCACTGTTGAGTTTTCCAAATTTGCTGGCAAATTGAGTGTAGCACTTTTACTGCATTGTCTTTTAAGATTTTGAATAGCTCAGCTGGAATACTGTCACCTCCACTAGCTTTGTTGTTGCTCAGCTTTCCTAAGGCCCACTTCACTTTATATTCTAGGGAATCTAGGATGTCTGGCTTGAGGTCAGTGACCACCTCATCATGGTTATCAGGGACATTAAGCACGTTCTTGTATAGTTCTTCTGTGTAATTTTGCCACCTCTTCTTAATCTCTTCTGCCTCTGTTAGGTCCCTGCCATTTTGGTCTTTTATCATGCCCATTTTTGCATGAAATGTTCCCTTCATCTCTCCAATTTTCTTGAAGAGATCTCTGGTCCTCCCTATTCTATTGTTTTCTTCTATTTCTTTGAACTGTTCATTTAAGAAGGCATTCTTATCTCTTCTAGCTATTCTCTGGAATTCTGCATTCAATTGGGTGTACCTTTCTTTTTCTCCCTTGCCTTTCACTGTCTTCAGCTATTTGCAAAGCTTCCTCAGACAGCCATTTTGCTTTCTTGCATTTCTTTTTCCTTGGGATGGTTTTAGTTGCTACCTCTTGTACAACATTGAGAACCTCCGTCCATAGTTCTTCAGGCACTCTGTCTATCAGATCTAATTCCTTAAATCTGTTTGTCACCTCTCCTGTATATTCATCAGGGATATGATTTAGTTCATACCAGAGTGGCCTAGTGCTTTTCCTTACTTTCTTCAGTTTAAGCCTAAATTTTGCAACGAGAAGCTCATGGTATGAGCCACAGTCAGCTCCTGGTCTTGTTTTTACTGACTGTATAGAGCTTCTCCAGCTTTGGCTGCAGAGCACATAGTCAATCTAATTTCTGTATTGACTGTCTGGTGATGTCCATGTGTAGAGCCATCTCCTTGGTGGAGCAGTGGGCTAATGCCTCCTTAAGTAACACCAGCTGCCTGCAATTAGTGCAGGTTCGAGTCCCACCAGGCTCAAGGTTGACTCAGCCTTCCATCCTTCCGAGGTAGGTAAAATGAGGACCCAGATTGTTGGGGGCAATAAGCTGACTTTGTAATAATGCCGCTTGGGGGGGCGGGTGAAAGCCCTAATAAGCAGGCATATACATAGAATGAAGGCTATTGGTAAGCACATTGATTTGTGCTTTAGATTGTAAGCCACCCTGAGTCTTTGGAGAAGGGCGGGATATAAATGGGATTTAAAAAAAAAAGACTGTTTGCTATGACCATTGTATTTTATTGACAAAATTCTATCAGCTTGTGCCCTGCTTCATTTTATACTCCAAGGCCAAACTTGCCTGTTATTCTGGTTATCTTTTGGCTTCCTACTTTAGCATTTCAATCCCCCATGATGATAAAGACATCATTGTTTGGTGTTAGTTCTATAAGGTGCTGTAGGGCTTCATAGAACCAGTCAATTTCAGCTTCTTCCGCACCGGTGGTTGGGGCATAAACTTGGTAAGGTAAAGGTAAAGGTTCCCCCGCACATGCGTGCTTGTCGTTTCTGACTCTAGGGGCCGGTGCTCATCTCCGTTTCAAAGCCCAAGAGCCAGCACTTGTCCGAGGACATCTCCATGTTCATGTGGCCGGCATAACTAGACGCCAAAGGTGCATGGAACACTGTTACCTTCCCACCGTATGGTCCCTATTTTTCTACTTGCATTTTTACGTGCTTTCAAACTGCTAGGTTGGCAGAAGCTGGGACGAGTAACAGGTGCTCACTCTGCTACGTGGCACTTGGGATTTGACCCACCAAACTGCCGACCTTCTGATCGACAAGTTCAGTGTCCTAACCCACTGAGCCACCGCGTCCCTTATAGACTTGGACTACTGTGATATTGAATGGTTTGCCTTGGATTCGAACTGAGATCATTCTGTCATTTTGGGGGTTGTATCCCAGTATTGCTTTTCCTACTCTTTTATTGACTATGAAGGCTACTCCATTTATTTTGAGGGATTCTTGCCCGCAGTAGTATACCTGATTGAATTGTGCTAGCCCTCCCCGAAAATGAGGCTTATATATGTAAACATCTCAGTATGTAGAGGAATCTTAAAATCAAACAAAATTTTCCTTTATGTGGACAATATCTTTACACACAGTATTTATTCTTACTGATGTCAACATAGTTACTGGAGTATGTAATTACCCAGCCAGCATAGCTAGTCAAATGTGGTTCTCCTCCCCATATTCAAAGTATAAGGAGTGGCATGGGCATGCATGGGGGAAGAGAAAAATCGGCAAATTGTTGGGCATGGCATCATAATTCAAGCCACTTCTTTTCTGTGTATGTAATAACACACAAGGGGCACAAAGATTGGACACGAGACCGTGTCTGCCATGTTGTAGACATGACCTCTCCTATGAAACTTTGCTGGATGATTCTCTGGATACTTTTCATACTTGTCTCTTCTGAGATTTTTTTTTCTCCTCCCACTTCCCACTATATTTACAGTTCTGCCATTAAACTTTTCTCCACTCCATCTTACATAATCCCCTTTTCTAGAAGGTGTTCATTTCATATGCTATATGGCATTATGCCATTGTGTATATTGAATAATTTTACTAACACTTAGGAGCAAGCTAAAATAATTCATTTGGGTTTGGCTGCCAAGTCAATTAAATAAAACAATTTAGTGCAAAATAATTCTATATGCCAGTAGTTGATAAACTTTTTCTTTAAAAAAAGGATACTTCTATTTGAACAACTGCTGTAATATGGAGTGCCTTGTTATTTTAGTATCTGCCATTATTTGGCAGTGTAACATTGCAGGTTAACATGGAATCATTGGTTACATAACAGCTAGATAGCAGTGCCAGTATAGTTTATCTTTTCATGTGTAAAATTCAGAATGTTTGACTGAATTATTTTTCTGTAAAGGCATGAAAATACAATACGTTACTTCTGAAGGGACAAAAGTGCTACAATTCCCTTCAGCTATTCATTTCCTTAAGTTTGGGAAGGGCAAATGAGCTTGCTCCTGCTAAATATTTCCGAATTCTTTTAAAGCAACAACTGCATTAAAATTAATAGGTCTAGATCTGAATCATAAACATATTCACCAGGCAGAATGTAGAAAATAAGAATTTATCAGTATTCAATACTGAAAGATTTTTTTTAAAAAATAAGCAGGATTGGCCTGATTTATTTATATAGTAATGAAATTCACATGACATAATTTGCAAAAATATTGAAAAATCTGCCATCACCACCATGGATATGTATACTCCATTAGTACTGGGGTATCATTTGAGCAGTTCCTTAGATTTTTATTATATGATTTTTATTATATTGTGTGTGTGTGTATATGTATATAAAATTATTATTTTTCATAGAATTATCTGTATCCAGATAAGGTCTCAAAACCTCTGCTCATTCTAACACACCATTTATCCCTTCGTGGTGGTGGGGAAACTATATATTGAATTGTCACATCTTTTCTAATATAGAAAAAGACATTGGTTGATATGACTTAAATGTTTTACTTCATCCCTAACTTTTTTCAATAATCATAACGATGAAGATAAACTCTTCTTTCTCTGTGGATTTTCCCATTTCAGCCTTTAGCAGCTTGTCTTCTGTAGCTAAGCTGGCTGAAATAAAGCCAGCTTCTGAAATCTCTTTCCAGATTTCAGCCCCTTCTTCCTTTTGGGCCTCAATGGTGGCTAGGTAGTCTCTCCAACCACCTTGAACTTAGTCTCTAAATGGTGAATTACCTTACTTCACTTCCTGCTCCCACCCATGTTAGAAAAGCAAGCACACATTACTTTCCCCTTTTTGCAGTATGTCCTTTGAGGATTGATGAAGAAAAAAAAGCAAAACAAAAAACATCAGCACCTGGGTTATGTGGAGAAACTGGCCAGAACATTTCCTAATAGTGAAAACAATTAACCAGTGGAACGACTTGCCTTCAGAAGTTGTAGATGCTCCATCACTGGAGGTTTTTAAGAAGAGACTGGACACCATTTGCCTGGAATGGTATAGGGTTTCCTCTTAAGCAGAGGATTGGACTAAAAGGCCTCCAAAGTCCCTTCCATCTCTATTATTCTGTCAACAGTTCTCACTTTCAGCTAATTAAGAAAAGGCCAGCATGTCACCATTTCACAACTTAACTTCAAAAAGAAAGTCCACCTTTTCAAGGCAGGAAACTCATATGAAATGGTCATCAAGGTAGAGACTGGAGATCGGGAAAAGGGCAAACTCACTACAGTATCTATGGAGAGTCTCAGTCATCCAGGTCATAGTTATCCCAAAGGTGCTTTTTCATGAGGCAACTGGACTTTTTTGTTGTTCTTTGAAGACGTTTCGCTTCTCATCCAAGAAGCTTCTTCAGCTCTGACTGGATGGTGGGGAATGGAAAGATTTATACTCCTTGCAGACAGCTGTTTATTTGCATTCTTTTAGTGAATTGTTAATGCTACCTGGAGATTTATCTGTGTCTTCAGGGTCACCTGAGTAGTGCAAATGTGTGTTCATAAATGTATGGCACAACATAGGAGAACAAACCCATCAGGACAAGGAATCAGCAGTCCATCTGCATTTAAAAGACAAAGGCCACTTTTTCAAAGACAGCAAAGTCCACATTTTGGACAGAGAGGACTGCTGGTTTGAAAAAGGGGTCAAATAAGCCATCTATGTCAAAATTGAGGAGGATGTGCTAATGGAGGACTTTTCTGAAGCAACATTTGTCCTGTGGTTCTATGGTGTAATGGTTAGCACTCTGGACTTTGAATCCAGCGATCTGAGTTCAAATCTCGGTAGGACCTAAGCTTGCAATACAATGTTTTAAGGGAGGTGTTTTTGTTTTTAGATAAAGCTATTTCTTGAGAACAAGAAAATGCGTGTTTATTTGAAAAGATCTTTGCAATAAACGTACTGCGGTATCTTATAAGATTTGCTTATTTGCTGATCCTACTAAATTAAAGACAAAATCAATTGCTTGGGTCCCAAAAGTATAAACTGTGAACATCCGGGGTCTGATGAAAACTCTCTGGCTGGAAAATTTTGCTGTGATATTGATTCAGGAGCGCAGTGAGACATGTGCAAGTCTGTACATTGGGGAAACAAAACAACCACTTCATAAACACATGGCACAACATAGGAGAACAAACCCATCAGGATAAGATTCAGCAGTCCATCTGCATTTAAAAGACAAAGGCCACTCTTTCGAAGACAGCAAAGTCCACATTTTGGACAGAGAGGACCACTGGTTTGAAAGAGGGGTCAAAGAGGCCATCTATGTCAAAATTGAACAGCCCTCTCTCAACAGAGGGGGAGGGATATGACATCTATCTCCAGTCTACAACACAGTCCTTTCAGCAGTTCCAATAAGGCTCCACACACATTTGCACTACTCAGGTGACCCTAACGACATAGATAAGCCTCCAGATAGCACTAATGACTTGCTAAAAGAATGCAAATGAACAGTTGTCTGCAAGGGGTATAAATCTTTCCATTCTCCACTATCCAGTCAGAGCTGAAGAAGCTTCTTGCATGAGAAGCAAACCGTCTTCAAAGAAAAACAAGAAAGTGCAGTTGCCTCGTGAAAAGCATCTTTGAGGCCCACTACAGTAGTGACTGGGACATTGGTATAAGATAGAAGGAAGTGCAACAGGTGGATTGGCTTTCCAATTTGTGGCAGGAGGGAGGATACAGAATAAGAACCATTGGGTAGAAGTTACCTTCCCAGCAACAAGCTGAAGATGACATCATTGTTTCCTGACCTTCCTAAACAGTAGGGTGACCTGTCTTCACAAGGAAAATGCAAATCAGTCCTGAGTCTCTGATGATTTAATGCTCTTCCAGTTAGTTGTTCTAGCAAAAACTGTCACACTGTGTAAATGTCAGTTTCATTTTGTGACCAATTTCAAAATAATGTCTAGCCTCTTTTTAAAATTATGAAAGCATATCTCCTTGTTGGCTAATAGATCTAAATATAAACTGACTATCTTCTCCCATTCCTGTGTGTCAAAAAAATGCTCTACAAAGTTTGTGAACATCCTTCAGGTTCTACATTTTCATTATTTCCTATGTAATTCAATTTTTAAGGCAGATCGTCACGAGAGCTCTTCTATTCTCTTTCACTAATCTTGTGCAGAATGACCTCATGGTTGAATTATACAAGTATCTTGCTCTAGTCTAGTCAGTTTTCAAAATATTCTGTCCTGTGAAGATGGGTATTTTCTCGGAGAATTAACCTCTCAAGAAAGTTTTTCCATAGCTTCCCTCAGTGTTAAAATAAAGATGGAAAATTCCTTTGCATCTCTCATGGCTTCCCTTGTGAATCCAGAAAGGCTGAATATATTTTTTTTCAAAAAATAACATATTTCCTGGGAGTAACTGAAAGCTATAGCCTTACAATTTTCCATGGAGAACAATTATTGCCAACTTCTTTAGGCATAAACTTACGATCTATTTTCTTATCACACAAGCAAGGAGCTACTGGAATTGTCTTGTGTAGCCAAATTCTATCATATCTATTTCATTTTATTAATATCAAATACATCATGTACAACCAGCACTTCACATGTAAATATAAAATACATAAAAAATTACTAGTTTACCCAGGCAGGACAAAAATTCAAATTTAATCCTAAAATAGCTAGATACATTTTAATATTATCCAGTTAAGGGGAAATAGTGGAAAATAGCACCATGATGTAGTGATTTCAGCAGATAGTTCAGGATAAATTCTTGGGTTAGGTTTCTCTTTTGTCTGTTGTTGTATGGTTTTTATTGTTACTGTTAGCTATCCTGGTTGTGTGTCATACATTAGCAGTTTAGTGAATTGGTTAAAATAAATAGTCTTGGAATTTTAGAAAAAATTCAGGAAGTCAGTGTGTGTCAAAATTACTTTTTGAATGAGCATTAAATCCTGAGAGATTTATACTGTTATATTATGAATTAATTTACCCTAATTCCCCAATCATTTTGTAAGTCTGTTTCTTAATTTTTATTTGTGATTATAGAGTGGCTATATAAATACCCTGCATAAATTTGGGCTGTATAACTATAGTTGGTATCAGAGGTACTATTGGGACAATAGATTTCAGAAATAGAATTACTGATTTTTCAGGCTCCTTGAACACTACTTATTCAGTGCTTTTCTTTCCTTCTTCAAATCACAAATTATACATCCACACAAAGTGCTAATGTTTCCACACTTTAATCAAGTACTTGTATTCTACACTGTGCACTCTGCACTGCAATAGCGTATTGTGACTCACTATTACCATCTCAACACTCTGCAGACACTCCAAACAAGTCTAAAATAAAAGCTGCTAACTTAGACAGTTAAATAGGAAATGGAATGCCAAGCAAATTTTAGCATTAATAATATTACACTTAAGGGACGCGGTGGCTCAGTGGGTTAGGACGCTGAGCTTGTCGATCAGAAGGTTGGCAGTTTGGCAGGTCGAATCCCGAGTGCCGCGTAACAGAGTGAGCGCCTGTTACTCGTCCCAGCTTCTGCCAACCTAGCAGTTCGAAAGCACGTAAAAATGCAAGTAGAAAAATAGGGACCACTACGGTGGGAAGGTAACAGCGTTCCGTGCGCCTTTGGCGTCTAGTCATGCCGGCCACATGACCACGGAGACGTCCTCGGACAAGCGCTGGCTCTTCGGCTTTGAAACGGAGATGAGCACCGGCCCCTAGAGTCGGAAACGACTAGCACGCATGCGCGGGGGAACCTTTACCTTTACCTTTACCTAATATTACACTTGCTAATTGTTTGCCTTCAGTGCTGTTTTATTTTATGTTTTAACCTGCAGAGGCTAATAATTTGCACATGAATGCTTGGGCCAAGAATATTTTTGCATCACCTGGCGGCAATGTTTTTTTTTTTTAAAAAAATTACGAGCATTCAGTTAACAGAGCTCTAGGAGGCTGACTAAAATGACGGATATTTGGCTGCTAAAGGACTACTGAAATAACTAAGGCTGTGCATACACGTGGGGAGAACCACAGCAGCTTCTGAAGCAACTGAGAATTGCCAATTATGCGACTTCTTAAATGATTGGGGAAAAGGTGTTTTGTAAGTGCTCCTTCCCATTGCAAAGCGCCTCTTTTGAAAGCCTTGCATACTCCTAGAAATAATGCAGATGACTGTGGATCAATTAGCTTGAATAATGTTTCCTATATCTATATTATTATATATGTTAAGACTAAAACAAATACTATAAGGGAAACAGCTGCAGTCAAACAAAATACTGTTAATATAATTTCCACTACTTGATAACCTCCAGATGTACTTATACTTCATAGAATTCTCAACAAGTTTATTCATTAACACATCCACACTTCAGCTTTTGCATCTATTTACACAATGCCTATGTGAATCATGGTGTCTCTTCATACATTAACTCGGAGGAATGGCTTCGTAATCTGAATCATTAAAAACAAGTGAAAAACTGTGGATTTTTTTCATGTGAACCAGCGGCCTACTTTCCAATTGTAGTGTCCTAAAATGTAATGATTCATGATGGATGATTATGATCTATCAACCACAAACATAATTTGGAAGGAAAAGAAACTCCAAGCATGGGAACCATGTGAATAATCACGTAAGGCATTTCCATATACAGCTTTTCTTCAGTGTTGTGCAGCTCTGATATAGTTATGCTGTAAGTGTAATAACATCTCTTGTTTATCACTTAAGATAAAAGGACGATACGTAAGTGGCAGTGCCACTGTGCATTATATTTACAGGTATCATGATTAGTATTGATGCTTTGTCATCTCTACAATAGTCTTAAGGGGTTTTAGCAGGCAAGGTTGTGGAATTGCTTCATGAAATCTTAGTTTTTTCCAGTAAAAATATATTGTTCTGAAAAAAGTAAAATGTGTATCAAAATCAGAATAAAAATGATTTTAACTTTCATACTTTTTAAAAGGTAGTAGCAGGCTTAGAAAGGGGTATTTCAATAGCTAATAAGTTTGTCTTGTGTTTTTAATGCCGTTTTCCACGTTTATGTACTCTGGATAGGAGATGGTGTTTATAATACGTGACAGGATATTTGGAGGGAATTCAGTTGCAAGATAGTGTACAGAAAACTGTTACTGATGCAATAGAAGCATAACAAATCGTGCAATCAGTGAGTGATACTTGTCCACTTTCCATGTGAACGTACTGTGATCCTGCAGAAAAAACATCTTGAATGTTTATAGTTTACTATTATGTGAAACCAGTGAGACACACACAAAAAAACTGATATTATGATACCACAAGATAGATTGCAATGCAGGAAAACAAGCTGTTGTGCAGGCTACACAGATCAGCAATTAGCACAAATCTATCAGTGTCCAGAGAAAAGGGAATTTGGAGAAAACAATAACTGGAAATAAAATAATAATAATAGGAGAAAGAAAAATCAGCATAGTATTTTGCTGGCTTGGTATAGTAATAAGCTATGTAGGTATTTGATTTATAGTTTTGGATAATTACACTGGTGATCATCCACCAAATCTTGCTGCTACATAACTCCATTTTTTCAGTAGTCTGCAACCAATTATTGTGTGTTGGCCTATCAATGTCCTTTTTTCCCAAGTGTGTCCAATCTTCCACACAATATTATATTTTTTGCATCATTTTCACATATAGAGTTTAGACTTGCCCCCTTCTTTGAATATTACATGTTTGACTCTTAGAAAGCAAGCACACAGCTTCTCAGTTCAAACACTGTAGATGCTGTAAATCTTCGGTACTTGCAGCAACTCCTGATCTGCAGAAATAACCTCAAAGGTGGAGCCACAGTCTGTGACTAATTCAAAGTGATAGCACCATCTACAGTCAGAGATGCTGTCTGCAATTATCATTTGAAAACAGCTGCAGTGATTCCTTAGCACTTGTTTCCATCCTCATTCAGCCCAGATGTTATGAAAGGCATGATGAAATAGATAATGTTTCCAAGTTTCAGTAGCTAAAAAAAAGAGACATTTTTGCACTCAGCAAAAATGCTTGAAGTGGGGGGGGGGGAAACGTACATCAGTGAAAGGGGAAATGGTTGCTTCTAAACAGCTGGGCATGGACAACCCTTATTTTATTTTCTAAAAGAAAGTCTACCTATGCTCTTTCCTTTGCATATTTCAGGACAGTTTGATAGCTCAGTTCTAATTGAGATTCAAGGTGCTGGTGATGACCTATAAAGCCCTAAATGGCTTGGGTCCAGGATATTTGAGGGAACACCTGCTGCCAGCATCAAGCTCCCTTCGTCCTGTGCGCTCCCACAGGGAGGGCCTTCTCAGGGTACCACCGGCAAAAGATTGCCGGCGGGTAACACCCAGGGGGAGGGCCTTCTCAGTGGGTGCACCTCCCCTTTGGAACCAGCTGCCCGTGGAGCTCAGGACTGCCCCTGACCTTTGTTCATTCCGCCGGGACCTGAAGACCTGGGTCTTTAAGCTTTCCGGCCAGGACTGAGAATTTTAATTGTAATTTTATTTAATTGGGTTTTAATTGGACTTTAATAGGGGTTTTATTTTATTCAAGGACTAAATTTAATTATTTTAATTGTTCTTAACTTTTGTAATGTGTATTGTTATTTTAAATTCCTTGTGAACTGCCCTGAGTCCTACGGGAGAAGAGCGGTATATAAGTCCAATAAACATAAACATAATGAGTGCTGACATATTGTAGAAAACAGTGGTAGTTGGCTATTATAACAACTGATCTAAACAATCCCAGTCTGTGGGTTTGTAGTCATTTCAGGTGTATTCTTCCAGTTTTTCTGACTCCCACAGTCTAGACGTATAGGGTCAATTTCAGTTTGACACATAACTGACTAGAATCACAGTAGGCTGTTGAGCTTGTAGAGCAACTTCCTCCTTTAAGTGGGAAGACTGCCTAAAGGGATTCTTAATGAATACCATTTTCTCTGAAAGAACTGGCATTGAACACTATATGAAAGAGCACATTTCATGAATTAATACTTTTGCCTGGTAATGATTGGCATTTATAAAATCCATTATGTGTGGTTGTATAGGAGCAGGGGGGAAAACAAAGGTCTTACATGCACCTATTAGAGATTGTGACTATTGTTACTGATATTGTTACTATTTTTAACAGAGACTACTTGGGAGCGACCAAGCAGTGTTCCGGGAACTCCAAAGATTTCAGTGACCCAGAAGAACTCCTTGTCTACAGGTAGGGGACAGATCATCTGTTCTACAAGTGTATGCAGTTACTTTCCCCAAAAGGGGAGGGGATCATAAAAGCTCTTACCATCTGCATTAAATGGAAAAATCCCTGTGATATATTTCCCTATCTTTAGAAAGAAAGTAGTGCTAGGAGAATGGACAGGATTTCTTTAGCAGAGATATAGTTTATGAATAACAACAACAACAACAACAACAACAACAAATAATAATAATAATAATAATAATAATAATAATAATAATAATAATAATAATAATAATAATAATAATAATAATAATAATAATAATAATAATAATAATAATAATAATAATAATAATAATAATAATAATAGCAGGTTCAGACTTCAGTGACTGAATGCACTATGCTGGGCAATGATCAAATACCTAGTCAGTTGGTTATTTTGGATCCGGAGACAATAAGCACACCAGTGAATAAAGATGATTTAAGTTTTGTTATGAACTCAAACAAATTTAAAAGCATAACATAAAAAGCATATATACCAAACAAGATGAGATTGAAATCCTTGAGCTCCTTAATCATGAGAGCAGAGAGACTCCAATTTCCACAGTATCCGGTGCTAGGTTTTGTGCAGAGGCTCCCTACAAAGAACAACAACTCCAAGGTTTTTTTGTCTTCGTTTTTATCAAACCCTGACACCATGACTGTCTGGTCCTGTTATGGTCATGAGACTGTAAGGCCTGGCTTTGGCTGGATGGCATATGACTTTCATAGGTTTGCAGCTATGTGAAGACACTCTCCTTCCCTCCCATCCCTTCTCTTTTATTCAGTAAACAAGAGGGGGGAAAAGACAGGCAGGCTAACTCAGAATGAAGTCTAAACTTCTGGGCTTTTCTTAATATGAAGGAGAAATCAAAGTATGTCACCAAACTCCTCAAAATAATAATGGATTTCTGCATTGTCGCTACATATGCCTACCACCTTGGCCTATCCTGGATCTGCGATCTTGCAAGGATGTTCCTGTGATATCCCTGATCCTGATTATCCACCTTATATGTTACTTTCCATTCTTCTATTCCTTGCTAAGTGTTGTTTTTTTTTATACTCCATTATCCACTCTTCTGAACCAAAGTACCTGCTTTTGCTGTTCAATGCCCCAAAGGAGCAGTCAATCTTTATTTTTTTCCAGAATTGATTCACAGTCTTAGTAACTATGTCTAGATCCATAATTCATTGTCTTCCTTTTTCTCAGTATCCAGCTTTCACAGCAGTTCATTACTATTGGTAAAAAAAAAAATCATTGCTTTGACCATTTTAATCCTTGCTGTCATTGGAAAATCTTTATCATTGCATAGTTTCATTTTTTTTCTCTGAAAGCAAAATGCTTAGAGTTTTCATGTTGGTTTCTTTGAGATGCTTGAATTTTGTGTTTAGAACTCGTCTTACTCTCCCTGCCCCTTTCCTCCACTTTTTAAATTATAGAAGATATGAAATGATAAACAGTGAAGGAAAGTACAAAATCATAATGAGGAATGAACTGGGACTCATAATACTTCCAAACCTCATTTTTATTTTCTAACATTTAGTTCTGCTCTGTAAGTAATTGTGTTCATAATTATATACACATATTATATAGTATATGTGTATATATGTATATAGTATATGTATGTGTTTGTATGTCTGTGTGTGTGTCACTTCATTGCCTAATTTTGACATAGAACTTTAAAGGCAGTAAAGGATTTATCTACAATAAGCACACTCCATTAAATGTGTTTTAACAACTAATGTGGCTTTTTGTTTCAAAATTTGAAAATATTTCAGCAGTGTTCTGTTGGTGATGCTGAAGGAATACTTTCAACAACTAGACAGGCATGTCCACATGCAGCCCTGGACAGGTAGTAAAATGGCCCTACAAGATAGCAACAGCAATAGCAATAAGACTTATATACCGCTTCACAGTGCTTTACAGCCCTCTCTAAGCAGTTTACAGAATCAGCACGTTGTCCCCCAAGAGTCTGGAACATAGAACATCATCAGAGTTGGAAGGGACCTTGGAAGTTACCTAATCCAACTTCCTTCTCTACCAGGAGACCCTATACCATTTCAGACAAATGGCTGTCCAGTCTCTTCTTAAAAGCTTCCAGTGATGGAGCACTCACAACTTCTGAAGGCAATCTGTTCCACTGGTTGATTCTTCTCGAGAAATTTTTCCTTAGTTCTAGATTGGATCTCTCTTGGATTAGTTTCCATCTGTTGTTTCTTGCCTTTTCTTCAGATGCTTTGGAAAATAAGTTGACCCCCCTCTTCTTTGTAGCAACCCCTCAAATATTGGAACACTGTTATCATGTCACCCCTGGTCCTTCTTTCTCACTGGACTAGACAAATCCAATTTCTGCCACTGTTTTTCATATGCTTTAGCTTCCAGTCCCCTAATCATCTTTGTTGCTCTTCTCTGTATACATATTCCTGTGTGTATAATTTATATACATTTTTATGTTTAATAAAATAAAGGAATTTGTTTTATACACACACACACATACTCACACACACTATATATTTTACATATGGCTGAAGACAATTTCACTTCACTCAGTGCGGCCCAGGTAAGTTTGGATAACCGTGACCTAGACCATTGACTTTATGGTATCTCACAGACCCTCATCCTGCCCCCCCATTCATTGTCCTCATTAAAATGCTAGAGGAGATCATCCAGAATTTTGAAAACTGCTGTAAACAGTATGCTGTTATTGTTGCTTATCATCCAATTCCAATGTGCAGTAGGTATCCCTGAACATTGTCCAAACGTTTCAGTGGGTACACAAGTATTTTATTTTATTTTATTTTATTTTATTTTATTTTATTTTATTTTATTTTATTTTATTTTATTTTATTTTATTTTATTTTATTTTATTTTATTATTTTATTTTTTTATTTTATTTTTTATTTTATTTTATTTATATACTGCCCTTTCCCGAAGGACTCAGGGCGGTTTACAGGGTGATTAAAACAAAAAATACAAAAGTTAAAAACAATTAAAAAATTATATCAATCCCTGAACAAATAAAAACCCCAATTAAAATTAAAATTAAAATTCTCAGCCTGGGCCAGAGAGCTCGAAGAGCCAGGTCTTCAGGTCCCGGCGGAATGAATGGAGGTCGGGGGCAGTCCTAAGCTCCACGGGCAGCTGGTTCCAAAGGGCAGGCACACCCACTGAGAAGGCCCTCCCCCTGGGTGTTATCTGCCGGCAATCTTTTACTGGCGACACCCTGAGAAGACCCTCCCTGTGGGAGTGCACTGGACGAAGGGAGCTTGATGCTGGCAGCAGGTGTTCCCTCAGATATCCTGGACCCTCGCCATTTAGGGCTTTATAGGTCATCACCAGCACCCTGAATCTCACCCAGAGGGCAACCGGGAGCCAATGCAGTTTGCGGAGCAGAGGTGTTACATGGGAGTATCGGGAAACCCCTATCACAACTTGCGCGGCCGCATTCTGCACCAGCTGAAGCCTCTGAGTGGTCCTCAAGGGCAGCCCCATGTAGAGAGCATTGCAGTAGTCTAAACGGGAGGTCACGCGCATAAGGATCATATATTGGCATAAGAATCATATATCTAAGATCTGCAAATTTCTTCGGGCCATGGAATCTGTTTGACTTTTTTCTAAAAAATTCCCCGATCAAGAAGGGTGGGGCTTTTCAATATTGTTTGGCAAGTCCCACCCTTCCCACTGTACCTCAAATTATTGGCATCTCTAAATTGCATCATCATGGTGAGATAGGATGGCTGAATACATTCAGGTTTTTTTTTTCCCCCATAGTCCCTTGCAGACAGTTTTAAGCCATCTGCTTTCATCTCAGTGCTGTTCTTCAGTGGCATTTGTAGCAATTTTTCTAAGTGTTGGACAAGAGGGGGAAAAAAGCCCCTCTTTTCCTTAAGAGATTAAGGGGGGAGGGGAACCCTCTCTATTCAAGAGAATAAACCTTATTTGCTTAGCAAGAGTTTTGTTCCGTAGTTCCATGCAGGAAGGTTTTTTTTCTCTAGTTCTGCAGAATCCATTCAGGTCCTTATAGATCTCTTCCATGCAATAGAGTTTGAAAAACCCCAAACTCCCAGATTATAGAGCAGGGGTGTCAAACTCAATTTCATTGAGGGCCACATCAGCATTGCGGTTGCCCTCTGGGAGCCAGGTGGGTGTGGCCAGGGTGGGCGTGGCCTACTGGGTGGGCATGGCCAGCTCTACATCGTTCGCATGAAGGGTGCCTATGGGGGCCTGGGCAGGAGTGGGACAGATCTGAGGGTCTCTGGCAGAAGGAGGGTCTCTGGGCCAGGGCCAAAGCAGTGGGGGCCGTTCCCTCACTGTTTCCAGGATGGCTTCGCGGGCCACATGAAACCACTTCGCGGGCCGGATCTGGCCCCCGGGCCTTGTGTTTGACATGTCTGTTATAGAGGAAAAATCTTTTGAAGATAACCCTTTTTCCCAGCACCTTTATTTCTCATCAAAGCTATGCAATTTTCTCTTTTGGGTTTAGGGGTTAGCCCTCATTTTTTTAGCATTTAGAAAACCTAGAAAAACATTTTTTTTAAACTAGGTTTGTAATTGCTGGATTATTTATTGCCTATTTTAATGGTAATTTTAATCTGTTTTATGTTTAAAAACATCTGGCAGCCCTCCTCCCCACCCCCAGCATGCAGAGTTAAAAAAAGTTATAAATTAAATAAACAAAATAAAATAAATATTTATTCATTTAACAAAGATGTGGATGGTATCAGTGGAATACATGCAAATTTACTGAATTGGTGCTGGACAGTGTGTTAAATAACATTTAGGAAAGTCAAGTAAAATACTTGATTTTAACAGAGTGACTTAAAAGCCCCCCCCCCCCCGCCTTTTTTTTCCTGCCTCCTTGGTCTGAACTTCATGTCTTTTTTTTCTTACAGTGAACGGATATCACATACCAGGCACGTTGGCCTCCCAGCTAGAGCCAAGCCACATGAGTCTCCGCAAAATCAGCAGTGACCCTCAGGTAAACTCACACAATGTTCTTCAGGGATCCTTCCTTAATAAATTTAACTTTATTTAAAAGTAGGGTTAGTGGTAACTTCCAGTACCAGGAAGCTTGGAAGTTGCTTTTTTATTTAGAAATTGTGAATCACATTACTGCACACCAAAGCCCAAGCTTATACTGTGAATCCCAAAGTCATTATAGTACTGAACCACCTCTCTCCTCCCTCCCTCCCTCACTCCTTCCCTCCATCCCTCCCTCTTTTGTGTGTGTGTGTGTGTGTCTGTCTCTCTCCATCTCTCTTTCTTGGCTGCTTTTTATATGTCGGAGCTTCTATTGATCTTATTCAGTTTTCGCCATCTGTGATCATTTGGTAGCATGAAGTTCTTCAAGCAAGTCATGCAATGTGCTTTCTTTCTGTCCAGGTTTAATTGCAATTACACTAAGTGTCTGCTTACTCTTTGCTCTTTGGTCTTTACTTCATTGATGGGAATTTTTTTTGTTGTTATCTTCAATCAGATCTATGTTTCTCACATTTATTTATTTATTTTATTTTAATTCCATTTATATCCCGCCCTTCTCCGAAGACTCAGGGCGGCTTACAACCTTAGCAGTAGCCTTCATTCTATGTATATGCCTGCTTATTAGGGCTTTCACACACACCCCAAGCGGCATTATTACAAAGTCAGCTTAATTGCCCCCAACAATCTGGGTCCTCATTTTACCTACCTCGGAAGGATGGAAGGCTGACTCAACATTTGTTTATGATGTGCGTGAACTTTGGAAGTTGGGGGTATTGGAAATCCTCCATGAGCCTCTTTTATTGCTATTTTTGAACATGTTGAAAGATGGCTTGAAGTTTTCTTGCAGAAATACATGGTTTAGTCCTTAGGGTCATATACATGCTTCAGAATTCTATGTATAATTGTTGTGCTAAGCGTAACAGTGTGGTGATAATGACAGTCCTTGACACCAGTCCAGCATGTCTCTGTGCTAGGAGGCTTTTGAGAAATTTCCACTTTCCTGCATTCTAAACACCGGGATCATTCTGAAGTGATCTTTTGCAAATGGCATCTCTAAACTGTAACCCAGTGCTCTTTGTAGTTTCCAGCTGTGCTTGTAAGTGTTATTCATTAACACCACCAATGGATTTTATAAAATCACAGAATGGGGAGGGGAATTTACGCCCTGAGTTTAACCCCTACCCAGCTAATTGCAGGAATCCAAATTAAAGCATCTCTGCCTAGAACCCATCCAGCATTATTGTTCTAGATAATAATACTTTCCACTGTCATAACATTTGCTCTTAATGCTTAGCCATTTTTTCCAATAATCATTTTATATTTTAATTCAAATTTAAGTACATTTTACTATGTTCCTCACTCTGAGACAACAGATTACAGGTCTTAATCTTCTGTTGTGTGACATCCTTCAAGTATTTGGAGAATATTATTATATTTCTCCTTGCCTCAGATCTACTCAAGGTTAAATATACCCAATTTTTCAATGGAAATTATTGTTTCTAGTCCCCTGACATCACTGGATGCACTTTTCTGACCCTGCAGTACTTAATCTGAATTCCTAAAGTGTAGTGCTTTAAACATAATACCTGAGTTTTGAGCTAACCAATTCAGAATAAAGTAAAAATTGTAGTTCCCATGAAACCTAACATTGTAGTAACTTCTATTGCAACCACATCAGACTACTGATTCATACTCAATTTCTAATCAACAATTCTTTCAAAATATTTTGTTAAGTACTATTAAAAAACCATATATAAACTGAACAATATCTATGCATTTAATTTACCATATTTTCCGGCGTATAAGACGACTGGGCGTATAAGACGACCCCCTACATTTCCTGTTAAATTATAGGGTTTGGGCTATACTCGCCGTATAAGACTACCCCTCTTCCAACACACACCAAATAAAAATTAAAAAACATCAGATTTGATTTTAATATGGTAATTTTAATTCAAATGCTTATGACATGCAGGTACTTAGTAGGAAAACTGTCACTTATAAACATAAGGCTGTTTGTCATCAAACATGTAAACATAAAACAGTGCAAGTGGATTAAACTTAATAATAATAATAATAATAGTAATAATAATAATAATAATAATAATAATAATAATAATAATAATAATAATAAGAAGAAGAAGAAGAAGAAGAAGAAGAAGAAGAAGAAGAAGAAGAAGAAGAAGAAGAAGAAGAAGAAGAAGAAGAAGAAGAAGAAGTAGTTGGAAGGGACCTTGGAGGTCATCTAGTCCAACCCCCTGCTAAGGCAGGAAACCCTATACCATTTCAGACAAATGGCTGTCCAGTCTCTTCTTAAATAATCAGGCAATTATTTAATCTCCTTTTAATATTTGTAACTTTGTATTTTATTCTTGCCCTGTGAACCGCCCTGAGTCCTTCGGGAGAAGGGCGGTATAGAAATATTATTAAATTAAATTAAATTAAATTAAATTAAATTAAAAACTTCCAGTGTTGGAGCATTCACCGCTTCTGGAGGCAGGTTGTTCCACTGGTTAATTGTTCTAACTGTCAGGAAGTTTCTCCTTAGTTCTAGGTTGCTTCTCTCCTTGACTAGTTTCCATCCGTTGCTTCTTGTCATGCTTTCAGGTGCTTTGGAGAATAGCTTGACTCCTTCTTCTTTGTGGCAGCCCCTGAGATATTGGATCACTGCTATCATGTCACCTCTCACCCTTCTCTTCGTTAAACTACACATACCCAATTCCAGCAACCGTTCCCTATTTTCCTAATTCACTTTTTCACTTTTCCTAATTCACTCTAAAGCTTTCCCTGCACAGAGCCTTAAATAACACCAGCTGCCTGCAATTAGTGCAGGTTCGCATCCCACCAGGCTCAAGGTTGACTCAGCCTTCCATCCTTCCGAGGTAGGTAAAATGAGGACCCAGATTGTTGGGGGAAATAAGCTGACTTTGTAATAATGCTGCTTCTGGGGGGGGTGTGAAAGCCCTAATAAGCAGGCATATACATAGAATGAAGGCTATTGCTAAGCACATTGATTTGTGCTTTAAATTGTAAGCCTCCCTGAGTCTTCGGAGAAGGGCGGGATATAAATGGGATTAAAAAAAAAGACCAAATGGGAGATCCGCTCCAGGTTTTCCAGCCAGCCCGCCCAGTTCCTGAGTCAAATGTGTCCTTAGAGCTAAGCAGCTGCTCTGACTGCTGCCTTCCCCACCTGCCTTTCAAGTTGGGATATACTACAGCTGCTCTTCAACTTTAGAAGGAAAGACGCCCAGACCCCAGCCTGTAAAAAATCACAGACTACAGCTTCTTCTCCAATTGGTCCCGCTTTCCCTGCGCAGACTAAATGGGAGATCCGCTCCAGTTTTTCCAGCCAGCCCTGTCCCTAAAGTTTCAGCACCTGGCGTATAAGACGACCCCTGACTTTTGAGAAGATTTTTATGGGTTAAAAAGTCGTCTTATACGCCGGAAAATACGGTATGCTTCCTAAGTATATGTTTGCATAAGTCTCTGTTAAATTGTATTCTTTTATTTTTCAGCACATTTGTCTAGTACAACAAGATTTTATTTTTTGTCTTCTAAGATACTAGCTATCTTCCCTTCCCCTAATATTGTAACATGATTAACAAGCTGCATTCCACCTCTTCATCTAAGTCATTAATAAAAATATAGTCCTTGGAATCTTCTGTCACTCTATTCAATATCTCCAGAGTGATGAGGAAATTGTTTTGAATGTTCTGCATGTTTTAAAAGGTGAGAGATGATGACTAAATATAGCAGAATTATAAAGATCCAGTATTCCAGAATGTACCACTGAATCCAAAATTTAAATTCTCATTCTGCACCTGTGTGGATTAAAATACATTTGGTCATTTCTAACCATGACATTGCAAAGTAACTTTGGCAGTTTATGTGTAAATTTCAGTTTCTCATTTACAATGCACACATTGTGATAATGGAGGAAATGTTACATCACAGATTACAATAACATATTAGAAATGTAATTTTGTAATTTATCAGATCCTTTGGTTATTTTATTATTGGTCACTGATATGATACAGCTCCTTCCCAAATGTTAATGGAAAGAACTTGCAGGCCAATTTCACAAGTGATAATTTGAACTGATTTTTGCATTTTCTCTGCATATACTTTCAATAAAAAAGCTACATTGACTAGGATATGCATCTTAAACGTTTCTTCCTTTTTCCATTTATTAACAGTATTTCAGACAAATGTCAGGAAGAATTTATATAGCTCTACATCTACCAAATGTTTACATTGTGTGTATAATAACAGCAATCTTAGACCAAATACTACAAACGAAACATCTGTCTAAGCTACTGCCTCCAACATAATATATTCCAGCTCATAGAATTTAGTTATATTTTATCCTGGCTTTGCTCTACAGATATGAATACAGTTCAATACTTACATTCCGGTCCTATTTAGGAAAGTAGGCAAATTAATATTATTTGCTCAGAGTAATCAGGCTAGCCACATCATTGAATAGCAATATGAATTTAAACTTCTGTTAAAAAAATACTACCTGTCTTGTTGCCATTGCTAAACTCTTGGATGTCTGCAAGGTGTCCTTTCTGTATACCTAGGAAGCACCAGTTTTTAGGAAGCTCCTGTAAGATATTAAAAGGTTCATTGTCATCATCAACATTTTGTGAGTCCCCTTGAATGTATTGCAGAATAGCAAATTAGAAAGTATGTGCTGCCAGCACAATTAGAGGATGGTGGTTCAGAAAAATTTGCTACTGTAAGCTTTGATTGAGTCAGCAAGTCATATCTTTTAGAACATGAAGAACTTGGTCAAAACAGCTCTGCTGGCCTTCCACACTGCGTGGGCCCCGAGGCACTTCTCTCAATCTTTTCTGTCTTTTCCCCAGTGCTGCCAAAAGCAGAGGCCTTCACACTCACAGATGAGAATTTAGATTTCCAATACTTGGCAGTATCTTCATTCTTGACATTATCCAATATTTTTTTTTTAATGTTTGCAGTTTCACTGTAGAATACATTATTTTTGCCTACGCAACCTGAAGCATGTTAAAGATGCTAACAGGATAAACCTCAAAACAATGAAGATTCTGTTTTTAGAACAAAAATTATGCCCTTCTCTTTCTTTCCATAACTCTTGGAATAGGTACTATAGGGCAGGGCTTTTCAACCAGTGGTACGGGTACCACCTGTGGTACACTGGCATCTGGCAGGTGGTACGTGACCATCCTAGAAAAGTAGCAGGGGAGGGGAATGAGCTGAACTGGTGGTAGCACCACGCAAGCCTGAGGAAAGATGGCTGGAGCTGCAGGGCTGTCAGGGCTCAGCGGAAGCGCCAGGATCAGTGCCGTTTTCCAGCTGATTGGTGCTTCTTTGGGGCTGTCAGGGCTCAGTGGAAGCGCCAGGATCAGCGCCAGGCTCCAGCTGGAACTCAGCACTGATCCTGGTGCTTCTGCTGAGCCCTGAAGAAGCACCAATCAGCTGGAGTTCAGCGCTGATCCTGGTGCTTCTGCTGAGCCCAGAAGGAGTGCCGATCAGCTGGAATGTTGCAGCATCTCCAGGGTCAGATGCTTGGCAACTGATTCATATTTATGACAGTCACAGTGTCCCAGGGTCATGTGAAGTGCCCAAAACCTGCTGCAACCACCCAGCAGAGGGGGGTGGGAATAAAAACCAAACACCCCCATCCACCCCCGCTGCCAATCCTCACACAGAAATGCTCACAACAATGAAAACCTCGGACAGGAGGAAGAGTGCTGCTGGGCGGGCTCTTGCCTGGCTGTGGCTTGGGGGGCACTTTTTCAGTGCAATTGGAACTTCGAACAGTCACTAAGCAAACTGTTGTAAGTTGAGGATTACCTGCACTTCATTACTTTTTTTTTATGGTCATCAAGTTTTTGACACCTTGCTAGGCGACTGGTGGTAGACAGATGTTGCCATATCCTAAAAGTGGTACAATGGGTGAAAAGGTTGAAAAGCCCAGCTATAGGGGCTTCTGCTGATGTTTAGCCTTTCACAATGTGACTCAGTCCACTGCAGGTCTTTATCACACCTTTCTTTTTATATTACCTTCCTGAGCCGTCAAAACAAACTCCCTCCGCCTCCTTTCTACTGGATAACTTTATTGAGGTCAGTGGTCTTACAAACACAATGGACAACCCAAATTATCAAGGGCAAGGGCTGCTTCTTATGCTCAAAGTTTACAACATCTATGGGTACGATAGCATAGGAAAAAGGAAGTGACAAATGGAAGCTGTGTTAAACAGTTAAATGTGGTGTGAAGGAAATTAGAGAATAATTTAATTCTAGAGCTGTTTCATCCAGTAAGGTTAAAATTCAGGATACCTAAGAGGATGTACTTCATATAGCATATGGAATATGGAATTCATTGCTACTATGTTAGAATTTGACTTCCAATTTTTATATCTTCCAAAAGTGACGTGGTGGCTCAGGGGGTTAGGACGCTGAGCATGTCGATCAGATGGTTGGCAGTTTGGTGGGTCGAATCCCAAGTGCCACGTAACAGAGTGAGCGCCTGTTACTCGTCCCAGCTTCTGCCAACCCAGCAGTTTGAAAGCACGTCAAAATGCAAGTAGAAAAATAGGGACCACTATGGTGGGAAGGTAACAGCGTTCCGTGCGCCTTTGGCGTCTAGTCATGCCAGCCACATGACCACAGAGACGTCCTCGGACAAGCGCTGGCTTTGAAACGGCTTTGAAATGGAGATGAGCACGGGCCCCTGGAGTTGGAAATGACTAGCACACATGTGCAGGGGAACCTTTACCTTTACCAAAAGTGAATGAACAAATAAAAAAAGATAAAGTTTTCAATTTCTATTAGTCATGTTGGCTATTGTGTACTACCTGTAATATTAAAAGAAATACATCTCTCAGTGTAAACTGTTGGCTTTACACTGAGAGTGCAATGTAAAACTGAAGTACCCTCCTTGGGTACTTCCTGTAGATATTTGATATTTCCACTTCGGAAACAGAATGCTGAATTAAATAGGCCTTTCATTTGATGTATGTAGAAAATCACAAAGTTAGTATAAAAGAGGAGAAAACTCTTGTCTGAATTTGAGTGCATTCTCCAAAACTTTGAACCTAACAATCACCTTAACCACCTGAAATAAATGCATTTCTAAAATAAATGCATGGTTGGAATAGGTCCACTGAACAAACAAATTCTGAATCCATTTTTTACTTTCCTCGAAGACCATTCTCTCTAGCTGAAAAGGCAGATTAAATACTTACTATGAGAAGGAAAAACTCACTGGAGAAGAGCCTAATGCTGGGAAAGATTGAGGGCAAGAGAAGAAGGGGACGACAGAGAATAAGGTGGCTGGATGGAATCATTGAAGCAGTAGGCGTGAGCCTAAATGGACTCCAGAAGATGATAGAGGACAGGAAGGCCTGGAGGAACATTGTCCATGGGGTCGCAATGGGTCGGACATGACTTCACAACTAACAACAACAACATATTCTATATCTTCCTTTATGTCGCTGGCACATCTCATCTCTTTGAACACTCTGAACGATGAGTGGACCCTGCTTTGTAGATACTTCTTGTGGTGTCTACCTTGGTCTTCATTGTTGTTGTTGTTGTTTTGTAGCACCCAGGATAGCGATCACTTTGAGTTCAACTGGTCTTGGTGTAAGAACTTAAGTTAATGGTCTTTCTTTTGGATTTACTGAATGGAACAGAATTAGATGATTTCTGAGTACATTATTCTATATAGAGATTTTAGAATATATAGATTTCATATTCACATTAACAGTAAGTGATTTGCAGTGACCAAACAGTCATCAGAGAAGCTTCATGCAAGGCTCAAGTGATTTTTTCTTATATTGGCTTTGAAATGCAGTCAGCCTACTGGAAAGAATGGGGAAAATGGAATATCCTTAGCTAATGTGATACAAACAGTTGGTTCAAAGAAGTTTTAATATTAACCAAAGCAATTTGCTGGTTTGAAAGCTCAGAGAATTGAGGTTTACTACTGAAGCTACTAGCAGTTTACTGAGCATGAAAGTACATTCCATATAGACAAAGCTGGTAGCTTTAAAGAATTTTTTTTTGTTACTTTTATTCTGCCTTTTTTAAAAAAATACACAACTCAAGGTTGTGTATGTATCCTTTTTTTTTCCCCAACAACAACTCTGTGAGATGGATTGGGCTGAGAGAAATGACTGGTCCAAAATCACCTAGCCAGTTTTTAATGCCATGGCAGGTCTAGAAGTCAGAGTCATCTTGTTTCTGGGCCAGTACTTTCAACACCATAACCAAACTGGTTCTTAATGATTGTCTTTATAAAGAAAACAGAGGATTTAGAATTCATTATATGGTTCTTTCCGGTAAAATTAGCAGCCAGCCCTAACTTTGTTGTAGAACTAATGCTGGCCCGCTGCTTGGTGATTCCTTTTCTGTACATGTGAACAACTAATGCTAACAGCGTTATTTTTTAAAAAAATCCCTTGAGATATTTCAAGATATGAATGTGTGATGGATTAAAGCATTTCTTGGCCCTCAGATTCGTGTCCTGAACTAAAGATTGATAAAAGATGAATTTTGTTTAAAATGAAATTAAGAAGCTTTGAAAGAAAAAGAAGTAATTCTGTCCCAGAAATCAAAGAGGAAGAAGATCATGATGCTCTATTCTGGATTACGCCATAGTGCAGATTAGGATGGACTGGTGAGATGCTATAACCCAGGGGTCCCCAACACCCGGTTGGTGGACCAGTATCGGGCCACGGAATGCCAGCAACCGGGCCGCATCCGCAAGATGCAGGCTGCACACAAAACCACACACTCTCTGGTCCGTGGAAAAACACCTCTCCACAGAAGTGGTCCCTGGTGCCCAAAAGGCTGGAGACCTCTGCTCTAACCTGGGGGATTTGGCCACTAAAGGATTGGTTATTCTTTATACTAAATCTGTTTCCTAGATTTTTGCGACTATTGTTTATCATCCTATCATGTGCAATTAAAAATAGGTCATTGAGGCTCTGCTCTTGAAGTACTTTTTTTGTTGCTCTGTGTAGTACTGGGTAATACAATGTACATTTATCTCTTTATTTTGTAAGAGATATAGACAATAAATGGACCTTTCAAGAATAATGGATACAATTAGGGATGCAGCAGGACATGTCCATCATGCTGCTGTTGCATGGGGTTTGAGATGGAACAATAGAGCAAATGTCACCTTAAAACATATAGCTGTGGTCTCCTTGATAGAACGTTGCACCTGGTGCTTTTTGTTTAGTACATTTTGTGTCTGTCGGTTTTATGCAAGCAATGCTTCATAAAGCTTTTAGTCTTTTGCAAATATAAGTAGAAGAAGCCTGAGGGACGGCTGCATTGTGATTTTAGCTTCACATACAGACAGCTATAGCTGGATGAAGCAATTACTTTTGTTCGGTGTTTAATGTTCTTGGACTGGTTCTATTTTCACTTGTTTCTATAACAGTTTGCATTTTAGAAGATTAGATTTTCCCCTAATGCTAGCTAGCTATGTTTATTCAGTTTCAAGGCAGCTTTAAAAAATGTGTTGGGTTTTTTGTTTTCTTTGTACTAATGCATGCATTTCTGTGCAAATCATTCCACTAATGTAAAGACCATCCTATGCACTCTTTGGAGAGCTGTACCATGATATTGAAACAGTGCAGATTTTAATTCAGGAAAATGCAAATTAGATAAGCTTGGGTTACATGAATTGCTTCCCTATCTCTACCTAGGCAATATGTCTTTACCTCTTGTGACTGAGTTTTTAAAGCTGTCAGAAAGGCAAGGGGCAATAAAAGGTGTCTGAACCTACAATAAAAAAAATTGTTTATATACACCAACTGTAGTGTATGCATGTGGAGTTTCTGATAACTCTTTAGTCTTAGTACGGAGAGAATCCAGATCCAGCGTTGGCATGCAGTTGAAGGGTTAATTCCAAAGCAAAGCACTGATTGGAAGGGAGGGGTCACCCTCTTTCGAATGAATTATCTGGCTCTACAGAGCTTGTGTGCTGCTTCAGGATCACAGTGTAGGACTCTCCCATGCAAGAGCCCAGCTGCCAGGTTGTGACACTTCCAGACATGGGAAAAGGCTAACCCAGGAATCAAGCAGAAGGAACTCTGCTCACAATTGGCTTGCATTTAGCTTTAAACACTACCTCCTTACACATATCCTTATATACACAATTTCTTTAAAAAAAATATGTCGGATGTGGAATGCAGTTTTGATGATGCTTCTTGCCTCTCTCCTCAGAGTCCTGGGTCTCCATCACCTACTCGAAAGCAGAATAAGGAGAACACCTTTACGGTAAGTAGAATCCTGGAGTGATAATCACCAATCCAGTTGCTATGGTGATCCAGTCACTGCAGGCCGGGGTGGAGGGGGGTGAGGACAGGATTTTGTGTGCTGGGGTCTGCCTCATGTTTTCCAGATGTAAACATGGTTCTTCCTCTCCTCAGCAGTAGCTGCAATGAAGCCATATTTAAAAGGCTGAAGCTAGCAAAAAGCCTGTTACACAGAGATGGGAAAGCAACATCAGAAAGCAAAAGAGAGGGTGGGAGACACTTCTCTGTGTTGAGCTTTTAAAATTACAGTTGGAACAGTTTTTCATTTTGTTCAATTTATTGCTAGTGAAGTCATCTAAAGAATGGAGTTGAACAGCGTACACAATGCAAAAAGTTGACAACAAGGTTTCATGAAGCCTGTTTTCAATGGTGGTTTACCTTTCTGATTTGAATGGCTAGAGAAAAGTCTCTGTGTGTACACACATAGTTATTTTTCTCTAGTATTCATACATACAAACATACACCCTTTAAAGTTGTTTCTCAGCATGGATGGCTGAGATGTAAGATTTTGAATTCTGTTATTTTAAATCAATATAAACTTATTCTTCACACCTTTATCACTCATAAACATGGATCACATGTACAAAATTTGAATGCAGTGATTAAAAAGCTGTAAATGCTTTTCTATTGAAGTGTGAGGTCTGCCTTTTTGCTATTCACAATAATGGAAAGAAATCTGTTGAAACAGCATGATATCCCTCAATGACTGAGTAAGAGAGAAAACACCAGGGAACTCGTATATACGGTGGATTGATTTTTCATATAGGTGTTGATGTTCTCTTTTGATATCCATTCAGTTTTTACAGGTTTGAAATGTAGTTTTAGTGTTTCATCAACTTATACCTTTTAGGATTTACACCAGGCTGTGAAAATATCATTTGTATATTGGAGTGAAAGGGATTTGTTTGGATTTGTTTTGAAGAAAGGCTGCAATAGGATCAGATTTACTGAATGAATTGCAGATTGCTCCACTTCTCAATGAAACTGTTAGCAACCAAAATAAATACTTTACACTTATTTCCAGGTAAGAGATTACTAAAAAAACAGCCCCAAATTTTAATAAAGAATGTTGATTCTTATTTGGTTGCCTTCACTCTGTTGTTTATTTGTGCTTACACAACGTCAGGAATTGTTACCCCAGAATAACTGTTAAGTAAAGTCAACTCAGCTGACTTTACTTAACAGTTCTTCTGAAGTCATTGTTACTGAAATTGCCTGAAGCAATGTCGTTTTCTGACAAAGTCAGAATAATCACACTAAGTCAGAAATGAAACAAAAGAAAAATTGTACTTTATTGTTACTCTTATATAGTTTATCCTAATTCCTGAAGTGGATTGATTTTGCACTTCCTATACTACAGATTTTCTTCTATTCCTTTCTTAAATTTCAAACTCAATATTGAGAGACATCATCATTTCTAAAGGAAATGTCTGATAGGTATAGTCATGTGTCTCTCTCTCTCTCTCTGTGTGTGTGTGTGTGTTAGACTACAAGACCTCCAAGGTCTTTTTCAACTCTTGTTATTCTGGATTTCTCAGATGTTCACCTCTGATGTCCAGAAACCGGAATCCACAAATTGTTGATTTTTCTTGCTACAATAAATAAAAATATATCAGATGATCAGGAGACTTTGAAAAACTCTCAGAGAATGCTGCTTATAAATAATAAGAAATCATGTTTTGGAAGTACAGGTACTAGTACTGATCATTTCTAGGCTCACTTGCCTGTCCCCATTTTGTCTTCTTCCCTGTATATCACAATTCAGAATGTCTGACTTTGGGCATATCACAAAGATATAAGCTGGCCTTAGTATCAGAATAGTCAAACAATTGCAGTAGTCTTCAGGTAGGCACAAACCATTATTTGGTTTGCAGATGTTGAAGAAATTCATAGGTTGCACTAATGTTTGACATCCTACAAGAGGAGGTGTTATCTCTGGATTCATTCCCCCAATACTAAAATAAGGTATGAAAATAGCTGTTTTGTTTCTACAGAAAATACAGAGTACTTGCCAATTCCTGGAGATTTTCCCCAGCGAGTGTTTCTGTGGTCAAGAATTAGTTCCTTATGCTTCCATAACTGTAATCTCATAAAAATTGTTCCTCCAATTAAAGTATTAAAGGAGTGGATAAATAAGATATCCATAAATACATCCTCATTGAAATGCTGATGAACAGTGACATAGATCCTTTGTCCCAAACCAGGTGCCTTTTTATGCAACCAAATATAATAAAAAACCTCTTGAAATTTAAGAGGTTAAATACAATGTTCATGATAGGAAGGCCTTACCCTTATACCTGTTGGTGCACAGCATATGAAAATGGGAAAGAAGAACCAAATTATTTAAGTAGTATCAGAGGTGGAGCTACACAGCCTCCTACTCATATGCTAATATGAAAATGTATCACTTGAAATATCTTGACTCTTGTCCAACATTTCCTTCACACAGAAGAGTGTTAACTTTGAGCAAATGTTTCAAAGCAGCATCAGCAAAGATCCTTTCCCTCCCATGTTCTGATGTGTGAATATTGCAATATAAAGATTATTCTTATTCCCCTTACGTTTTCGTGCAACTCATAGCTGTACACCTGCACAACCTGCATAATTCCAAGTAGGAATGCAGCTGTGACTTTCAGCGTTTGTTTCTCCAGTGAGATCACAGGAAATTGTGCTTTTGGCACCCAGTCACATTCAACACTGGCACTCTGTAAAAAGGATTTAGTTGGTATTTAAATCATCTGGAAATTCCGCCAAACCACATTAAGGCCAAACGATATTCCATTGGGCAGCCACATCCTTCAGATGCCAACAAGGGTTCTGTTGTGATTCCTCACCAGCCAGTGGATCTGGCAGCTGAGTCTGAGGAATCAGATGAGGAGGAGGGGCACGGAGTGACGTTAGAGTCAGAGGAAGGCTCTGAGGAGCTCCAAGACTTACAGTTGGATGAGGAGACCAACCCGTCTACTCACGCTCAGGCTGAGACACAGCTCTGCTGGGAGCCTGAGTTGGACGGTGATGAAGAACAGCTGGGAAAAATCCAGGATGCACAAAAGTGCAGGCAAGAGAAGGGAGTAGGACAGAGGAATGCAATGGGGTGGCTCCAAAGGCAAAGGAGATGGCATTAGGAAGCCATGCCTTGTCTGAATTATAAAAGGGAAGGTGTGGGAGATGCTGGTTCCCAAAGGCAACCATTCGTATTGAGGATCAAGTTTCTGTGGACTGTGTTTGTTTGCCTTGGACATTGACTCAGGTCATGAGAATAAAAGGGGTTGGTTTTTTCTTGCGGTTTCTGCCTGTTTCTTGGAAGAGGGGTTTCTCCTTGTGAGCATAACAAGGACTCACGTAGGCTGGGACAGAACAGGTTCATAGAGAAGTTGTGGCTGTAAATGAAGTCATTTGATATTCCCTGGAAGCCGCCTGAGAAAAACTGAACTAAAAGATGTCAGACAAGATGTTGTCTTTCAGAACAGGCTTTGGATACTATTTTTAGATAGCTTTTCTACTGTCCACAGTGATGCTGTTCTGAGACTTCATTATGATTTTGGTCTTCACTTCACGGATCTTCATATATTCTTCTTTTCCTTCCCCAAAACCGCCTAACAACCATTTTTAAGGGAAATAAACAGTTACTCATGCTATTTTTTTTCCTGTGATGTTATTTTTCAGGTGGAAAACAGGCAATGATTTTCCATGGGTTCAGGGTTGTAAGAGTAGTCGTAAACTGGACAACAATTTTACCATTTTGTGTTTATTGCTGCCTATCAAATTCTGGTCAATTTTTTTTCAGGGTTTTGTAGCATTTCTGGCCTGGAAAATATTTTTAAACCTTAGAAGTGTAGGCAGTACCACTACAAGCAGAAACACCTAAGTTGAATATGAAGGACAGAGAAGCTTCTTAGATGCTGCCCACATCGCACATATACCCTCCATATAAAGATACATTCCAGAAGTATTTTATCTTTTTTAAAGAGATTGTTTATGGGCTTGAGCACTCACATAGCTCTAAAGAAATGGAACAATAGCCCATGCCTTTGACAATTTGTTACAGAAATGCCTTTTTCTTAAAGCACTGTATTTCTCCATTTCCCTTGATTAAAAAATATCTATTCTGCTTGAAGGGATTTTCCATCTTATGAAAGTGCTACAACCACCCTGGGTTTATTGCTTCTGTTGAGTCAGAAGATAATGGTTGGGCCCTTAGGTGCTTTGAATTTCAAGGCAAAAAGGGGCTCCAGAATATTGGAGATGTACTTCTTTGTAACCAATCTCATCTTTTCTTGAGATTGTGCTGCAGTGGAGGAAGACTGTTGCATGATCCTGAGAAAAGATGCAGCTGTAGGGAATTGTGAATAGGTGCTACCTCACATTCACATGTTTCAGGTCTTGAAACACTAGACAGTGCCAATAAACATGCCTGTTGCTGAAGAAAAATAATCTGTATATTTTTATTTCTTGCATTGGAAAAATGCTTATCCATATTCCATACCCGTCCTACCAGACAAAATGCAAGGAATCATACGTGGATGGAGCAATGTAAACATTGCACAGTTATTACTGATACACTGTATAATATCAACATATTCTCTATTTTATGGAGGCCTTGCATTCTTCTTTTCTGAAAAGAGAACATAACAAGAAATTTGATAGCTATGTTGAAGTATCTCAAAAAAATTGTCATGCAGAAAATGGGGTAGGTTTGTTCAGGTTGTTCCAACGACAGAATATGAAGCAGTGGGTTTAAATACAAGGGGGGGAAATACTTGGTTAGACATCCTAATAGTCTTGGCAGGTGATGGTCTCTCATCTGCTGGGGGTATGGTGGCCATCTGCAGGAAAGTCTATCATGTGGGATTCCTCTACTGAAGAGGAGATTGGTCTAGATAATCTGCAAGACCCCCTCCATAAGTGGTCCAATGTTCTATAATTCTGCGATGCAAAAAGCATATAAAGAGCATTCTGGTGTACTTTGTATTTCTGGAAAGTTCATCAAAGCTTGTGTTTGCTCATATCTCAGAAATAATGAGAACTAGGAACTTAAGCATTCATTTTGGTATACTTGTTGTTTTTTCCTAAAATGAAGGAAATCAACGTTCTCTCAGCAGGCTTCATAAATTTAACTAGTGAACATTTTCCAGAGGAGATCAGTTGTACTTGACAGAAAATAAGCATGAAAATACAACCTTTAATAGATATATATCTGAAAATTATTGGTAGTCACTTGCCTATAGTGATTTGTGTATAACTTGTGATAGCATCATCATCATCCACATAAAACAGATATTTTACATTTATTATTCATCTAAAGAGATTACATGTAGAATTTTTTATCTATCCATGGGATTCAGAGAATACTAACACCCTACCAACTTTCAGAGAGAATTTAGTGCCCTGTTGAGTTCTAGGTATATTGATAATTGAATAAATATACCTTAATAACTATGTATTTGGGATTAGTATATTCTGACAAGCAATTTTCATGTGCTATGCCATCTTTTGGGTTTAACTGTTTTGGGAATTAATTTACCTGAATAGTTCTGGACTTAAGATTTTTTTGTTTATTTTAAAGCATTTTTGGCTGGATTGGTTCTTCTAGTTGGCTTCAAACTCATGAATGGATTTGTGAGGCTATACCGTTGAAAGCAATTGCATTTTTAATGTTTCATTTATTATTCAGTTCCTCTCCCCCCAGTGTGCCTAAAACTTTATTAAAATGTTTTTGGCACAATTTTTTTTTTGAGAAGAGTGCTATCACCTGAAGTAAAAAATAGCGTTGTCCTGAAGGGCTTCTAGATTTTTCTGAAGGAAAATAAAATGTAATTCAGATTATGGTTCTATCTTGCTTGGGGTCTTTTTTTCTAGACATTGCAGAAGCTTTCAGCTGAGGAAGCCCTTTCTACCTTCTTTTGATGACATCTTCTGGCTGGAGAGAGAATTGCTCCAATAATTGCCTATATCTGTGTCCTGTTTCAGCATCCAGTCTCTCTACATATGTAGCATCTCTCCGTTTCTGAATTGCTTTGCATATTTATGTTACTTTCTTCTTCTTTATTAGATAAACTGTGTGACTTTTCCCCATCCTGACACAATGCCAGAACAGCAGTTGCTAAAACCTTCTGAATGGAGCTACTGTGATTATTTCTGGGTAAGTGAGCAGCTTCCCATATGCTGTTTACTGCAGCAGTTGAGCTTTACACAGGATGAGACATATTGCTAACATCTCTGATAGCAAACATGATAAAATTCAAGGCTAAAAGTTGATGCATAAGACACTGTAAAAGTTTTTCTTTGTGTGTGAAATCCAGCAGAACCACTATACTGTTAAAACCAGAAGAATGGAATGAAATAGAATATTTTGTGGCCTTCCGAGCCTGCAGTGCTTTAAACCAGAAATGGGCAATTCATAGCTGTAAAAACTGTTTTCCCACCTATCAGGCAGCAGATCACTCAGCAGATTCCTATTTTATGCTAATAGTTGGGGGAGAAACCAATTATTTTGAGGAAGGAAGAGAAAATCAAAAAGGAGAAAATAGCCTTCTTTCCAAAAGTCTCTGTAAAGTCACAACACTTGTTATCTAGTAAAGTTGAGCAGCATATGTGAGCTGGCACAGCATAAATCAGGGGTCTTCAAACTTGGCCCTTTTATGACTTGTGGACTTCAACTCCCAGAATTCTTCAGCCAGAGTGCCTGGCTGAGGAATTCTGGGAGTTGAAGTCCACAAGTATAAAAGGGCAAAGTTTGAAGATCCCTGGCATAAATCCTCCTTTCCCAATTTCCCATAGTGTAAAACCAGCAATCTGAAAGTTGCGTCACATGGGGAAAGGCAAAAGTCTTTTTGCTTCTCTATTCTGTTCATTGACCATATGCCCAAGAGGAAGAGAGCATATGTATATGTGTGTTTGAGAGACAGTAGTTGCATATAAGTAGGTAATGATCTTCAGTCAGTAATCCCTGTAGCCATTGGAGCCATAAAAGTTTGTCCAGCCACATCTGAACCTAACATTCCATTTGGCTCTGAGACACATAATATTTTATGTCTCAGCCATCTCATCTCATTCAACACTGGAAGTTTTTAAGAAGAGACTGGACAACCATTTGTCTGAAATGGTATAAGGTTTCCTTCCTGAGCAGTGGGTTGGACTAAAACAGGGGTGTCAAACTGCCGGCCCGTGGGACGGATGTGTCATGCCAAAACCGTGCCTACCCCAGCTCTGGCAATGGGTAAAAAGTCGTGATACGTCGCAATACGTCATGTCGTTGTGAGGCTGACACCCCTGGACTAGAAGACCTCAAAGGTCCCTTCCAACTCTATTATTATGGTTGTTGTCATTATCATTATTATCATTGTCATCATTATCATCATTATCATCGTCATCCACCTCACCATGTCTTATTCACTACAGATGGTTTCCAAAACAGATTTGTTTCTTATAGTTAAAAGGGAGTGTGTGTGAATATGCATGATTTTGCCTAAATGGGTGAATAAAATACTAGGTCTAGGCTGATATCTTTCTCAATCAAATAACCAATTGCATATTACCTTAGAGCATCAAGAATCATTGGTTGATCTTTGGTTGATGCAGAGACAGAGATAGTTAAATTTACCAAATGCACTATGAATCGTATGCCTCCCTTCTTATTTGTTTTGGACTCCTGGATTAATGACCTGTAAATGCCAATTTGTCTGAGCCTCATATTAGAAGCCTCATCTTCCCTGCCCCCGTTTGTATTCAGACTGATGGTTTATACTCACTACTGACCACTAGGGGTCCTATGCAACCAGTTTTGTTTTTAATGGTATTCATCAGGCATAGATAAAACCCCTATGTTAGATCTCAGTACACTCAACGCTTTTACTGGGATTTGAACTTGCCCACCTGAGATGAGTTCACCAGTTTGCTTAAATGTTTCAAGTTTGTTTAATTTTTAATACTGGGTTGCAAAAATTCTTGAACTTTTGAAAAATGGGGGTGAAGATGTTTGCCACTTCCAGGAAATTCTACCTTTTTTTATTACAAACTTAGAGAAGAAAGTAAAGAATACCTTGAATTGAAGACTGTATTTTGGACGTCTTCTTGGTAATTTTAATTGGATTGCCACTGCCTTTTTCCAGAATGTTCTTTCAACTTATCAGTTAACCAGAGGCTTGGGCACTTCAGGGGAGGCGGGTTCCTTTTTCAACCTCTACAAACCCGAGCAGTCCCTTATAAGATTCTTTTATATTAGTTTTTGTCAGTTCTTGTGACTATAAAGTCCCCTGCTACTGAATTGCTTGTTTCCTGCAAGAACAAGCTCTGGTGCCCATGACTTGCCTTTTTTTTTTTTTTCTTCAAGAAATCTTGGCAGATTTGTTAGCACCAATTGTATCTCTGTTATTAGGATGGAGGAGAGAGTGTTATGACAGCTGGATATCTCTCAGCATATTTGCAGATACCTATTACAGTATAAGGATGTGATTGCATTTGCTAATATATCTCACCTGGCCCATGCTTTTACTGTTCATTTTCTTTAGACTGACAAGAAGGACCCTCAAGGGAACAGTACAGTCTCGGGATTTGAAATTCTTTTGCAGAAACAACTGAAAGGAAAGCAAATGCAGAAGGAAATGGCAGAGTTTATTCGAGAAAGGTAACTTAGAAACTCACTAATGAGCTAAACTGACTCCGTTGGGATTTGGGTTTATGTTTCCAGTGGTGAAATTCCCGATTCTATCAATTCACAAGTCTAGTGGAACATTTTCTGTTAAACACAACTAGCATTCAGAGAGCTGACAGCAAATGAGGACCCAGATTGTTGGGGGCAATAAGCTGACTTTGTAATAATGCCGCTTGGGGTGTGTGTGAAAGCCCTAACAAGCAGGCATATACATAGAATGAAGGCTACTGCTAAGCTTGTAAGCCGCCCTGAGTCTTCGGAGAAGGGCGGGATATAAATGTAATAAAAATAAATAAATAAGTAAATAAATGCAAGGATGGGCTTGTTACCTTTTTATTCTAATAGTTTCGTGTATATATTTATTGATGAAATGTATACAGGTAGTTCTCGACTTACATCCGTTTATTCAGTGACATTCAAATTATAACAAGGGGCTTACAATTATCACAGCATCATGAGGTCATGTGATTACCATATGCAATTTTCCCTACTGGTTTCCCATAAGTAAAATCAATGAAAAAACTGGAAGTTGCAGATGGCTCCTGCTGTTTTTTTTCCCCTGAGGAGTCCCTAGTGGCAGAGGAAATCTTGTATTCCATACTGCCCATATGCCCTTGCACCTGCCTGCACTCTATAGTGCCCACACACACTTATGCCCACCTCTAGCATCCATTTATACACTTTGCTGCACCTGCTTGCACCTGTGGATCTCACCTGTGCCTGCCTGTAGCATCTATCTGCCCAGCTGCCTTTATTTGGTCCTGCCCACCCACACTTCATGGCTTCCACCCATTCATAGCTCTCACCCATGGGCCTGCTTGCGAGCCACCTAAGAAGGAAAGACTTGCTAAGTGTTCTTTACATAGCAACAGCAACAGGGGTTTGTCAAACAGTTTGGTCACATTGTGCTTTATGACTATATAAGTTAGTGGCAGAAATTCCAGTCCCAATTACCGTTGTAGTCCTAGGATAGGGGTAGGCAACCTTGGCTCTTTTATGACTCGTTGACTTCAACTCCCAGAATTCTGGGAACTGAAGTCCACGAGTCATAAAAGAGCCAAGGTTGCCTACCCCTGCCCTAGGACTACCTGCCTCAATCCAAACAGACTCTATGTGGTTTACAACACATATAATAAAACGGACTTCCGGTGGCTGCGCGGCGACGGAGACAGCCTTCCCGGGCTGCCCGCGGCTCAGCTGAGTGATTTTCGCCCGAAACAGCGCCGATCAGCTGTTCGGGCGAATTTGAAGCCCCCTCCTCGGGAGAAGAGGAGGGGGTGAGGCCCCAGGTAGGGGTTGAGTTCTCCGGGGCCGCCTGAGCTTGCAGCTTGGGCGGCCGAAGGATCGAACTCCCCCGTAGCCTGGGTCACTCCCAGCTGGCCAGCGCCTCTTCTCCTGACTTTATGGAGCAGAGCCAGGCATCTGCGACCACCCCTGCCTGAAGGAAGGACTATGGAATAAAAAGAGCAGGCAGAGCGGTACAAGAGGAAAAGGTGAAGAGGATTATTTTATTCTACTCTCGAGCTTGATGGACTTTTTAAACTCTTAGTGAAAGTGCGTCACAATTGAAAGTAAAAGATGGCGGCTAAACCTCCCCCTAAAACTCTTCGGAGTGCTGGAACTTCCCCGGTGCAACAATCATCATTGCAGGCATTGCATCCTCCTGATGTAGTGACATCGAAGGACTTACAAGATGCTCTTGAAAAACATACCCAGGTAATCTTGGAATCAATTTTGGAATCAATGGGTGATAAATTTGCACAGATGGAGGAGAAATTGAAGAAGTTGGAGGAGAGAATGGAGGAGAGGATGGAACAGAAGTACAGGGTGATGAAGGTAGACATTTTGTCTTCAGTGTATAAAGTGGCTGAATGTGTGGAAGATTTGGATGAAAAAGTCAAAGATTCGACTCAAAAGAATGCCATATTAGAAGCAAAAGTATTGGAGAATGAAGATTTAAGAGACAAAATGGATAGAGAATTGAGTCTTGCTCAATATTTCCAGATGCAGTTTGCCATTAGAATCAGAGGTTTAAAGGAGAATATTAAGGAAGATCTAAAGCAGCTGGTTTCTGAGGCTCTCGAAGTGGTATTGAATCAGCCAGCATCTGAAATAAAAGGAGGCATGGATAAAGTGTATCGTGTGAACTCATGGATTGCTAGACAGAGAAAGTTGCCTAGAGATGTGGTGGTTTATTTTGTAAAAAGGGAAATTAGAGATGAAGTTATACAAGCTGCCTATGATACTAAAGTTGTGATTGCTGATCAAGAAGTTCTGGTTCTAAAAGAAATTCCTCCAAAGATTTTAAGGAGAAGGAAGGATTTTACATTTCTTGTGCAAGAGCTCAAGCAACGAGATATAAGGTTCAGATGGGAGATTCCAGCTGGGTTGATGGTGATGCATGAAGGTAAAAGGTACCGTCTGGTTACTGTGATGCAAGCGCGTGATTTTTACAATAATGTTTTAAAAGCAACCCCATTAACACTTCTGGAAGCTGCAAAGGGATCTGGAGAAGGAGAATATCAAGAGGCTGAAGATGGACAGACAGAGGAGAATGGTGCTGGAGGAGATCAAGTTATAACACTTTTGGATGATCCCAGAGAACAGAGGGTGACGCGTGCTGCTTTAAAACGATCAAAAAAGATAAAAGAACAAGATCAGCAGAAGTCTATGGAACTTTCACAACGTACTTACAGCCAAGTAGTGGGAGGTGGGAAAAGATTTGGGTGAGGAATGTAAAATTTATATAAGTTTGAAATCTAAGAGAGAATTTTTACAAAATGTTTTATAGATGGTATTTAGATTTTAAAAAGCTAAGCATGTATCTGAATTATTAGCCTAAATGTTGGAGGTGCGGTGATAAAGACGTAATATATTTTCATATTTTCATATATGGTAGACTTGTAAAAAGGTTAAGGCTTTTTGGATAAAAGTCTGATGGAATATACTAAGTTGATGTTGAATTTAATTACGGCAGCAAGACTTTTGATAGGATAGTACTGGAAAGAGAAACTGCCGACCATAGAAGAGTGGATTTTAAAGGTTTTCGACCTGGTCGAAATGGTGAAGATTTCGGCCTATCTGAAAGATTACTCGCAGGAACGCTATATTATGGAAGGGAGAAAATGGCTTGAGTTTATTCAGAATAAGTATAGGGTTAAGAAGTTTTATATTTGAATAAGTCTTCTTTCTTTGTTTTTTTTTCTATATTAGTTTTTTTATACATATTTATATATATTTAATATTACTAAGGTTTGTTTTATCCTATATAAGCTAGAGAGTGATAGATTTTAGAGTTTATGGTTGTTAGTATATGGTTGTTTATGATTGTTTTTTTTTTTATATATACCTTGTATTTAGCTCTGGGAAGTCGGAGGGGGGGAGGGGGGAGAGGAAGGGGGGGAGGGAGAGGGGGGGGAGGGGGGATTTTTTAAGGGAAAATTGTATGTTAAAACTTTTCAATTAAAAAAAACACACATATAATAAAACATAATAGTATAAAATAATAACAGTTATAAAATAGAATCAATGTCGTTATAATAAAAAATAATGCAGGGTTCCAGAATCAGTCCTGAAAAGCCCTCTAGAAAAGCAAGAAAGACTGTACGAGTAAGGATGACCCAGAGTTCCCTTGAGGGTTTCATAGGAGTGAAGCTATCATAGCGAATGTCCAACTGCAGGGCCCCTCCTGTCACGCTTCCTAAAGTCCAAGAATCCTGAGCAGATATTCTGTGATTGGTAGGATCAGGTAGGCAGTCTCTGAAATATCTAGATTTTAAGCCATTAATGGGTTTAAAGATAGCAACCAGTACTGTGAATTGGAAGCCAATCCATCTCCAACAGCAATTGAGTTAAAATAGCAGTATCACGATGGACTAGTGAGATGTGAGTTGCTGCATACTGGACCAGCTGAAATTTCTGGGTGGTCTTTAAAAGCAGCTACATCTTCAACAAATTACAGATATGTGTAGAAATATCTACATCTATCTATCTATCTATCTATCTATCTATCTATCTATCTATCTATACATATACATAGGTGCTTTCAAAAAAGCCTTGACAAATACTTAACATATATTTGCCTTGCCTCTAGCTAATAAAAAGAGAGAAAGAACCTGTGGCTCAGCAAGTTAAAAACAACTGCCTAAGATACAATCAGCCCAGGTTCGAATCTCAGATAAAGGGTATGACTGACTGATGAGAACATAAAGAGTTCGAAATGGCCATATCAGCCTCCCCAAATTCTTTATTAGCAAATTGAATAATTTGCACAAATAATGAGCTGTCATAGTTGACTATATCCTGTGGATAAGCCTTGAGACAGGCCAATACAGGAATGAAAGAGTTAATTAGCAAGGTGCTTTCAAAAAAGCCTTGACAAATACTTAACATACATATATATATATATATATATATATATATATATATATATATATATATATATATATATATATATATATATATATATATATATATATATATATATATACAGAGAGAGAGAGAGAGAGAGAGAGAGATATCTACAGTGAGAAAACAAAACATTTTTTTCTATGTAGCAAAATATCAACAGTCAAAAAAGTTTATATCAACAGAAATATGCCAATTCTTATAAACAGGGACTCTTAAGAAAAATGTAGTCTCTTCAATTAATCATACCAGTCCCTATCCCAATATTGCTTTGAAGGGTCTTTTTCTGATTTTCACAGAGTGCAACAATTGAAGTAGACGGAGAGGAAATTTCCTTGGTAGGAATTTCTGTTTCAGGAGCTCTTTTTCATAATGTCATTGCTCCAGGCTGGCTGGATTAAAATCTATGTTACCTCAAGTGGTTCTTTAATATGAAAACAGTTCTTATAATTACTAAGGACCCATTTAAATATTTGCTACAGAAAGAGAAGAGTTCAATTTGCTTGAGTTCATTCTGAGTCCAGATGAGTCATGCTTCTTGCTGATTTTGACATATCTCAGAAATCTCCCCCCCCACACACACACACACACCCAAATGCTCACATTAGCTCTGGTAGTTTAAATAACTTAAAATGTCTATGTGACATGGAAGGATAAACCGAGAGAGAAAGATAAACAGTTATTATTTATAGCTGCTCATTATTTATAATCTTTCTTTTAAAAAGAGCGTTCTTCTAAATCGTTTTCCACATAATAATAGGAGGGAGAGCAACTTGCAACTGGTGATTGGAACATTCTGTTCCATGAATGGACTTGTCTCCCTGATCAGAGAGAAAAAAATAAAAAATAGAAGGGCTGCTTTAGTTCACTTCCTACAATTATGCTTTGGTGAATTAATAACGAAATGCTTTCATGACTCAATGGAAGCTTTTAACTATAAGAACTGTTTAGCATCCCTTTGAAAAAATGTGGGCATCAACAATTTTTCATTCTTCAGAGCACAGGAAATGTTATTTAGCTTGAAATCTGGGTGTACCTGCTGGACCTTGTAAATCTACGTTTGCCTTTCTGTTTGTTCCTTCCTTGTGCATGCAAGAACTTTTTTGACAGAGTGGAAATTTTGGAAAGGGTGAATACAAATCTTGTGTATTAATTTAAGAGTCATTCTATTCCTTTCTCTTTCTCAGATGGCACTGCTTTATTAACTGTGGGACAATTACCACTAACAGAGGAATATAGGATAGCAATAGCACTTATATAGAGTTGTGATTATAATCCATGAGTTTAGTGAAATTATTAAATTATCATTAATTCTCTTGGCAAATATTGTGGGTAAACCTATAAATATATAAAAACATAGGTTCCCAAGAGGTGAGTTGCTAAATGTGCTGCATTTTATTATAATTACCAGTTACATTTCTGATTCATAATAGCTTTTGGCTGATGTCACTGGTTGGTTTTTTCTTTTTCTTTTCCAGAATTAAAATTGAAGAAGAATATGCCAAGAACCTATCTAAACTATCACAGAATTCCCTGGCTGCCCAGGAAGAAGGGTAAATTCACATTTTTGAATTGTAATTGCTTGTCTGCTCTAGATTACAGTCTGTTCTAAAATTAATGGCATTATTAGGAGATTTATCTTCTTCATACTAGAAGCATATTAGAAAATTACTGCATCTTGTCTAGTGCTTCCTTAGGAAATCTGAAGATAGAGGAAGAATTGAATGGACAGACATTTAATTGATTAAACTGGTTGGTTTCTTTTGAAATTATGTCTAAAGTAGTCATATTTTCTCCATTTGAAATAAGATACCTACTAGACCAGAGTTGACTCTTTGTACAGTAATGCATTAGAACTTTCTCAGTCACATATGGGATAGCCCTCCACACCCCCCCCCAAAAAAAACCCAAATATCCTCGTCAGGGGGGACCTTGATAGAGAGACACTACTCTAATACCTGTAAATATAGTTTGAGTAATTTCAGATACTGGCATACTATAATATATAGCTTAATCAATAATGTGTTTTACATTTCAGAATGAGTAAATTAAGCTTAGCTCTTGTTTAGACATTTTAGGGGGAAATCATGGAGAAAACCAGATGAAATGTATTTGTCACTTACATCCTATCTTTCTTTTCATGATGTTGCTGAAGATGTTGCCTTGATTCCCTGTATGATTTCCCATTCAGGCTCTAGGTTAATCTAGATCTGCTTGTTTTTTTGGTGGCTTCAGGACGTGGCCTGCTCTGCATGTTGTAATAAAGATGTTCTTCTGAAGTAGGCCTAAGTGCCTGTAAGAAATATTTTTTCCTAAATTGTCCTTCTGTTGTATGTGTAAAAAGTGCTCAAAGCACAGGTGGTTTGGTAAATTTATCATGCACATTCCAGATATGCTAAACTCTTGGCTTGATATGTTTATAATATGTAAAGAAGACAGGTAAAGTTTGATTCGATAGGTTTGTAACTTCCACTGTTAGCTGCTGAATTATACTACATCAACTGTCACAAAGGTATAGGCTCTTATGCTTAGAATGCATAAAAGTCCATTTATCAAATTTAATGTTTACAAATCTAGTTTATTTTCAGTCATCATAATAGATTAAAACTTGTGGGTTTTTTATGATTCATTTCCAATCTTTTTACATTGTATATGATTTTGCCAAAAAACCCAAAACATCCTTATTAGTTAAATCATTAAGGTCCATCCCTCTAAGCCAGGGGTCTTCAAACTTGGCCCTTTTATGACTTGTGGACTTCAACTCCCAGAATTCCTCCACCAGGCATGCTGGCAGAGGAATTCTGGGAGTTGAAGTCCACAAGTCATAAAAGGGCCAAGTTTGAAGACCCCTGCTCTAAGCAATCCTCAAGCTTATGTTTAAGAGAGTTTTACAGAAAAATTATCTGGAGTTAATTCACCTTTTATAGCCAGTTCATTATCACTTGTTTAAATCCCTATGTGATTTAACTTTTGGTATCCTAAAAGTATAATTTTATTTACACAAATCTCCTGTTTCATTAGTGTCATCTGCTGAATTTAGAACTAAGAACATGAAAAAGTTGATTTTTATTTTTTTTGAAATAAAAGTTAGTTTTAAGCCTAATACTGAGAAATTCATTTATTAATACTGAGGGTTGGGTGATATTTTTCTAAAGATATTCATGGTTGTATCTTCTATTTAAATTCGAATAAGAACATACATTTAGAGAGAGAATTACTGAGACTAATGTTAAACGTTGTGCTTTGGCTAATAGCTAATCCTATTAGCGGTGGTAATGATGAGTTTCAAATCCTAATGAAGAAGTGCATTTCTTACTAACCAGGCTCATGCATTGCAGGACACTTGGCGAATCCTGGTCTCAACTAAAAAAAAGCATGGCTGATGAAGCAGAGGTTCATCTTAAATTTTCTTCTAAGGTATCAAATCGTTTCCTCTAAGGTGTCAAATGTAAGGTATCAAATCGTGTTTTTATGGGCCTGAGATTACCTGGTTTATGCCAGAGTGTGGACCTGGGACTGTCTGTGAACAAACACTTGTTCGAGGATCCTTCCAACTGTTGGCATGATCTATACCCAGGGCAGGGAACTTTCCTTCTGCTGACGGTCACATTCTCTTTGAAACAAGCAGTGGGATGGAAACATCCATTCTCTAGCAACCCATCTTTTTTTCTTCTTCTTCTTCCTGAGCCTCTTTTGTTTGCTTCCAAGCAGGAAGAAGGGGCAGATAGTTATTGCTAAAGGTCTTACTTGAACTTTTGCATATGGGAGTTTGAAATTAAGCCAAGAGCTGTGTAAAATTAGCACATGTGTTCCTATAGCTTCACATTGTTCATTCCTGATCCAGACAAAATTTCATTCCCAAAAGGTATTGGTTGGTATAGAATAAATTGAAGAATGTGGTAATGTTTATCAGTGATTGGACAATATCATTTCTTCAGGTTTCCCCCCCCCCAAAAAAAAAGCCCTAATATCCTAGTGCTCATAAAGATATTAATTGTAGTAGAGGTAGGAGTAGTAGTAAGAACTGGCTACTTATTAGGTAAATGACTTCTCCTGCTTTCATCATCGCATACAAGATTACACTCAGTATTTTATAATTTATGATATTTGGACAAAGATCTAATAAATAGCCACGTATTGATTCAGTTTGGAGCATAGCTAATTTACAGTTAAGAAAATAACTGATTCCTCTCTGAAATGCTGAAATTTTAGAATAGGCTATCCTAAATGGCAGGAATCAAATGAATTGTATCCTAAGGGCTCATTTTTGGTTTCGGAATTTGCAACCCCTTCCCCCATCCCTTCAACATATACATCATTATAGAAGTGGCAACTGTCTTGAAATCTTCAGGATTTTCTTCTTCCTCTCTTTTGTTTTGAAGTGTTTGCTTCACATAGATATCTGAGGGTCAAAACAGATATAAGATCCATGATTCTATCACTTAGTTTTTTTTCTCTACTTTTCAGGACTTTCCAGTTCTTCCTCCCATGCAAAAGGGATAGCGTTTTCTTCAGGTTAACTTCAAGTCCTGATCACTTCAGGCATCTGTCCGTGTAGGTTTTTTTTTTTTTTTTGACAGGAGGATAGAAATAGCTTGGGCTTTTTTTAAAAAAAAAAACAACTCTCTTGTTTAGTTCATATTACTGGTGTTTCCTGGATTTTAACTACAAACCAATCTTACTCATTTTTGTTAGTTTTTAGCCAAGATTTGTTATTGCTACCCCACAGTGAGTAGAAACTAATTGGCTCTAATATTCAAAAAGGAAGAAAGAATTCCTCCCATTTCTCCTAGTCTAAATCTAGGTATTTCTCCCCATTTCCCCCCTCCCCCTAGTTCCTAGCATCTACAACTTCTTAAACCTTTTTTTTTCTCATTTATGCCAGCTTCAGACAGAAGTGGAGAAACCGCTACTCAATTTCCGTGAAAACTTCAAGAAAGATATGAAAAAGTATGACCATCATATTGCTGATTTGCGAAAACAGCTGGTTAGTAGGTATGCAGCAGTGGAAAAGGTAAGAATTTCTCATATATAAGGCAAACTGGTATGCATGCTCAAAAGCTTGACATAGAAATCCTTGTGGATAGATAGACAGATAGATAGATAGATAGATAGATAGATAGATAGATAGATAGATAGATAGATAGATAGATAGATAGATAGATAGATAGATAAAAATAGTGTGTATATAAGAAAAATATGATTCTTCATATTGTAAGCCATCACTCCAAGTGGTCTGATTGGCCATACTAGTGGAGTGACTAATAGATAGATGATAGATAGATAGATAGATAGATAGATAGATAGATAGATAGATAGATAGATAGATAGATATAGACATAGAGAGATAGAGAGATAGATAGAGAGATAGATATAGAGATAGATAGATAGATAGATAGATAGATAGATAGATAGATAGATAGATAGATAGTAGATAGATAGATAGATAGATAGATAGATAGATAGATAGGAGAGAGAGAGAAAAAAAATAGTATGTATGTAAGAAAAATATGATTCTTCAAGTTGTAAGCCATCACTCCAAGTGTCTGATTGACCATACTAGTGGAGTGACAGTCACCCTGGGAAGAAAAGAAAGTCCCAGCATAGAGACAGGAAGGCAAGATTATTTATGCCACACTGTCTAGTCTATATTCTATGTCCTAACTTCCAGCAGATGATGCTGTCCTATAAACAATACTGAATATGTTTAATTACTAGTTTAGTTAAGACAACTTTGATAAGTGAAATGAGTGGTTCAATAATTTTATCCTTTGCTTCTGCTGGCAGAATGTCCTGAAAAGAACCAGATTGTGGAAATATAATGTAATTTAAGCAGCAATGTTTTAAACTGACTAAATAAAATAGGATTCCAAAGAATAGCAATAGCATTTAGACTTAAATATCATCCACAGTGCTTCACATCACTCTCTGGGCAGGTTGCAATGTCAGCATTATTTGCATATTGCCCCTAACAATCTGGGTCCTCATTTTACTGACCACAGAAGGATGGAAGGCTGAGTCAATCTTGAGCCCCATCAGGATCAAACTCCAGGATGTGGGAAGTGTTTGTTTGCAATACTGCCATTGTGCCACCAGGGCTCCTCAATAGTGTTGTCCAGATACTCCCTATTTGTACACCTTTTGTCAGACACTGGTGGTACTTTGGTTCCTAATAGTTTGGTGCTCAAGGTCTCATCCAAGAGATAGTGCTTCATTTTCTTGATGTTCTAGCTACAAAGGTCATAGCGCACACTCTATTCTTGCAGTGATTTAGTCTGTAAAAGAATAAATCTTATGCAAAGGAAAAGACAGATTTCTTTCTGTGGAGAAATGTATGACTCTCGGTTTGTTTCAAGGCTCGAAAAGCATTAACAGAGAGGCAAAAGGATTTAGAGATGAAAACACAGCAGTTGGAGATAAAACTGAGCAACAAGACAGAAGAGGAAATTAAAAAGGCCAGGCGGAAGTCTACTCAAGCTGGTGAGTGTATGTAGAATGAGGACACTATGTGGTACAGAGACAGAGAAACAAGGAGATTTGAATGTCAAAGGGAAATGGGGTATAAAAAGCCTTCTATTGATTCAACTAGGAAGAAGAACACGGTTCGTTAAATTTTGGCATTGATCAAAACTGCATTCTTTAATTTTTTTATCTATATTTTGTCTGATAAACAGTATTTGCAATACCAGTTTGGACCTTCTGGCCTTGTTGATCCTGCTTCCAGGATTTAGTTCCTTTGTAGTAAAGACCATTATCACTATCCCAGACTTTCACTCTTAAGGTACATGTAAGGAAATTAAGGAAAAGTAGCCAGTATTAGAGGACATGAATCCAGCACAATCTTCATTTGGGGTGGACCATCCCTTAAGGAGGCCAGCAAGGCCTCCTTTGTCCTATCAAATGGATTTGAGAGTCTCCAAACCCAACATACTTGGAGAGCACCGGCTGCAGAACACAAACCCTATGCACTGTATGTCATTACTCAACCAATATTTCTTAAATTAATTGAATTGTGAACATTTTGTTACTTCTAGAGATAAATCTATTTAAAGTTCTTCCCTTTTTCATATATTTATTTGAACTGTGTGACAAACAGAATTGGAGCTAGCCTTTACATTTTTCAGTTTAAAATTGCTTATATTTTATTTTATAATTTTTTTTACCATTTGCATTGTACAGTAGATGGCAGGAGAGATAGTCAAATTATCACCTAAGGCAACTTTGCTATAAAACGTATGTATTTAAATACAATTCATATAGATCCTGCCGTACTAGTTCAGTGCAGAATTTGTGACTCATTGAATTACTGGGTTAGAAAGAAACAAGCATACAGAAGCCACTGAAAAGTGTGTTTCAGTCAGCAAAATTGCCAATAGGCAAACCTGTGTGAAGATTCAGCTACTCTTAGTTAAATTATCCTCCCTTTTGGTTTTCTGACATGGGCCTCTGTTTACAGCTGCATGCAAAGTTTACTTACTGCTGGTCAAATTGCATGTTTCATTGAATCCTGAAGTGAAAAGAAGTTGACTCAGGCTCTACATCCAAATTTAAACAAGACATCTTTCTGCAAATCTGAACACATCCTTACTATTTATGTACAATTCTGCAAGATCGGGTGGGAAGAAATTTCAAAAGACTCTTAGCTGGCCACAGAAAAAGTTTGGAAGTTGCTGTTTCTGCTCAAGAAGGTGTTATAAAGTACTGACTGGCTGTTTCATTATTTCAAATTGGTTAAACCACTGCACACAAATAGGCAATATGCAATCAAATTGCAGTAGGATTTTATATTTAACTTCCAGGTAGAAGCTGTATCACCTCTGTTCACCTAAGGATTCTTTGATGTGCATAATTTGATCACTAGTATCTAAACTTTAGAATGCAATTTATAAATTGGAATTTCCAAAGGAAGGAAACAATATTTTTACATTTGTAGTCAAATAATTTTTTTTCCATTATACTTTGGTCAGGGAAACCTATGGAGATTTTCCTAAAGGGGCAAAAAGGGTAGGCAATAATAGAACTGAAGTTTGTTTCTTCATCTTCTCTTAAACATTCTTAATATGAAGTTAATGAGACATGCCGACCAACCAGCTTTGCAATATGTTTCTTAATGACTTTCTCACTTCTGCTAAGGATGAAGAGATTGGTTTTTGCTTTTTTCTTAATTAATTTGAATTAGCTACTAGGGCTGTGTAATGCGGCGCTTCATACTGAAAGGCAGAAAAGTGTTTTGATACGCGTGAAGGCAATTATGTAATACCTGTCTTGTCACATAGAATTTAATTTAAAGCAGCAGCAACTTTCACTGAAATTTGCGCAGTTGCCCTGCATAGCTGCAATACAATCCCAGGAAAGATTAAAAAGTAAAATCATAACTGCACTGATATTAATAGTAAAGCACCCTTTGGGCAAGTGAATGAATTACAAGAACTCACGTGATGGCTTGGGGAATTTGTTTTCTAGGAGATGATCTCATGCGCTGTGTGGATTTGTATAACCAAGCTCAGTCAAAATGGTTTGAAGAAATGGTAACCACCTCTCTGGTAAGTTAAATCCCCACATTACCCTTCACATTTCCTAGCCTTCTGTCTACATCATAAGATTTTGATGGTTGGGGCAAAAAAACTGCTCCATGTCATGTCACTGTGTAGGTTCCCCACTTGAAGAAATGCCTCTTCCTATATGATCTCTCCATGCTTTATGAGATCACTTGAGGAGGTTTGTCTACAGTTGCTGTGAACTTGTCTGGTGATGAATCAAGATTAGGCCTTTTTGGTTGTTTACTCAGCAGCTCTTTGGAATGCATGGCCTGCAATGTTGAGGAGCCTAGCATCTTTATCAACTCTTAAAAAATGCCTTTAAAATATATTTTTTGTTGTAAGGTGATGATGAACATTTTCAACTAACATATTTTAATTGCCACTTTAACTGTTTTTAATGACTTGATTTTAAAATTGTTTTATGTTATAAAATGCTGAGACATCTTGATAGCCAGTGGGATATCATGTTAAATAAATACAGTACATGGTAAAATAGATCAGAGCTACTTTGGTGTAGCAGTTAAACCACCAAGCTAGAAATTTGGAATTCTAGTCCCATCTGAGGCATAAATCCAGTTGGGTGACCTTGGGCCAATCATTCTAAGCCCTAGGAATCAGACAATGACAAAGTATTTCCAAAAAAAAAAATTTGCCAAGAAAACTGCAGAGACTAGTCTAGACAGTCACAAGGAATCAAAATGCTGACCTGAAAACGTAAACATAAAACACACACAAAAATCAAGTTGTATTTTTTTCACATTATTGAATTATTTAGTACATGTACTCCTACCTTCAATTTTACAATCTTTGAGAAAATATTTGTCCACTCATATCAGAACTATGGATTATATTTGAAGAGTGGGTGAAAGGAAAAAGGAAAGGAAAGGAAAGGAAAGGAAAGGAAAGGAAAGGAAAGGAAAGGAAAGGAAAGGAAAGGAAAGGAAAGGAAAGGAAAGGAAAGGAAAGGAAAGGAAATTTTTCAAGGGGAAACAGGATAGTGTACCATAGTGAGGGATTTTGATTTGTTTTGCTTGTATTGCTGGAGGTTAGAGTTCAGTAAAATACATATTTTAAGGGATTAAACCTATTAAAGAATTTGATGTTCTATTTCTGATTTTATTTTATTTTTTAATGAACAATCACACCTAGCTTGGCTTGCCATCAAATTTTGATAGCATGATTTTTGGAAGTTCTCAAGGGCCACAAAAATTGTCCAGTACTGGAGGAACGTTGTCCATGGGGTCGCGATGGGTCAGACACGACTTTGCAACTAACAACAACAATCTGAATTACCCATCTTTGGCTTAGGGAGCAATTACAAAGTACCAAAACAGACTAAAATGAATAAAAATTTGCTGTATATTTGATTCACAGTGAGTGGGGCTTTATTCTTTATCCATTAATGAACATATTTCATTCATTTTTTTCAGGAACTGGAGAGGCTAGAAGTAGAGAGAGTGGAAATGATTCGGCAGCACCTTTGCCAATATACACAGTTACGACACGAGACAGACATGTTCAACCAAAGTGTGAGTTTACTTATCTTGGAATCCTTTCTCATGCTGTGCAAGCTGTATAGAAATCTGAAAACTTATGTAGAATCCTCTACATCTGCTAATGTATATGACTGCATAAAAACAGATAACTCAGGTCTCCCAATAAGTACTGTTTACTTTGAGTCAGGATCAGTCACTGGGAACCCTTGAAATGAGATTCTTGACAGTGTAAGGTCAGGATTCAAGACCCACATTGGAAGTGGGCATTTATAATCCCTAATTCTATAAAGTTAAACATGAAAAAGTAGACCTACATATTGAAGAAGAAAAATAAATAAACTCATGTGTACTGTACTCTACCAGGCAGTCATTTGTAGATGTTGGGAAACAATGATGTGGCTCTTGTGTTTTTCAGACAGTGGAACCTGTGGATCAGTTGCTTCAGAAAGTGGATCCAGCCAAAGACAGAGAACTGTGGGTAAAAGAACACAAAACTGGTAACATCAGACCTGTGGATATGGAAATATAGACTTTTGTGACCAGGTGGGCTTTTGAGTCCACCCAGTTTGAGGGAATTCCATAAAGCTTCAAGAGGAGGAACAGGAGAGATGTTCCACTGTCAGCTTCCGTATCTATTTATTATTGTCTGTAGGGACTATTTCTGTCATGTTTGATCATTATTCCATTCCTATAGTGCTATGCCTTAAACATCCAACATTCCAGGGTTGAGAAGCTACTCTTTTTCCTTCTTTTTGAAACTGGCTCCTAGCAGCCAAGCACGTGCAGCTCCCATGATCAATGGCTGGGTCTGTTTGCTGGTACAAAAAGAATCTTGCTATTCTGTGGTTATCTATTTTGTGCTACTCCCCTTGCATGATGCTCTGTTTTGTAATGTAACGTTAAGACACAAATAAGGCTGTGCCAAACATGGACGGATAAGTTTGAATGTGATTCTGGAAGCAGGGAGATCCTCTGAATGTTCCCATTGAATTAGGTGGGAGTGGGGAGGTGGTTTTAAATCCCCACCTCCTCTCCCACCTACACTTTATGAAATGGAGTTCATAATGCTTACCTACTTCACAGGGATGTTGTGAGTATAATATCTGTAGAGTATTATGTTTTAACAACCATTGTCTCCTATAACTGCAAATGCTATTGCAAGGCTACAGTGAAAAGGCTTTTTTGAGTAAAGAAAATGAGGCCATGGGTCAAGAGACAATGTACCCAAAGAAAATCGCTTGGGTTGGCCCTCTTTTATACTGTCTCTCAGGTACTTACTGGCTGCAGTCCTCAAACTGCTTGTGATCTTTTGACTTCTCCAGGATCTGCAGAGAATTGGAACCATTGACCCCCAATAGAAAAAGAGCACTTTCAAGACACAGTTGCCTCTTATCATGGGTGCTCCAAGAGCCTTTGGAAGAGTGTAAGAAACCAAATTCAAAGTGTATCTCAATCTGCAAAGTAACCTTCATGAGGGTTAGATTACTTAGGGGTAAAATAGATCAGAGCTAGTTTGGTGTAGCAGTTAAACCACCAAGCTAGAAATTTGGAATTCTAGTCCCATCTGAGGCATAAATCCAGTTGGGTGACCGTGGGCCAATAACTCTAAGCCCTAGGAATCAGACAATGACAAACTATTTCCCCCCAAAAAAATCATGAACCCTTCATGAGGGTTAGATTACTTAGGGGCTAGGATCTTGCCTCTTCCAATATGTCTTCCCTGATTTCCAATTTTGTGCTCAAGTCTCAGAGATCTCAGCAAAATTCAAGTGGAAACTTGGGTTTGGGGGAAGATTTTGCAAGCCTTTGGCTCTTGAGTTTCCACACTGGCAGCTATTTAAAAAAAGTGATTTATTTTATAATGGAGTTCAGGCCATATTAAGTCTCATTATAATACTATATTAAGTCTCATCAGATGGTCAAAAATCAGCACAAGTGAGTTAAGAAGCGACCATATTAATCCAGCCAAAGATGCATTATACAGCTAGATATTTTCAGAAGTGCAGCTATTTATGATGGTACTACAAAGCCTTACCAATTGATCCTGAGGTCCTGTATTTCAGAAACTGTTGGGGGAAAACCACCATGTTCTTTATTCCCCTCCTGTTTTCATTTGTCTTGCAATGGTGTTTGTATAGCACAAATATTTGCTTCAAGTATCAGAGGTTTAACTTTTTTTTTGTACTGCCAAGTATTTTGTTTGAACATGTGTCACAAACATCTTCTGTTCATCTCTTCATTTCTTAAATCTATTTTTTTTCCCTGGAATGTATTTGTCAGTTTTTTGACCAGACTTCCCATTAGCACTATAACTCTTGTCCTTTCTGCTTTCAAAGCAATGGTTTTAACTTAAACTACAGAGATGTAATATAGATAACCTGAGCCTCTTGATTTTTTAAAAAAAAACATATAGGAGAATGTTTGGGATAACAGATGGCATTGTTTTCCTGGATTATTTGATGCTTACATTATTAAATACAGTATGGAGAAAACTGGCACACAAGCTTTTCTAATTAATTACAGCTTCAATTTGCCCTCATTGGATTGATTCTTTCCTCCCTTCCCTTCCCTTGCTTTTCCTTCCCTTTCAGTTGGCTTTCTGTTATCAACAAAATCCTCTTTTTTCATTTCTAAGGGCATCACAGTTATATATATATATATATATATATATATATATATATATATATATATATATATATATATATATATATATATATATATATATAGTCTTTTTCCCAAGAAGCTGACTGTCAAGATTTGCAAAAACTACAATTTATCCTGCTGGTATGTGTGAGTACATTAAGGTCTGGATCAAAAACAATATAAAAAGAATTCAGTTCCTTTCCTGTTTTGAAGCTTGTGATATTTCAGTATTCCTTGCAATATTTCTCTGACTGTTTTCAGAACTTCCTTCAGTTGTTGCCCATCGATTTCTGGGCTTTTTCTGTTTTCCATACTGGACATTGTTTAACTATATGTTCTTTTGATAAAATGGATTCTTTGTACATTCCACTCCAACTTTCTTCAACATCATCAAGCAAACTGCTCGTATTACAAAAATTGCTCTTTCCAAATTATATTTTAAGATTCCGCTTCATTTAAATCTGACTGAATTTAAAATATCTATCTTATTTTTCTAGATAAAAAGTACTCAAAGCACCTTAATTGTAAATGTAAAACACTGCATGGATCGTTTGATTTTCATGTGTCTGTCGCTTTCTATCAACTAACAATTGTCTCTTTTTTGTTTTGTTCTTTCTATATCTTTCACAATTATCTCACCCATTACTTTGCTTTCCTCTTTTCTGCTTTTACTGAAAGCTCCAGTGATCAGTGATGACAAAATATGATTTGATTGCAGGGAAATCCCCAAGATTTTCCAGAAGCTTGTAAATAGAATCCTAGGTCTCTTGCTGTGATTATTTCAAACAGTGCAAGGTATTTCCTTGACTATCTTAATCTATGTTTCCTTTCAAGGCCTATGTTTCTTTTAAAACTCCTGAGGCCAACATGGTCTCACTATATTTTTTGAGTTCAGCTTTCAACGTGTCATGCAAAGCTCAGTTGCTCACAGTCTCATGGAAGCTGCACCCCTCAGATAGCAGCCCCAGGCAATCTATGGCACTTGTGCAGGTATTTCTGTATGGCTGTGATGAATATAATTGGGGGGTCATAAGTAAGAGAGCAGGGCCTACTTAAAACATCTGTCGTTTGCGATCCACCACAGCTAGTCTTCCATTTGTAACCACAACTGAGCCGAACATTTCTGTTGCTGAGCGAGACATTTGTTAAGTTGAGTTTTTGCCTCATTTTATGACCTTTCTTGCCACATGTGTTAAGTGAAATGCTGCAGTTATTAAGTTAATAACACGGTTGCTGAGTGTATCTGGCTTCCCCGTTGACTTTGCTTGTCAGAAGGTCACAAAGGGTGATCACGTGACCTCAGGATACAGCCACCATTATAAATATGAGCCAGTTGCCAAGCATCTGAATTTTGATCAGACAACCATAAGGATGCTGCAACTGACATAAGTGTGAAAAAATGGTTGTAGGTCACTTTTTTAAGTGCCATTGTAACTTTGAACTGTCACTAAATAAACATCTGTAATTATTTGAGGGGAAGTGATCACCAATCCCTTTGTTTTAGCTCAGTAGAAGTCTTTTTGCCAGCTTCTTCAGAAACATTGACCTTTCAAAGTTATTTGGCCCATCAGACTCAAATCACTGGTGCTACCTTTAGTATTCTTTCTCCGTTCCTTTTTTCTAGGACAGACATGTCAAACACAAGGCCCGGGGGCCAGATCCGGCCCGCGAAGTGGTTTCTTGTGGCCCGTGAAGCCATCCTGGAAACAGGGAGGGAACGGCCCCCACTGCCTTGGCCTGGCCCAGAGACCCTCCTTCAGCCAGAGACCCTCAGATCTGTCCCACTCCTGCCCAGGCCCCCATAGGCACCCTTGATGCGAACGATGTAGAGCTGGCCACGCCCACCCAGTAGGCCATACGCACTCTAGCCACGCCCCACCCATCAGGCCACGCCCACCCTGGCCCCTTGAGGGCAACCGCAATGCTTATGCGGCCCTCAATGAAATTGAGTTTGACACCCCTGTTCTAGGACAAAACATAACTCACTTGAATGTTCTCGTTGAAGTTTTCTTTCACCATGGAAAGCAGTTGTGGGTGAAACCTGCATATTTCCTCTTCAGCTTTGCTCTTTGGAACATTCCACTGCTCAGTTGCTTTCTGATTTGTGTTTTGGATTGGTGATATGTATACATCTAGACTTCCCTGGCTCCAAAACGTAAAATGAGAAAGCCCATATATTAGAAATGCAGAGGGAGAAGAGGATCAGCATGTCAGACCTGTGAGACTCTTTTTCTGTTTTTGAAGTTCAACACTTCACTGCCTTTTAAATATGCCTGTTATTATTACCCTTTTATATTGCAACGGATTTGCCACTGGTTTTTTTTTCCTTTGCAACTCTTACTCACTGCATTCCTGTTACATGACATTTTGGTATGACTTACAATTGTAGGATGATTTGCAAGTGTACTTTGTGCCTTTTGCTTCACGGAATGTTTATGTCAGTTCCTATTTAGCTTGGATGTTCATCAGATTAGCCAGACGTTTACAACCTGATTTTGTTTAATGTGGTTTCTAGCCGCTTAATCTCTCTTAATTACATGGCGCCCATTCCTTAAGCAGTCCCAATGCTCAAGATTTCATTTATTCTCCTTTCAGGATTCTCAAGGAAGATGGTAATGTTTTGTGAAAATTTTTTTCTAACCAATATCTTGAGAAAAAGTATTTTAGAGAGAAAAATATTAAGAGAGACTTGCATTTTTTGCCCAAGGAAGCACTTGGATTACTGAAATAGAATTGCGATATTGGGATATTTTTAGTTCCATGTCAGCTTAGAGATGAAGCATAGATCAAGCATAGATCAATGATGTAATGTAATATGAAGGGCTCCTTGTTTAATATTATGGATATGCCATTCTATTCCTCCTCTCATCATGATTACCTGTTCACTGAGCATAGTCTATTCTCATTAAGCTATTTGGAGTTCCTTCCCCAAGGTTTGCTATAAATATCTTTGCACTTTTACAAACTTTGAGGCTCCTGTGAATCTCTTATTACTTAATCAGAATAGAGATGGAAGGGACCTCGGAGGTCTTCTACTCCAAACCCTAACTACCATTTCAGATAGATGGCTGTCCAGTCTTTTCTTAAAAACCTCCAGTGATGGAGCACCCACCATTTCTGAAGGCTGAAGCTGTTCCACTGGTTAATTGTCCTCACTGTTAGGAAGTTTCTCCTTAATTCCAGGCTGCTCCTCTCCTTGATGAGTTTCCACACATACCCAATTCCTGCAAACATTCTTCATGTTTTTTGTCTCCAGGCCCTTAATCAACTTAGTTGCTCTTCTTTGCACTTTTTCCCAAGATCTCAACATCTTTTTTATAATATGTAATATTTTGTAATATCTTCTGTCGTGAAAATAGATGGTGGCATTTTATATAAAGATTGGCATTCAGAGAATAGAGAAACCTCCTCATATATGACAATGTTCTTCTACAGGTTTTGTAATATCCAAATAAAAAGTGGTATTTTGGGTTCTGTTTGGATTTTCATCCTGTATTATCTGCCCACAATGAGTAGCTGATCCCTATTGTTTTATTTTGCTGGCTAGTTAGTACCTAGCTCAGGGATCTTCAAACTTGGCCCTTTTATGACTTGTGGACTTCAACTCCCAGAATTCCACAGCCAGGCATGCTGGCTGAGGAATTCTGGGAGTTGAAGTCCACAAGTCATAAAAGGGTCAAGTTTGAAGACCCCTGATCTAGCTCATTCACAATGCTTGTCAGTGTGATTTGTCACAGATCAGATCTGGAGCACATAGTTGGTTTGGTTCTTCCATAGCAAATCTACTGACCACAGCAAGTCCTCTGTTGTGTAATCTCAGTTCTGTTCTCTTTTGATCTTCATAATATAACAATATACCTCCACTTTTCTTACTTTAATATTATGTCTCTGTTGTGAATGGGTCTGAGGACACTTAACACTGAATTTCTAATCCTGAATTCAATGAAGAAAGGTCAAAAGTATGTGTGGTTTTTCTATTTATATGTTTCTTTAAATTATTACTATTTTAGTACAGGTATAAGCCTAAGCAAAGGAGATTTAACTTTTCTTGGTACAAGCTAGCCTACTCTTCAGAATTACATTCTCCTGTATTGGAATTGAATTCATCTTTAAGAGAGCAATCTTTATGGCTCAGAAAGAAGGGAAAAAGTAACAATGGTGTTGTTAAATTAATGACACAACATGTTGAAATTCTTGCTGTGGAGGCACTCAAAACCATTTCTTAATGCTTTTAAGGCATTGTCCTCCCAGGCTAATAAAAGTCTGAAAAATTTCAATTTCTACATAACACCTTTCTTTTTCCCCTCATCCCCTGCACCAGGGATGAAGCCGGAATTAAGATTCTTCAATGTTATCCAGGTTTATTTTCTTCTATCAGGTTTTCCTGCTTACAGCAAACATTTCTTCTCTACTTAGCCCAGGTCTAGGGAGGAAAGGAAAGGTGAAGCCAACTACAGTTTGCCAGCAAAGAAAATGCAAGTTTCTTTTATCCTCTGATGGGTTGTTAGTCAACTCCCATCACAGTTGCTTTCTGCTGGCAATGGTAAGTCTCCATTCCATTACTAACCTAGGGTTGGATGTGAAAGTGGCAGAGAAAGGCCCTCACACAATTAGCTTTAAGCTCCTATCTTTCAAGAAAAATTAGAAGAAAGGAAGGTGACAGACAAGACCAATGTCTCTGAATACTCAGCTGAATTTTTAAAAACAGTCATTTTATAAGACAGGTGTCCCCAACCCCTGGTCTGTGGACCAGTACTGGGCCACAGCATGCTAGCAGCCGGTCCACACAAAGCAGGATGCAGGCAGTACACAAAACCGCATCCCTTCCCAGTCCACAGAAAAACTTCTCTCCACAGAACCGGTCCCTGGTGCCCAAAAGGTTGGGGACCGCTGCTATAGATAATGCAAGAGGAAAACATCACAAGCAATTAACCTGTGAAGGATTTTGGTTTGAGCTATTTAAATATCATATTGATTAAAAGAAAATGTTTAGTCAATAAATGGGAGAATATATGGTAATCAATCACTAGTTGGATTAGCTTTTCTGTATTTGCCCTTTTGCAGGAATTGGAATGACAAATCTGTATTTAGTTCTGTGCTGTTCAGATTTTCCTTCTCATATCCAGGAATAGCCACCATCACATTCAAAATGATGATAACTGTTCTACAGTGAGAGAAACCGATATCAGGATTCTTTCTGATCCTTTTTTCCCCTTATTGATTTATTTGCAGATATTTGTAATTTAGAAAATAGATGTTTAGACCATTAATATTTTAATGGCTGTGGACCAATGTATGTAAAGAATCAAGAAAATCTTTGCAGGGGTTGTCATGCTGTAGCATGTTGTACAAAACAAGTCCCTGATGGCCACAGCAGAAAATTAACATTTGAAATACCCTTCTAAGACTTTTTAGATTATAACTCCAATGGCAGGTAGAGCTGGTTTTTGCGGTGTCTAAAGGAATTTGACTTGAACCTAATTTTCAATCAGTAGTAGAAGTATTTTTAAAAGTTACTTACATTGCATCCTATGAGTCTAAATAGACAGGTAGAAAGGGATCTTTTGGAACGCTGTTGTGCTTTTCCTCTGACAGCAAGATGAACATTTAGTTGAAGACAATTTGCTCATATAAAAAAGGGGATTAAAAACTTGCTTTCCGAGTATTTTGATGGAAATTTCTATACACCATGCATATTTACAACATTTATCCATTTAAAAGTTGTAGCTTCTTTCAAAGAACCTTAGAATTAATAGTTTGGTGACAACATTTCATTAGAGATTCTTAACTTCCTGTTCAGAAGCATAGTTTCCAGAGTCATCCGAAGAGAAGAAATACCTATTGGGATAATTTAGGAATATAGTTATGAACGTTAATACCAATGCTTATGTAGATAATGTGGATAAGGATATGTGAATAGTGTAAATAAATAAATTTTATGTAGTCCCAATACCCTGAATTTTTTTCTGTCCACCAGGAAGATATTCTTTGCTTTGCTAATGTTTTTGCCAAAGCATAGCAAAAAATTATTATGGGTGTTGTTTCTGCTTAAAGCAGCTGAAAAAATAGCTAAATATATTGAGATAAGCCCAAAGATGCAGAGATGATCTTTAGACCCTAGGATTTATCAAAATGGATTTTAAACTTCAGAAACATAACATTCACAGGGAAGGAAAAGAATTGCTGTGTGAAGCTTAGGTGGAAATTGGATTTAATCATCCCTTTGAATTTCAAGATTCAGTTCGGTTTCAATTCCTTTGGGGTCAGTTCTAGAGTTCCATAAGCTTTTGTGCAAAGTTAAATTGAATCGATGATTCAAATCAAACTGACCATTTGAAACAAATCATGGATGACTGGCACAAATCATTCTCAGCAACTTGATGGGGATATGCTCTCAAGTGCAGTCTTTCACACTATATGTTGTACCAGAAGGTGGCACTACCACATGGCATCTCATGTTGCCAATCCATGTGGATTTTCTTGCTTATGGTTTCTGTAACTTTCACTTGCTTTTCATCTAAGTACATCAACAAAAAACCAAACCAAAATGAATGTGAAACATCTTCAAAGATGTCTTGGCAGTTTGCCACTATCATTTCCTGAAGAGCAAGGCATGGCAATAATGGCTATAAAAGAAGAGTGGTATATCCTTGCTAGTTTGATCTTTTCAGAATCAGGAATCTTGTGGGTTTCTGTTTCTGAGACAATGAAGTTTTCTGATTATGCTTATACTTCAGCTACTCAAAGTATTTCATTTCATTTTTTTGGATGGTGAATGGCATCCTTTCAGCCCTCTGGCTGGACAAATGCTGAAATGCATTCTCTATTCATGTACCATCATTTGCTTGCTAAATATGTTGATGGACAATGTACAATAATTTCTCATCAAGTTCATATATTACACTAAGCCGAGGTTGGATAACCTGCAGACCTTGGGCTCCTTAGTACCATGAAATTGTACCACTAAAATTGGTAGCAAAATGGCCAAATTTCAGTGTGATTCTTTTCTTGTTTGGGAGAAATTTAAGACTAGGAATGGTAGCAGTTGCTTTCCAAGGTTCTCTGGTCATTAAATAGACATACTTCCAGCCCCGAACAGAACAAAATATTTCAGCCTCTAACCTGAATTATTGTTCCTGAACTTTTAGAAGTTGTCACCTTTCCATTAAGCTTTAATGTCATTTGTTTTACTTGGCTTAGGTGTTCCATGGACTCATTTTTTGTGTTTTAAAAATATCCTTTTTATTTTTATATATATATAAATGTAATACTATGTGTGGGGTTTTTTTTAAAAAAAAAATCCTGATTAAAACAAAAATAGATTAGCACATTATGATATGTGGTTGCATTGATCTTAACATACTCTTATAATAGAGTCAAATATTGGTTTTATGTTAAAATTCAGGTGCCAATTAGGATGTTTCAAAATGATTTGTTTCAGTCCTGTTCATGTCAGTGCAAAAACATGTCCTCTTATATTTTCCTGAATATTGATGAATGGGATTATAACTAAAGACTTTAGACAATTTGCACTTCTGAGGTAAAAAAATCCACTTTGTGAATTTATTTTTACAGATTTAACAATAATAACGTATCAACTTTGGCATTTTCTTTTGACTGGTACACATCATACTTAACCAGACAAACTCCAGGCTTGGTGATCTTAGATCCAAACAGATGCTATTTACAAATTATTCTGCTTATTACCTTTTTTTTTTCAAAGAGATGTTTATGGAAGGTGGTTTGAATCAATTATATTCGATGTTTTTTTCATTTATAAAGGGGCATAGGTCTTTGTTATGCCACCACTATACAATGATCTTTTGAACCTAAAACATATTAGAGCAAATCTAGAAAAAAAATCAAAGACTATCTTTAGTGTTTGAGAACTTGGTAGTAGTCATGCCTATCTAGTAGCAATAAAATTCGTTGCCAAACAAGCAAGTGAAAATGGTTGCAATTAAGAACCTAGCAAGATGAATTTATAACACATTACAATTAGAAAAACCTGAACCCTATGCATATTTACTACTAAAAAAATATTTCCATTTAAGTGTTCAGAGGAGGCATTGTCATGCTTAAAAGTGTCAGTTGCATTTGAAATAGGGCAAATAAAACTTTATTCATTTCTGAAACTAATTTGCATGAGAATCTATTTTTCATTGTTTTTTCTCCAAATTAGCTAAATTTGCAATACATCCCTGATAACAGAGCAATTATTTTTACTCATACATATATTTCCAAATGTTTTAGACTTAACACAAGCTATAGATATTAAACAAAGTCAGATAATGTATTCACAAAACAAAATAATTGTTTTTCAAATATATTAGCTTAGGAGGATAGATTTGGCCAGCCATCAGCTCTCCTCCAAAGCAGATTTTTATAACTAAATAAAACAAAATGACATTGCCTATCTGGTATTTTTATTCTATACCCTTTTACTAAACACTTTCTAATTTTTTACAATAAAATATGTCTTTTGCCAGCAGTAGCAGCAGAGTTTCATAATACTTTACTGCTGATTTTTGGCTAACTAGGTGTAAAACCTAATTCTAATGTAAGCCCTCTTGTATTAATAATAGCAACGAGTCTTTAATCATTGTGAACGCTGTTATATGGCTTTTTGTTCCATGCAATTGTATCATTAAAATACCGGGGTTGAAGAGGTAAATGCTTGTTAAAATTCAAGGGAAACTTTGTTGGTTCAGGTATGTCTCCTGTGTGTTAATGTCAATGGAGTTGCACTGATTTACCCCAGCTAAATGTTGAAAGTATTTGCTATAAAAAATTGTTTTATGTACAAACATTTCCATAAACTTTGTATTATCTTCCTACTTTAGCAAATTTGTATTATGCACTTGAAAAGCTTTGTCTCATCTCATGTAAAATAAACTGTACAGCCCATTAAATTAAGTCCTGAATTGTTTTTTTTAATATGCAAACACACTTTCCATGATACATTTTACAATGTCAAACTCATCCAAAGGTGATGCATCAGACTACAATATGTAGGCCATATAAAGAAACAATATATGAATTAATGGGACCTTGTTGATACTAATAGCTTAGAGAGGTAATTGCTGTACTACTGTAACTGGCCATTTGTAGGGGTGATGGTAAAGCACAAAGGAAATCAAGTTACCAATTTACAGTGGTGCAAAGTCAGGTTTTGGGATCTCATTGACAGAGTCTGTCTACTCACTATGGTTGACTTAATGGGCAAATGATATTACTGACCCCGGTCTGGCCTCATGGACTAGTCATCTGGCTTATATATTCATTTCCCAGTTGCCTTCATAATACTGGTTTGTGATACAATTTTATTTCTTAAATATGTCCTGCCCCTTCTGCAGGACTTCTAGGCAGAATATATAAGCATCTTATTCCATTTATCCTCTTCTGGGCACAAGCCACTGTAATGGTAATGGTGGCAAGATGTCATAACTTCTCCATTTGTAGCACTCCACTATGGGGTGCTACAAAACACAGTACTCTTTCCCATATTATTTAACATCTACTGTATATAAGTCTAATGGAGAGCTCATTCATTGGTTTGCAGTGAGGTATCTATATATAGATGATACTCAGTTATATATCTCCATCTTGTACTATTCAACAAGTGTGAATGTTGTGGCCTCACCAGTAAAGGATCTGGATATGATAAAATAGACTGAAACTGAATCATCATAAGACAGAGTGGTGTCAGCAGATTCTCTGGTAGTCTCTAAATTAACTCTGGGTGGCATTGTATTCTTCTTGAAGGAATAGGTCCTTTATTCAGGACTCCTACTTACACTTATGGTTACGAGCAGATGCTAGTGTGCCAGTTGTAGATTTTTTTTTAAGTGGGAAGCTTCAGCAAGAGTCTTTCCCCGTTACTTCAGAATCAAAATACTCCAGGGCTCTTAACTTGGGATGGCTGTTCTTGAAGAATGCAAGTAGTCCTCAACTTACAACAGCAACTGACACCAGTAGTTCCATCACTAAGTGATGCAGTTATAAAGTTATACTTAGAAACTTCAACTCGTGCAACATGTGGTGGTCCATATGAGAGCTACATGCCAATACTGCACCAATTTTAAAGGAATTGCATTGGCTGGAGTTTGTTTTGGGTTCAAATTCAAAACACTAGTCATTATTATGATAAAAAAGCCCTTTATAGCCTGGGTCCAAGGTACCTACAGAATTGTCTCTTCTAGAGGGAAACTGTAAATCATCCTGTTCAATCAATCCATGGAGGCATTCCAAATATTTACTTCTTGGCAGGTCAGAAGCAGGCATTTCTAATGCCTTGTGGACTCTGCTATCCCAGTTGAATGTGGGTCTGCCTGATCCTAGCCCAGCATTGTAAACATTACATTATGTTGGCTCACTTCACAATTTTCATGAAGGTAGATACACTTTTCTTCGAAGCATGTATTAGTTTGGCTTGCAACTCACTTTACCCCAAAGACTTAGAGATGCTTTGTGCCAACTCCTGGTTTGGTGAACAAGTTGAGCAACATGAACCAACCCTACACAAATACAACAAACAATGCATTCAACGTAGGATTGCTGTACTACTAATGTACTACAGTCTTATTGTGCAGCAATTGCTCTTTTCTCAATATACAAGATCTGGATTTATTTCCTGACTAATGGGATGCTTTGGAATGCTTTAGTGTGCTTTAGTGTGACACAGATTTCCTTTTATTTATACAATTTCCCCCCCCCCTCTGGGCAGGTAGGCTGTTACCTGCAAAAAAACATATGCTACAACCTAATAATTTACATTCAATTTGTTTTGGAATAAGTTTGCAAAGACTGACATGGTTTGTCTTTGGGGAAGTTGTCAGGCTACATTATCCTGAGGTTTGATCTTGTAGTCAGGTACTCTTTGTGTAAAATCATAAATCTTTACCTTAAGGGTGGGAGATATCTATTCATTGGCATGTGCTGCAACCACTTTGTTCTCTACAGTCTTCATGGCCTCAGCAAAAGTAAACATTTGAGGGATAAAATTTCAAAAACAAGCAAACAAACCAAAACACTCTGGCTTACACCTGCTTAGAGCCCAGCAATTAGTGATAGAATAAACATGACACATAAAAACTGCTCAATTTACAACTGTTTATTTAATACCCATTTGCAATTACAACAGTGCTGAAAATAGTAGCTTAACTGGTCCTCGCACTTATTGTCATAAGCTTATCCCCAAGGTCAGATGATCAATAGCACTTAGCAATAGCACTTAGACTTATATACATTCCATAGTTGCTTTACAGCATTCTCTAAGCGCTATACAACATCAGCCTCCTGCCCCCAACAATCTGGGTCCTCATTTTACCAACCTCGGAAGGATGAAAGGTTGAGTCAACCTTGAACCAGTCAGGATCAAACTCCAGACTTTGGGCAGAGTTAGCCTGCAATACTGGATTCTAACCACTTCCTCACCAGGGCTCGTGGGGTGGCCACCAGCATGTATTTATGGTTGTAGCATCCCTAACAGATTAACAGAATAATAGAGTTGGAAGGACCTTGGAGGACTTCTAGTCCACAATTGCCATTTACAACTTTCCCAAGAGGCTTCTGACAAGCAAAGTCAATGGGAGAAACTGGGTTCACTTAACAACCATGTTGTCAGGTGGGGAAGAGTGGGGAAGGGTGTAAGAAGCCCGAGAGCCTTAGGACCTTCCTGTGTTGTGGCCAGGATGATGAGCCCAGCAGAGGGTAGGCAGGCAAAGATGGTGAAAATCACCTGTGGGGTGGGCGCGGGGGGGGGGCTGTTATAAATGTGGCTGGCTTGAGCTTTTATCATGTGACCACAGGGCCCTGTGAAGACTGAAAGTTCAAGGACTAGTGGCAAGCCCATAAGTAACTTTGGACAGTCGCTGAAAAAATGGACATTAAGTAAGGAGTATCTGTGAACACATTTTAAAAGTAAAACTCCTAAAATACAACTGATATCTGTAAAATGCAAAACAGAACCAAATTCCAGTTAGTCCTCTTTGCTAGATGCTATCGATTATCTTTGACGTTTTGCCTCCCTTCAAATGAAATTCAGAGTTAAAATGTGGCCCCTTCTGAAATAAAGCAACTCATCACTAATATTATAATAAATACAGCTGAATTGTGATCGGCAAGATTAGAGGTGACCTAATATAACTCTAGAAGTGGCCCCTGAATGAATGGCAGAGACATGCAATTCTACTTTCTCCAAGCTGTTCATTATACCCTTCAAGTGTGTAATAAGGATTTGGTTGGCTGGAGGACCATAGAAGGGCTCTTTTAAACTCTCAATTCCAGCCCTCTGCTTAGTTCAAGAATCCACATTAAAGTGTCTGTGCTGCAAAAGGCTTTGCTGGTTATCACCTTTTAAGGGCTGCATGGCTCCGGAACTGCTTCTTCCAGGATTCTTCACTCCAAAATGATAATGATAATATATTACACACACACACACACACACACACACACACACACACACACACACACATAGATATATATATGGATATTTTTTTCCTCCCTGCTACCAGTAATTGTTCTTTTCAGGGTTTGTTCAGCATACAAAGGATCATTCTGGTCATAAACCTCTGGCTTAACACAGACAAATGAGTTTCTTTCCCATTTTCCATTCCTCTTTTTGTTTAGAGATGGAAAATGGAAGGTTCTCCAGCTATTGCTAAGCTACAACTACTAACTTGCTTCATCATGGATCAAGTTGGCCAGACCTGTTTAGAACTGTGGTTTAGGATCATCCAAAAGTTTCCTTAAAAAGAATTGCATGACAACCCAGCAGTTATGCTTGGAATCCGAAGGAGGGGAGAAGCCCTGTGGAATGTGGCAGCTGTTCTCCTTCCAGAAGTCAATAAGAGAAATTGGGGAGGGGGGGAGAGAAAGCTAACCTGGCCTTTCTCTCAATCTTCCTCTTCCCTTTTTTTTTCTTCTTTGTATGGCTTCCTGGGGATAAACAAGGATTCCAAATGGCTATTGTCATGCTCCTGGGCATGAACAAGGATTTCAAATGTTATTATTTCAAATACTCAAACAGATGGTTCAGACATGTTTTCATTTGGGAGAAAAAAATGCATTCCCTTTTGAAACCTGGAAATTACTGATGTTCAGGACAATATATCAAATTGGTCCTCTCATTGTGAATTTCCTATGCAATGGCCATTTTGTTTATTTCAATACATTATGCATTTGGGAGCTGGTATGGAGTGATTGCAAATCACATAAATTCTGGTTGGCAACAAGGCAGGGAGAACTCATTTTCCAGAGGGCAGTGATTCATGGTGTGAATTTTACTAGATTATATTGCGAGGAAGACGAGGGCTCTGTTCTTGATGCCCAAGGTCGAACACAGCTTTCTGACAGGCACAGCTAGATAACTGTTGACAGAAATGCTTTGTCCCCAGCTTGAATCAGCTAGTACAGGCACATAATGATCATAAGAATTATTTAAGGATTGGATTTCATAAAAAGTACTGCTTTGTTGTAGCTTTCATCAAGTCTGCTGTAGAATTTAGTCTGTCTTAAATTCAGATGATTTCTTGATTACTTTTCTGAAGCTTGCAGAAAGGAATGAAGGTTTGAGAGGAAATGCCAAGTAGAAGATAATTCAATTTAGCAGCCTCCCCACCCCTATTTTAATCTCCTATCTCTTGGCAAACATAGATCTCTCTAGTTATCTGATAACAAAGAAAATAGGAGAGGAGCACTGGAACAATTATTGATGTTTGACAGACAGCTTTGCAGAATGACAAGTCAGAGATTATGAGAATTATAGCCCATGAAATTTAGTTATTTTTTAATTCATTAAAAAAACCAAGCTTCTATAGTCCTTATTTCTCAGTACAGATCTGAGAAATCTGACATCTTTTAACTTTCAAAGCTTCTTAGCTCCTATGAAGTGTCTCAAAATGAAGATCTATTTGCCTTTTATTTTTAACATTAAAGATACAGCAGTCTATTGTTGAAAGTATTGGCTTGTTTCTAAAAGCTTGCTTGGGCTTAGTGTACCACATGGTGTCAGTTGAATTATGTAAAACCCATCTTATAACTAATGTAAAAGGAAGAAAAAGTGAATAGAAAGGGGGCACCTGGCCAAAAAGGAAGGATTGGCAAGCATGTCAGAATTTGTAACTTAAAATGGATGGATGGAGAAAGTATTGAAAAGTTAGTCTGCACTATTTATTTAGAGTGCATAGGCACGTTATTTCTCCCTAAAACTAAATGTATATTCTCAGATGCATTATTATAAATATCTTACATTTCTCCTTTCAAAATTGCAGAATTTGTTTTTATTTGCAGTTGCAACCTGAGGTCACTTTTACATTCCTGAAGTCAGCTCTTCGAAAGTGTTTACAGCAAATTTACAGGTTCTTGTGGTATTTGCTCATGACTTTTGTGACTATGATAAAAGTAAAGAGATTATGTAAATAAAGTAGTCTTATAGGTGATTGAAGATATGCATTCCAAACTACATTGTTTATCTTAACATTGCAAACCGAATTTACTTTCTTTTGATGTTCACTATAATTTGGATTTTGGGGGTGGGTTGGTTGGTTGATTGATTGCTTTACAGCATTGTGAGTTCTGTCTGACTCTAGAGATATATTAATTTTCTTGTCTCACAAATGTATTTCTGAAAGGAAGTCAATACTATTTTTTAGAGGTGACCTTAAAAGTTCATGTATAAACTTCTTGTAATGAAATACCTAAAGTGCCAAAAGTATAGTAAAGGCCATCTAATTCACTTGAAACAACTTCAATGAGAACATTGTAGCTCCTTCTCTAAGCTACTCAAGGCAGTCCTATTTAATGTGGCAATGATTACATGTGTCAAAAAGATGTAAAAATGGTCTTTGCTTACACTGCTGCATTTTCACTGGCTACCATCAGATATTTTATTTTATTTGCCACATAATAAGATCATGATTACCATGCACAGAAACTTGATAAGTGCTGCGTAAGCCTTACTGGAAAATATAAAAACCTATTTGATTATGGAAAGCCTGCATGCTGCTGGAAAGCGTTTAAGAATTTTTTTGCAGATAGTCCACTCATGATCCTAATTATTTGTTCTCAGTTCTAAATTTTCTTAAAAGCTAAAAGTATGCTTGTTATTCCCGCAGGTTCCTCCTTTATTAATTACAGCATAACTGCTCCTGATGACACTCAGTATTCTATTTTGGGGGGCGGGGTGTCCTTCTACTTTGCCATCCCATGGAATGACTAATAAAATACCTTCTTCATTCTTACAAACCCCTAATCTTTAGCCTTCAGGCAATATGTTTTCTGTGACTTCCTGCAGCTGAAGGTGGATGGTCTACTTAGCCATTACAGGTAAGAGCCTTAGATAAAAGGATCCTCCTCCAGGCATTTATTTCCTTCCTTTTAAAGACCTCTTAGTTTCCTGCAATCTCCTCATTATGTGTAGCAAATCCTGCCGGCAAGGTAGTCCTTGACTTACAAGCCCAATTGAGTCCAAAATTTCTGCTGTTAAGTGAGGAACTTGTTAAGTGACTTTGGCCCCATTTTACAACCTTGCTTGCCACAGTTGTTAAAGTGCATCACCGCATCACCGCAGTTGATAAGTTAATAACCCAGTTGATAGGTGAATCTGGCTTCCCCATTGACTTTGCTTATGCGACAATCGCAAAAGGTGATCACATGACCTTGGGACACAGCAACAGTCATAAATACGAACCAGTTGCCAAGCATCTGAATTTTGATCAAGTGATCATGGGGATGCTGCAAAGGTCATAACTGTGAAAACCTATCATAAGTTACATTTTTCAGTACTATTGTAACTTTGATCATTCACTAAATGAACTGTTGTAAATCAAGAAGTACCTCTACTTTCTATTTTCTTCCCTGAATTCCCTCAATTTGTAATCTGGGGTAGATTTATAGACATAAAAATAATAATAATTGGCATCAAAAAAGGAGAAGGAACCAGAAAGATTTTCTGTTGTTGTTTTTAAAAAAAATGTGTATTTGATATTGCATATTTTTAAATCAAATTTATATGCTGTCCGTATGAAATTGAGTGACTCTGTGCAGCTTCCTGTCCTACCTCAGTCACTGGGATTTTTAATCAGACTGACAATTTTGCCACTTACCTTCTATCCACTATGTCAGATATCTTATTTCCAAACGATCAATTTTCCTTTCCGAATTCTTACGTATTCTAATTTGAACTGAAACTTCAGTCAGAAAAATCTTCTCATTACAGCTACAAGGCCAACAGCACTGAGTCTAGGGGCCATACTATTTCCTCTTCTGGATTTAGTTTCAACATTCTATAAGAAAATAATCTGTTGTTGCCTGTAACTGAAGAGCTAAATCTTTTAATCCCATGTAATCCCATTTTAGGGACACAGTGGGTCAGTGGGTTAGGACGCTGAGCTTGTCGATCAGAAGGTCGGCAGTTTGGCAGGTCGAATCCCGAGTGCCACGGAACAGAGTGAGCACCTGTTACTTGTCCCAGGTTCTGCCAACCTAGCAGTTCGAAAGCACATAAAAATACAAGTAGAAAAATAGGGATCACTACGGTGGGAAGGTAACAGCGCTCCGTGCGCCTTTGGCGTCTAGTCATGACCATGGAGATGTCTTCGGACAAGCGCTGGCTCTTCAGCTTTGAAACAGAGATGAGCACTGGCCCCTAGAGTCGGAAACGACTAGCACGCATGTGCGGGGGAACCTTTACCTTTAATCCCATTTTATTAGTTTTCCTAGAAAGCAAGCACTAGTTCACCCATGTTTAAAATTGCCATGAGCCCATTGAAAATATTTTCACACAGAGTGACTGGCAGTCCTACCATCCTCCCCATTCCCCACACCTCACCCCCACCCCCAACTTGGTTCTTATTTCATAATAAATTAGCAAAAAGAGAAGTATCAGGTTTAGCAATTTGGTGTCCTCCTGATCATCACTGAATAAGTGAACAGGGAATGCAAATGAAAACTACCTTTTAAAGTTCAGGGGTGTCCTGCAAAGGGAGAAAGGGGAAAATAAAGCCTCTTTCCAGTATCCCAGAGGTGTTTTTCAAAAGGCAGCTGAATTTCTAGGTTTGTTTGGAGTTGGTTTTTTCCTTGAAAAGTTCAAGAAAGCCTAATTGTCTTTTGAAAAGCATGTTCCGGACAACCATGACCTGGATGAAGGAGAATCTCCATAGACATTCCTCCTGTTAGTGGAACAATAAGAAACAAAACTGAAAATGACTAAAATGAATTTAACATATACTTTTAGCAACTACAAGCTTGTAGCAGTGCTTGAAAAATCAAAATCAGAGGATTTGAGCAGTGTACCTACTTCAACAGGGGATGAGAATGATCAAATCAAACTTAGGCAACGACCACAGGAATTGGAAGAAAGAAGCAACTTTCTGTAAGGAAGAAATCCTAAAGAGAAGAGATGTTGAATTCAGCATTGCTGGTATTAAGAGTAGCTTTTAAAGCCTCACAGAAGAATCAGGCTCCTAATATTCAGGGCAACAGAAAGACATTGAGAAGATGACATAGGTCAATGGATCCTTGAAGGGCACAGAGGATGCAGCAAACATGTGAACGCACTGACTGTGAAGCATGCTGCTTGGAGGAACAAATCATCATTGATTCCTCACTGAATTGTAGTGAGGTAATTAAGTAACGTGTGAAAAATTTCAGTTCTGTATGTTTCAGTTTTTTTTAATTAATAATTTGAACAAAGAAATAGAGCAAATTTTTACCCAATTTACGGTTGATTAAAAAAATATGGGTGGAATAACTGATATACTCTTGAAGACAGAAGTAAAATTAAGTCAGAAAAATAAGCTGAGAATAACAGAAGGAAATTTAACAGACAATTACAAATTTCTTCTGTTAGGAAACAGAAATCAAATGTGGAGATATTAAATGGGAGCTTCATGGCTTTGTAATATTTAAGAAAGTGTGTTGGAGAGCAACCATCCCAGGGAGGAGAGCTCAAGAGTCTGGACTCACTACATAAACACTGGAGGGCTAGGCCCGATTCTCTCCCTCTCCCTCCCCCCAAAAATACCTCTGATCCTTATCAGGTCATTCTCAGGCAAATGCTACCAGGTTGGGGAGGTTCCTGAATAATAAGCAGAGAACAATAAAGTAGTTAGTCTGAACTCTAGATATGTAGGTTTGGTTGTTCACACCTGACAAATGATCTTGAAAGAGTAATTGATTTCAAATAGCATTATAGAGCTACAGGAAGGCTCATGCAATTTTAGGCAGCATCAACAGGAATAGAGTTTCCATATTACAGGAAATAATTGCTCCTCTTTACTCTGGGGATTGAAAATGAAATCCTAGGAAGGAAGGCTGAAAAACTGGGCATGTTTAGCCTTGACTGGATGGGGGGAAGGGAACTAATGGGGGCAAGATAGCCCTGTAATTGTCAGTGTAACAGGAAGGACTCCTGCAGTCATTCAATCAGTTCTAAGTTTGAGTTGCAGCTTCGACAGAAAATGAGGCCCATTCACCATGGAATGAAACATCTATTGCAACACAAACCCCACTTTTTACGGCCCGCTGCACAAGTACAAAAAAGTATAACTGGCATGATGACATTACAGCAGAGATAGTATCATTGGATGCTTCTATCTATGGTACTAGGGACGTAGTGGCTCATTGGGTTAGGACGCTGAGCTTGTCAATCAGAAGATCGGCAGTTTGGCGGGTCGAATCCCGAGTGCCGCGTAGCAGTGAGCGCCTGTTACTCGTCCCAGCTTCTGCCAACCTAGCAGTTCGAAAGCACGTAAAAATGCAAGTAGAAAAATAGGGACCACTATGGTGGGAAGGTAACAGCGCTCCGTGAGCCTTTGGCGTCTAGTCATGCCGGCCACATGACCACAGAGACGTCCTCGGACAAGCGCTGGCTCTTCGGCTTTGAAACGGAGATGAGCACCAGCCCCTAGAGTTGGAAGCGACTAGCATGCATGTGCGGGGGAACCTTTACCTTTACCTTATCTATGGCACTAAAATCATATGAAAATTGTAATATCAGCTGGCAATACTGACCAGGACTGCTTCTATCATTTCAGAGATAAGAATTATCTACAATTTCCACCTCCAAGTTTTCATGCATTTTGACTGTAAAAGAATTTCAATTCCTTCTACATGCTTCTTTCTTAGAAACATACCCTCTGTATATAATATAGAATGCAAGGCATATCCATATGCCTTTCCATTTTAGGTACATATATGCAACAAGGTACTGTCCATTTTAAAAAAAATAAAAGAAATTAAAAGACGCTTGCTCCTGGGGAGGAAAGCCATGGCGAATCTAGACAGCATACTAAAAAGCAGAGACATCACCCTGTCAACAAAAGTGCATATAGTCAAGGCTATGGTCTTCCCAGTTGCAATGTATGGCAGTGAAAGTTGGACCATAAGAAAGGCTGAGCGCCAAAGAATTGAGGCCTTTGAGCTATGGTGCTGGAGAAGACTCCTGCGAGTCCCTTGGACTGCAAGGCAATCAAACCAGTCAGTCCTAGAGGAGATCAACCCTGACTGCTCTTTAGAAGGCCAGATCCTGAAGTTGAAACTCAAATACTTTGGCCACCTAATGAGAAGGAAGGACTCATTGGAGAAGAGCCTAATGCTGGGAAAGGTTGAGGGTAAGAGAAGAAGGGGACGACAGAGAATGAGGTGGCTGGATGGAGTCACTGAAGCAGTAGGCATGAGCCTAAATGGACTCCAGAAGATGGTAGGGGACAGGAAGGCCTGGAGGAACATTGTCAATGGGGTTGCGATGGGTTGGAACATATTTTCTAGAGGCAACAGAAGCCAGAAGCTGCAAACTACTGTAGTCAGACTGATAGTTTTTATATCAACTTGGAAAAGTTACTAAATGGAGGCTTAATAGATTGAATTTCCTGTAAAAAAAACAGGACTATCTCCTAGAGAGCAAAATAGCTGATAAATTGTGAATTCTGGAAAGAAAACAGTCTAGAAGGCAGAATTTGATCCTTTGAACAATCTGGAATGCTTCTTCAAACATTTGCTGCATTTCTTGTCTGATTTTCAGTCTACTTACTGGAATGGCAAGTATTAATATTAGATTCCGACAGTGTGTAGATCCCCACAGATGTTTGACTCTGTCAGTTTTTGCATTTCAGCTTGAGTGGAAATCTGTTTGCTTTCACATCAAAGGAAAAAAAAACATCAGGAGATGACTTCAAAAATATAATCGTTTTCCTTACTTTATCTCTCCATATGAAAGATTAAAAGACACCTGGTCATGTTAGTATCTGTAGAATGATGTGCAGTCAATGTGCAACAAGAAATTCAGTCTTTATCATCTTTAAGAATGATTTTGCTTTGACTTATTTTATTTGAGTATTTTATAATAAAAATAATTTTTAGCAGGTCTTCAAACAAAATCAATCTAAAGCAATGGCATCATTACCTATTCAGTGTCTCCCAGATGATAATTAAAAAACCTCCCACCCTTCATATGCATGCAGACAAGTAAACGTTTGATGAGTGATGTTCTGACTACCTGCCTATTTAGAGAATGCCAACAGAAACCCTGCTAATAGACTTCGTGTACTACAAACTACTCATTCGTTGTTGACCAAAGGGAGAGATTTGCTTATTAACTGGGGAGTCTTCTGACCAGAATAATGATATAGAACAGGGATGGGTTGAATATTCTCCAACTTCTCTTGTATAAACATTGCTTTAGCATTTCAGCAGGGAGATGAATCCCAGAGTGTGCAAGCTTGCCTCAGAGGAGCTGATGTTTTTAGCATGTGGGGGCACATGTTTGTAAATGGAGATGCATGGAAATAAGTCCCATTAATTTCACTAGGGCTTGAATGAAGTTTCTTTGGAATATGCCCAGTGTTTGCAATTCGGATGGCCATTTGAGGTTCATCTCCTGTGATGGTGACATAATGTTTTTCTTTACTAATACTTGGTGCTAAGAGAGGAGGGGAAAAAACTGCAAGATCCACAACAGAAGGAAAATTGATGCAAACCAATTAAAGTTTAAAAAAAAGAAAGAAACCGCTCTTCCCTGCCCTGAAACAAAATCACAAGAATCCCACAATCAGCTACAAAAGTTTGCAGATGAAAGTAGAAAGAATTCTTGAAAATGATTATTATCTGATCTATAACTCATTTGCAAGGTACATACATCCCACTGGATTTTGAATAAGCCAATGCCACCCAGTTCATACTTCATACTAAGCCATAGAAGATTCAATCATAAATCATATGTTACGTTTTAACCCAGAGTGTACTAGCCAGTGTCTATCAAGATTTCTTGGCCTTATGGATATCATAGTATCCTCATGGATATCATAGTAAGCAATTGTGCTCAGTCAGGTTTCATCTATCTTCCTCACCCACCCCTCCTGCAGGCTACTAATTTATCCAAAAGTCATTTTAGCATCTGTTCTTTTCATATCTATTTCTCTTTGTCCGTGCCTTGTTCTCTCTATTTAAATCCAGTGTGTCTAGAACATCAAGTTTAAGTTTCTTTCCAGATTCTGATATTATTAAATCCCCTCTTTTTTCCCCCTTGAATCAAGATATATCTACTAATTATATTACTGTTTCCTCTTTCTATTCTGTATTAGAAACAGCAGCTAATTTACTCATTAGGAGTAAATATTTTTTCATTTCATTTTACTCCCTGTTCTGTTGGTAATGAAATACTAATTTTGGATTCCTTGGTCCTACCATTAAAACAAAGGCTGCAAGGGGAAAATGTTGTGCCAGCTGCAGGCTGGTTATTGACTGTTGGAGCTTCTGGAGTTGGTATGGTTTGTATTTGCTTCATTTAGCGTTCAGTTGCTTGTGCATCTAGGTCTGTGCCCACTTTTCCAGCCTCCAATCACCAGCTACCCATAACACAAAGCCAATTCCTTTACGTTAGGAAAAGGGGTATAAGTAGGAAGTCTTTGAGCTTCTCTAGGGTAAAAGTCCTGTTATACAATGACTATATGAGATACTGTAAATATTATGATAGATTCCCTGAGTTATTAAGAATAATCATTATGATTAAACTAAGGCTAATTTAGTTTAGATCTAAACTCAGATTAAACTAAACTCATGTGCAATAACATGTCCATGTTTCCATATTTATTCAATGAACCTAATTCTTGGAGCAAGGGCAAAAGCCAGCCACTGGCAAGGAAAGAAAACACTGCAGCACCCAGCTACTGGCCAATGTATGCAGTAAAATAAAACAGTAACTGAAGGTAACCCAAAACTCAGGATAGTGGAGGAAGAAACCTAGCATTTCTCACGAATCTAGGAACAGAATGCAGAGGCTTCTGGCTACTTTGGAGCTTGGAGATTCTCTATTCTCTCTCTTCTGGAAAGAAATACAGTTGGGGAAAATTTGAAGAAGAAACAAGGGCAGAGATGAAAGAGATAAGCACTTCTGTCATACTTCCTTTAAAACAAAAACATTGCGAACACATTCCTAAATGCATCCTTTCCAATTGCTTGCCAACTCCCTTGATTGCTTTCTCATCTTGCTTTTTTCAGTTGCGTCTCAGCTTGTGTGACTATTTGAGAAATAAGATGTGTTCGTACAGCAGTCTCTTCAACTCCCTGTCTCTCCTCATTGTGTTTTTTTTTTCATTTCATCCAGCTGTTTCAAACTTCTCAGATTTTTCTGCTCTGGGTTAAGTCAAACTAATTTTCTGTCAGCATAATGGAAGTCATAATGATTTGCTTTATAGATATATTGAAAGGATAACAGAAATTAGGACTTGCAGAAATATATTGAAAGACAAAGCATTAATAACTGTGTCCTAAAACATGGTAGCTCTGATTTAACTATTATTTTAGCAAAGGCTGAAAAATATACTTTCAGATGTATACATGTAAGATTTCAAATGTATGGTGAGCAAACTGACTCTCAGACCAGTTCCATTATTCATTTGGAGCATTTTGCTCCTTGTTTCAGTGACATTGTTAAAAAAAAGGCCTTGACGTCCCAAAGTGCAGCCTCCTGGGATCAGATCCTTGGTTCAGCCAGAGTAGAAGTCAGCCTCTGGTGGACCTAATAGTGAAAGTTTCAGAGGGACCAGCAGGCTCTCACTATGTGTGTGTGTGTGATCAGTTTATCCCATGTAGTGTTGATAGCAGATCCAGTTCCTGAGAACCAAGAAAAGTGACCCGTTGCAGCTCCTAGCCTATGCCAATATTTGTTTTACTGAAAAAATGAAGAAGGGATGGGGGGGGGGAATGTCCCAAAACTGTTTTCCTTTTCCTCTTCCATAGGATCTTTAATTCCAGTTGCTTCCGTGCAAAAGATACTGTAGATCCCAACAAACCCATTTTTTCCTCTTAAAATTCAAAACCTAATTTTCATCCAGGGCTTCTTCAATGGTCTCCCCATTTGCAATTTCTTCTTCACTGCTGTCAGAAGCACTTGCTCTGAGGTTGTGTCTTGCTGCAGGGTCTCGCTCCATATTGCAGCATGTTCTCACCTTGGCTGCTTGCTTCTTGGCAGGCTGCGTCACCTCAACGGAAAGACCATTATTGCTCAAATGCTGTTTGTTTGGACATTTGCTTAAGTGCTTGATGTTCTTTCCAAAAAAGCAGGGCATGTAGACAAAGGGGTCCGCTAGCAAGAAACGAGACCACTGCTTGCGTAATTCAGCCTTTACCTGCAAGGGGGGGAAGAGAAAAGATGATGGGATTGCAGCAGCATTTTCCCACTGTGTATCTTCTAAATAAGAGCCGTGGTGGCACAGTGGTTAGAATGCAGCATTGCAGGCTAATTCTGTCAACTGCCAGCAGTTTGATCCTGACCAGCTCAAGGTTGACTCAGCTTTCCATCCTTCTGAGGTGGGTAAAATGAGGACCCAGATTGTTGGGGGCAATATGCTGACTCCGTAAACCACTTAGAGAGGACTGTAAAGTACTGTGAAGCATTTAGATACAAGTCTAAATACTATCGCCATTGCTAATAGCAATATAGCTATTATATAGCATGGCTATTGGTGATTACTGAGTGACTGATTTCTGTCTCTCTACATCCAAATGTAAGTACATCCACCAGATCAAACAATCCCATATTCATCTGAATTGATCATATCTTTATTTTGTCTCAATAATTCTGCATGAAAAGTGAAAGGCATCTAACCAGTTAATATAGAAATGGGAATGGGAATGCATTCCCTCCCAACACCCCCAATATCACTGCAATCAATTTTACACCATTTTGCAAAGGGGCATGAAAAGTCACTGAAAAAATGGAAGGGGGGGAATTCTTGCATCTGCTCTCTCTCAATTTGGATTATATCTACTTCTCTCTTATTAGAGGAATGGGCAGCTCCAAACCTCTCTCCATAAACAGACTCCCTCCCAGGAAGGCTATGGGCTTATTGTGTGTGGCATGGTAGACTGTTCATCTTTTCTCAAATAAGTGGCCAACTTGCTGGGTCAAGCAGTGTCTTTTCAATTATTACTAGTAGTGTAATGGAAAAATGAATAATTCTTTAATCAATTTTTCCATAACTGAATGATCATCAGCCAGTATGTCCTGAGCAACTGAAGTGGGGACAGAGGGGTGAAGAATGAGAAATGAAAAAGATAATGTACCTCGCCATTATAAAAGCAATATAAAAGTGCTACAAGAAAACCCTGGAAGAGAAAGAGAAAATAAATTAGATTTGAGGAACATGTGCCAAAGTACAATTTGATTTGAAATTTATACAATCAGAGATACTTTTACAAAAAAAAACCAACTACCTGAAACATGAGCCATCATGCTGGCAAATTGAACATAAATGCAACTATCTTCCTCTTGCTCAAGAATTATTTTTGCCTCTTAACAATCATAAAAGTTTTGAACTGTATCCTTTCTGAGTAATCTACGTAAATTTACTTTGAACATTTTGCTGGAGCAAATGTCTGGCTTGCTATTTGAAACTACAATGGTTGATTCCAATAAAATATATTATTTCTCCCTAATCAGACTTTTTTTTAACATTGCAGGAAAGTTTGTAGTCTAAAGTTTACTACTTTACTACTTCCTGAACAGGAAAGCTTGTAATCTAAAGTTTAGGGCACATTACGTTTATGCCTGTAGAATTACATCTCCCTAGAATGTGGCTGTAGAATCTTGAAAGGTGAGCATTAAATTTAAGATTTTTTTCCAAAAGACCCATTCATTCTGCTCTCTCATTTATTATGCACATATTTTAAAATTGCCTTCTTAGAACTACCCATATTAGACTGATATAAATCTAATTTTGTTGTGTGGAATTTCTGTTGTTGGTTGAATTGTGTGGAATTCTAAGACTCAAATAGGTAGGTTTATGACATTTGAAAAACAACGCATCACTTCCAACAAGCATGGAACTGACTTCAAATGTCTCATTCTTTGGGTTTAACAGCCTTCCCAAAAAAAATTAAAATATATTGTAGTGCTAAATAATCAGACTCTAAAATCAGATTAGGGCAGGGAAATTATAGTAACAAATCTCTTGAAAATGTTCCTAATAATTAAAACTATTTCACTGAATTGTTTTAATCGAACTAAGTCTCCAATAGCAATCAAGTTAAATTTAAAAGAAATAAAAAATTAATATAAATACAAGCTAAGCCAAATACTGCACATACAATTTTTCTCCACTAGATTTTTATTCTTTTTTTGGAGGGGGGTAGCAATGATAAACTAGGTTTGATTTTTGTTGTTGCTTTTTGTCAGGTAAGTATCAAAGATTCAGTTTATTGAAGGCATTGCTAATTAAGAATTATCATTATACCTGTTAACCAGATCTGTTCCTCTGACTTGTGAGGAAAAGGAGAAAATTTTAATTTGGCAGCCACTACTGTACTTAAATATTGTTTCAAAAAGCTCAAGCCAATAATTGAAGTGACAATACTGAAAAATCATATTTGATTTGGAAAGAATTCTAGACAAATAATTTTATGGAATGCTAATATTCTTCAGATATGCTAGATATTTATTCAGTAGTAGAAGTTAAATGTTTTTATCAAATTGTATTTTAAAATATGTTTTAAATTATATTTTAAAGATTATTGTGTTATGCATCGTTTATTAATGATCTGTGATTATGGTTTTTGATATTTTTTTTCACATTTGCATCCTGTAAAGTTGATATTAATTTTTTTTAATACACTTCCATCACACTTACATGGAAAGAGCCGATGGTTAGCTGGATGAAGGTTTTGACATTCCTGGAGAATCCTTCAACATGATCATCCATGATGAAAGTAAAAACAGTCTCATGAATTCCAAGCAAAGGTATTAACACAAGAGTTGACCTTGCCAATCTTAAAATGAAAACAATCACCAACATGAATTAAATCCTTGAAATAAAACTCAGCAAGAAACACATAATGGAATTATGACAGTCAGTTCCTTGAGACATTGATTTGGGATTGGACTGAGATGTCTATGAGCATTAAGCATTCTTCCATGCTAAGACTGCAGCCCTGTGATTCTTGGAACAGCATCTGAGTGACTTTAGAACCCACTGATTTCTCCCTTCTACGGTCAGAGACAGGGCCTTCCTTAGTCTTGGAGAAGGAATCTGACATTGCATCCCCAAACTGGGACTTTGTGAAATTGGGAAAAAGCTTAAAAAGCTCTCCGAGGAAGCTAGTGAGACTTGAAGGAGACGACAAAGGGCTTGGGAAGTCAGTATATTTCCTTTTGGTAAGAGGAAGGATTTCTTTCTGTTTTAAAATACCAAGTAAAGAAAGAACAGTGAATATGGTCCTTCTCTTTCTGCCTTGATGATATTCAGTAGGTGTTAGAGATTAAACTTGATTTGGGTGACAATATTATATAATGGAGTAAAAGCACCTTTAAGGAGTTAAACGGTCTAAGGGTGTGGCTGTAATTATTCCACATAAAAGAGAGTTAGATGTTACACGTAGTTGCTCTTGTATATGTGTTTGATGTTAGTGTTTGGATACCTCTTGTTCTCTTGTTTGCTAACTTGATATTTATTCTCTCAAGAATCAACTGCTTGCTACAGTGTATATTGTTTTTGATATTGGTAAGCAGCTTTTGTATTTTGATACTATGTTTTTTATGGACTGACTTTTATGTGCATGATACTGGATTGATACTTGGACTATTTCTTACTGTGTTTCTTTTTGTTGTCTGAGTAAAAATAAGTTATAAAACTCGTGTTAGTGCATTACTGTTTGCCTAAAAGTCCCAGTACAACTTTCACTGTGTATTAATAATACTCTGTTAAACAAACCATTTTTTCAACAACATATTCTAACAGTAGGCATAGCTTTAGTGGCATATTCCAAGATTAGAATACTCCTACTTTTTCTTAGGGTTGTTCCTTAAACCTTAAACCATTTCTACTTTGATGTTCTTCCTGATGTATATTTACCAGGTTTACATTTTGGAATTGTGGATTTATTTATTTTTCTTTATTGCATTTTGCATTCTGTTCAAAGTTGTGAGATTCCATCCAACCTGCTATCCAAAATGAAACATGATTGATGGAGCATATTGTCCCATATTTCACATTAAAATTAGTATCCATTCTGTTGCACTTTCAATTTCTTTAAAAATGACACATTCTCCTTAAATAAACAGCAAAGATTCTTGTGGATCTTCAATGACAAATGCATTTAGCAAAGTAAATCAATGTTTCTCAATCTTGACAGCTTGAAGATGTGTAGATGTACATGGCTGGCTGGGGAATTCTGGGACTTGAAGTCTACACACCTAAAAGTTGCTAAGATTGAGAAACATTGATATAAATCTTTGCAGATTTTCATTTACATTATCAGGTGAATGAAATGTTAAACAAATATGTATTACGATGTCGGACAAATATATTGACTGCTGCGAATCAAATCCAGTGTGTATTTAAAAAAAATGGTACAGAAAATTATAAGAAATCAATATCTACCTGAACTTATAGTCACGGAAGGTCATCTGCTGGGCTTTAAGTTTGGAAAGTAACAGTTTCAGAATGTTCAGGAAGATGCAGAAATTAACCTTGGGGGAGGGGGGAAAATCACACATCTTAGTTGGTTTCTCCAAATACAATAAAGGTTTGTTTGTCTGCAAAATCATCTCTTACAGGGATTGCCTAGGGGCAAGACAACTGCAAGAAACACCTTTCAGACTGTTTTAAATAATTTTAATGTACTGTATAGAGACTCGGCTTTCAGGTATTTCCTATACAATGTTGTTGCTCTGTCCTGCTTGTTATTTGAAAGCTCAAAGCTTACTAATAGTAATTGGGGGAGGGGGAGGGGTAGTAGTGGACCAAAAGGAAGAGAAAAATGCTGAGGTTTAGCACTAGTGGTTAAGTGGCAGAAGAAATATATATATACAAAATATTCTTGAACATAAAGGATTTTTCAAGTGTTTATTGCCATAAAAACAAAAAATAAAGAATTTTTGACTTTTCTTACTAATTTAGAATGATGAAAGTAATTATTGGACACAGATCCCTCCTGGTAAATTGCTGCTTGGCAACTCTGGGCTACTGTTAAGGAGTAATTACACCTTTACTATGAAACAATATACAATATTTTCAAATACCTAGGGTCCTTTGAACTACATAATTGCTACATAAAAATTGATGGTGGACAACAGGAATTCTTCATGCCCTTGTTACATTGGAAAGGCAACTCTATATGAACTGAGGACCTGATGTTACTTATGATTTGTAATCAAGTTGTTTATAGATGTTGAACTCTAACCCACAGTTTGAAAGCTCTTGCTGCACCTCACTGATTTAAGTATTAATCCCAGCATACGGTAAAGATTTTTTCAATCTATGGGTCCCAACTAGATTGATTACAAGTCCCCATCATCTTTTTCCTTCTGCTATCTTTGCAGCTCCTTGAATTCTGTAAATGATTTAAGGTGCATATTTTGGCTTAAAAGCAATATTGTATTGTATTACTGTTCTGTACAACGGAAGAGTAAGCAATTTTACAATGATCCTTACAACAATGGAGAATAATATGGGTCCTCGAATGATCCACCAGACAGTCATGGTTTCATTTGTTGACCAGCATCTAGAAAACAAGTGAAAATTTATGTCATGTAATAACAAACAATAAACCATATTTGTTATTATTTTTTAAAAACTGTATAATTTAACTTGGTGAATTATAGAATTGTATCAAAAAGCATATGAAAAGTTTTAAAAGCTTCAAGAGAGAGCAGCAGAGCTGCTGTTATATGCAGGATCTCTCATCTCTCCCCCAAAACCTTATGCTTTGTTTTCTGGGAAAGTAATCCATTGTATGGATAATACACTTTTCCCCCACAGAGCCACCACAATTTAAAAGAAATTTAGCAATCCCTAACCCTTCCTTTTGAGATTCCTACAGAACTTCTGAAATTGTACTTATTTATTCATTGGAGAGGGATGAACCTAGGATTCAGAAATTATTATTCTGAATCTCTGAAGTCTGATTTGGAATGTGATAGCTACCCATCATTCTTCTGGTGAAAAGGAATATAATTTATGGATCAGAAGATCAATAGCAAGAGGAGCAGGAATCAGGAAATTCTTAAGACTCACCTGCATGGAGTTCTTCAAAACATTCAAAACCCAACAATGGACTGACCTCCCTTTCATAAGAATTGTTTGTGGCATAGAAATAAAAAGTGCCATCTAGATTTTTATACTACTAGGCTTCACAAGGATGAGGATATAAAGTTTATCTTTGGCACACTTTAGAGTCAAAACTTGGTCTCAATTCTGTAACACTTTAGAAATTAATAGTTCTTGATATGAAACTACAGGGATACTACTTTTTTCCACAGTCAACACTAACAGTTCTTGATTTCTAACAATCCACTGGAAGTTTTCAAGAAAAAGATTGGACAGTTGTTTGTCTGAAATACTATAGGGTTTCCTACCTGAGCAGGGATTTGGACTAGAAAACCTCCATGGTCCCTTCAAACTCTGTCATTCTGTTATTCTGTTAAATCCAAATACTCCCTTCCCTTTTTTAGCCTTTAAAAGAAAAATATCTCTCCAATGGTCTTGGCTGAAGCAGACTATAACACAATTTCTTATTTATAATGGGAATAGAGATTGCTTATGGAGGATTGAGTGAAGAAGAATGATATTTTTTTTAAAAAAAATCTTTGTTCTAATGGGTATTTCTTTAAGATCCCATGAATGCCTACTTAGAAATAAGCCCAATTAACTGCAACTGAGTCTACTTCCAGATAGGAACAGTACAGAATTACAACCTTACTTTCTTAGAAAAGGACATAAGCAGACAATCTTGTTTCTCTGGATGATACTGAATTGCAATTCCCCACATTTTTCACCATAACCCATATTTCCATGGGATGTTGGGAGTTGTTCACAATATCGGTAGGGGCAAAGGTTGTCTATCCCTGGAATCCAAAGTGGTTTAATATTAAGAATGAATAGCCTAAGAGCTGTTGGTTACATTCTTCTCTTCCTTTAAAACACTCAGAAGAGTATATATCAAACTCCCAGGACTGTTCCATTGAAACCAGGCCCCCTCAATGTCTACAAGCATCCTTACCATTCACAAGAATTATTTTATCATATTTGGTGTTCCAGCCCAATTCTGAGTATGGCCAAAGCCCAGATAGTCTGCTGTTAGGCTGAATAAATATGTATTGACTCTAATCTTAATGTCTTGCTATTTGCTTAGGATTATTCACAGCCTAAGGTACCCTTGTATCAGTGTTGTATACATCATTGTAATCTGATTTCTGTTCAGACATGATGAAATTTTCCATCCTTTCTTGACTTTCCTTCTTTTCTGTGCTTTTTCTCCTCTTTCAACGTAGAATAGTCCATAGAAGTGATTTTTGCTGTACCCTAACCTTTCTAGCTAGCATATTTTTAAAAGTTAAGATTATGCCCATGATCAAGAATGGGGGATTAAAACAGCTGTTTAGGAGGTTGCAAAAAGTTTCCTTATTGCCTAGCAATGCAGAACAAATGATTGGTCATCTTTAGTCTAAACATTCTGGGGAAATAAACAAAAGGCTCCTTTTTCTATTGGCACAAAAAAGGCAAGCAAAGAAACAATGAAACCAGTTACAGGAATATTTAAGACAGAAACTTACTCTCTTTGCTCCCAATGGTATTTTATTATTGCCCAAGGAACTACAAACAAAATTGGAAAACCTGAAAGGACAAACAGAGGTGGATATTATTGCATGACAAGGCTTAATATGGTTTCTGAGGGTATCAAATCCTTTGAGTTAAATGCTGTTCTTCTAGTTCAGTTGTTTTACTATTGCCGTCTTCTAAGTTTTCCCCCAAAACTTCACAGTCTAATATATTCAGTGTAAGAAGGATAGCTGATATGTAGGGATTATCACTGATTATGTGAATAAAGGAAAGCTAACAGTCTCAATAATTTTGTTTTCCTCAGAGCTTGTTCCTTGTAAAAATCTACTTTCTTCATTCAACAAATATGTTCATAGATATTTGCCTTCTGGTTTGTGTGTGTTTTGAAAATCGCCAAGCAAATAATGACAGCAGCAAACTCCAAGGACTGCATTTTTCTAATAATCTGATGTAAAAAATCAAGAACAAGTTGACTGAAAACTTCTCAACAGCAGGAACAGGGGTAATAAATCCCTGTTTATTCAAATAGGTGAACAGCCGGTTCTCTGTGTGGATGCTGCTTCCAGAAGTCCATTCTGGGCCTGGGCAACCAAAAATTAGCTACCAGTTCTTCCAAAGTGGTGCAAACCAGCTGAATCCCACCACTGAATAAATCAAAGACCATTCCATCTGAATAGCTGAACCAATCACAAAACTGACTGAAAGATATAAACCTATCAGTTTATAAATCAAGTCCGTCTCCTTGGAAAAGTCCAAGCTTACCCCATCCAATGAAGATGTATCTCAGCAGCTGATGTTTCTCAAACAGCACAGTAGCTACTAATAACCTGTGGAGGTAAATTCCTTCCACTAAAAGCCAGTAAAAATTTGCTCCAACAACATAATGCATGAAAAGGGGAGCCATCCTGCATAAGGTTAGTTTCTGCAAAGAAGAGACAAAAAGAAGAGTTAAAAACACTGTGCAGATCCCAGTAAGGGATTAATTTATTTTGGCCTTGAGTTTATTGGCTGCAGGAATGCATGCTACTTGCCTAGGAACAATATGATAGTAATTTACCCTTCATGCTCCAAGTCCATGGGGAAAAGAGTTGCTATTTTTTAGCAGGTCTATTGAAACCTCATTCAGAAATTTAATGTTTTAACTTTGTTCCTGTTTCTTTCTCCCTTCTTTTAAACTGCCTTGCTTTGGGATATCATGTTTTAATTTATTGTGTTAGTTTTTCCGGGAATTCACAAAACAGTAGCCCATAAATATTTCAAACAGACAAAAACAAATTTAATGTGCTTCCTGACCTTGCATTTGTACATCAATTGTTGTTGCTTAAAAATTAGCCACTAGTTCTCACAGGTGGTAAACAAGGGATGAGCATCATTTAAGCACCATGAATGAATTTAGCCAGAAAATTTAGCCCTGCAACTTTTATTGCTACTGAATTTAGAAAAGGATATATAGAAGAACAGACATCATTCTTTCAATCAGATATCATTTTGCTGCTTCAGTCAATTAATATTAACATTGAGAGTGCCTACTACAATACCTCTGGACTCAAGGAAAAAATCCATCCATTTTCATCAGCTGGCTTTTCTGACTCCGAAGAAATAAATTCATAAGTACTGCGGGTTATGCCGTCTTTTATTAGAACTCCTGCAGCTCGGAGGATGAATGAAGCAAAGAGATTCATATGGATGTAATTTCTTGTGCAATGCAGTTTCCTGAAGGGGAAGAGAAGAGAAGAGAAGAGAAGAGAAGAGAAGAGAAGAGAAGAGAAGAGAAGAGAAGAGAAGAGAAGAGAAGAGAAGAGAAGAGAAGAGAAGGGAAGGGAAGGGAAGGGAAGGGAAGGGAAGGGAAGGGAAGGGAAGGGAAGGGAAGGGAAGGAACAGGAGAGGAGAGGAGAAGAGAAGAGAGGAGAAGAGAAAGAAGAGGAGAGGAGAGGAGAGGAGAGGAGAGGAGAAGAGAGGAGAGGAGAAAGAAAAGGAGAGGAGAGGAGATGGGAGGGGAGAGGAGAAGAGGAGAGGAGAGGAGAGGAGAAAGAAGAGGAGAGGAGAAGAGAGGAGAAGAGAAAGAAGAGGAGAGGAGAGGAGAAGAGAAGAGAGGAGAAGAGAGGAGAAGAGAAAGAAAAGGAGAGGAGATGGGAGGGGAGAGGAGAAGGGGAGAGGAGAGGAGAGGAGAGGAGATGGGAGGAGAGGAGAGGAGAGGAGAGGAGAAAGAAGAGGAGAGGAGAGGAGAAGAGAGGAGAAGAGAGAGAAGAGAGGAGAAGTGAAAGAAAAGGAGAGGAGATGGGAGGGGAGGGAGAGGAGAAGAGGAGAGGAGAGGAGAGGAGGGGAGGGGAGGGGAGGAGAGGAGAAGAGAAGAGAAGAGAAGAGAAGAGAAGAGAAGAGAAGAGAAGAGAAGAGAAGAGAAGAGAAGAGAAGAGAAGAGAAAAGGAGAGGAGATGGGAGGGGAGGGGAGGGGAGAGGAGAGGAGAGGAGAGGAGAGGAGAGGAGAGGAGAAAGAAGAGAGGAGAAGAGAGGAGAAGAGAGAGAAGAGAGGAGAAGAGAAAGAAATGGAGAGGAGATGGGAGGGGAGAGGAGAGGAGAGGAGAGGAGAGGAGAGGAGAGGAGAGGAGAGGAGAGGAGAGGAGAGGAGAAAGAAGAGAGGAGAAGAGAGGAGAAGAGAGAGAAGAGAGGAGAAGAGAAAGAAATGGAGAGGAGATGGGAGGGGAGAGGAGAGGAGGAGAGGAGAGGAGAAAGAAGAGGAGAGGAGAGGAGAAGAGAGGAGAAGAGACAGAAGAGAGGAGAGGAGAGGAGAGGAGAGGTTATAAGAATACAACAAAGTTAGTTACACTCTTATTTGAAGAGAATACAGTATGTTCTTTTCGTGATGTGACTGGGAAATTATACTCTTCTTTGGGGATGAGGGTGGCCTGATCATGAAGGGTTCACTGGACTGTTTGCTTAGCTAGTTATGTGGCAGGTAAAACTGCATACGAAGCTACACAGATGTCTTTCCTGAAAATGCAAATTCCTGGCGTTTGACCATGTTTCATTGAGTCCCAGCCAGCTTTTGCTGCGTTTGGTGTAGGAGCTTTTATTCCCCCAATGTTGTGTTCTCCCAACATAATCAGTTTTTCCCAGTTGCTGCACAAAGTCACTTCTGTTCAAAAGTTCCATTACAAAGAATCCCGTAGTACACCATTCCCTCCATATGATGATCAGATCTTGAAAGGATGTACAGGTAGTCCTTGACTTACAAGACAGTTCGAAGTTACAACGGCACTGAAAAAACTGACTTATGACCATTTTCCCTACTTATGATCACTGCAGCATCCCCCATGGTCATGTGATTTACACTTGGATGTTTGACAACTGGTTCATATTTATGATGGTTGCAGTCTCCTGGGGTCATGTGACCACCTTTTGTGACCTTACCAACTACGTCCATGGGAAAGCCAGATTCACTTAACAACTGTGTTACTAATTCAGTGATTCACTGAACAAATGTGGAAAGAAAGGTCGTAAAATGGGGCAAAACTCACTTAACTATTGTCTCATTTAGCAACAGAAAATTTGGGCTCATTTGCAGTCATATGTTGAGGACTATTTGTACTCAGATGTTCATAATCCTGTCCCTGCCTGGTCAAACATTTTTCCATTGAATTCCTCTCTTGTATGCTCCCAATACAGCATGGACTGTGAGTGTTCAAACATTTTAAAAGGGGAAAAAAATGAAATCATCATTTCAAAAAGCTCAGACTTTTAGGACTACTTGAGAACTCCTATCATAATATAATCACATTAATATTCCTGTGTTTGACAAGTGAACAGCTCTTCTTTTCAACAAAACCAGATTCCAGAGGTCAATTAAGACAAATTAATGTACTGTGTGGTGGAAGAGTCCTTGTAGAGGAATAGTTCAAATATAATTTGCTAGACAGTCAGTGACTTTGTTGTGCATCTCCTTCATGTTCTCAGAGCCTGTGTTATCTTATGAACAGCTAGAATAATTGTTGATTTAAAACAAAAGAATTATTATTTGTAAGATGTTTATGTACTGGAAAATGTTCTTCTAGTCTGAAGAGAGCAAATGAAAAGATAGCTGTTTAGCTGAGAGTATCATAATGTCGATGATTGCGATCAAGAGTGTCAACGTTGCAGTATTTTAAAATTCTAATTCTTTAAAATTCTAATTTTTAAAAAAGAAATACATGTAGCTACATAAAGTTGTGCAGGACTGAGCAAAAACAGAGCAACAAGTGTTGCAGCTGGAATCAAAGTCATCGCCCCTCACCCGTCACCACCCTCATTCCAAAAGTTCATAAGAGTGCAGTAATATTAAACATTAATTTGTGCCTTGGTTCTGGATCTTTTCATTTTAAGATTAGCCCAACTCAGAGGAAAAAATTGACACAATGAAATTGAAGCCTGGTCTAGTACTAAAAGTTAATGTGATGCTAAATACTAAAAAAAAAAAGATTTTTAGATTTTTGTGAAAATATCCTTATATAACTTCATATTATAAAATGCAACTATGTAGATTTTAATCTGAGAATATTCTTACCGTACCCATGACATGTTTACAATCAATAGCTATGATTTCTATAAGTACTACTTACATGTCACTGAAAAAGGAAATTGTGTAAAAGAGAACAGAAATTAGGCAATAGTCTGGGATGAAGGTTAATCCACAAGGAATTGGCCTAATTAGAACTCAAGGGGAGTTATGTTGATTATAAATGATCCACAAGGAATTGGCATATTTTGAAAAGCATCAGTGAAACAGATACAACCAAATGTGCATAAATTGTAGATCATATAAAGTTTATCTTGCTTCTGCATATTAGAAGAAGTCTCCTTATTTGTCCGCTATCTAACCACGGATCATAAATAATCATGACAAGACAGCCCACGTCCTTCCAAATACTTGGCCTTTTTAATTGAAATGATTGCTGTCATCTTCATGAATTATGTAGGCATGTTTATATAATAAACTTTGGAATAAATTACAGTTTTCACAAAAACTTTAAAATGATTACAAAAAAAGAAAAGCCCCAACTCTCACACAACATTGAAGAACAAAGCAAAGTACAAAGTACTCAGAAATACTGTAAGCATTGGAGAAAAGTAGAAGATTCAGTTCCATGGCATATTTTTATTAAACCACACCTGTACAAAGTTGTGTCATATGTGAGCCAGTTTGGTGTAATGATTAAAGGCACTAGGCTAGAAACATGGAAGCCATGTGTCTTAGGCACAAAGCCAGCTGCATGACCTTGGGCCAGTTTCTCTCCTCCAGATCCTGGAAAAAGGCAAGAGCAAACTACTTCCAAAATACCGCAATGAAAACCGCGGGGACATTTCTAGGCTCAAAGGTATCAAAACAAACCAATCCCCACGTGGAACTATTAAGATTTCTTCTTATTTTTCCTCTTCTTTCTTTCCTATTCTCCAGTCTATACACTCCGTTACATTAAGTGACCTCTCATTAAAATCTTTGCTACAATTTTAGCTTGTATCAGCTTATTAATGTTACTCTTATATTAGGTACCTATTACTGTACTTCCACAAGGTTCATAACTGATATGATGTAGCGTACTTCAAACACAACACGAATCCTGAGGCTTTGATGGCTTTGTGAAACCTACTCAACACATTACTGTAATATTTAGCACAGTCAAAGTTCATTTAAAAAAATGTTCTTGCCATCAAGTAAGCACATTAAAACTTTTAGGCGAACTTCTGCTGATTATTCTACTTTCTCAAGCTCAGTAGCTGTTCTATTCCATTGCTTTTATGTGTGAACATAAAGTCATCCAATGTGAATTACAACAGAGCTGAACCAAGTGCACGAGGGTCAGGATGTTTTATAATTCTGTTCAGTCAAAATGATTTGAGAGAATTTGGATTCTCTCCCTTCCCTTCCTCTCTTTACAATCTGTACTGTCCTATTTTTGGTAGTAAAATTTTAATTGTAATTTAGGAATCCTATTGTTCCATTTACATATGGATTTTACTAACAATCTTCCCTCTTGCGGTGAGCTTGTTCACTTGCATTTAAAATGTCTGTTTGAATAACTGATAACTAAGCTGAGCTGGGTAAGACTATTCCATTCTAGCTCATCAAACCTGAAAAATATGTGGGGCTGGCTTGGTAGTAAATATGTGTTTACAGTAATAGAAATAGCCCTTAGACTTATATAGCACCCCATAGAGCTTTAGCACATTCTCTGGGTGATTTACAATGTTAGCGTATTGCCCTCAACAATCTGGGTCCTCATTTCACCAGCCTTGGAAGGATGGAAGGCTGAGTCAACCTTGAGCCCCAACAGGATCAAACTCCAGGCTTAGCCTGCAATACTGCATTCTAACCACTGCACCACCAGGGTAAACAAACTAACTAACTAACTAACTAACTAACTAACTAACTAACTAACTAACTAACTAACTAACTAACTAACTACTGGATGCAGTGATTCCTTAGCATTTCCTTTAATTTCAATGTTGATTCTCTATGGCTGATATTTCTAAACTAGTCACAATTGTCACAGACTTACCTGAGGAAGGATGATTTAATTCTGATGTAAATACTTTAGGCCAAAACTTTTTTGGATGATAGGATAAATATGCCAGGATAAGATGCATTTCAAATATTTTCAATATTTGATATGTTATCGACAGTCATCAAAAACAATTATTTTCCTAAGGCATGAGATATGAAAAACACTATTTTCATTGTTCAAGTAGTCTATAATTTTGTGATTCATGCCTCAGATACTTTCCAAATTCTTTCTGAAAGGTTTCCTCATCTATTTTTCCTTTATTAATATCTAATATGGCCCTTGTAGAAAGACATTTTTTAGCTCTTTGTATATTTCATAATCTGTGATCAAGAGAAATCCTTTGGGAAGGTCTGACATCATCTCCTTCTCTGTTCTAACATATGCCACAATAAGATGATGCATAAATCAAATAAATAAAATATTCTAATGAATAGTTTAAACAGACCATATTCTACTGAAAAAAAAATGTTATACTGACCTAAATAACAGCAGTATGAAGAGTGCTAAGACAAGGGAAACAAGAGAAATAGAATATCCCACAGTAGAAAGTTTTTCAAACACCATAAACAATGTAAGGTCTCCTGCCTGGAAGCAACAAAGAAACAACATAGTTAATGCAGTCAACTTTCTTGGGGGGGGGGGGAATAGATCCAACAATGTCAGATATATGTGCTGAGTTCCCAAAACAGCTAGTGCTATGTTGACACATACACCTGACTGTAAACTTTTAGGCATCCCTGATCAAACTACATGAGTGAGAACCGTCACTCATACCCTGGTCATCCATCCATCCATCCATCCATCCATCCATCCATTCATTTATCAAAATTCTTAACTTTCAAGCTCCCTCATAGAGGGAGTACAGTAATTCACATGGCTATAATTCACTCTACATGGTGCCCTTTCCTTGAAGATCACTCAAAAACTTCAGCTGCAATACCTCTGGTTTATTACCCTTATTGTAAATCACTTTGAGTCCATTTCTGTTTCATTCTCTGACCCTCTATCTTTTTTAATTCTTGGGGCTTTTCTCTTAACAGGATTTTTTTTTAAAAAAAGAAGTTAATCAGAGGTATCATATTAAGAAACAAATCTGATAGTCTGATGCTACAAACAAGCAGGTAACTGCCCACTTCCTGCCATATTTATTATCTTAGAGAAACACTTAGCAGCCAGTGCTTGAAACAGAATGCAGTATTTGATTATTGCTTCTCCACTTTGGAGCTGCTTATGTGCTCCAAAGTGCCAGGCCAGAGGAAACTCAAAAACAGGAGCTTAATAAATTAAAACAATTAATCTTTATGAGGGCCAAAACCATTGCAAACATAAGTTAAAGTAACCCAAGTATAATCCGGAAAAATATAATAACATTTTAATAGTTTAACGTACGGTATGCTTCTATTAACAAAACTGGATAGGATGCAGTTTTATGGCTAAGGCACAAAAACCTAGCAATTAAAAACGTGATTTTAGAATGTCTGTCATTTAACAAAACTTTAGGAGGCCTAGGCATTCTTTCCATTCAAGGGCAAATTAATTGAAAATGCAGTTGCACATATAATGTATGCTTTACAAAAACATGTCCTGGGGTTTCAGGTTCACCAGAGGAATGAGGACATTGTTTGAGCACTAGAGGGATTCCATTATATCTGCTATTTATAACTGCAGTGGAGAAGGCAATAAAATGTGGTGTGCAAAAAAAATCTATAATGGGTGTCAGTAAGAACCCTCTCTCTCTCTCTCTCTCTCTCTCTCTCTCTCTCTCTCTCTCTCTCTCTCTCTCTCTCTCTCTCTCTCTCTCTCTCTCTCTCTCTCTCTCTCTCTCTCTCTGTTTCTATGGGTATGTGTGTGCTTCTTTCTGTATGTGTGTTAGAGAAATTTGTTTATTTTGTTTTATTAGCCAAACCTCCATTCTGTATTGACTTCCCATCTTGATTTATATAGGGCCATTGTGGAAAATAGATCATATGTGCTATCTAATCACTGTGCATGTACCTGAATGTTGAAAACCCTACCTATATTTTGTACCTGGGAGCCATAATGTTGTTAAAACTATACTTCTGAACTCATCTTGTAAAAAATCACTACAAGTTAGGGTTCTTTGGAGTACAGAAGCCCAGTATGTAAATTCTCAAAGGAGGCTGTATAGTCAATAAGGAAACTAAAGCAAATCTGGACTCTTGCTGAGTGTACTTATGGCTTGTCTCTCAGATTAGTTTGATGTGTTCTCTGTGTTTCTTTTGAATAAACTCTGTAGTCTGGAATCCCAAAAGAGAGAGGGAGGGGGACTTCCTCCAGTCTAAATCATGCTAACTCTCTTTTCTAAAACAAATGCTACCTATTTTCATGCAAAGTAAGTTGCATCATAGGTGAGCTGTAATCACAGTACCAAATAAGAATAATAGACTAATAGAGCTGGAAGGAGCCTTGGAGGTCTTCTAGTCCAGGCCTGCCAAACTGCCGTCCTGAAGGCCAGATGCGTCATGCCGAAACCCCGCCCACCCCATTGCCAGCAATGGGGAAAAAGTCCCAATAAGTTGTGCGATGTCACATGACATCACGAGTTTGACATGCCTGTTCTAGTCCAACCCCCCCTGCTCAAGTAGGAGACCCTATATCATTCAGACAAATGGTTGTCTAGTCTCATTTGTCTGAAAAAGTATAGTCTGCTGCTTGAACAGGGGGCTGGACTAGAAGATCTCCAAGGTCCCTTCCTACTCTATTATTCTATGTTCTATGTTCTAATCTAGGACAGGAATGAGAGCTGCAGAAGACAATCCTTTTCCTCCAGTGATGGAGCAAGCTATTCCATTGGTTAATTGCTCTTACTGTTAGGAAATTTCTCCTTAGTTCTAGGTTGCTTCTCTCCTTGGTTTCTTTCCAACCATTGTTTCTTATCTTGCCTTTTGGTGCTTTGGAAAATAGTTTGACCTCCTCGTTTTGGTAGGATATTAGAACAGTGCTATCATATCCCTCCCAGTCCTTCTTTTCATTAGACTAGACATCCCCAATTCCTTGTATGTTTTAGCCTCCAGCCCCCTAACCATTTTTTGTTGCTCTTCTCTGCACTCTTTCCAGAGTCTCAACATCTTTTTCACAATATGATGACCAAAACTGGATGGAATATTTCAAGTGTGATCTTACTAAGGCTTTGTAAAGCAGTACTAGAACTTTGCTTGATCTTGATTCTATATTAATTCTTTATTAAGGCAGCCTAGGACTGCATTGGCTTTTGGGGATGCTGCCATACACTCTTAGCCCACATTTAAGCAATTGTCCACTAGGACACCAAGATCCCACAGTGCAGTTATTGGCATTAAGCCAAGTTTCACTTAGCCTATACTCAGTAGGCCAAAAGAGATTTCCTGAGAAAATGGTGAATGCATCTTCCATAAAAGATGAGCTTGCTCACTTTTGCTTCGAAATTATTCTCCTCGAGGCATTCTGAACGGTTACTCCAAACTTCTGTTGTGTTTTCGATGTTTTGCCAAATCCCTTGGTCCAAGCAGACTCTGTATACTTTCCTTGTGCTTCCTAAAAGTAAACAGACACAAGCTCAAAGGTCAAGCCACACATTTCATTTTTCAGCCGTGGTTTATTGCTGTCATCCTTTCATTGCATGCCTAGAAAGCCCAAAAAAAGGAGACTTGGCTTAGTGTAGGCAGCTCTTTGTAATGTCTGTTTATTTGGGAGGTAACTGTAGAAAGCTTAATATTTCTCAGTGGATTAACACTGTCAATCCTGCATAATTCCCTATTTTTAAATCTTTTTACAAGCCTAAACCCATGGGATAAGACCATATTTCTTTAAATAGCTTTTGTCATGCTTTAAATGAATTGCGCTTGAGGTTACAAAGCATTAATTAATTCAACATAATTAGGGTCTTTTTGTATTGGAAATAGATCTCTGGTCAAATGTGTCTCTCCATCTCTACTGTCTTTTGATATAAGGTCCATGGGTATTTAAGTCATCCATCTTTCTTTAATTTCAAATGTGTCTCTTTCCTAAACACAGCTGATCGTGAGCAGTTTTTGCCAAAAACAATTATATTTGAAGAGACATGAACACTTTTTTCTGTTTTCCATGGTTTTTAGATTGCTCCATATTGTTTCCCACAGTTGATGTCACAATCATTTTGTGATGATCATGCTTATACAAACTGATCTTTCATTTAGCCACCAGGTCTTTCTAGTTCTGCTACTTATGTTCCCTTTGACTAGAAATAAAAAATGTGAACATATCAATCTTGTATTCTACTTCCTATATGGTTATGATAAGCATTAGCTAATACCATAAGGAAATCACTCCAGATTTGCCATGTGAAGTATTCAGAACTACTGGTAACTATAGTGAGAACTTTGCACCAGCATAGATGTGAAAATGTAATAATAAAATGCCATACCATATCTTTGCACCTGCTAAGAAATGACATAATTATTCCTATTGCAAAACTTATGGGTACAGTGCTTCCAAAGACTGCTAACTTTCACTCAATTTTGCTAACATGACTAGTGGTGAAAGATGATGGGAACTGCAGTTCAGGACATGTGGAAAGTCAGGGGTGCCCCATACGAAATTTATGAACTTGAACGTTCAGCTTTAGGGACTGTGGCAAATGTAGGAAGATAATGAAGTTCCAGATTTTAGTACCACTGCTTTTATAATTGCTATACTCTGTACTGATGACAGAAGAATCAGATTATAATTCAGATTTTTCTCCAAAAGCTACTAGATACTATTAGAACAGAAGAACTTCATTTTAGATCATGTTATGCCCAATCTAAAACTCCAAGAGGGAAGGACAATCATATAGCGTATTACAATTTAGCAGTTTCCAAGTTTACATTACCACTTTTAAGCCACGGTAAATAAGATGGACAAGCAACAGAGATATTTCCTGGTGGCGAATGAGGCCAGCAAGCAAACTGGTCAAAACTTCCATTACAGTATATTCCTGTGAAGGAGAAGGAAAGAGAGAATATTTTTGAAGGTTAACTAAAGTTTACAAGTAATTGATCACCAAGGAATGCAATATGTCTAAACTAAGCTCTGCAGTGATTACATTTGCAATACGGTAACTTTGTATATTTGTTACTTAGTGACCATATAAAATTATGATTTGTAACCAAGTTACCTTTCTGAAAACAGATTTAAATAGTATCTTAAGCGCACTTAGTTGCCAACTTATTTTTCTTTCATAAACCAAACAGATATTGTTGTGACCAGCCAATTTTTAACTTAAGTAATCTCACTTTTTATTTCTTCATCATAAACTTACTCTGCTGCTGTTTTCAACATTAACATTGCACCTTGTTGCAAACCAACTTGGTTGGCTGAGATTCCAGATAGATAGAAATGGTAATTTGGTTTGGGACACTTAGCTTATTAAACTAACAGTATCAAGACCAATCAAAATACAAGCTGTCAGATTGTAACCATGACAAATAAATTTAAAAGGCATGGGAGTGTAAATATAAAGTAAATGTCTAGCCCCCATTCTATGCTTTACCTCTCTTTGTCTTTTCTTTATCCTTTTTTGTCTTTATGTACATGTTGAATGTTGCGTTGTTTTTTTTTTTTAAACCTAACCATCCCTTTTTATATATGCACTTTTTGCTTTGTTTTTCATTTTCAGAATTTCTCTGGTCACATGCTAAAAGGAAATACAATATGGTGAACCAGAGAAAGTAATTCAAATTGATCTCTAGAGGCCAAAAGGTTAGTCAGAAAGTTTAAAAATGAGTAACAATCAGCATTTAGCTAAGTCAGACAGATAATATTTCAGCTAATTATCATCTTTACCAGATCACAACTTCATGTTATATGTCAGTAGAATATAAAGTAGGTTATCAAGAGAGGAAACAAAGAGAGGAATCAGAAAAGGTTGAAAACATGAAAGCAGCAACAGCAGCTTTTTTTTTTTACTCCTAGCAACCAGATAGATAAATTTTGTCCATGACAATCTATCCCTAACTTTGATCTTTCAGGTCTTCCAAAATTGCACTCATAGACACTGTAATTAAATCCATTCACCATTCATCCTCTCTTTCCTCCCAGTATTAGACTTTTTCCAGATAGCTGGATTTTCTAAGTAAGTAGACTGCTTATTTTCCCATTTTATTAGGACTATTCTGTAGCAGCTTCTTAAATTCATTATTATGTTGTATGAAATAGCCTCTAATAAAAGCTTTACTTGCATCCTAGCCATTCTTGGGAATTGAAGGGGAACTCATTAAATTTGCAGATGACACCAAACTGACAGGAGTAGCCAACATCCCAGAAGACAAACTCGGGATCCAAATGGATCCTGACAAACTCGAGCAATGGGCCCTATCCAACAAAATGAGTTTCAAAGTGGAGAAAAGCAAAGTTTTACATTTAGGCAGGAAAAATCAAAGGTACAAGTACAGATTGGGTGGGACCTGGCTCAAAAACAGTAACTGTGAGAGGGACCTTGGAGTTCTAGTGGACGATCACTTGACTATGATCCAGCAGTGTGCAGCAGCAACCAAAAAAGTGAATACAATCCTGGGTTGTATAAACAGAGGCATGGAATCAAGAACACATGAAGTATTAGTACCGCTTTATAAAACTCTAGTAAGACCACACCTGGAATACTGCAAGCAATTTTGGTCACCATATCACAAAAATATGTTGAGAGTTTGGGAAAAATTCAGAGAAGAGCAACTAAGATGATCAAAGGCCTGGAGACTAAAACATACAAAGAACAGCTGTGGGACTTGGGTTGCCTAGTCTAAAGAAAAGAAGAAATAAGGGAGACATGATATCAGTATTCC